>NC_041396.2:207931225-208588725 GCF_900747795.2 Erpetoichthys calabaricus
AAAACTGCCATTTCTTTGAAAAAAAATATGGAATGCCTTTCCCATTATACAGTGATTACAACTGATAATAGGCAAAAAAGCTAAACTAATACATGAAAACTCATTCTTTTTTATATTTGTGAACATTACAAATTGAATGAGAAAGTACCATTGTCAGCAGAGATGGGCGATTGTCTTTTTTTTTTCTTCTGTGGATTTACAATATGAATTAAAATGTTGAATTCAAATACTGTGTACACTTAGTATACAAAATTTGAAAAGGAATCCAAATTAAATATTCTGTGCACTTTCTATAATAAATTATATTTTGCTTTGGTGAATATAAATAGCTTTCCTCTATTTATTTTATACCTTTTTAAACAGTCTGCAACTATAACTAAGGAACTATAAACCCTAATGCTCAATGAAGAAAATAGAATGTTCCCCTGAAGTGGCATTGGACAAAGGCAGCAAGAGACTTTCTAATTGCTCCAGCAAGCAACCACAGGGAGAAACAAAGGAAATATTTAGCACATCGTAAATTCTTCTAATGTCCTGCCGAGTGACTTGAGTTCAGATTACACTTTTATAACTGGCATTTGAAAAGTGATTTCAAAAGCTTTCAAAGAAAGTGGGTGGATAAACTGTTCGAAACATTGACTACATTTGTTGAATGATGCATGAAACATGTGCCAGAGTGCCTGGCTACTTCTTACGCTGGGCTACTGTGTGCAGGGAATTAAACTTGTTAAATACTTTCTTTGTGCAGTCATTTAGAAGGGAAACAAAACACCCCAAGCCAAGTTTAACAGGTATCTACCAATAACAGATCAATTAATATTTGGGGACGCAGAGCTTATCTTTGTGTCCACACTTTTGCAAAAACCCAAACTCACTTACAGCAGTCACCAATTAATGAAAATGCCTGTCTTTGGGACGTGAGGGGATCCTAGAGTACCTGATAAATAAAAGCCTATGTAAACTCCAAACAGATAGTGACCTGGCCAGGAAATTAATCCATTGCTAACCATTGTACCACTATACTGCTGATTGTGAATCTTAATAGCCATAGTTTATTGAACTCTCCCTCCCTACTCTGGATTTAGCTTAATGTTGTGTAATTTTGAAAGGTGTAGCAAATATTATAAAATAACCAAGAAACCAGGGTAAGAATGTGATGCATGAGTAGTACTGTAATACGAGCTGGGAACACATTCTTTTTTTACTTGTGCACTGATTTATTTTTATTCACACAGTAAAGCAGAAAAATCTCAAACGTGGATTCAAGAATGGCCCCCTGTGAATGACTGTTAATGCCTCAATGCAAGTAATGTTCAATGGATATATGATAGCTTGTGTGAATCTGAAATAACCATTCCCCTTTTTCTAACATCAGTTGCATTAGTCTGTTGGCATTAAAATGACACACATCCCCCAAAATTTTCAACGGAATGTATACTAAAAGTAGCTGAAGAGATCTTCGTATGTTTTTTCCATACTCAACTGCATTTTTTTATTAACCACTAGTTAAGGTATCCAGTTTGTGTACAGCTTATCAGCTTTTTAAGTGACTATCTAAAAGATGATTTGCAAATCATTTTTAAGGAAATATTAAAGTGCCAGCCATTTTACCACTGGATTATGGAAGTGCACAGCATATCATACACTGGCCTGAAAAAAAAACATAATTTCCATCAAACATTGTAGGTGTTCCAAATGTGGTAACAGAATTGCTATACAATATCCAGTTTTTGAGCGTTAAAGGTTTAAATTAAATAAAAGTCTGAGTTAGCCTAAGCTGTCAATGTGCGCATAAGAAATTTAATCATTTACTTCATGAGGTAGAAGTGCTTGAGTGTATTTTTTAAATTAATTATATACACTTGAAAAAATTATAACTTAAACATATAATTGTTTTGAATATAAATACTACATACAAAATCATTTAGTAGTTTTTTCCTTCTAATCATCCTCTGAAGATATTTTACAGTGGAATGACCAACAGATGTCTGGTAACTTGGAGTCACTCTACTTTCCACTATAACATCTCCCCTTTTGAGGGATGTTCTGGTAGAATCTCTCCCAATGTTCATCAGAATGCAGGAAATGGATTTTTAAAGCCTACACACAAGTAATGGGCATGAAGATAGAACTTCCTCAACTAGTTCCTTCTGTTCTTCTGAACAATAAAAATATATCTAACTTTCTAAATATATATTCCTGGCTATTTTCAGGGAATAAGAAGAAAAAAATACTAATTAAGAGCAAAATATGTGTAGCAAATACTTAATTTTGGGTTGTTTTCACCTTCACTAATGTTAAAACTGCCATTTTCAACTAAAAGTATACTTCAAATAATTTCCTGAACATAATAAATAATTATGCCTTAAAAGAACATAACATCATTTTTTTCATCTCGTGGAAATGGTTTGTGGTTCAGAAATTTCAGTTTGAGAAATGGATTCAGCACACATAAATATAAAAAGTGCACAGACATTTTGTGTGGGATGATTTTGATCATATCATATCATATCATATCATATCATATCATATCATATCATATCATATCATATTACTGAACCTCACTAATCAATTTCAGGGTAGCATGTTTGGCAGCACTGGCCACAAGGCAGTCCATCATAGGGCCGACTCGCTCACAATCCACATTCACAGTGACACAGGAGCTAATCAGAAATCAGCAATTGACCTAATCTGCACACCTTTGAGGGTGCTGGAGAAAAAACTATGCACTTGCAAATACCACAAAGACAACACCTAGACATGGAATTCAAATGTTTTAGAATTTTAGAAAAAGTTTCTTGCTGTCACTTTTCAATGAAAATGCCACATAAAGCTGGTGAACTGTATACCACTGTTCCTTCTGTTCTTAAAGTCTAGACCTTCATGTTATAAACAGTTATGATAAAGAAAATGTTACAGTAAGTAACTGATGGTATTTGAACTAGTATGTTTAGCTGTTACTGCGACAGCTTCACAGATCAAACATCTACTGTAGAGTTCAAATTATATCTGTGGAGTTTTCACATTTTTCCTTTGTCTGTACTGTTTTTTTTTCTCTGGGTACTCTGGTTTTCCACCCACATCCCCAAAGTCTTGCATGTAAAGCTGATTTGCTGATTCTAAAATTACTCTGTGTAAATGTATATGTGTGGACCACTGTGCTTTAAAACTAATGCTTCTGGAATCGGATTAGCCGGTTTGAGAATGTTATGTTAACACCAACATTCAAGAACAGAATCAAATTAAGATATGTACCTCAGTGACATTTTGGTGGAGTGTTTTAACTTGAATCATGTCCTGTTGCATTGTTTTGGAAGACTTAAAATTTACAAAATTATACTCAACCTATTAAATTATGCTAGAATGTGTGGAGTTAATTTAAGTAGCCTATGTTCAAGACTTGTAGTCCTACAAAAGCCTCAAAGGTTTTTTTTGTTAATCAATGTATCTATTTATGTGTAATGTAGTATAAAACACACTGAAACTGTTTTTGTTTTATTTATATAAAGAAGTCAGTTTTGTCCAGCAATAACAATTACTGATCAAATATGTACTTTTTTAGTCTAATGCTAGTAAGAATTTTAAAATCACCTACACAAAGAACTATTTGTAACTCAGTATCACTGGAAACATGGAATTCCAGGCCAGGAGCAGTTCACGTACCTTACTTGTGTAGCTCTCAAGATATTTCAAAGTTATTAAAAATAGTTTCTGACAGTAAAGAAAAATAATCTTTTGTGTTCTAGATTAATTTTACATTTGTTAAGAAGCACGACTCAGTTTTACCAACTGATGTAACAGAGATATACAGTAGCACAGTATACGAGTATCATCACTGCTATCTAGAAAGCTACTTTTTAAAATTCTTAGAAAGTCACTCAGTTTCTTTTAAAGCAATTGAAGATAAGTAGATCTTGACTAAGACTGTAATAAAGATGCAAATCTACTCTTGGCAAGTAGCTTCCCTGATTATTTTTACAAATGGTGGCTTGGTATTGCAGTGGTTGGAATTGTTCCCTCATAACTCTTGGCCTGTAGTTCAGTTCCTAGTATTGTCACTGTCTGTGATAGCAGGCAAATTCTCCCCATTCTCTAACTTGAGTTCCCTGGGTGGTCTGTTTTTCTAATGTGTCTGAACGATATTAATAAGACTGAACAGCAAACCAAACTGGGCTTGATATAAGTGAATGTGTATTTGAACATACATTGCTATGAAGCTGTTTCATCCATGTCTTGGCCCCATTACTCCATCAGTTCTGGCTCTGCGAAACCCTGTAAAAGAACTAGTGAGCTACGAGAACAGATGGATGGATTTTTGCTAACCAAGGCTTTTACATTTCTGCATAGTGGATCTTATACTCTTTATCCTAAACAAATTTAAACCTTTAGCTTGAATATCTTTGTTCTGTTTGTATACTAAGGAATAAATCCATCCATCTATTTATTGGCATAACATGAATTTTCCATTATGGTATTCTATACAGTTGAAATTTTTCCCGACAGACACAAGAACAAAGCAGTGACCTGCAGAATGATAACCCACAGAGGACACTGTGTGAAAGAGCACACTCCACACATGGCCTTGGGCAACCTAACATGCCATATTTTAGATTTGGAAGGAATCCAGATAATGCAGGGAAAAAAAATCCCATGGTGGGAATCAAACCAATCCATAAATGTGTATGGCAGCAGCAGAAACCACCTGTCACCTTTTGTAGAAACAAACAATTCATCATAAGCAGAATGGCAGCAAAGTAATTTGATGTATGCTGCTATTTTTTGATATGCCATGTTTCTGTGTTGTCAGAATCAGATGGTGATACATCTTTTTTTTCTTTTGAAAATAAGGTAGCAAGAAGGTGCTAATGAGAGCTTTGAAGACAAAATAATAATAAAAAAGTTTGATTGGTGTAATTAACACATCTGTCACTATATATTAGCAAAGCCTATTTTACTATTTTGCTGCTTCTTTGTTGTAATACTGCTGCCTGTATAGTCTTGTATCTCTGCTACAGCATGAAGAAGTGAAAACAGTGGCATGTATTGTTTTTAGTTTCATAGAAAGCAATTTTGCAAGCATACTGTACATTTAAAAAGTTCATTATGTACATATCCAAGTTGCATGAACTGCATACTTCATAGTTTGAAGGATATAAAAGACTTAGGACTACAAACATGAATGGTGCAGTCAATTGTAATACAATGGAAACCGGGCAGGTTTAGGTCTGCTCTTTTGCACTTGTATGCAATGACTGAAACACTGCACAGCACGAGCTACACGCTGAAATTCAAGTGAAGAAAACGAGTGCCAGCCGGAGATATATCTGGGCATCCTTTTTCAAACTATTTAAGGGGGTCCAATTTCTCTAGAACCCAGTACTGAAAGGGGGTGGGAATGGTTGATACTAATGACTCATATAAATAGTTATGTTTTTGCTCTTATATTATCATCCATTCATCCATCCATTATCCAACCCGCTATATCCTAACTACAGGGTCACAGGGGTCTGCTGGAGCCAATCCCAGCCAACACTGGGCGCAAGGCAGGAAACAACCCCCAGGCAGGGTTATATTATCATTACATTATAATATACTCCTATATATTTACCCATAATAACAATGCACAATTGAACACCTTTAGTTCATAAGACAAAAAAATGAAGCAGATCACATCAAAGGATGCAAACCACAGACTACAAACTATTTTGAAAACCAGCCTTTAATATTACTGATAGTGTCCCCCAACAGATGTGCCACAAAATATACATTTAAACTTGTTCTTTCTTAACCAGAATTATCTGACAATTCAGCCTATGCCTGTATTTTTCATTTGAAGTAATGTGAACACATGGTTAAACCATGTTTTCTGACTAAGACAGAAATATCATGTGAATATGCCCAGTTGCCAAACTTCACAATTGTAGCATAGATGATTGGTCCAGTCTTAACTGTTCTGAAAAGAATGTCCAGAACAGAAACTGTTCTGAATATGGATTCAAGTCAAGAAAGAGTAAAGACTAAATAAGCACATACACAAAGTTTTTTCACAAAGATGATCTCATTTTGACGATTCTGAAGGTCCTGGTTACTGGTAGCTAACTTCAGAATGCTATCATTAAAGACTTACTGTACTATAGTAGTTCTTGTGCTTTGGCTATCCCTAATCCTAATACATCCATCTGTGAAAGAGACTGTAATAATCGTGAGGCTTAATTAAAACTGTTACTCAAAGATAGTGTCATTGTCCATCTTTGGCCTAGAACATGCAAACAATTACGTCAGTAAAGATACAATAATGTTTAATTCTGTGTGTGCTGTTTGTTTTAATGAGATATTTTACATTTTTAATAATGTAGCTGACATTTTAGAAGTTCTTCCTACAGTAGCTCAAAAATTAAAAAGGATTCACAGACTTCATCTCTGAGATGTATATATGATATAAAATATCTTAGAGAGGGATTACCACACTTGGGTTGAAGAATAAGAAAAGGTATAACTGGGCAGACAGACAGCAGAGAATGTTTAGCTTGGTGATTGCCCATGCAGACTTCAGGAATGTTATATAATGCCCTTTGAGAATAAATGCCTGTGTACTACTAGCATTTGAAAACCTGAACATGAAATCACTTTAACCCCTGACACTATGATTTGTATTACAGATTGCAAAAATATGCTTCCATTATCAAGCATGTAGTTATGGAGATGTTTTTCCATTTCCTCAAAATAAATTTGCCTAGAAAAAAGGAGTCCAGAAGGACTAGATGGACAGCTTTTACTTGTGAGAAATGTGATCATTATCATATTTAACTTCAACATAATTAGCTGGCTAGCTACTTGTTACAAGAAGGCCTGACAGATGTGAGATCTCACTAGTTTCGCGTTTCATACGATGAAAGATTCTGCTGCATTACTATATAGTTTATCTTCGGTACAGACTTCCAGTCTAAGCACTACCAGACATAGCTTTACATTTTTGAGGTGAATGGAAAGTACAGGTGCATAACTTTTTCATTAAGTTGTAAGATTCTGAGTGTCCACATTAATTCATCATCTTAACTATGAGGCTATATTTTACTAAAAAGCTACAAAAATGCAGTTTTATTCATATTTTCAAACAGAACTTATCTAACTAGCTCCATAGTGTCACTTATGTGTACTGTTGTTACATGAACACTCCCACACAAATGTATGCAAACAAAGAACAAAACTAGTATTGTATAGACCAAAAAGTGGTGATATTTTTTGTCATCATAAATCTAAAAAAATAAATGTATTCTGAAAAACAGAATGCATGCCAAATTGAAAGGGACTTCCTATGTTCAGTATATTTCCAGCCTGTATTTCAAGGGATCTGGAAACACTTTCCTTTATTTTTATGAAACTACTAAATAAATACAGCTTTTCCCACAAACCAAGTGTCTGTGGCAAACAATAGTGGCCTTATTCTTTAAAAGTAATTATTCTAGAAACTTTCAAATTAATAATTGCATATTGTTAAAGAATTTTATGATTACATCTTCTGAATTGCCCTGGAGACTTACTGTAGGTTATGATACAGTCTTAAAAATGCAAGAATGAAAAAGCCATATTAATTTAAAAAAAATCCTCAGCAATTAGCTAGTTATCACGCCAAGCTCTTGTGATAACATGTTCAGTTTGTCTTTGGCCATTCTTCCAGTATGCACCATTGTTTGTTATTCTGCTGCCTTACTGTCATTTTTAAATTTTGATCATGTCTACTTGAAGTCCTGCAACCATTCCAACTGAAACACAACCATTCTGTAATACCTTTGCTAGCCTCTCTAACCTGTCAAGTATTAGACAAGTTCTGGACACTCAATGTGACCGATAAGAATGCCATTCCATGAACAAAATGTGCATAACCTGTGGATTTATTTTATTTCATTGGTGGCAGAGACTGGAATGTAAATGCTTAAATCTTTATTGTGAGAGAGGCAAGGATCATTTGATTGGATGAAATTTCTTATATAAAAGAACACATTCTCAGAAATCCTTGTCAGAGAAGCAATACCAGAAGTCCTAACAAGGAATTCTTGCATGCATTGTTTTAAATTAAGAGATTTTTTCCCTTTATATTCACTTAAAGTACAGACAGTTAATTCCTGCAATCAATTATTCTTAAATAACATAGTGTCTCATATGTCATCAGTTGATGAATGTGTATCAGTTGGAAAGTGTCCCTTGAAGCAAAATCTACATTAAAACAGTGATATCATCAACAAGCAACAAAACTGAATGAGTAATGAATGAAAACAATCAACATAATTAATTTTCAAAAACAGATCAAAATTAACCAAAGGTAAAAAAAAATGAAATGTGTTCTGCAAATATCCGGACTTTCGATGTTGAGGAGGTAACAATATCTTTTGTGCAGGACTGAGCACGTAGTGAAGTAACATGTTCACTGCATGCCTCTCCAAATTACAGTCAAATAATTTTTAATTATTATATTAAATTACTATATATATATATATATGTGTGTGTGTGTGTGTGTGTGTGTGTGTGTGTGTGTGTGTGCGTGTGTGTGTGTGTTTGTGTACATACCTAATAGTTTGATTTCCCTTCATTTGACTCTTGGGCAGCTTTAATTTGTCTGGGTTTTGACTTGAGGAAAGCCACATTTTAATTTAGAACTATTGAAAGTTGTTTCTAAATCATTTACAGATGTATTTCAGGTGGAATTAAGATATCATCAAAAATGCATTTAAAGATATATTTCAATTATTGAAAATATCTTAAAATACTTTTAAATTGTCTACAAATGATGATTTGTCTAACAGATTTTTATTCCAGTCTGTATTACTAAAAGATATGCTACCACGTTTAGTCATTTATTGATACATTAAAATGATCATTGTCTGCAAGGAGTTTGAACTTCTCCCTCTACTTGTGGGGGTTTTCCTTTTTCTATTCCGGTTTTCATCCCACATCCCGAAAGATGTACTGGTTGTTTTAATTGATAATTCCATAATGGTCCTGAGTGTGTATAAGTGTGTGCCTGGGTGTACCTTTCGAAGTAATAAAAGATTTAGATCCTTAATATACTCATTTGATGCACATATGCTGTAGTATTTGTGTACTCTGTAGAACAAATGAAATAGTATGCGACCATATTGCCTGCAGGCTATAGCATTCAGTTTCATTTGTCCCTTTAACAGTCAAGTAGTGCAAAGCACCTAAGTGTATATTATCCTGAACTCCATGCATACTGCTGAGTCTTCTTCCTGAAACAATGACATAATTATAGAAGCCACTGTATTACGCTATTCCCGAACATACTGGCTTAAAAAAAGTTATACTTTCTCTAGTGTACAGTACGTCAAGTCCGAGTGGCTGAATTCAACAAGGTGCTGAACGTACAACCCAGGGTGTTGAAGGTACAGCCCATTGTGCCTCATACATGCTACAAAATACAGTGGTGTGAAAAACTATTTGCCCCCTTCCTGATTTCTTATTCTTTTGCATGTTTGTCACACAAAATGTTTCTGATCATCAAACACATTTAAACCATTAGTCAAATATAACACAAGTAAACACAAAATGCAGTTTGTAAATGATGGTTTTTATTATTTAGGGAGAAAAAAAAATCCAAACCTACATGGCCCCTGTGTGAAAAAGTAATTGCCCCCTGAACCTAATAACTGGTTGGGCCACCCCTTAGCAGCAATAACTGCAATCAAGCGTTTTGCGATAACTTGCAATGAGTCTTTTACAGCACTCTGGAGGAATTTTGGCCCACTCATCTTTGCAAAATTGTTGTAATTCAGCTTTATTTGAGGGTTTTCTAGCATGAACGCCTTTTTAAGGTCATGCATAGCATCTCAATTGGATTCAGGTCAGGACTTTGACTAGGCCACTCCAAAGTCTTCATTTTGTTTTTCTTCAGCCATTCAGAGGTGGATTTGCTGGTGTGTTTTGGGTCATTGTCCTGTTGCAGCACCCAAGATCGCTTCAGCTTGAGTTGACGAACATATGGCCGGACATTCTCCTTCAGGATTTTTTGGTAGACAGTAGAATTCATGGTTCCATCTATCACAGCAAGCCTTCCAGGTCCTGAAGCAGCAAAACAACCCCAGACCATCACACTACCACCACCATATTTTACTGTTGGTATGATGTTCTTTTTCTGAAATGCTGTGTTCCTTTTATGCCAGATGTAACGGGACATTGGACTTCCAAAATGTTCAACTTTTGACTCATCAGTCCACAAGGTATTTTCCCAAAAGTCTTGGCAATCATTGAGATGTTTCTTAGCAAAATTGAGACGAGCCCTAATGTTCTTTTTGCTTAACAGTGGTTTGCGTCTTGGAAATCTGCCATGCAGGCCGTTTTTGCCCAGTCTCTTTCTTATGGTGGAGTCGTGAACACTGACCTTAATTGAGGCAAGTGAGGCCTGCAGTTCTTTAGACGTTGTCCTGGGGTCTTTTGTGACCTCCTCGGATGAGTCGTCTCTGCGCTCTTGGGGTAATTTTGGTCAGCCGGCCACTCCTGGGAAGGTTCACCACTGTTCCATGTTTTTGCCATTTGTGGATAATGGCTCTCAGTGTGGTTCGCTGGAGTCCCAAAGCTTTAGAAATGGCTTTATAACCTTTACCAGACTGATAGATCTCAATTACTTCTGTTCTCATTTGTTCCTGAATTTCTTTGGATCTTGGCATGATGTCTAGCTTTTTGAGGTGCTTTTGGTCTACTTCTCTGTGTCAGGCAGCTCCTATTTAAGTGATTTCTTGATTGAAACAGGTGTGGCAGTAATCAGGCCTGGGGGTGGCTACGGAAATTGAACTCAGGTGTGATACACCACAGTTAGGTTATTTTTTAACAAGGGGGCAATTACTTTTTCACACAGGGCCATGTAGGTTTGGATTTTTTTTCTCCCTAAATAATAAACACCATCATTTAAAAACTGCATTTTGTGTTTACTTGTGTTATATTTGACTAATGGTTAAATGTGTTTGATGATCAGAAACATTTTGTGTGACAAACATGCAAAAGAATAAGAAATCAGGAAGGGGGCAAATAGTTTTTCACACCACTGTAGCTCATTCTGACTATCTACACCAAAAATGTATGTTTTACCTCATCATACAGACCGTTAAATAAACTGTGGCATGGAGCATCTTCTGTGTGGAAAAGCTAATGTGCAGATAGGATTACTTATGATCTGCAATGATATTCACATATTCTTTGTTACTTATTTGTATCTTTATTGGTATCAAACACATCTCAGCCATTACACTGTCCCAGCTTGCCTGTATTTTGATCCTGTCAAGGAGTTCATAGTCTTTTAGAATCTTAACTATATCCTGGTGATCCTATTAGTGTGATTCAGAAGGCATTAGGAATCATTAGACCTGAAAGTTTTTTTGAGTCTGACAATATTTAAAACTAGCCCATCTGTTACTCTCTTTTCAGCCTCTATCAGCCTTTTTACTCAATACTCTCCTTCTAACAACAGGCCCTCTGGTTTAAAGACCATTTTCAATAACACTGTGGAACCACAAATGGTTTACTCTTCCTAAACAGTCACACCAGAACATCTGACATCTACTGCCCAGCCAGTAAAATTTTCATAGTGGTTAAAGCCTCCCAAATCAGACGCCGAAGAGAAGAGCAAAGGTGATTTCTACCACAACGTATTCACATATTGTTGTCTAAGTGCAAAATCGGTTCTGTTAAACAAACAAAACAGTCAATAGACCTAATACGTATAATAGCTAGAATGCAGACACGTATTATTCCAATAAGGTATTGCATACTATATTGTACATTCATAGGAATATCCAGAAACAAAAGGTGAAAGACCATTTTTTAACGCATATTTACCTTTTTATCTGAAATGTTAACTTTTTTTGTGCCCAAGAAAAGAATCGGTTTTGTTTTCACTGCCCCAATATGTATAGGGGTGTTGCACATTTTCACCGTCAGAGGTAAAAATCTATGTAATTTACATACAGTACATATATACATTGTCCAACCCATCTATTCCACTTCAGAGTTGTGGGACACCGGAACCAGTCCCATCAGCACTTACCACAAAGAAAAACCCACATTCACTCACACTGGGGCCAATTAAGAGTCACCAATATACAGGTCTTTGGGAATATGAGAGGAAACATGGAGTACTGAAAGGAAACTGCATAAGGACATGAGGACAGAAAACAAACTACACATGAAAAAATGACATGGCATGGGTTTCAAACCCAGGATACTGGAAGTTAATCACTGCACCATTGTACTGCCAAGCTCTATTTTGTATGGAAACATAGTCTTAATATGCTGTGTCATTATTCCTGGAAAAAAAGACTTGTGTGGTAAGTTTTCACATCTACACAACATATATTACATGTGTAACCTATTAGGTAACAAGATGCAGCTAAAATATTAGTGATCTTATATGATATATTAGTGAATGATTATGCAAAGTATTATTAAACAGCCTTTCCCAAAGTTCTTATCCCATATCATTGATCAAGACTGGGAGGCTTTCTCTGTGAAACTTTTATATTATACCCATATACAAGTGGGATTCCTCCCAGGCTTTCAGTTTCTTCTAACAGTTCAAAGACACCCTGCATACTGTTGGTTTTTGCATTTTGCAGGTTTTCCTTCTATGGCTGATACAAGCTTTGCACCTACTAATGTACAAAAGAGGTGTAACAGTAGATATAGAGTATTAGGAAGTCAATAGAAAAAAATGTATTGTTTCTCAGATTTACTGTCATTATCACATCTTCTAAGTCTTATTATTTAGTCTCAGTCTGAATTTTGTACTTTTATTCATTTTTTTAAAAAACACTTTGTAAAGATACCATACCATACTATTTTCTAAGTCCAGATAATCCTGAGCAACAGCACTGGAGGTTGGTGCCTATCCTAGCAATCCCCTAAAGAAGGCATCAATTAATCACAGGGAACTTTGTGAAGATAGGTTAGGGTTATTGTTACACAAAAAAATAGAGAAGAATATTACAAAGATACCAATTTGACTTTAAAAAGAAAGAAGCTGCATTTCATGAAAAAAAATGTGCAGCCATGTACAGAGGTAAAACTGCGAGAAGTCTTAGAGTGTTGCAGCATAGTCAGGTTTTTATCCCTTACTATCCCATAACATAGTATTTTGTTTTAATCCTCTCTGACACATAAAAGTCTAAATAAAGCTATGCCTGCAAAAACTAGGCTTCAACGCTCCTATAAGGCCTTGCATCAGAGTGCACCTTACCCAGACTTGACAAACCAGGCTTATGGCCTTGCAGGGGCTATAACAAACAGACAGACAGGGAAAGGAAACCATGAAAAAACCCTGGCATATATAATATAAACAATGCTCTTTAATATTTAAAGATATTTGAAATTTTTTTTTAAAACAAACAAACAAACAAGAACAAAAGGAAAAAGTTAATCAGCCTGATATTCAAATATCAAAAAAACAAAGACAAAGTAAAATGTTAAAAGCAGAAAATCAAATGAGCACTTATATAAGCAGAAATCCAACAAATTCAAGAGAAAGCCAAGTGGCACTAGTGAAAGACTTAGCCATTTAGTCCTTTTTCCAAAAGATCAATCTATAGCAATTGTTTAAAAATATATACAACAGGGTGTTAATTATAGGCTTTAGAGTCAAGACTTTAGAAGTTTAAGGAGACTCTTTTTAAATAAAGTCAAAAGGTACAGGTTTTCTAACTGCTGACTGTTTACTCAGGCATCCTTATTGCTGGCAAGTTAATCAATATTAGTTCACACAGTTCACATTCTGACTTGTATTTGCAGTCCATGTTCTTATTTTATATATTATTTAATTCACAGTTCAGTATTGTGAATTTGGAGCATTAAAATCTTCATATGGCTTATTTTTATACCAATACATTCCTCAGAAAGGTTGAAGGGGCAGTTTTTCAGCTGTTACATTGGGGTCCCTGCCCCCTTTGTTTAAACTTCGTGAGTGCAAGGCACCTAATACAAAGAACACATACATATATTAATAACTTAGGATAATTATGTAATGTGTATAAAAATAATATTCACTAATAAATACATAAACAGAAAAACTTTATCAATAAAAAAATGTACAAAAGAACATTTAAAGGATAAGCCCCTCTATATGCAACCTGTAATTTATTTTTCAGTCTCACATCTTTATAGCTTTACAGCTTAAAATGTTGTCTCTCTGAACTTTTTCAGCAGGTAAATAACCATTATTTATTTTTTCCTTTTAAAAGAACACACTGACAGAGGCCTTTAACAAGTTTGTAAAAATACTGTTTATGCAATGTAAATTTATATAAAGGTTTACTTGTTCTAAAAAAAAATGTAGACTAATTCTGTGTGAAATATTGGTTTTCACACATTTACTAAGAATTACATATTTGCTTGAAAAAATATCAGCCAGTCATGCCAAATACGTAGATATTGTTAAACCTGAGAAAATATATTGTAAATTAAATAAATCCTACCATCTGTCCTTGTTAGCTCACATATTAGTTGCGTTATATTTCATCAGTTATTTGCTTGAAAAGTAAATCAGCAGAGCAAATTCACTTGTCATCTAAAAACTTAAGTCTGCTATTGATAATAGCATTTAAAGAAGCAGTCTCATAGCTGACAGATATTAAAGCTGTAATTGGATCTGACATTTCCAGAGGTCAGAGGTCAGTATGCTAAATAATTATTTTGATTTTGTGTGCTTTTTTACTTCCTTCAATCATGTGTTAACCAACTGATTACAAAGGGACTAGAGGTGAATAAGGTTACTCTTTGGAAATGTGTCTGTAGCAAAGAAAATGTTCAGTATATGGAAATGCTTCAGTTCACAACACCTCTCTTTACTTTTATATTTTTTATTATACTCCTCTATTTTACACTTCATAGCACTGCATACATTTAAAAAGATAGTAAATATAATTTAAGATAAAACATTTAAACATTGTCTGATGAAGAGCAAAGATAGAAGGCTGAACACAAAAACACTATATTACATATTTTTAAACCTTCACTCATTCATTTTCTGAGTCTCCTGATTCCAGTTTAGGGTTTGACAAGCTGGACTCGCTATGAATCAGTACCAACCTACACCAGTTCCTTGCAGACATAGTCACACATTCAAGCAGACTACTTTTACTCTGTAGAAATATGTATTTTGCTAAGAAAGGATCTTGAGAGAAGTAGTGATAATAATAGTATGACATGTACTGTACATTGAAATTAGTAATTCATTTGAATGGTCCATTTTGGTGATTTTGATGGAATACAATGAAAATTTGTTGCTGGTGATGGTATTAGTAGTGGTACTAGAAATGACAGTATTGATATGTGTAAATTCTTTCTTACATATTCAACAACATCCAACATGTTGCCACTCTATGGCACAATAATAAACAAGAATTGATTAAAATGCATAACTTCATTGTAATTAGGAAATAATAAATCAGCTTACCTGGTGAGGTTATTGAGGTTATTGAGTGTGTGCAAAGAAAATTAAAGCAAGCTTAAAGATAGAGGAGGAACAGAGTCGCCATGTGTACAGTAACAGGCCCGGTCTTAGGTATTATGGGGCCCTAGGCGAAAGGGGGGTCCAGAGCCCCCCTGGAAGCTCTGTGAAATGCGTGAAAATTAGACCAAGGAGTCGATCCGGGGCCCCCCGGACGCCGGGGCCCTAGGCGGTCGCCTACTTCACCTATGCCTAAGGCCGGGCCTGACAGTAATAATTATTGTTTCCTTAAAACTCTACTAACATATTCCAAGTTCAGTCAATGAGGCAAAGGAAATTAAAGTGGCAGATATAAGGAACAAGGGATCGGGAGATAAAATGTTATCAGGAAAGCAAGCCAAAGTCCGTTGCTGGTAAATCTATTAACCTAGTTGACAAAATCAAAACACTAAACAAAATTATAGTCAGTAATTCAAAAGCAAAACTGAAAAGCCAGAAACACTAAATCTTTTTAAAAGCACACTACAGGTTTGGTTGAATCTTTAATCCTGGACAACAAGTTCTGTCGTCTGTACTTGGCAATGTGATAGCAACAGCAAACAAACCATCCACAAAATGACAAAAGGAAAATAATTTTAACCCTAAGAAAGTTAAAAGTGAAACTAAAATAACAGAAATGAGCTATCCATCACCATAAAAGCCCAAAACAAATGTAAAACAATTCAGCAGAGGAAAATGTAGAAAGAATTAAAAAAAAAAGCAGATTGTAACAAAATCTCAGGACATCAAGAAAGAATAGGAAAAGTCTACTGATAGCTAATTTCTTTAACTACCAGAAATTATAAAGACACATCATGAACATGATGGTGCAGTGGGTAGTGCTGCTGCCTCGCAGTAAGGAGACCCGGGTTCACTGTCTGGGTCCTCCCTACGTGAAGTTTGCATGTTCTCCCCATGTCTGCGTGGGTTTCCTCTGGGTGCTCCGGTTTTCTCCCACAGTCCAAAGACATGCAGTTTAGGTGCACTGGTGATCCTAAATTGTCCCTAGTGTGTGCTTGGTGTGTGGGATTTGTTCCTGCCTTGTGCCCTGTGCTGGCTGGGATTGGCTCCAGCAGACCCCCGTGACCCTGTGTTAGGACATAGCGGGTTGGACAATGACTGACTGACTGACATCATGAACACCTTTACCAACAGCTTTAAAAAGAGACTTCTATGTTAGAAGAATGGGTTTGGTGACTGGGTGGGTAGATCGTTAAACAGCTTTGGGGCCCTGTTTTGTTATAGCAACCTTAGGTAAAAAATCTGTCAGTCCAAATGTAGAATAATAGCTAGAAATCAAGAAATTATGTGAGGGTTAAAATAGTCAAATGAAAGATTTAGTTTAAGTTTAAATCCTTCTGCACCATTTGGCACATTGGACGGCAAGTTGTCTCCATCATGATCAGTCTTGCGAGGCGTTCTCTGCCTTGTCCCACGTGACATCAACATTACACAAGTCATCTATGAACTTCCTCCACCACGTGATTTTGATCTGTCCCTGCTTCCACTTCCCTTAAACCGGATTCCATAGCATGTTTACTGTCAGTATCCAGTTGCTTTGCATCCACAGAACATCTCCGGTGAATCAGAACCTTTGTTCAGTGACCATGGTGGAGAGCGGGCAGAGAGTCCATTTGGCGATATATACCTCTGCATTTGTTATTCAATCACAATAGGTGACTTTCAAGATGCGCCGCAGGAACCATTGTTGGAAAACATCATTGTTTTTGGGCTATGGCCTTCATCATTTTACATGTCTTGCAAATGTAAATGGCGGTCAGAATGATGATCAAGGAGAAAACCAGGATCTTAGTAGGCATTCCTCGATTTCGTAAGCTTGCGTACGATCTGGTACAAAGCACGTGTATCGTTCTCACTTGTACTTGTCGTGGTGGCAGCTCGCTTAACGTGGCGATCACATGCATGATATTGCTCTACCGCAGTGTCCCTCTCTGCCTCCAGGCTGTGCATATTCACAGGCCATCTTGGCTCGCTTTCGCTTGTCGATAAGAACCCATGATCTATCTTGAATTCAGTGCTCTTTGTACGACCCATGTAGCCATCCAATGGTCAGTTTGGCTGACACTACTGTGTCATGCAGATTCTGCCATTAGGCTTCAAGGTTAGCTGCAACCTCCAGCACCAGGAAATGGTTCCAAAGTTCAACTTGGTAGTGCTCGACAATGTTGGCGGCTTTGAGCTTTAGGATGTCAAACGGGTACTAATGCTGGAGACAGATGAGTTGACACTTCAGACGGAGATCACACCTTGCGATGCCCAAGTAGTGGCCGGAGCCTAAATCTGCCCCACAACGACTACATACGTCGAACAGCAATTAGCGCCAGCGCTTGGAGATGCATATGTAGTCAATCTTGTAGAGTGTATAACCATTCGGCACTCTCCAAATGACCTTGTGAACTGTCTTGTGTGGGAAGTAAGAATTGCCCATCAAGAGGCCATTTCAAGTGCAGAAGGATAAGAGGCGAACTCTATTGTTGCTCGTTTGATTGAGCAGTGCAGACCTATTACTGTACTTCTTCAAAACCAGCCCTAGCACCACTGATTTACACATTGAAGTCACCCATGAGGAGGATGAGGTCATGGCACGACGCACAATTGAGTTTGGCTTGCAAGTCTTCATAGAAGGGTTTTGCATCATTGTACGCAACTTCTGTTGGGGCTTAGGCATGGATGACTGTAACCTTCACATGTGGCCCTTGCGGTCATGTGAAGATGATCCTATTCAATACCGGTCTCCATCCAAGAAGAGCCCCAGCAGCTTGTGCCAAGAGAATGATACTGATGCCATTGATATGGTCGTTGTCATGACTGGAATAGAGATGAGTCACTGTTGGTCCACTGAACTTCACTAATGCCTAGAATATCAAGGTTTTAGGAATCAAATTCTTGAAGCAGCTGCACCAGTTTCCCAGTCTGAAATATTGTTTGAATATTCCAGATGCCGAATTTGGTGATCTATTTTGCCTGGAAGGCCAAGTCAGACATCGGGCGATGGACTGACATGCAATGACTTTGCTCTATCTCTGTCATAGATTGATGGCTGAGCCCACCACTCTGTTGACTAACTATGCATTGACTTCCTGCCATTTCTGTATCAGTTTCAAAAACAGTTTCTGAGCAGGAGAGGTTGCCCCACTCCCACCTCTCCCGGGGTTGGGGTTGCTAACCTCACGCCCAACCTTCCTCCTTTATCCGGGCTTGGGACTGCGCTGTCAGAGATACCAAAATGAATGATACTCAGGTCATAACTAAATTTCCTTTCCTTAACTCATTAAACTGTGCAAATATTCACATAGTTTTGTTTTTTGACCAAAAGCTTGGATACAGGACTGTGCATGCATTACCATATGTTTGGCTCCATGATGCCACATACATCTAAAACTGGGCAAAAAAATGAACAGTAGTTTATGTTCTTAATAGTAAAAAGGCTAATATCTTTTAATCACGGTATAAACTTTATAGTATAATATGTTAATACATTCTGTAAAGTAAAAGCCTGACTGGATATGTCAAAAATTTATTTTTAAATTAGTATTCCCTTAAGTAGAAACCAACATAGAAATTTAGGAAGTGGGGTAATATGTTTGTATTTTTAAGTTTTACTTACAAATATCACCTCACTCATTTGAATTGCCTATAAACCAGTAATAGGACAACTTAAAAATTCTAAGAGTCAGTCATTACTGTAATCAGTTCTGCTTGTTATTAGATAGATAGATAGATAGATAGATAGATAGATAGATAGATAGATAGATAGATAGATAGATAGATAGATAGATAGATAGATAGATAGATAGATAGATAGATAGATAGATACTTTATTAATCCCAAGGGGAAATTCACATACTCCAGCAGCAGCATACTGATAAAGAAAATATTAAATTAATGAGTGATAACAATGCAGGTATACAGACAGACAATAACTTTGAATAATGTTAACGTTTACCCCCCCGGGTGGAATTAAAGAGTCGCATAGTGTGGGGGAGAAACGATCTTCTCAGTCTGTCAGTGGAGCAGGACAGTGACAGCAGTCTGTCGCTGAAGCTGCTCCTCTGTCTGGAGATGATACTGTTTAGTGGATGCAGTGGATTCTCAATGACTGACAGGAGCGTGCTCAGTGCCCGTCGCTCTGCCACAGATGTCAAACTGTCTAGCTCCGTGCCTACAATAGAGCTTGCCTTCCTAACCAGTTTGTCCAGGTGTGAGGCGTCCCTCTTCTTTATGCTGCCTCCCCAGCACACCACCACGTAGAAGAGGGCGCTTGCCACAACCATCTGATAGAACATCTGCAGCATCTTATTGCAGATGTTGAAGGACGCCAGCCTTCTAAGGAAGTATAGTCGGCTCTGTCCTTTCTTACACAGAGCATCAGTATATTAAAGAATTAACCAGCTTTTGCATATCTAATGCAAATAGAAAATGCTGTAACTTTCCCAGATTTTTAAGCAGTCGTAAAGAAGTTTTAAACATTGTAGGATTGTGACGAATAAAGGTTAGATTACTGATAAAGATAATACACACATTCTATGTGGATTCACTAAAGTGGAAGCCTACAGATTAAGAGTAGTTAATATAGTATGTGTACAATTACCATTCACTAAAGAATCTTCTATTTTTTTCCCAAGCACAAGTAATTTCCTATCATCCACTTCATGTTAAACAAATTTATTTATGATGCCTTTAAAAATGTAGTAGAGTTACTTAAAGATAAAATAGAGTGTCATCATCCTTTGAATGATAATTAGTATAACAAAATATATCTCCTGATGGCATTAGTGTGTGCTTATTTAATATTATAGGCAATATAAGAATTAGTAAGTAGCAGGGTAAACTTTTTACTGCCAAATACAATAAATGACTCGGATCTAAACTATCTAAGATAAAAAACGAAATAACTGAATGCTTAGAAGAAGATTCAACCAGTAAACAAATGATTAATAGAAGACCAGTTTTGAATGATAATTAAGTTCAGTGGTGTTACTAGGATGTCATGCTGAGATGGGCTTTTGGATATGTAGGAAGGACAATTCAAAGCCAAAATAAGTAATGAATTTATTCTTATTTATTGTTCATTGAGTGGACAGACAGCCCCCGCTGACATTAGCCTTGCCCTAGTGAAAGCTGGTTAAAGCAAAAGGAGCAGAACACATGCCAAAATGCACTTAGTTTAAGCGACTCAAACCAGTATAATTTATCAAAATTATCCAACATAAATTTTAATTTTATTTCAGTCACAGAACATTGAAATAGTAAGAAGAATTTGATTGTGTCATAATTTGACTTCTTCTGTTGAGGCTATGTTAATAACTAAAGTTTCTCTTTGGATTGTTTTTCTTGTTCTTCTTGTGCAGTGTGTAGTTAGATTATGAGCATGGGCTTTTTAGAATTTTCACCCAACACCTAAAAAGTGAATCTGAATTACAGATCATCTGCTGAGGTAAACTGACCAGATATGAAGTCCAAAAATTGGGCCTCCGTTGTATTTAAATATGATGCACCATTTGTTGTATAGTACATACTGTATATTAACTGTACTGACTATCCACAAACTCAATTAATAAATCTATGAGAACTTTTAGGAACATGGTAAATCATCAGCATAATAAAATATAACCTGATTTTCACACTGATACATTCAAAGAAATTAAATGATGTTGTGCTTTTAAATTCTAATGTTATATATGCATAGCACAGTTTCCCCTACTTTTCTGACCTCAATGTTCATTACAAGGCAGTTAATTGCTTTATTTACAATAATGTCAGTAGGGCAAGGGTTAAACTTCCACTTTTCACTACCTCTTTGCTTATCAATGCCACATGTTCAAGACCAATGACACTTACACAGACCTTCTTATTCATGGGTTTTAGGCTAATTATCTTCTGTTATGGCTCTAGCAGTTATAGCTCTGATGATACTGACCTGAAACATTTATCTAAATAAGAAAAGGTGAGTGCTGCATTGATTAGCAAAATATAACCGGCATGATCTAATTTATAGCAACACCATAAAAAACTGGTCATCAGTTCAGTTGCCACTCAATGTGTTGTTACTCAGACCTCTTAATAAGATTAGTTATTTAATTATAGTAATACATATTTCTGTAGTAGTAGGGTTTTGACTACAACCTCCCTGAAGAACGGAGGTCAGTTGCTTCTAAAGCCTGCACATTGTAATTGGTTCAGTTAGCCAAAAAAAGGTGTAATTTTGCTTGACTTCTCATTGCAATACATATTTCATAATATTTGTGCGTACTGTCAAAAGTTTGGTGTTGTGTCATTTGTAACCATCAATGGAAAGAAACATAAGAGGACACTAGAATGGATAGAGAACTCTATCTAGGATTACTTTAACTACTTTCCTCAGAAGACATCTGACTGGACAACAAAAGGCCTGATTTGTTCTAAGAAGATAAAAGCAGGCACAAAACAAAGTGGCAGTTCAGTTAACTGAGGAAGGGTAAAGTGTGATAGAGAGAAGCGAAGGAGAGAGTAGACAAGGATATACTTCTATATGAAGTAACATAAATGCAATTTGTTCTAATGAAAAATTCAAAATAAACCAGCCTTTGTTCATCCTTTTCGACAAAATAATGTGAGAAATTAATATACATACAAAGATAAAGGGTTGGAACACCATCAGGCAAACCCCATATATTATGGTGACAAAAACAATAAACACGAATTAACATGTCATGCCTTTCCAGACGTTAGCCTCTGATCAGACTGGAGAAAGATGGTGGCAGTGCCAGTTATAAAGTTGGTGAAGCAGAAGAGGTGGGTCCAGGAACACTGGAACTGGGAGTGAGGTCATGAGCCAGTGATATGTTGGTTTCTGGATCTACAGAGTTAAGTAGAGTAGGAGCATTATAAGACAGCACCAACCCTTTGCTTGGGGTGGAATTACAAGTTGACAAGCCTTGAATTTGTTTGCCAAGCACATGTGTGTGACTGTATATTGTGAGGGATGACCCATGTTCTTATATTGTGAGGGATGACCCATGTTCTTACCTGGCCTGGACGTCCTTAAGGGAAAAGGACAGGGGGAAACAGCTTACACAGGGCGTTGTCTCCCTCAGGATACTAGATGGCATTGAGTCCTGGCTCAGATCCTTGCATGGGTGCCCACAGGGCATGCTGGGTATTATAGTCCCGGGGACAGCCTTTTTGTTTCCTGTGGGGCCTGGCAGGAGGAGTTGCGGTATTTGGGAGTCTCTACTCTACAGAGCTTCAGCCTCACCTGGAAGTGCTTTGGGGCTGCAGTGTCATGTCACTGGAAGCACTCCCGAGGGTTAGATAAAAGGAGCTGTCTGCCTAACGTGGATGAGCCAGAGTCAGAGACCAGTGAAAGAAATAAGAAAAGAGTTGTGCTATACAGTGCTTTAGTGTACTTAGGGCTGTGGTGGTGGGAAACATTTGTAAGAGGAGTTTTCCCATGATAAAAGAATCTTTGTGCTTTTAACTTGTTTCCAGAGCGTGCTGTGTTGGGTGTTTGGGTCCTGTTTAATGCTAAAATCAAGAAATCGACAGCCGAAACACGAAACGCAGTTTATAGTATTCCATGCAATTCTTGCTCAGCTGTATACATAGGACAAACGTCAAAAAGAATTTCAACACGTGTACAGGAACATCGCAACGCTGTCAGAAGAAAGGACGCACTATCTTTGATATATGCACATACTAAATCGACAGGACACACATTCAACTGGGACAACGTGAAAGTAAAATGTAAGGCCAGTACAAAAAGCGCCAGAGAGTTGGCCGAGTCTTGGCTATCAGATGAAAATGCCATCAACAGACACTTGGACATAAACCCAGCATATGCCAACTTAAGAAGGACATATGCACTTTAATTTAACGATAAACCCCCCCCCCCCCCCTTTTTGATCATACGGACTTAGTCACCTCCACCCACCCCCCCCCCCCGAATGTGCTGCTATATATTGCCTTTGATTCTTGTAAGTCTAAGCATTTTCCTCTGATGAAGACCCCTGATAGGGGTTGAAAGCTCAGGAATAAAACTATTTTATGATACGTGATTCGTTTTTTCTCCCTTTGTGGATCTCCAACTGCAAATATGCAAACCGTATCACAGACCTTCTCTTCCATATATATATATATATATTCACTAGATCTATTGGAGAGATAAATGAGCCACTCTGACTAACATGAAAAGGTGCTGAGTTTCTATAGACCAGATAAGGATTGACCGCTAAAAATTACTAAACTATCTCATAGACTGTGCAAAGTTATTAGTTATTAGGAAAGTCGGAAACTTAAAGTACACAACATATCACATGATCCAAGCTGTGCCATATTTTAGGTGAGGCTAAAGGACATCTTGTGTTGTATAATAACAATGTAAATAAGTATACATACAGGATGTATAAAACCAGTTTTAATGTGTTAATTCCTATACCATCAATACAAATAATGCAACTTTAATTTGTCTACATTATTAGTTTTAGAAGATTATACTGTACATAATTTTATAGAAGAAAATTTCTACTTATGTCATTGTCACATACTTTTTTTTACTGCTGGTATTTTTACTTTTGAAATGATTTATTACATCCCTACATTTACCATATAAAAAAATAATTTGGATGGGTCAGAATTTTGACTTTGAGTTTTCAAAAGGTCTTTTATGTTTCAGGCACCCTTGAATAGTATTTGGCCACTTTTGGAGTGATATGTGTCTGTGGATATGTGGATGTGCACCTATTATTAAACAGGATTTGACTGCATTCAGAGTGATGCTTGTGTTTGTCTGTGTGTCAAGATGTGAATCTATCAACATGATAATTCAAAATTGAATAATTTAATATTGAATGAAACATGGTACAAATATCAGCATTGTAGCATTGATTCAGTTGATTTTACTGTATATAAAAAACTATTGTATATATCATTGGTATGTGTTTATATATACTGTATATATTAAATATATATAATATACTGTATATATTTTCACATCAACAAAGACAAAAGGGAGCCAAATAAGGTTTGGGGTAGCTGCCCCGTATATTGTAGGTAGCAGTAGCAACAAACAAAACTAATCTTTTTTAGTTCAAAATGGAACTGTCTTTCACAAAGCAAAATGGTACTTTTATGGTGAGGCAGAGGAAATGACATGAACGGGCCAGAACCTGAAGTGATGTCATTGGGGCCCGAAACCGGAAGTGGTGTTATTGGAGTCAGGTGGAATTTCCCATAATTGGTCTGCAGAGGAATGCAGAAAAGGGTTATTGTACTTCATCCTGGTCAGGGGTGGAATTACCCTCCTTCAGATCCTTTAGCTGACTCCCATGCGCACGTGTGTGACAAAATATATATATATATATATATATATATATATATATATATTTACAATATATCTTATATATAAATGTCTACACTTGGGAGTGTGTTTGTCTGTCCAGCCTGGAAGTGAGAGGTGAAGTCGGGGTTAGGGCTCCACCTCCGAGGAAACAGAAAACTCTCTTAGCCACTAATAGCACACGCAGGGCCAGTACTTCAGCAAAATTAAACCTCAGAAGAAAGACAAAGTCACTTAGCCACTAACATTGGCAAAACGTTATCCCTTTAACTTTTCTTCTTGCTGTTAATGCAGAAACAATGTGAGCACGTCGGCAAAACGAATCCTCCTAGGAGAGAGACTCCCAGAGTAGTTCCTTTCAATTACTTGCCATCTCTACATTTCAATTTTTCTTCTGACAATTTTAATAGTTTCTAGGACCCCGGGCTTTTTACAGCACAGGCTTACATGGCTAGTATATATGTATTGGAAAATCCTGCCCGGTTCTGGGGTAACCTACAACGTCACTTCTGGTTCCGGTCCTGATGACATCAAATCCTCTGTGGGCATTTAAAAGCCGGCATCTTAAGACAACATTCAGTTCTGTTTTGGACTCAGTCATGTGAACATGTCTGTTCTGTTTAATCAATTTTGCAGCTGGGAAATATTATATGGGTTGCTGCCCCAAACCTTCCCAATGTCTCCTGGTCATTCTTTATACGTACAATATATATATATATTGTGACAGAGGAGCTATACCAGCACATGACCCGACACAGTCAGACACGTGAGGCACACTTATAAAACAAATAAATGTTTTGTTTTTCTCTTCTTCTGCCTGTGGGCAACACCGACCCCAACAGGTTTGAGTTCCAAAATCCCATGCCTGTGGTCCCGATGCAACCCGGGGGGCTGCCATCTAGCGTTCCCGGAGAGATACTGTCCTGACCAGGCTTGCTCCCCTGGTCCAAAGAATGAAGAGGCGTCCTGGCCGGACAAGAACCCCAGCCATCTGTGACACTGCCCCTCCCTCAGCTGAGCCTGGAATTGCCAATGCACGGTCGAAGTCATTCTGTTGAATTATTACCGATTCATTTACCAGGTCAGAATATGATTCAATTTAAAGAGGGCAAAGAAGCAGAAGCTTTAAAGGCAGCGAAAAACAGAAACACAAAATTAATGACTTATTTTGAACTTAATAAAACAGATGTGAATGCAAAAGCATATATGTATGCACAAATCCCTCCACATTACACATGGCAGAAACAAAAAGGAGTGTGTATGTATATATATGTATGTATATGTATGTATGTATGTATATTTATGTCTACTGTATGTGTATGTGTACATTTGTGTATATTTATGTATATGTGTATGTGTGTATTTGTATATGTGTATTTGCATAAGTGTATACAGTAGACCCCCGCAAAGTCGCGGTTCAGGGTTCGCGGACTCAGTCGTTTGCGGATTTTTCCTTAGAACCTAACTATTAATTGTTAGCGGAAATCGCAAATATACTCCACAATTTGTTATGGCTTTTTTCGTGGAAATACATGTGCTGTAGAGAGAACAGGAAGCAACCGCTGAGGGAAACGCAGTTTGGGATGGTGAAAGTAGCCAATCCGAGAGCATTATTCATTTCTCCTTACTGCTGATTGACTGCTTCCCTGTGACGCGTCTCCAGCTGATTGGGTTTACCACCGCTGAGGGAAACACGGTTTGGGATGGTGAAAGTAGCCAATCCAAGAGCGTTATTCATTTCTCCTTGCTGCTGATTGACTGCTACCCTTTTTTTAACTACATCCAAAAGTTGCGGTTTTTCACAATTCGCGGGTGCTCTAGGAATGTAACCCCCACGAATTTTGGGGGTGCACTGTATATGTGTGATGATGTGGGTTCTCTCCACGCTCCTATCTAGCGTTTGGGGAACTCTTGAACCCGACACCGTCGGTAATGTCACCGATGAGCTCCTCAAACGCTAGATGGGAGCGTGGAGAGAACCCACATCGTCACATTTGGTGGCAGTGGTGGGATGAGCTGGCAGTGGGGTCAGAAGAGGAGACAGAGCAGCAAGCGGGATTGGTACCAGACTTTTTGAAAAGAACCCATGGACCCACGCCGGAGGAGAACATTTTAAAGGACAGAGCTTTTTAATGGACATTTATTTATTGATTGTTTTTATTGCCTTTTAAAAGTTCTTATTCTTTTATGTCCTGTTTTAAAGGGGGCTTGGGTTAGTTTTATTGTGGGATTGCTTTAGTGCTTTTATTTGTGTCTGTGCAGTGTAGTTGTAGTGTGGCTGAGCTGTGGACCTGGGCCACCAGTTGCACAGGGTTGGCAGTGGCATGGTTTCCTGTGCAGCTGGAGGCTTATGGGGGGTGAAATGTGGTATAGTGGGTCCACAGCTCATGTCCAAAAGGCCAGTTTTAAATAAATAATTGCCGCACTCGCAGCTTAGCAAGGGGGTGTGGTGGTGTGTGGCCGTGCGGTTCTCAGGGAATGCGTGATGCGGGCGAACCTCACTTAAGTGCACAGGTGAGAAGTCGTCCGCATCCATAATTGTTCCTGGGAGCCGCTGATTGCCACAGGTAAATCACGTCCCTGTTATAAAGAGAAGTGTGAGGTGGGGGAGGAAGAAGGAGGTTGCAGGAGGTAGCGTGGAGAGAGAGCTGGTGTGAGCGAGCGAAGTCTCACAGGCAGGCAGTTGGACAGTGAGCCCTTTCGGGGGTGTTTGGCCAACACCTGGGCAGTTGGTAGTAGTCACTCCCGCTGAGCATTGTGAGA
This sequence comes from Erpetoichthys calabaricus, assembly GCF_900747795.2. Classification (NCBI taxonomy): domain Eukaryota; kingdom Metazoa; phylum Chordata; class Cladistia; order Polypteriformes; family Polypteridae; genus Erpetoichthys; species Erpetoichthys calabaricus. The sequence goes on from NC_041396.2 coordinate 207,958,810, forward strand.
AGCGGGAATGACCAGCAAAAGGGCGGCTCGCCGAGAAAGCAGCGGGAGTTGGGAGGCTTGGAAGGAGAAGCCCCAACGTGAGCATCTTGGCCGTTGGGTGAAAGCCAAGTCTCAGCTTGGGGGAGCACAACCGAAGCCAGGGATCGGGAAGCCCCCAGACCAGTTGAGCAGAGAGAAGGTCGGCTGCTGGTAGGGTGACTGTCCTGTTGCGGGGCCCAGATGGGAGAAGCAGGGGAGCCACCACGTAAAGAAGACACTGGGCTTTGTGATTTTTAAAGAATTGCTTCCAGCATTGTTTTAACCTTGTTGTTTTAAAGGATTGTTTTTTTTTTCTATTATTTTTAACCTCCACTTCACAACTGTTTTATTGAGATTATTTATTTATTGAAGAAACTGTGATGCGCAGCACTTATTTATTTTGAATATTGTTTTGTTGTTCTTTTAATAAAAGCACTTGGCACTTTTGTACACCATCCTCTTGCTCCATTTGTTGTGCCTCACTGCCGAGCTCATCTGTGACATTACCAACGGTGTCGGGTTCAAGAGCTCCCTGAAGCTGCATGGGAGCGTGGAGTGAATCCGCATAGTCACACCATTTCGATTCTATGATGCATCGCTTCTCCGTTATATGGATGACAACCTTGGGGATTATTGGATGTTATGAAAGAAGGATGGGAAGGAGAGGTTCTTCCCTCTACCAATATATTAGAGTATATCGCACAGTTACATGATCGATTTGGAAAAATTCTAAAAAATCACTTGGAAAAGGTGCAAGCAGCACAGGCCCATTATTATGATTATGGTACGACCCTCCGAGAATTCCACCTGGGAGATCGATATATATATATATATATATATATATATATATATATATATATATATATATATATATATATATATATATACCAGTGGTTCTCAAACTGTGGGGTGCAAAGTAACAAAAAAGGGGGCGTGAATGTTGCCATATGTGGAGTAATTTCACTATTCGTAGGAAAATTTAAAACTTGTAGTGGTGTATCAGCAGCAAAAAATATAGGGATAAATTTTATTAGGGTTTCAAAAAAACGTTAGGGAGGCGCAATTAAAACTGTTATGAAAACTCGGGTCACAAATACTTAAAGGTTGAGAAACGCTGATATACACAGAGATAGAGAGAGAGAATATTGTAGCAGGTAACACATTTGTTAAGGGATTTACGTGTTTTAGTCGTCCCTGAACATGATCTGGCCACTTTTGGAATGATGGGTGTCTGTATGTTAGGATGTGTGCTCGTCCCTGAACAGGATTTTACTGCATTCGGAGTGATGTCAGTGTTTGTCTCTGTGTCAAGATGTGAATCTGTCGACATTAACCTCAAAAATAAATCACCAACTCAGAATGAAATATTGCACAACTCACACACAACAATTTGACACAACTGTAGCACATGATAAAATTTTGGTCTGCAATATTTTACTGCTATAATCACAGCTTCACATATTAGATTGAAGCTTTTCATTTTAAAATCACACAATGTATATTTACATTTAGTAAGCAATGTAACAAATAACCTGTAATTTTACCAACAGTTTGGAAGAGAATGGAAGGAGTAGCTTTTCCGTGTAGAAGGGGTTAAATATCAGATTAAGAGAGGACTGTTGAATGTTCTTCCATCCTTATCTCTAAGCACAATTACTCAATACTTCAGTGCCATGACCCTCGCTCTAGAGGCTATTGAATCTGACACATAGTAAATATCAGTGTATTACTGAAGCTGCAGGATGGCATATGCTTTGCTATAAATCAAATCAAGCCTTTCAGCTTACAGGATATATTCTCTGTTCCAAAAAGAGCCTTTGGCCAAAGTTTCCCAAATATTATTCAGTTATATTTAACCACAGAAATATTTCACATATTTTTGCACACACAATTGATGAACTCAAATATTATTATATAACTTTTTTAAAAATAATTTTATATGGAAACTTGTATTTCTTTATTTTACATATTCATGCTCCCTAACAGCTTTATACTGCATAAGACTATAGTTTTCATTGAAAAACAAGTCAAAGATCACTTTGCATTTTCAATTCTAAACAATTTTCCTCTGTCCATAATTTATTATAAGATAAGCAGCCTGACATTCCAATCAAACAGACTTTAATTTTAATAAATTCCTGTGGCTGTTATATTTTAAAAGGTTTAGGTAAATGTGACTTAATATGTTTGTACTTGCACTCAATAATTTTTCAAAATGTAAACCAAAATGTAATTATGAGTTTCTTTTTTTATTTTTATTATTATACTGTTTCTGTCTTAAAGTCTGTGTGGTCTTCATTCTCTATAGACACTTCTTTACACTACTAGTAGAGCTGGCTAACTGCTCGAAAAAAGTCAACTTGTTGATGTATTTGCAAATCAGACTCACTTATTTACCTTCCTGCACTTATAGTTGTTACTTTCTACAATTTTTAGTAAAAAAATCACTGGTGCTGCTGCTCTTAAATGAAGCAGAAGCTAAATATTTAAGTAGTGAAACAAAAGCAATCAAGGAGACTAATACAATGTTATATTTAAATATCACAATGTATCACAAAGTCATGGGAGGTTACACCTAAGTTATATAATGCACTAGTAAAGCTTGCACATGGACCACTGTGTATAGTCTCCTTATTTAAAAAAATAAACATCAAATCTAAGGAAGGGCAGAAGGCTAATTCTGGGAATTATGAGCTACTGTGTGAAAAGAGATTAAAGGAGTTAAACTTTTCCAGTTTAAGCAAATTGAGAATTTATTCTGATGTAGAGTCAGAGAAGGACAGGGTCTGTCATGGCGGGCATCAGGTACAGGCGAGAAAAAACCCTGCATGTGGAACCACTCTGTCACAGCAATTCATCTAAACTGCATGCCTATAGAATGTAAAATGTGGCTGGAGTAAATCTTCAAAAACACGCAAATCTAGAATTTGAACCTAAGTCCCGGTACCTGTGAGGAAGTCCTTGTAATGAATAACCCACTGCATACATAATTACAACACTGTAAAACTACCAAAACATTAATGCTGATTTCTATAATTCAAACTATTTCCTAAATTTCCATATTTGTTAAATCTGGGATGGTGATAGGGTTGAAAACTAAATTAGCGGCTTGTAAAATGACTAACAGTTTATAATACACTATAATAAAGTATACATTATAAAATGTAAAGTATGCACTATTATAGTATTAAAACATACAGCTTTTCTTATTGTTTATTTTATTGGTTGATTGCAGAAAAAGGTAATTTTGATTAGAGTTCATAAAAAGTGTTATATTTCCCTTGCTTGTGTAATTATAAAAGAACAGCAGAGAGCACAATTCTTCAACATGATCTCAGGTCTCTAACATGTAATCTCTTATTTATATCTATAAACTCAGAGTGGGAATTAATATTCTCCCTACTGTGTTAACATGAAATTCTATGTTTATGTCTGCTTTTGTTAATTTTAGTATTGATTCATTTAAACAATATTTTTTTGCAGGATAACTTCGACAGATGTGGGTATGGTAGTAAAACAGATGTCAGCCCTTCTTCACATTCCTATCACTGTCTGTGTAAATTTTGTATATTCTCTCTTTATCTGTGAGGGTTTCTCTACGTTTACTCCAATTTTATCCCTACACCCCAAACAAATCTCTGTTAGGTTTTTTGGTGATTCTAGGTTAGTCTATTGCCATTTGCTGTGAGCTGTTAGTATTCAACTATAGGAAGTAGTTGACTTGTCCACAGCTAAAGCATATCCATGAGTGATCATCAAACAAAGCTGGATAACACCAGCGAAAAATATGGAACAAAATTATCTTTTAAGCAAATTAGGTATCCTAATGATAACATGTAGATACTGAACAGGAGTAGGCCAAGTATCAAAATGTGAAGGATACCACAGGGTAGAGGCTGAAAAGCTAGAAACAGTAAAGAAAACAAGTAAATACATATGAATGAAGAAGCAGGAGTATATTTTAAAAGCAGGTAAGTTAAACACAGTTCTTATGTTGCTTTAACGAGTCAAAAGCAGTAGTTGGGTCAAGGTAAAGAAGTGCAGATGAAGATCTCAGTGCTATAGTGCGAATAACAAAATTCAAATAAATGTTAGTTAGGTGAAACAAACTACAGGGGAGATCTAAAAATGGACTAAGGTTACCTACAACCTAGAATAGCCAAGCATTGGTTTATTTAGGAGAGATAACATTTGCAAGCTTGGGTGCACCAAGAACAAATCCACACAAATATAACAGATTAATGGTGTGCATATGTTGAATAGAATAACATTAGCATAGCTAGACTAACAAAATGAGAGGACTGGGGAATTAAGAGTATGTGCAATAGGGAAGAATGTCAAGCACACTGAAAAAACAATGGGCAGGGATACAATAGAAGAGAGGAGTGAAGAGCAAAATCAGGAAAGGCTAAAGAAAATGAAGGATCTTTCAATGTAAAAAGATCTTGTCAATGGAGTTGACAAATATACCATGTTTTACATGTCCCTTATTGCCTCACCTAAGAAACCTGTTGCAACCAGGTGTGACCTTCATTGTATGATTAGCTCGATGAGTCACTTGACAAAACTGATTGGTTGTTTTTATGAATAGAATCCGAGGGAGAATATCAGGAGGAATTTTAGAAGAACAGCATGATTTCATGCCAGATAAGATAGATAGATAGATAGATACTTTATTAATCCCAATGGGAAATTCACAATAAGGGAATAAGGGAGCAAGCAGTGGCAATGGCAATGTTGAGGGTAGAAAAAAGGTTGATTCAAATGCAGAAGGACTTACAGTATATGTCTGCTACAATGATTATGTGAAAGCTTTTGGCAAGTTTCAACACAAAGCGCTAGTAGAGATGTTAAATCTGTTAGATACTGATGGGAAAGAAATAGAGTTAATCACAAATATGTACTGGGATCAGCAAACAGCCATATATATTGACTGAATGACTGGATTGAACCAAAACATGGAGTACAACAAGGCTGCATTCTCTCATTGGAACATTTCTCACTTTATACAGAGATGATTATACAGGAAATTAAAAAGCTTGAAGACATTACAGTTGGTGTTGTGAACATTAATGTTTGTTATACTGCAAATTCTGCAGATTCTGTAAGAAAACGCCAGGTGCTTCTTAATGTTGAAGGAATTAGAAGTGAGAAAAAAGGATGGACAATTAACCAGAAGAAGATCTCTTGCATAGCCTTCTCAACATCAAGAGGTACACCAACCTGCAATTCTACAGTCAAAGGTGAAAAGATTGAGCAAGTTCTCCTATCTTGGATGTCTGGTAGCAACTGATGCAAGATGCGAGAAGGGAGTTAATCACAAGTTAGAGATTGAAAACAGTACCTTTCGAAGCTTGGTAAAGGTTTTAACAACAAGATCAATTAGTATACCGACTAAGATCTGCCTAATGAAACATTACATCTGTCTTGAATTTTTACAAAGGGTTATTGTGCAAAGATATTTAATAAGAACATTAGCAACAAGAAAGGTCTGGTTTCTTGGGTATACCATGAGGAAGAACAAGCAGACACAGAGAAAGATTAACATACTTAGACTGGATGGTTGATGCTTATGGTGGAGTATGGAGGGATAGAGATATTATCAGGATATGTCAAAATAGACAGGAGCATTGGTTGGTAGCCAATGTCAGTGTCTGACTTTGCACTCACATTGGAAGGAATTTAATACTTACTGTGTCATCACCTTGTCTGTAGTATCTATATTCTATATTGTAAAATATGAGGCTAGAAATTTCCATGGTAAATTCCTATACTGTGTATTGAAATCATATTACAAGAGAGTAAGAGATAAAGATTATAGATATTGAACATGTTAAAAATCGTGATGCTATTCAAGGAAATTATCCTGATGTCTGGTCATTTTGGAAAATGTTTGCGGTATTAACATAATTTAAAGTATTTTATGTTTTTAAAATTTAATTTATTTAATTATTTTTATTTATTCTTTCATTGATAATGTTATAATAATGATAATGTTATTTGATTGGCACACTGTGTTGAGTATAATGACACTTTTCTTTGCCATGGTGCTGTTGTGATTTTGCCCATGGGTGAAATGATGGTGTGATATGCTGCCTTATTTAAGAGTGTGTTATTTATTTTTTATCTGTACTTAAAATATAACAGAAAGGATTTTTGAAAAGAAAAATAAAAGCAGAGTATTTTGTTTAGAGATTGCACTCTTTTGACTGCGATTTCAGGTTTTGCCTTAAAACAAAAGTTTTATCAATCAATTTACCTCTGCCTGTCCTATAGTTGAAATTTGTTTGTTCATTACTTGTGAATAAAAAGAAATAAAATTGGCAGCAATACACACTCTTCATCAATATTGTTCTTGTTGGTCACAGATACAATTCTTCCAGAAGTATGGTATCCAGAATGTGTTCAGCGGCTTAATAGGACTGTGAGCCAATAAATATGAACAAGGCTAAGAAAATGTGCAGTATGTGCAAAAGAAATGTCATCAAAATTTACCCATCACGTACCATTTCAAAGAAATCTTCAGTTTTCTCATGATTTTTTCTTATATTTGTATCCAGACATTTTCACTCCCGTAAGTGACTTATCAACAACGGTTTGTGCAGCCTGGGCATGTCCAGGCATGGAATCAGGCTAGGTTGGAATCTGTTCTGTGGAAGTTGAAATCTTGGGCATGCCATTAAGGTGGCTTGCATTCACTGATCCTGCTCATTTGGTTAATATAGATAGTCAGTGTGTATGTATAGTATCAGTATAGTAAAGTATAGTATCTGTAGCAATATAACAGTAAGTAAGCTTGATGCTTGTTTTGGTGTCGGGTGATATGTCTTGTCAATGTCGTAACAGCCGCGATACATTCTGCTATATCTGTGGCGAATATACACTTGCGCCTCAGATACGTTGGCTGACTGCTCTTGTGAAGAAAGCTTATCATCTGTATATCGGCTGCAAAATTGGTGATCAAGACAAGGATAGGGCACCTCACATTTGCTGTGCGACATGTGCTGTCAGTCTGAGAGCCTGGCACAGAGGCACTCGAAAGATGATGCCGTTTGCTGTTCCGATGATATGGATAGAACAGAAAGACCATGTGACAGACTGTTACTTCTGTTTGACAAATGTGTCTGGTTTCTCTGCCAAAAATAAGAAGTCAATTGAATATCCTAATCTGCCTTCAGCAATGAGACCCGTGCCACATGACGACAGTCTTCCAATTCCGAAACCACCAGAGGATTGGACCTTAGATAAACCAGATGAAGAAACTGCAATGCAGGGTAATGACAGTGAAATTGACCCGGATTTTGAACCGTGCTCATCAGACGATCCACATCTGATAGCACAGTCCGAATTGAATGATTTGGTCAGAGATTTGGGTCTGTCAAAAGCAAAAGCCGAGCTGCTGGGTTCGAGACTACAGGAATGGTGTTTGCTGTCACCAGGTATGAAAATTTCTGTGTTTCGAGGCTGACATCATGATATAACCAAATGTTTTGCAAAAGTCGACAGCCTCTGTTTCTGTTGTGACATTGAAGGATTGTTCTCGGCCTTGGGTTGTGATCACAACCTGGAAGAGTGGCGTCCCTTCATTGATTCATTAATGTTAAGCCTGAAAGCTGTTCTGCTACACAATGGCAACATTTATCCTTCAGTACCTGTTGGCTATGCAGCACACATGAAAGAAACATATGAGAATATGGAACTGTTGCTGAAGCACATCCAGTATAGCAGGTACAACTGGAATATCTGTGAAGATCTTAAAGTCGTTGCTCTGTTACTAGGACTGCAGCTTAGCTATACAAAGTACTGTTGTTTCATCTGTGAATGGGACAGCAGTGCCAAAGAGTCGCACTATTCTCGACAGAACTGGCCACTCCGTAAAAAGTTAGTTCCAGGACAGAAAAATATGGCACATGAATCACTTGTCGACCCGGCAAAGATATTTTTGCCTCCTCTTCACATAAAACTGGGACTCGTGAAGAATTTCGTGAAAGCACTGAACAAGGAAGGCAAAGGTTTTCGTTATTTAAGACAGATATTCCCAAAAATAACTGATGCCAAAATCAAAGAGGGCATTTTTGTTGGCCCCCCAGATCAGACATGTTATGAGTGACAAGTGGTTTGAAGATCTCTTAGTTGGGCTGGAAAAAATAGCCTGGAAAGTCTTCAAAGACGTTGTTGACAATTTTCTGGGCAATTACAGAGCCCCAAACTACATTCAGCTGGTAGACAAACTTCTAAAAGCATACAAGACAATGAACGGCAACATGTCACTCAAGATTCATTTCCTCCACTCACACTTGGACTTCTTCCTCCAAATCTCGGTGCTGTCAGTGACGAACACGGTGAAAGGTTTCACCAGGACAATGCTACAATGGAGAAACGATACCAGGGCAACTGGAATCCGTCAATGTTTGCTGACTACTGTTGGACACTGCAACGTGATGCACCAGACCTTGAATACAAAAGAAAATTAGGAGCAAAACACTTTTAATTCTGTTGACTTTAATAGCTTATGTGAAACATAAATGTGACTAAATACATTATTGTCAGTAAACATATAAATGTCTATTTCTCAGAGTCTTTTCAGGAAACAAGACTTCTCAAAAAAATTGTTGTGCAGTGTTATGTGTGGCTAAGAGAATGTGTGATGATCCTGAAAAAAAAAGCCATGTTTATGTAAGATATAATAAACTAAGGTTATTAGGATTTACAGATTTGAAAAACAACACTTCAGGAAGTTTATAAGTGAGTAGCATTATTTGGGTACATACCAGCATTTAGTCTTGCAGTGGAAGATGAATTAGACTGTTCTTTATTAATTAATTTCTTTTTCAAAATCATTTAATCCATTACAAGGTCATGGATGGCTAGGGAAGCATTAGGCATAATGTAGGAAACAGCTAATCATTCACTATCATATGCACATCTAATAAGTTAACTCAGAATAACCAAACTAATCTGCAAATCTGTGTGAGTTTTTTTCAACCAGTGTGCTGCAACACATGTGGTGAGCCATGAAAGCTACCCAGGTGTGCTGTGGATATAAAAGTGTAGCGCACCTGGGTCAGAATCTGAGAGGGGCCAAGCTCCTCAGGTGGTCGAAACCTGTTTGAGGAAGACAATTCCAGCTGGAGAAGGTGGCATAAAAGCAGCTCCACAATTGCTATGTTGCAGACACAGCATTTGGAGCACTTTGGAAGCATCTTCTGGCTGCTAGAGTCCATCAGGCTCAGTGTGTGGTTGCCAGAGTGTCTCACACGGCTGGTGGATAGTGGGCATACGAGTTACCTCAGAGGCAGAGAGGAATGGGGACAGGGACAATGCAGCTGGGAGATGCTACCAATGTGCTCCCTAAGTGCTGTGTCTGTGAATACTGATTTTGGAGCTGCTTTTTTACCGGCTTCACCAGTAGTCCCTCTCCTTTGGACGGTTAAGCATGTGTATGAGATATAATGTGTTTGTGGTTAGTAGAACATTGGTGTGCCTTGGGTTACAAAAAGTGTGCCACCGCAGGAAAAAAGTTGGGAAACACTGATCTATGGGATGTGGAAGAATCCCCAGCACTGTGGAAAAAGCCCTCAGAAAGACTGTCTAGCTTAGATAGGACTCCTGTGACAGGGGGGATGACATCTAACACTGCAAAGACAATTACACAGTTTGTAACTGACTACAACTTATCAGACCCCTGGAGGTTTCTTAACCCAAACTGAATAACATATTCGTTTTACTCACCAGTGCATCATAGCTACTCAAGAATTGATTATTTTTTTATAGATAATAATTTCTTGCCTATGATTAAATCGTGCAAATATGACACAATTGTTATCTCCGACCATGCCCCTCTAGTCTTGGAGCTAAAATCATTAAGCCCCTCACACTCACCTCGCAGATGGCATCTTAATCCACTTCTATTGGCAGACGAGAACTACACAGAATTTATATCCAAACAACTCAGCTTCTTTCTAGAGACAAACACACCCTCAGAGGTTTCTGCAGGAACACTCTGGGAAACTCTAAAGGCCTTCTTAAGAGGACTGATTATTTCACATCTTTCCCACAGAAATAAATTAGAAACCAAGAAAGCGTCAGAGCTAAGAAGCGAAATTACTAGAATAGATGAAGAACAAGCCAGGCATCCAAGTGAAGCTCTTCATAGGAAAAGGCAGGCTCTGCATACAGAAGTCAACATCTTGACAACTAAAGAAACTGAACAACTTATTTATAAGTCAAGACATCATTACTATGAACACAGAGAGAAAGCTAATAAGCTTTTAGCTCAACAAATTCACAAACAAGAAGTTCGCAATGCAATCCCAGTAATCACCAACACAAATGGAGAAGAAATCATTGACCATAAAATTATAATGCACACATTTAGAGATTATTATAAATCCTTATATTCTACTGAGTTCAAAGAAGACAACACACAATCTAATGCATTTCTGGGTACATTACAGACACCTCTGACCCTATCAGAATTACTAGATGCTATAAAGTCACTTCAAAGCGGGAATCAGCAGGCCCTGATGGTTACCCCATAGAATTTTATAAGAAATTCTCCACTCAGCTAGCTCCCCTCTTATTGGCACCATTTACAGAAGCTAGAGACAATCAAATTCTACCTCAAACTTTTCGTCAAGCATTAATCAGCGTCTTTCCTAAACAAAATAAGGACCTGTTACAATGTGCATTATACAGACCAATTTCACTCCTGAATAATGATGTTAAGATACTCTCAAAAATTCTAGCTAGAAGAATGGAAAAAGTGCTGCCCTCGGTAATATCACAGGATCAAACTGGATTTATTAAAGGCCGACACTTATCTTCCAATTTCTGACGCCTGTTTAATGTAATATATTCACCAGCAAAGTCAAACACCCCAGAGATATTACTATCATTAGATGAAGAAAAAGCATTTGATATGATTGAATGGAACTACCTTTTCACTGCATTGGAGAAATTTGGGTTTGGCCCGAATATTTGTGCATGGATCAAACTACTGTATACCAATCCAGAAGCTTCAGTTTGTATTAGCAACATTTGTTCAGACTACTTTAAGCTAGAACGTGGCACCAGACAAGGATGCCCCTTGTCACCACTGCTGTTTGCAATCACCATTGAACCACTGGTGGTTCACTGTCAAAATTCTTATCAGATAAAGGGGATTGTCAGAGAAGGACTGGAACAGAAAATTTCTCTATATGCAGATGATATGGTTTTATATATATCAGACCCAGAAAACACTGTGCCTGCAGTTTTAACAGTACTCACAGAATTTCAAAAGATATCTGGTCTCAGAATTAATCTGAATAAAAGTTTACACTTTCCAGTAAATTCACAAGCATATAATATTAGATTGGACACCCTACCTTTTACCATAGCAGATCAGTTTAAATATCTAGGGGTAAATATCACAAGTAAACATAAAGCTCTTTATCAACAAAATTTTGCTGTCTGTATGGAAAAAATTAAGCAAGACTTGCATAGATGGTCAACCCTTCATCTAACTCTAGCCGGAAGAATTAACGTTGTTAAGATGAATATCCTTCCTAAACTTCTTTTTTTATTTCAAAACATTCCAATATATATCAATAAATCATTTTTTAAGCAATTAGATTCAACTATAACCTCATTTATTTGGAACTCAAAACACTCACATATCCGAAGAGCGACCCTACAAAGACCTCAGGCAGAAGGTGGCATGGCTTTACCTAATTTCCAGTTTTATTACTGGGCAGCAAACATACAAGCTATAAAAACCTGGACACAAATAAATGAACATACACAAGCCTGGTCCGCAATAGAAGTAAAATCCTGTAGTACTTCTTTATACTCCCTGCTCTGCGCTCCAATAAATGTAAGTTATCGCAAATATACTAATAACCCAATTGTGCTTTACTCACTCAGAATATGAAACCAACTTAGAAAGCATTTTAAGATGGAAAATCTTTTATCTGCAAGAGAACCACCTCTTTCAACCCTCGCAAACATTTCCAGTTTTTAATACCTGGAATAGATTTGGGATTAAATTGCTCAGATATCTTTATATAGACAATATCTTTGCATCCTTTGAACAATTATGTTCCAAATTCAACCTCCCAGCTACACATTTCTTTCACTATCTTCAAATTAGAAACTTTGTTAAACAGAAACTGCCCGAATTTCCTCATCTTGTACCCTCCACCATGCTGGAAAAAATACTGCTCAATTTCGAGGAATTAGACACCATTTCCACATTATATAAAATCTTATTAGAATCCCTTCCTTTCAAAGATCCAAGAGGACATTGGGAAAAAGAACTCTTAATCAATATATCAGAAAAGGAGTGGAAGGTAGCATTGCAGAGAATTCACTCGAGCTCCATATGCACAAAGCATAGAATTATTCAACTAAAAATTATATATTGAGCTCATCTGTCTTGCTTAAAACTGTCCAAAATGTTTCCAGGGCAAGATCCAACCTGCGAACGCTGCAACCAAGCTCCTGCCTCACTGGGTCACATGTTTTGGGTCTGCACCAAATTAACATCATTTTGGACCAAAATTTTTAAGTGCCTTTCAGACAGCCTTGGTGTCACAATCCCTCCTAACCCATTAACGGCTGTGTTCGGTGTTCTTCCACACGGACTTGAAGTGGAGAAGGACAAGCAAACAGTGATTGCATTCACTACACTTTTGGCACGCAGACTTATTTTGTTAAATTGGAAGAATCCTAACTCTCCTCTGATAGGTCAGTGGGAAACCGATGTTTTATATTATTTGAAATTGGAAAAAATCAAATTCTCAGTTAGGGGATCTGTACAGAATTTTTTTCAAAACCTGGCAGGATCTAATCAATAATATTTTAGAATAAGAAGAAATAATTATTTCCGCCTTTCTTTCCCTTCTCCATTTTTTATTTACCTATATATATTTTTTCCTTTCTTTTGTTTATTTTTGCCCTATTAAAAAGCCCTAAGCAATTCTCCTTTGGCCATGCTCTCCTTCTCAAGGGTGGGGTTTGATTTGTCTTCAATTCTTTTTTGTATAAATTGATCTATTTATATGAAATGATTACAATAAAATTAATAAATAAAAAAAAAAAAAAAAAAAGAAAGACTGTCTAGACATAAGCTTGGGATTTGAACCCAGGACATTTGTGCTGTGAGGTAGCAGAACCCACTACAGGACTAGCCCATGGGGAATTGAATGTCTGTCACCTGAGCCATCTGAAGCATATATCACTTTCCATTATTGCTCCACCACCGCATGAACTAAAAGACATCAACATAAATATTCTTCTTCTTCTTTCAGCTGCTCCAGTTAGGGGTTGCCACAGCGGATCATCTTCTTCCACATCTTTCTGTCCTCTGTATCTTGTTCTGTTACACCCATCACCTGCATGTCCTCTCTCACCACATCCATAAACCTTCTCTTAGGCCTTCCTCTTTTTCTCTTGCCTGGCAGCTCTATCCTTAGCATCCTTCTCCCAATATACTCAGCATCTCTCCTCTGCACATGCCCAAACCAACGCAATCTCGCCTCTCTGACTTTGTCTCCCAACTGTCCAACTTGAGCTGACTCTCTAATGTACTCATTTCTAATCCTATCCATCCTCGTCAACATAAATAAAAAGCTTAATCTTTTTCAGGTGCTCTTCTGTTCAAAGTTATTATTGTGTGTTTTGGAATATTTTGTACTTGTTTACAGTAGTTTTTTTGTAATTAATCATTATGTATATTTCATGTTTCTTTATATGCACTTCCTTAATATCCAATGTCAATATTATTCTTGTTGTGAACATGTGTCAGTTGGTGATGCAGTTGGCACCACCTTGTTTAAGGATACGAGGTTGCAGTAGTTCCTCAGGTAGATTTTAGCTTATAATAAAGGACAGAGATCTCTTCAAAGAAATCTGACTTTAAGAAGTGCCGTTCTTTACTTGTCTTCATGGCCCCAATTCTTATTTTACTAGTTTAAGAAAGTACTGCACGTCCAATTGAACTACTCCTATGATTTCCACCACACAGCAATCTGGGTAATGGCATATATTTTTATGTAAAGAAGAGCCTATTCACTATGGCTTTCTAGTTTAATTTTAAGAGGTCCAGTATTCAAACTAGACCCCTATATTTAGATAGATAGATAGATAGATAGATAGATAGATAGATAGATAGATAGATAGATAGATAGATAGATAGATAGATAGATAGATAGATAGATAGATAGATAGATAGATAGATAGATAGATAGATACTTTATTAATCCCAAGGGGAAATTCACATTTATCATTTGTTTATCAACAATGCAAATGCTAATGACTGGACTAGGCTAGCCAAGATTGTGATTTCAAATAATTTTCAAGTGGTTTCAAATTATGCACAAATGTTGCCCTAACTAACCAAAACTTGAGTATCAACTGTCTTGGTAGACAAACTAGAAATCACTGGCAAGCACAATGATAATAACAATAATAAAAACAACAATAAATAAGTAGTTAAAGTGTCCTAAAATTAATTCTTACATTGTGTAAAAATATCTAGAATGATGAAGAAGATTTGGAGTCTGCAGTTGCAAATATGACTATTTCAAGGTAATAGTAAAGTGCATAACCATATTGTGTGAGTAATTAGAGTGATAAGTAGCCATAGTTGTATTAGTAGAGAGTAGTAGAGTTATTGTCACATAATCTTTCTCTCACCAGTTATGCAAGACCACTGGATGGTAGATGAAGTGAACCAATGGTAGGAAGGGCAGTAGGTAGAGGAGAGGGTGGAACCAGTTTGGGGTCATGTTGTTCTTCTTCTTCCACATCATTGACTTCAAGGCTGTGAAGAAAAGTGACTACTTCTAAACACTTCTCCTGTGTTTTCTTTGGTTTAGTACTGGTGGTGTTGATTGGATGATTCTTGACCACAAATCAGGTGAAGGTCCTGTAATAATTCAGTTGAATGCTTGATGCTCCCAGTATTTTTGTGTGACATTCTCTAAATATATAGATTTCAATATATACACATATTTTAAATACTCAATTTTCTTTTTCCTTTCATTGGTTTGGTGGAATGGGTATTCAGATGTACTAAAGATGGATGAAATGTGAATATTGACCTTTAAATTTTCTGAGGTTTGGCACATTTTGCATAAGTTAAAATTACAGCAATCATTATCAGATGCCCAGAGTGGTTATAGCAGCAGGCTAACTAAATATGGTGTTTCACATATAAAGTACATCTTAAAGTGCAGTCCTGTTTACCAGAAATATCCGCACTGCTTTACCAGGTACATTGCAGGTTTTTCCCATTTTAAACACACAAAAAATTGAACTATGCACACAATTCTGAAAACGTGAATCTCATGTAGCAACAATATGACTCTAAACTGCTAAACTTTAAGCACAATTCCATTAGTTTCACTAAAATATCATTCTGAATAACAGTTTTGCAAATCTCTAAACACAAATTGCATCATTTAGTACACTTTGTTCACCTAGAAACACTGGCCTTCAAAATGCAACACCCTGATTACCAAACAGTCTCACTCATATTGCACCTGTGCAAACCCAATTGGAAGAACAATTCAATCATGTGTCAGAGTATAAAAGAGACCTCAAATGACTTATACAGGTGTTAGGCAAGAAGATTGAGCAGCAAGAACATGGAGGAAGAGGAAGAGAGGGAGTAAGTAAGAGTAAGAGGAGGCCTAACAGGCAGCAGAGGCCATCCAGGACAAGTGAGGAACAGGAAGACAAAGGCGAGCCAATATTTCAATGAAATGCGTGCAACTTTAGTGAACTATGTAATCAATCACAGCCTAACCATGACTAAAGCTGGGTTCTAGCTGAATTTGAGCCACTTCACAGAAGCCTCAGTTATCCAGACCTTTAGAGAAGGGAATATGTAAGTAGCCACTTGAGAGGTTTTACAATACTCTCTACACTAATTACAGTATCCATAGAAACCAGAAAGTTATGGTATATCTACAGTGCTCACAGAAATGTACCCTATAGTGTCAAATTCTGTCTTACATTTACATAGCTATACAGTAAAAGGTGTATCCTATATTGTGTGTGTATATACTTTTCATAGAACAGAAAGACAGCTAGCAAGAGGTGGCAGAGGTCAGAAAATCACAGAAAAACAAGAGACCACCATAATTAACATGGTTTTGTTAAATAATGCAATCGTCATGAGAGAAATCAGAGACTAGAATCCTGGAAGACAATGTCCATTTTGCAAACATTGACCAGGTCAGCCTGTCCACAATCAACCATGTCTTTTTTTTAATCAACAGCAGTTGAGGATGAAACAGGTCCATCATGCTCAATAAGACTGCAACTCTGACCCAGTGAAGGAGCAATAATACCAATATGTGCATGTGAGTACAACATCCTCCCAGTAATCTGTATAGACATGTCACTAAGTGCCTCAATGTGTAGGCCATTTGTCTGATGTACTCATTCTCTCGTTTTCAGAGAGTGCTTGAACTTGATACCAGTGCTGTTCCCTATGAATATATCTTAATTGAATATGCTGGGTTCAACCTGCAGAAGACTAGGCAGTCGGGGAGGAACATCACTGAAAACTTTGCCATTGTCAGTGTCCCTGGGCAGAATGGCGGAAATGTCACCAAGTGTGATGCTATTGGTCGGTGTGTGATCATACATCACCATGCACAACTTGGTCCCTTTAACACTCCCTATTTGCTAACATTCCTTGACAAATTTAAAAATATCCTTATCCTCCCACAGGAAGAGGAACCAGAGCAGCTCACCTTTGTTGTCATTTGGGATAATATAGATTTCCACTGGGCTACTCTGGTCCATGACTGGTTCACCAACAACCCAAGTTTTGCAGTGCTGTACCTTCCACCATATTCCCCATTTCTAAATCCAATAGAGGAATTCTTTTCAGCATGGCAGTGGAAAGTATATGAACTCAGACCCCATGAGCATGTCACACTACTCTAGGCAATGAGATGATTGCCAGGGATGGATCTGCCACGTCAGGCATTTTTTCCCCCACTGCTTGGCCAGGGAGCACATCACAATTGATGTGGACGAGGTTCTCTGGCTTGACCAGGATCAGAGGTGGGAAGCAGAATGATCTGTTTCATTGCATTTTGCAATTGTTTTTTTCAGGTCAGCTGGACACTTTATTTTACAGTAACAAATATGTATTTATTTTGTTATGAGAAAAATGAAATTTATTTTCACATACTTGTATGTATTTGAATATGTAACATGGCCTCATGAAGCCGAAACATACAAGAACACCTTTGATGTTAGTGTTTTGAACTTAACAAATCAGTTTTTATTTGATGCTCTGTAAGACATTAATTAATCTGTGTGTAGTTTTTTGGTGGAAGGAATCTGTTTTGAGAAGAGAGAACATGTTTTTGAGTGCTGTGTTTCATTTTGCAAGAGATTTGTGGAGTTTTGACAAACAGGTTAACTCTTTTCAGTTTGTGTTTTGAGAAATTGAGCTACAGCTTCTGGAAATGTGTTTAAATGTTTGGGATAAACTGTAAACACAGAGATAATTGATATAATCTTCCAAACAGATACCTCCTTTTAAAGTTGGTGCTATCAAAAATGTAAAAATTCATGTCATCATTAAAAAAATTGAATTTCTCCAAATCAAAATGTGTCTTACTGTAATACTGTAAAGATGAGCATGAATTCTCATGACACTTGAATATGGGGCATGTGCTGATACTGGAAATCTAAAATCAACTGATCTGTTAAAAAATACAGCTTGAAACTGCCATAAACATATTTGATCCACTTCTAGTGAACCCAGTTGTTTATTTAGGCATTGTCATCAGAGATTACAAACTTTTCTCTGCATTTATACAGCCTTAAAGTAAAGCAAGTGCAATTTATATAAAATACAGGAGAATACTGATATCCCTGAACAAAATCTTTTTACATTGTGACATACTTTTGGTTGTCAAAATTGGCAAAACGATCCCTTAATGAAACAAGAAGTTGATTTTGAGAAATTAATGAGCTAAATAAAAAAATCGGACAAGAATATAAAGACAAAAAGACAAAAGCACCACAGAAAATTTCACAAATCCAAAATCTTGGGTATTTTCTAAAGTGTGCCACTATCCTAAATACAAGTACCATTGTGGTAATGATATCATGTGAGAAGCAGCATGTACAGTATTTTCATTGTCATAATTAGAATACATTATGTAAAATAATGTGAATTCATCTATTTTCTGAGCCTACATTTTGTTATAGACTTACCGGGAACCACATCCCTGCAGCATCAGGAGAAAGCTAGGAAACAACCCACTCTCATACACATGCCAACAATCACTTATGCCACGGCTAATTTACAGTTGTCATTCCAAACCACACATCTTTGTGATGTATAAGGAAACTGGAAAATCAAGAAAAAGCACACACTGAAATGAGGAGAACATGCAGACTCCATATAAGCATTGACCCTGGCAGGAATCAAATTTAGGTTTTGGAGCTCTGAGCCTTTACAAAAACTACTGCGCCACTGAGTTACCTTGATATGAATTTGAAACCTGTGTAATAAGTTTTTGACATTAACTCACATTTATGCTTAACTGAAACATCTGCCAAATTTAAATTAATTATATTGTTTATTAGTTTATTTTCTGAGCAAACTTATTCCAAGTCAGGACCTGATTTTATTACTTAGCCTGACTCAGTTAATGTTTGGATAAATATCGTCACACACATGCCCATGGAAGGCAGCTTAAGGGCTCGAAAGAAGGTAATTCCATGCTGGACCGGGAGTGGCAGAGTGCACTGACCCTTTCTCTCTTTCTTCTGCAGACCAACAATGGGAAATTCTGCCTGGGTGTGATGACATCACTTTCAGTTCCGAGCCTTTAAAAACACCATTTTGTTTGTCACACATCGGTTCTGTTCTGGACTCAGCTCTGTAAAGAGATATTGTTGCTTTTTTCTTATACAGGATGGCTACCCCAAACCTTTTTGTAATGTTTGTTTCATTTGACTATACAGTAATCCCTCGCTATATTGCGCTTCGCCTTTCGCGGCTTCACTCCATCGCGGATTTTATATGTAAGCATATTTAAATATATATTGCGGATTTTTTGCTGGTTCACGGATTTCTGTGGACAATGGGTCTTTTAATTTCTGGTACATGCTTCCTCAGTTGGTTTGCCCAGTTGATTTCATACAAGGGACGCTATTGGCAGATGGCTGAGAAGCTACCTAGCTTACTTTTCTCTCTCTCTTGTGCTGACTTTCTCTGATCCTGACGTAGGGGGATTGAGCAGGGGGGCTGTTCGCACACCTAGACGATACGAATGCTCGTCTAAAAATGCTGAAAGATTATCTTCACGTTGCTATCTTTTGTGCAGCTGCTTCCTGAAACGACATGCTGCACAGTGCTTCGCATATTTAAAAGCTCGAAGGGCACGTATTGATTTTCTTTTGAAAAACAAACTCTGTCTCTCTCTATCTCTCTTTCTCTGCTCTTGACGGAGGGGGTGTGAGCTGCCGCCTTCAACAGCTTTGTGCCGTGGTGCTTCGCATACTTAAAAGCCAAACAGCCCTATGAACTCCTTTGAAGAGGAAGATATGTTTGCATTCTTTTAATTGTGAGATGGAACTGTCATCTCTGTCTTGTCATGGAGCACAGTTTAAACTTTTGAAAAAGAGACAAATGTTTGTTTGCAGTGTTTGAATAACGTTCCTGTCTCTCTACAACCCCCTGTGTTTCTGCGCAAATCTGTGACCCAAGCATGACAATATAAAAATAACCATATAAACATATGGTTTCTACTTCGCGGATTTTCTTATTTCGCGGGTGGCTCTGGAATATATAGTATATGTGTGTGCATATATATAAAAAAATATTATGTACTGAATGATCTGAACATCTGGTGTAAAATTTAAAAAGTCAGGCTTGTAATAATTTGTACTGCCTGAAGGTAAAACTTTCAGTACATGGATCAAGATGTTGAGTAGTCACCATTAAGTTGATGTCTGTAATAATGTGTACCTTTATTCTCTTAGTTTTACGATAAAATTGCGAGCTAAAAACTATTATCATTTAATGTTGTTCTATAAATTAGTAATCTGGTTTACAAATAGTTATGGTAATTCTGGGTAGACAGCTGTGTATTATACAACAAGTTTTGTTTAGCCTTCAAAGTGGTTTCCTGCAGCTTCCTGAACACTTCTATTGAACTTCGTAAGAGTGTAATTATGTAAGCTTTAATAAGTGCTAGCTACTTAAAGAGGGAGATTGGCAGTCCTGCCAAGAATTCCACCTTTGTGAGCTTACACCATACAGTATTTTTGAGACTGGGTCATGGAGTCGTGGCTACAATTTCTTTATGCCAATGCAATTAGTTCATGTTTCGCTGATACTGTTACAATATATATTATTATCATTATATATCATATTATTAAAAGGACTGTGTTCCCTCTCTTCTTCCCCCCAGTACTTCCTGGTGTGGCGGAAGTGCTGGGGTCCAGGGTCCATCAGGCACAGGGACGCCCCCTGGCGGGGGCCACGTGCCCCTACAGGGTTGAGCTTCTAAGCCCTGTACCCATGGCCCCCAATACAACCAGGGCGGTCGCCCCCTCATGGTCTGGAGGAGGCATGAGCCCTCGTCCTGTCTCCCCAGGCGTCCCAGCCGGTTAGGAACCTGAGCCGGGTGTCACAGTGCCCCACAGCCAATGAAGACCAATCGGGAGGAGCGGCATGACCCACGAGAGCAGCACACCCCCGAAGTGGGTCCTACTCCTGAAACGCCGGGGTCCAACTCGGCACCCCAGGGCCTACTCCTTCGGCACCCCCTCCAAGGCTGGTGCGCCCCTTTTGTTAGCGCCACTCGCCCCTCTGTAGCCTTCACCAGCTGTGGTGGCACCCCATCGCCAGCGAAGAGTCCTCCTGCCAGACGGTCTGTCCGATGAGGGCCGGCTGCCCACGAAGCAGGTCCTACTGCTCGTCCCGGGTCTGGTCCTGCAACACACAGAAACAAGGGGGCAGAGCCACTGCCTGGACACCCTTCCCTGGTGTTCCTTTGTGCCATGCACTGGCAGTGCTTCCCCCTCTGATGGGCACCCTGGAACTTGCCTGTTCGGCATCCCCTCCGCGGGTTCCGTGTCCCTCCAGATGACGACACTGACAGGACCGCCTGCACTCTTTTCTTCTCCGCTGACTTTGGGGATCGGCCCTTCTCTGGATGTGCGTACCCAGCTGCACGTCCCTTCCTATCGGAGGAACCGGCATTCACCCCTCGATTCCTCCTGTCACTCTTGGACGCCCCGACGGTCTGGGTATGCGCATTGGAAATGCACAGATCCAAGCCTGTCTGCATCCATAAAGAACGACGGGAGACTGTCGCAGGCTCGGAGCATCGGGCGCTAGGACCCAGGGCACTCATCAGCCCCTGTCCTGCCTGCCCTCTCGATCTTTCTCCCCTCACCTCACTCACAGCCTTCACCGTCACCTCCGCTGTTGGAGACCCACCTACTTGGTTCCGTCCACGAATGTCACGGGCCCCTTCGGTTGGTTCTCCCTTATGCTTTACAGGGTCGGCTTTACCTACCTTCCCCGCCATACAGCTCCGGCCAAAGGATCCAGCGATGCGCCCTTCCACTGCAGCATGCAGTGTGTGTAATGAAGTGCCCAACTTCACCTCCAGCAGGTCCGCACGGAGCGTACTAAGCCCCTGCAACAGCGGCACTACGGCCTGGAGGGATTCCTCCAGCGCACGCAGCACTACAGGCAAGGACAGGAAGTCAGCCGGCGCAGAGCCTACCTGTCTGTCAGCCCCTTGCTTCGACTGCTTCCTGTGGGCTTCTTCCTCCAGCCCAATCGGGTCTCCCCCCAGCACGAGATGAGCATTCCTTGGTCCCGCCTCCATCCAATCATTGGCAGGTACGCAAGACACACCACCCAATCCTGTGCCTGTCACGGGGAGGGACTTCCGGTTCGCGGCCATTTTGGCTCTTCTCCTCCTGGTGCGGTGACGAGCCGGCTCGCTGTGCTGCAGCGTCTCCCTCTCTGCAGCCCCTGCTGCTGCAGCCGCATCCGAAAAGCTCCGCAGAGCAGCGCGTGTCTGCCACCGACGCAGACCCGGGCAGCCCCTGCCTGCAAAACACAAAACAAGCTCAGCCCCTGAGGTCTGGCTGCCGGCGAGCAGGGAACTTACCTCCCAGGTCCCGTCTCTCCGAAGCCGCTGCCTCGGCATGCACTCCATCGACACCGTGCCTCCCCGGGCGCCTTCAGCGGCTGCACACTCCTTGGAGCCCGCTGCATTCCGGTAAGGCTCGTCGATATTTCGCCGCACCAGGAGAGAACCTTGGGACCGCGGTCCGTTAGCAGTCTGTGGGGCGAGTCTCTCTCGCTGGGCTGTGCGCACGCCGCTCCTGCGACGGTGTATGGGTTTACCTGCTGTACCGGACTGCCCACAAAATTATCCCAGTCCCATCTGGGATGCCATTGTGGGGGAACAGCCCAGACACAGACAGGCAGACATCATTTTGTCACCCAACACACATTTATTATACAATCACTATTTACAGAAGTGCCACACAACCCACAGACTTCCCCAAAGTCCAGGCCAATTCCACAATGCCTCACTCCCTTCAGGCCGCCTCCTGTCTCTCCTCTAAGGCCTCGTCCTCTTCCACCCGACTCCAGCCTCGAATGAAGGGAGGCGGCCCCTTTTATTCATACCCGGATGTGCTCCAGGTGTGCACTGGCAATCTTCCACCCGACACACCCCAGTGTGGCGGAAGTGCCGGCTGTCACTCCGGAAGCACTCCGGGTGTTCCCTTTCTTCTTCCCCCCAGCACTTCCTGGTGTGGCAGAAATGCTGGGGTCCAGGGTCCATCAGGCCCGGGGACGCCCCCTGGCGGTGGCCACGGGCCCCTACAGGGTTGAGCTTCTAAGCCCTGTACCCGTGGCCCCCAATACAACCAGGGCGGTCGCCCCCTCATGGTCTGGAGGAGGCATGAGCCCTCCTCCTGTCTCCCCGGGCGTCCCAGCCGGGTAAGAACCCCAGCCGGGTGCCACAATATATAGACTGTAGACTATATTTTGTCAATACATGTTATTTGGTGAGGAATGGAACATGAGGAGAAGACAAATTACTTTTGACTATGGAGAATAAAAGCAAATAATTTTAAAAACTTAACAAATCGTATTATTGTTACTCACATGCATTTGGGAGACACCCTCAGGGCTCATGAAATGGTTGTTGCACTCCAAACCAGAAAGTGACACTGTTGCCTTAATGCCTTTTCTCTTTCAAACTCTGGGGAACGGATGATCGATGGTCCTTCAACCTCTAAAATCACATCTGGTTTCTGCTCTCCTGAGCTCGCCCCTTTTTTATCACCTTGCCTTCGGCCTGATGCTGCTTGGCTAGGCTGTGGCCCCCAGCAACTCTTAAGTAGTTCTAAGAATGTTATGTTGTGTTAATAAGCTTATGACATATTCCTTTTCCTAAGAGTGTGTAACCTTTAAACAGTTAACACTACAAATCTTATTACCTGTAAATTTTTGTTCAGTGTACCATTTAGCTACTCAATGGAGACTGCTAAAGGAACATGGCACAAAATTAAGAAACTTTCAGCAAGTCAGAATTTATACAAAGATGAAGTATGAATATATTTTGCACAAGCCCTTTTCATTTTACATGTGTTACAGCTTAACGCTGACACTATTTGTTCTTGGCAAAGTTTTCTAATGCTTGTACTTCATGGTCAGTGTACTTCTGCTTGTACTTCCTAAATATTACATGCAAAACGGCATTAGTCATTTCTACCTCTTGTCCAAAAGTCTGGAATGTTTAATTAAATGAGAAAATACATTATTCATATTATCTAACATGCTGTGTGGTTTTGCTGGCGCCCTGCCTGGGGTTTGTTTCCTGCCTTGTGCCCTGTGTTGGCTGGGATTGGCTCCAGTGGACCCCCGTGACCCTGTAGTTAGGATATAGCGGGTTGGATAATGGATGGATGGTTGGATATTATCTAACATGTCTTGCTTTGGCAACTATGTCCTTGGTATAAAATCTTGTTTTTGCAGATTGGGAGTACACCTGAGCTTCCATGGCAAAACAATCTTTCACATAATGAGGGAGACCAATAATAATGGGCAGCACTCCACCATATATTTAAACTTGCAGCAGTGTATACTTATGCTGTTGCTGGATTTTTTTATGGTATTTTTCAAACCAAAATGTTGCATACTCTAGTCTCAAGATGCCAGTCTGCTTATGATTCCAAGGATTAGTTACAGGGCCCCTAAACTGTGGAATGGTCTGCCTGCCACTATAAGAGATGCCCCTTCAGTTTCAGCTTTTAAATTCCTGCTGAAGACTCACTACTTCAGTTTAGCATATCCTGACTAGAGCTGCTGATTAACTGTAGAGACTGCATCTCTGTTGTTAATCATTAGCACTAAAACATAAGCACTATTATAGTCATAATTTGTTACTAACCCTCAACTATTCTGTTACTCTTCTTGGTACTCAAATGTGGCACTTGGTGCCACTGCCCATCTGCCAAGCTGTTTTGCCTGCCTAAGGTAAAGTCATCTGTGATGGGGGATTGCAGGAGTCCTTTCATCAGATTGGCTGGCCCAGCACTAACTCAGCTGGGGAATGGCCAATAGGGGGAGGCAGCTTGATGGCCAAGGTCTCCAGGACTCTGAATAAATCCAAATCGTATCATGTGATGTCATCTAGTATTGAATTCTGCTCTGTACTTGTAATATTTTTATTTTACTGTTATATTGTATTGAGGATTACTTGTGTTTTGTTCTGTGTATTGTATTGTATTTACCCTTTTCTCCTTGACACCCACTGCACGCCCAACCTACCTGGAAAGGGGTCTCTTTTTGAACTGCCTTTCCCAAGGTTTCTTCCATTTATTTTCCTACAAGGGTTTTTTTGGGAGTTTTTCCTTGTCTTCTTAGAGAGTCAAGGCTGGTGGGGCTGTCAAGAGGCAGGGCCTGTTAACGCCCATTGCGACACTTCTTGTGTGATTTTGGGCTATATAAAAATAAATTGTATTGTACTGTATATGCTGTAGAAAAATGTCATAACATCCCAGAATATGCTTGGCTTGTTTAAGCTCTGAACCAGTTTCAGCAGTACAGTAAGCAGTGGCTTTTTAATATCAACAATAGGATGGGCTAGGCAAGAATGTTATTTTATTCCAAACATATTTTTAACCACCAAAGGCTGCATGGTAAGACATCAATCAAGGCTGATGGGCTATAAGACCGCTTTATTGGCTTAAAGATTGGCACTGTATTTCTCCAAGGGTGGTAATATGTCTTTGTTTACCTACATCTGAGAGTGAGTCTGTTGCACTTTTACCTAAATATGGGGAAAATCTCATTTTGCTGACATGTGGCTATTTCTTGGAATATCTGAACTGAAATATTAGCTGCTTCATGAGAAAAAAAGCTTTTGTCTTTTTGAAGTTGACAGTCACCTTTAGCTGATTTTCCTCATACAAGTCAACTCCTCATCATTTTCTTGACATTACATCAGTGCTGACTCAGTGTTATACCAAATTATTTTTGACTCTAAGTTGACATAAGCCTAATGAAAAAAACATACATTTTCATCTAGTGTCATTTGCCAGCTCTGGCCCAGTTTCCTTTCCTAGCATTAGTATAATTTAATCAAATAGTGACATGTGGCCAATTCAGGCCCAACATGTGCTTGCTAATTGAACAAAGATTTGCTATTAGTTGTTTTCATTGCCACATAAAAATGTATTTATAGGATAACAGCAAATAAATTGCAAATGTGTAAATTTCACTTTTGAATCAAAATAGTCACAATGCAAATTATTATGGTTTCCATTATTCCATTGTTAAATTTTTATAACCGCTTTTCTTGACAGGAATGTAGCTGATTTTAGACACAACTAGTACTGGACACAGATGATGTACTTTGGTATATTTTGTTTGTTCCTTTATTCACTGTTTGTTGGCCTGTTAAACTACTTAAGCAAAATTGAGACCTTAAAAAGTAAATTGTGTGGAGGTACTTGGGTGGAAAGGCCGACAACTGTAGAATATTTTGGGATGCTAACTTGTCCCTCCCTGTTTATTTGTAGTTTCAACAAAAAACAACTGTCAATGGCATAACAAAGCTACAAAAAAGGCAATTGGGTTAACTCAGCTCTGCTGATGGTTTGACAGACTCGGAGCTCCTTCGGTCAAGTTGTCTGCACGATAAATGATGCCTCCTTCTGGGTAGTTGTGCTTTGAAAGCTCCGGGACCAGAAGGGGAGAGGACAGTTGCTCTCACTGAATGGTTTCTCGAGAGTGTAGAGGAGGAAAATGACAAGATAGTTAATGGCAGCACCCTCTCTCGACCCGGGGGTGGTACCGCATACCTGAAAAGGGCTTGGATGGTTATCATCACAGGCGCATGTGTGACAACGTTCAAGCGTCATATTGTGAACACATTAAACATATTACCTTTGACTATGTGAAAGAACACTGGCAACAGGAGTTGACTATTTACCTGTACGCGTGGACTTTCACCTTTTGTGAAAATATATAACTACTACATTCACTTATAGCAGAAAGTAAACCAGTAAGTATACTAAATTAATAAAAGACACTAATACATGAAAGAATCTGAGGGTGGTTTAAGAGTTCATAAGTAAGGAAAAAAAAGTGGACATCAAGTAAATGCGATGTAATAGCAGTTAATAAGCATCAACACATGAGAAGTAGAGGAGTAATGTGGTCATCAAGGTGTCCATGGGCACATAATGACAGAATAACTGTATATGAATGGATCCGTCTGAAAGCAATGAGCCTACTGATCATATGAATTGAGGAGTGATAATGCTTAACACATCGTGGCAAAATACTTCTCTTCTAAAGGAGGAAGGGGCACTGTTTAAGCAGTAACTATATAGGCAGAATTCTGCCTAATGTTGTTACATGTACAGTATTTTTCTGTTTAATTTTAAATATTTATGAGTGTCATGTGTAGTACCTCACTACTTTCTTTATCTGGTTACCATACTGATTTGTATTGCGCTGTATGTGATATCACTGATAGCCAGCTATTTAACAAACATGACATTGTGGTGCTCTCATTACTCTATTTGTGGGATCATTAAAAAAAAAATCATATTTCTTTCTAAATTAGAAACTTTTGGAGTTGGTCAGGTTTTTGAACTTCTGGAAATGTTACTTATGCTTATTTATCACTTTGGCTTTTGACAACAAACTTTAATGATTTCCTGCTAATGAATCTGGATCATTTTTTTGTCTGATCTTTTGTCTCAGCTCCTACCTTTACTTTACTGATCACGATAAATATATTTTTGTCATTTATCTATCTTGGCAGTACATAGTTTTATAATATAATTAACATATGCGTAGACTGCAGCATATGACAACTTTTAAATTATTATTTAGTATCTGCTTGTCTAGCTGGTCTTTGGCAATGGCTGCATATAATAATCAGTTACGAAATGCTACAAAGTTAATACATACAGAGGACACACCGCAGTCTTATCTGTGAGTGCTGAAATGCAACATCATAAAAAAGGATGGAGAAGCACAGTTCTATAAGGGTTTAAAATGGAATGTGCCAAAGCTGGCTGTAGATTTGTTCACATTTCACATGTGGGCATATTCATAATACATAATTCTCGTTGTCACTGAATACCTGTGAAGAACAATTTCGGTAACACTTTAGGTACTTCATCACTCGTTAACTCTTATGTAACAAGAACTTAACAACATATTATTTTAGTCTTCATAACAAAGATAATGCATCAGTAAAGTGGTTATTCATCTATGCAGTGTGACCTACTAACAAAACCACTTCGGAATGGTCAGAAGTGTCCTAAGTGAGACATATTTCTCTTGATATTGCATATCTTCAGTATATGGCCTGTGAATCGTTCATATTCATAAGATATTTTACCAGCATATCAAATGCCACACTGTACAGGGATGTGTGACAGGTGTCTGGTCAAACTCACAGGAAATCTAACTTAGACACCATTAAAATATCTGACTACGCCACCCAGTTTTATTAGGAGACTGGAAACTCTTGAGATTTACAGAAAATAGCACACAGGGTTCTTTAAATTGGGCGGTGAGTAAACACACAATGAAAGACACAACAGTAATTTCAGGAAAAGCAACAGTACCTTCTATTACACAAGACAATAAAGTAAATTAAAAAAATAAATGAACATAACAAAAAAATCTAACAATATCAGGTACAAAATTCCCTTTTTTAAAAAAGGAAAGCACACAGTCCACACTCTAAAAGTCCATTAAAAACAAGAATTGGAGGATACAGCCTTTAGTGGTGCAGAGTCCAGTTTGCGCACTGTGTTACCCCAACACTTAATCGTTCAACTGTCCACGAATGCACTCTGTTCATCCAACATTTGTTTCCCAACAGAACCTTTGTCAAATCGTTGAATGCTTGTCAGCATCTCTTCGTCGTTCCTTTTTTTCCACTCTGGACAACTTGTATTGCTGTGACCTAGGCACGCCTCTCTTCTCGTCTGCCAGCTTTGCTTGGTCCTTTCATGCGGCTTCCTTCTCTCGCTGGACCCACAACTGGCGTCTCCTTGTGAAGGTGTCTCTTCCTCCCTGGAAGTAAGTGTTGCCGTCCTTATGCCTCACGTCGTGCCAGCCAGGTACCCTCATCTGCCTACGGGCCCCTGTGCTCTGTCCGAGTGTCTTGGCAGAGTTCTCAGTGGACCGTCCCCTCCTCTGCCTTCTCCTGCCCAGGAGTTTAAATCTCCTTCATTCCCTGCCGTAGTCAGTCCTGGACAATTGGTTTAAACAATGGCACATCTAAATTTCCTGGGTTTAACAATTAATGAAAACACAAGTTAACAAAATGTATTGTTACCAACCATTAATGAGTACAGATCTGCTGATTAGAAACCAATATTGTCAAACATGTTAATTTCCAAGTCAGGTAAATACCGACATCCTCCAAGGAAGGAGCAGTTCTGTTATCACAGCTTGGTATTGTTTGTAATCTCAACCAGCCAACAACTTCAAAGTGGTGACTCCTTTGCAATACAGCAAATACCTGCATCCTGCAGACAGCCATGACAACAATCAGTAACGGGATTATCCAGGAAATTTGCCTTGTAACTTCTCACCCCCAGTCCCAACAATGGTTGGCTAATGGAACCACCCAGTGTACAAAAAATGTCCCCCTCTGACAGATGAATAACCACTTTATTAATGCTTTGTAAGTGTCATTAACACCAAAAGAAGCCATTGTTAAGGTCTAATTACATTTTTGGAGTGTTACCAAAATTTCATTTTCTATCTGGACTAGGATACCTTCTCAAAGATTTGCATTATCAGTGGGATGGGATTGCCTTTTAAAACACAACTTCTACTGATTGTCATTAGTCTGAGGTTTCAAAGTGGTACTCCAGTGTGCTCCACCCAGTTTTAAACAAAGTCACCTCTATACTGTTTATGCGTAAGAATGTCTGATTTTATAGATGGCTTATCACCACCTATGCATCTTTAACTGGGGAAACACATTAAGTGTTTGTGGGTGGCACAGAAGTTAGCACTACTGCCTCTACAGATCCAAAGCAATAGGTTTAAATTCTGTGCTTGGCCTCGTCTGTGTGGAGTTTTCAAATTTCTTCTTTATCTACATAGGTTGTTTGATATTTAAAATTTTCTTACCCAAATCACCATAGAAGTGTTTCCAAGTTGGGCCTTTGTGAATAGGTTCTGCAATGGAAGGGTGCCTGGTCAGTTTCCTGCCTTCAACCTCACACTGCTGGGATAGCTTTTGGCTCGCTAAGTCTGTGATGGATTAACCAGGTTTGTCAATGTCATGTTATGTTGTTAAATGTTTTTCCTCCCAGAATGCATTTTGTTTAGGTCATGTCTTTCAACTGCATGTATAAGCATTCAAAGCTGCTCTCAAGGAAATGGTCTACATTTGAGGCATCTCAAAACGGATCTAAAGTGATCTTATTATGGAATCTGTTCTTATGCATTTATTATTTAGTTATTACTTGCATTCTGTAACCCCTTTTAGTGATGCTCACTATGTTATATTTTATAAAATATAAACTAAACGAAGATTTTATTATGGTAAAATTAACCTTCACTTAAATGTCAGTCTAGGTTAATATACCTGTGGTGCCAGGCACCAAAAGGCAGTGAGAGAAAATGATAGAGACAGACACAGTTGCAGGCATGGCCACAGCCTCACCTTGCAGCTGAAGGTTTATTATTCTGTAGGTGCTGAACTTTCATCTCTTATTCATGAAGCTATGACCTAGTCCAGCCAAAATTAGTCTTATAGCAGATATTCCATTACATATAAGTAACGTGTTACAAAAGAAGCCATTTAAGCTATTCTAATGGTTTAAGATACCTGCAGAAATTTTAAAGACACAACTGTACTTAAACAGGGTGAGCTATAGTCAGATTACCTTCAGTCTTTTCATTCATCATTTTAATTTAAGTTTCTCCATACTGGGGGTTTCTGGAAAGATCCTTCTGAACCTTCTCCCGTGATAACTTTATTAAGACGTACTCACATTTTTCTGAAGACAAGCAAAACATAGTGTAATGCTGAAAGAAAGACATGGCATAAGCATGGGCTTGGTAATAAAATACATTCCTTCTTCATTCTTCTTCCTGATTAAGGCATGCTCTGATTACTGCAATGCAGCAGTTATAAGACACTTTACAACACTGAACAAGGAGAATAGATCAGTTTCCATAATGTGAAATATTCTGAAGCATTTCTAACAGGATATGACCACAGATAATGGAAGAGTACCTTGCAGAAGCAGCCAAAATAGCGAGTTCTTTCTTCAAATTATCACTATGTTCAACATTATACTGTATGCATAGAAGAGTTTATCTTAGTTTAACATATTATCCTTAAATGCTAAAAACACTAAAATGTTAAACATTTTCTGATTGACTCTACCAACTATAAATTGAGCCAGCAGCATATTGTGTTGTAGAGATGTATATTGCCCAACTCAGCTGTGTGTTGACATGGAGGTATAAGACCCTCTCATCTACCTGAGAATACTAGGAAAAAAGCAGCATGTAACAATGACTAATGAAATTTCCTGTGTTGGATTACTTATTATTGTCTATATTGTACTCTTTAGTTTGAGCTATCAATTAGGTTTTGTTCATTAATTCTGGCTGGTTGCTAAGACTTCCACCATGTTCTACCAAGAATGCCTTAATATATTTAATGTATTAAATAGTTACAAGCAACTCACATTTGTGCATTTTATTATTAAGTTGCCTATATCAAGTATATGAAGCAACAATACCTTAAAGAGGTCAATAGAAATGGACTCTCCGGCAGTCAAAGAAACATATTCAGCAATAATCCACTAACATTCTTCAGCTCATCCAAGGCCAAAAGACCACCCAGCCCTCTATTATCATTCTACCTAACAAACATGTGCTTAAGTAGTTCCTTAATGTTTTATAGGCTTTGTCCAAGAGGATTTGACAGAGTGGGCCTCATGGAAAGTTGGGGTACCTGCCTTGATTTGAATGTCACAGTGCCTAGTAGTTCAAAATGGCACCACAGAAAAAAAGGAAAAGAAAGCAGAGAAAAATAGAGATTGATCATGATTGTGGCTACTCCCTATTTTTTGAGGCCTGCTCTGGTTGAAGCCAGCGGGTAATATATGTGACCTGATTGAGTTAAGGTGAGCATCTTCTGGGCAGGTTAGTGAACATCTTGGCCTGCTTTTCATCATATGCTTGGAGGCCTCATACCTCTTTTGCTTTGTTCAAGACTCCATTTCATGACAGATCTGGGTGATGTTAATGGTAAACCTGGATAAAAGCTGCTGTATTGTCCCACATGAAGACAATAATTTTTTTTATGTCAGGACCAGGAAAAACACAGTCAAAGAGAAAGTCAAACCTATCTTTCAGACATGCTGGGAACGTAATTGAAAAATTAGTGATAACCAAGAGCAAGAGAGCAGAAATGAGGAAGACAAAAAGTTTTTTTTATCAGAGCCAAAATTTGATCAAAAATTCAGTCAAAAAGGCAATAGCAAGGATTCATTAAAAAGAAAAATTCAAGTGTTTAAAACAGTGTTTAAAGTGTATCTGTATCTTGTATAAAACATGACTGATAAAGATAAACTAAATCCTTGTCCTAATGAAGTCAGGGTCTAGACGTCTGTGATCTCTCTCAAATCAAACAGAGTATGCATCATGGTAATGGGAGCCACAAAATAGCGTCACAGTATAATGTAAATACATTTTAAACTTTGTTAAGATGCAAAAAAAAAACCATTTCAGATTTGGAATCTGTTCCAAAACCCTACAGTTAATCTCAACGGAATCCTGCAGTGACCAGTTGTGGACAACGGTAAACTATGTGAAAGATGTCCATGTAAAAAAGAAAAAAGTTCTCATATAATTCATGTAGTATAATCCACATATCTGATATCCATTCTTATTGTCAAAACATACAAAATGTGTGCATTTTTTGCTCAAATAATTATTAGCAGTTACATCCTGGAAGCTCTGCATTGAATGACAACAGTAAAGATGTAATTCCCAAAATCGTGTGCATTTAAATTAAAGACCCACCTCTCTTCCTCATTCATTGGTCAATAATCCTGTCTTCAATTGAAGGGACCAAGGGGCACCATTTATATAACTAAGCAGTTTACTGAAAAAGTTGGAACTTCTCACTGCTATTGATTGTAGCAAAAAGAAAATAGATGTTGCCATTGACTTTGGCATTCTGCTGTAAGCTTTGTCAACTGTACATGCCAAAAAAATGCCATGTTCCAATTCCATTATAATGAAATGGCCATCATAACAAACTAGTTTTTTAGTCTATTGGAATTTGACCTGTATATGCTACATGGAGTGAGTCATGCAGCAGTGACTGAGAAAGATTGACAGGATGGGAGACTGCTCTTGTATAATATAAGTAAAAAGCACATCACCCTGTGTGGTGCATTATTTCATTTGTTGAATGCTTTTCCTGTCATTTTATTTTTTATATTTTGCTGCTACATTGCATACAAAAGAGATTTTGTATGAGGTACACTTGCATAAGTGGTGGTTCTGCTGTATTTGAGATATTTTAGTGACATTTGAGAATTTTATACATAGTTTCAGTAGGCCAATGCCTGCTCTGGAGTTTAGTGAAAAGGCTTTTTAAGCCCCTGTAAAAGAAAAATTAACTGTTTGCAAGCTACTAAGGGTTAAAATCTGACAAAGCTGTTTTGCTGTAATGGCAGGTTATTCATACCGGCATCTGTCATAAGACAGGGTGCAGTAAGCTGACCTAGGACAAGTTCCTTTTTTGGAACGCATCCGTTAGACACAGGAAAGATGACTTTTCCTTCTTTAGGGTCCCATCTGCAACGTACACAAAACAGCTGATTTGCGCAATGTAAGATGAAATGCTTAGATAAACAATATTATGCTTATTGATAAGTAATGGGGAAGGAGGAGAGAGGAAAGATATTAAAAGCTGATCGAAAAGGGGAACTTTTCTCATCTGCCTTGCAACGCATGAATCCTAAGTACTCACTGGTGCCTGTATAAAGACTAAATAAAGACTGATTGGTTGAATTATTCCTGTCTTCCTTACTTCCACAACCCAGAAGAGCATTGGGCTAGATTTTGTAGGTTAAGTCTCATTTAAAGCCTGTGGGACTACAGGAATCACAAGAGATGGAAGAATTAATGGATTAAATGACATGTTTTGACACAAACTTTGCTTATCATTGAATTAGAAGGCAGTATACTAGAAAGGAGAGAAGAGTGAAACAGGTGGAGGACATTAATATTAGTAAACACCAGCTCCCAGTCTTCATCAACCCACTTCTGTTGGTCCAATTTGTATAGCAAGTCAGTGGTGCTTTACATTTTGATAATGTTTGTATTTCAATGATAAAGAGGATTGACTTAATCTGTGTTACAGAAGTTCTCTTAATGTAGATTGATTAATTATCTTATTTATCAATATCAAAAATATTTTTTATGGCTGCTTCATATTTTCAGCAGCGATGATGCCTGTTGCTACCATGAGTAAAAAGTGACATGTTATGTAACATCATCGTGTCCCTATTATGAAAGACTTTGCAATTGTCAAGAGCACTTTCATAATATAAAGAAATATAAAGTCTTTTTTGTCATTAATTTTAATAATCAATAAATTATTATTATTTTACTTTGATTTGTTAAGGAAACACAAACCTGGAAGGACTGATCATCTTGGATATGCTTTCTTGATATATTTCATTCGAAAACATTGATTGTTTATTTTCTTTTCCTCTGAAGCAAAACTGATGACCATATTTCAGTTCCAATTTAATAAAAAGTAAGCAACAAGAATGTGCTTTACTTTTCTGGTGTAAAGAAGAGTCTGACTCAACAAAATGTTTTCACAGTGACTGCACAAAAAAAAATGTAAGAAATGGTTTCTTTTAAAATATTTGTATCATCATCCTTTCATTTGAACACTTCTATTCCTCTTTATGACACTCCAACATATTTTATTCAACCATTTGATCTTCACCAAAAATATTGGTT
This sequence comes from Erpetoichthys calabaricus, assembly GCF_900747795.2. Lineage (NCBI taxonomy): Eukaryota > Metazoa > Chordata > Cladistia > Polypteriformes > Polypteridae > Erpetoichthys > Erpetoichthys calabaricus. Next base: position 207,993,386 of record NC_041396.2, read on the forward strand.
TAAATTTTGTGCACTTAAATCATTAGCAATCAAGATTTAAATTAAGATAGCCCTTTAATGGGGATTATCTCTCTATTATAAAAAAAATCTTGGAAGGCTTGGAAGGAGACAATATTTGATTTTCTCTGCGACACTTTAATGTGCCACGAGTTAAGGCACTGAGACTAAAGGACAGCTGCTGTACAGGCTTTTAAATGATCGACGCGCAATGTGACAAGCAGAACACTCTGCTCGCTAGCAGCTGATCCGAATGCATCTCCTTCGGCGCGTAGCACTCCCTGGGCTGAGGGGTGAGTGAAGCGAAGCGAGCAGGGGGCAAAGCCCCCTAGTATTAAATTGCTACCTCTAATATAATATGCTAACAAAAAATATTTGTAAGTACTTCATTTTATATGACTAAAAATACTATTGATAGGTAGACTTCTTGAAGATTAAACAATTTATTCTGAGATAAAAACTGTGTCTGAAAAGATGCATATATTTGGCTTGTTTAATAAAGGAGTAAACTAAAACACAAATCACTAAACAATGATTTGAGTTTTAAATATTAAGGAAATATACATTACTTAAATAGATCATATCAATACACCCACCAATTATTCACAAATAAACAAGTACTATAATAGACTAGTGTCAAAATGTTTGAGAAAAAAAATTCAGCTAATGTAAAAACATCCATCCATCCATCCATTATCCAACCCGCTGAATCCGAACACAGGGTCACGGGGGTCTGCTGGAGCCAATCCCAGCCAACACAGGGCACAAGGCAGGAACCAATCCTGGGCAGGGTGCCAACCCACCGCAGAATATAAAAACATGCTCATTCGAAATATTACTGTTGATTTATCAGTAAGGTTATTTGTCAAAAATATAGAAATATCCACATATAATGTACTTCTTCTATAGCCCAAAATCACACTAAGAATGTTTCAATGGGCCCTGTTTAATTGACAGCACCCCAGGTTTGACTCTCCAGGAAAACAAGATAAAACTCAGGAGTAAATAGAAGAAATCCTGGGAAGGCAATTCAAAAAGAGATCCGATTCCAAGTAGGATGGGCACGCAATGGGTGTCAAAAATAATGTAAATACAACACACAAAACAGAACACAAGTAGTCATCTTACCTAGCCAGTTGGCCAATCTATCATTGCCACTTTAGGAAATACAATACAATAGTACACACTACTTTGTTCTTGCACAATGCTCCTCACCAAGTACAGACACAAAAAACCACGACAACTTCCAAAGCAAAATATAAGAATATACCACCAAAGTATAAGATTATACCACTCACTAAACATAGAACTGGCACATATAAAGACACAGATTTGCTCAAATACACAGAAAACAAAGTATAAGCTAATTAACATAAATGAAAAACAATATCTGTCTATTCGTTATTTGTAGAACTATGGCCAATTGACAACAAAGGAGATGAAATTCCATGAAGGAGAGTCAAAGACAAAGTCAGATATAATAAGAGTGCTGGAGACCTCTCCCAACTAGCCACCTACCCCATCCTGGGCATTCTACAGAAGAGTCTGTGCTGAGCTGTCCAATTTGATAAAAGGAGCCTTCTATATGATGATTCCAATGCTCCTTTATCTGAGATAAATTTTCTTTGGAAAGTAGAGCAATTAGCACCAAGTTCCATATCAGGATAAGGAGAAGAGAAACAGAATAGAGGACGGTTGGTAACAAGTTCATAAATATTGTATTAGTTATATTTTTCTTAGATAACTAATAGACATACAGTAAATGCAGTATGCACAGCTAATCAGTTGCTAAAGTCATGATATGCTAGAGCAGCGTTTCTCAACCTTTAAGTATTTGCAACCCGAGTTTTCATAACAGTTTTAATCTCGCCCCCCTAAAGTTTTTTTGAAAGGAGCCCACTAATACTAATTTGTTCTTTTTTAATTAATGATATATCATAGACGCATATTTTATTATACCTACTTAACTTTTATCGACATTTATCTAACTCTGTAGTTTAAGTTAATTTGTTTTGGTTTCAATAGATGTATTTTTCATATTTTCGATTTTTGTTTTCTTTTTTTCCACATCTTTGCGCCCCCCTTTTTGTTACTTCACGCCCCTCTAGGGGGGCCCACCCCACAGTTTGAGAACCACTGTGCTAGAATATTAGGTCTTCAGACTGGAGTTAAAACCTCAGACTGAAGTGCATCTCTTATATTAGAAGACAGATCATTTCACATCTTTGGAGCCCTATAACTAAAACCTGGAACTCCTACTGTTATTTTTTTAATCCTTGGAGTCATAAACAGACCGTTATCTTGAGATCTTAATGTGTGCTTTGGTTTTTAAGTAATTATAAGTTCAGATAGATAGATAGATAGATAGATAGATAGATAGATAGATAGATAGATAGATAGATAGATAGATAGAACTTTATTTGTCCACAGGGAAATCTGGCTTTTTAAAGAAGCTCTATAAATAAATAAATACATAGAAAGGTGAATAAGTAAGTAAATAAATAAATACAGTGCGGTGGGTTGGCGCCCTGCCCAGGATTGGTTCCTGCCTTGCGCCTTGTGTTGGCTGGGATTGGCTCCAGCAGACCCCCATGACCCTGTGTTCGGATTCAGCGGGTTGGAAAATGGATGGATAAATAAATACATACACACACTTTGGTCTGAATATACAACAGAATGACTAAAAAGCAAGAAAGTTACAAAGAAGAAAAGTTCTGACTTGGCTGACACAGTCGTAGTGAAGCATTATGCAGGAGTATTGCTGTTGGTATAAAGGAGCCCCAGTAGTGTTTCTTGACACACTTCTGATGAATAATGTGTTGGCTGAAAGTCCTCAGTGTTAGTGTATCAGAGAGAGGATGTGTAGCATTGTTCATAATGGCATTTGAGCTTGCCCTTTCAAATAGCTAGTTGATTCGGTGGGCCTCTCTTGAAATGATGTTACCAGCCCACCACACCCCAGTAAAGAAAATTGTCCTAGCTATCACAGAGTTACAGAAGATGTGATAAATGTTTATTCCCACATTAAAGGAACACAATGTGCTAAAGAAAAAGAGCCTGTGCTTGTCATATCTTATAAGTAAGCAGGATTTTGAATTTAGCTCTAAGCTTAACTAGGAGCCATTATTCATTTTTCAATTATTATCAAATGTTTGAGGACTCCTCTTCTACCAAGAACTTTTTTTTGAAATGGGAAGGATTATGTTTAGTGCTGAAAAAGTTGAATTCTTACGCATGTGTGGTATATTATGTGACCAACTAACTCTATTAACAAAGCAGGTCTTAATGATTGTAAGAGTGAGACACAGATGTTTTTGGGGACAAAACAACAACAGTAATCATGGCAAAGCCAGGTTGATATATTAACATCTGTAACAATTAATACATTTTCTATGTGTATTTTATTTATTTATTTATACAATCTGTTTTCAAGGTTTTCTGATCATTTCAATGTGATTTGGCAAAGTTTTATTTTATTCCTGTGTCTTTGGTTACATAATACAAGAGGAGGTATCATGCGACCGCAACTGTCACATCAGTTACGTCACAGTATGTAATGATATAATTATGGCTACAATCCTATTGCACATTTTCTCTCATTGGATAAAATGTCTTGAGCTTCCATTCTGGTATTAGCTTCTTGAACAAGTAGGTCAGGCTGTTGTTTTTTGGTTTCCTTTTTGCCATCAAGTCTTTGTTTTGTGACTCTTCAATTTTTCTCATGATTATTTGTCTGATCATTTGTCTCTGATCTGTTCTTTTCTTACTAAAATTCTTGGTTCATGTTGCCATCTCCTTGTTGTGTTAATGCCAGGGTTTTCCCCCTGGCTTGTATTTTTTGTAGTATTATTGTTATTTTTGATTTATTAATTATCATATTTTGTTTCTGTTTTTTGTCATATGTGTAATTATGTGCTGTCTTTTTAAATGTGCTTCCATTTCTTGTGTTTTGTGTGTGATGCCCCAGGAGGTGGGGCCACCCTAATGTCACTGCTGTTGAGGCCTTCTTTCTAGTTATACAATCTGCCAGGGAAGAAGTCTTAGCAACATTTTCATTTAAGTCATTTGGAGTTTGTAAGTATTGTACTGTATTTCTTTCATATTCTGGTTCTTGCTTACATTCTCCTATAGTTGTAGATCTTAAATATTCAGATGGTTTTATTAGGACTTGTTCACCTTAGGATTGCCTTGTGGGTAACTCCTTTTTGCTCTTTTGAGCACCCATTTGTTATTTTTTTTTTCATCGTTTGAAGGATTTATATTGCCTTTTGGGTCACAAGACAGAGTTTTCCATGGTTTCTCTGAGACATTTTGACACATATAAGTGTATTTTTGTACTTTAATTCAGTTTTTCCATTTTGGGGCCTAGTAAGGCTGAAGCTTAATGTTAGTAGTTGGCAGTTAGCTGGACTTTGTGAGCCTCCCCTGGGGAGGCCACTGGCAGTCCTGGCCTGCCTTTATATTCTGTCTGGAGACCCCCTTTCCATCATGCCTATAACCTCTACATATGATGCTCCTGGTTATCTTTAATGCTCACAATAATTCTTTGATACCGGCATGTTGTTACAACATATAGAAGTTGGCAACCAAAACAGAATTACAAAATCAGGAAGGATCAAAGCCAAAAGTAAAACATAATCCTCAAAAAGAAAGTGCCATAGAAACTAATTTTCTCAACAACAAAAAGTAAAAAGTGTTTTATTTGTAATCAAAGTTTACAAAATGACTTAAATAAGATGGCTACCATGACACATATATACATTCCACCAGTGACTCACTGCATCAAAGCGACCAACGTCCGTGATGGCAGAATGACTTATTTGTTATGTGACTTTGGAATAGGAACAAATCAACAAAAGTAAAATTAAAAATAAAAACACTGTTTTCTCTTTTTAAATTATGATAGTGTTCAGATACTTTGCTTGTGTTTGTGGTTTGAAAAAATATTTAGCAACTGTTGATACTCTTCAGTTACATTATTTAGTGTATGGAACAATCTGCCTTCGATGGGATTTTAATCTATTCAAGTAACAATGAGCATATGTGACACCCCGTGTAGTGGGAATTATGGCACCAGATTACACATTGGGCATTTTGTAGTTCAGAACCGATCAGGATCAGAAACGAGAGGTATTAGACAGGGAGGCACAGACACAAAAATATGGTATTGCAAAACAAAACTGGGCTTTTATTTACAGGTACACAGCAGACAATATCAGGCGGGATATCTTAAACATTCAACACCGCAAGTGACACACAAAACACAAAGAAGCAATGTCTCAAAAACAATAATGAAACTGTACAATATTTACAATGTATATGGCAAGTCTCCAAATTAAAAAGAAGCAAGAACAATAAATGTATATATTAAAAAGTATTGGTAGTCTTCCTAAATAAAAATGCAGACAGGAAGATACTACATGAAAAACACAGTCCTTCCCATAAGATGACCCACAAAAATATTCACAAAAAGAAAAATCAGTGTATATACAAAAGGCAAAAAGTCCTACACAAACCCGATTCATATAAATATCTCTATAAATAAATACTAGGAGATAATTATTTTAATAGGTAAAAAAGAAAATATATCCAAAAAAAGACAAGCCACTATGCTCGATTTAGTTTAAATATAGTAACACCAAACAATCACTCACCATCATGACAGTCAAACGACAATCCCTGCAGGCAGGAAGTGCCTTTTATACTCGGCACCATTTTCTTAACCAGTCATGAAGTACTGCGGCTCCTTCTAACCAATTGCAGGTGACACAGGCATGCTCTTATTTCACATTGTGTCCACCTCTGCAAGGCCTCTGTTAAAATACCGGTACACACATTCATACATGGAAATGAAGCTCAAGCACTTTAACTCCGCATCCAAGGTAAGTTAATACCTATCCTTCCAATACTATCATTAGAATTAACATCTGGGACCCATTTTACTTTCCATGATTAACTAAATGCTTACGCTAAACTCAAAGTAGTCCTCTGTGTCTTCATGCAGAAAGGACGGCCAGCAACGTGTAGCGTTTTACCACTGAAGCAGCACTGAAATGCTACTGAAAGTGTTGTCTTGCCTTCTTTTCTGCTACACACAAGAGGTAACTGCCGTTCTTTCATTTCTTCCCATCTCCCCGAAAAAATGCAGGTTCTTAAAAAATATTATTTTTTCTCTTTTTGGTAATGCCTGAGTAGGCACATCACCACAACATATAATAAAAAGAACCAAGATAATGTTTGACTGACCAACAGCAGACTCAGGTATAATAGATTCTTCATCTTTTTTTTTGGCTAATGGTGATTTTTGTTGTAATAGTATGATTCTTTATTATACTGTAGCTTGTGATGCTCCACCTTGTCATAAACACATTATTATTATTACGTGTGTCCTGATTTACAAAAGTTAGCAATTTTTATTTTCATTTTCTTATACTTTTTATCACTTTTTTGTTGATGTCATTAAGTCTTTATTTTATGTACTTGTTTTCAGGGGCACTGTTATTGAATTATTGGTTCAAATATGTATTATTGTCACATGTGCAAAATACAGTAAATCCTAAACCCTTTAGGGCGGAGTGGTGGCTCTGAGGCTAAGGATCTGCACTGGTATCCCGAAGGTTGCCAGTTCAAATCCCCGTCACTGCCAAAAGAGATCCTACTCTGCTGGGCCCTTGAGCAAGACCCTTAACCTGTAATTGCTCCAGGAGCGCTGTACAATGGCTGACCCTGCACTCTGACCCCAAGGGGTATGTGAAAACTAACAAATTCCTAATACAAGAAATTGTATAAGGTGAAATAAAAAACAATGTAACACATCACCCACTCTCAAGCTCCATTATAAGTGATTAGATTTCCCTTACCTCAAAACTTCTGTATTCTTTATCTGAAATAATTATCTTCATGTACAGTGATCCCTCGCTATATCGCGCTTCGCCTTTCGCGGCTTCACTCCATCACGGATTTTATATGTAAGCATATTTAAATATATATCGCGGATTTTTTGCTGGTTCGCGGATTTCTGCGGACAATGGGTCTTTTAATTTCTGGTACATGCTTCCTCAGTTGGTTTGCCCAGTTGATTTCATACAAGGGACGCTATTGGCAGATGGCTGAGAAGCTAGATTGCTTACTTTCTCTCTCTCTTGCGCTGACTTTCTCTGATCCTGACGTATGGGGATTGAGCAGCGGGGCTGTTCGCACACCTAGACGATACGGACGCTCGTCTAAAAATGCTGAAAGATTATCTTCACGTTGCTATCTTTTGTGCAGCTGCTTCCTGAAACGACATGCTGCACGGTGCTTCGCATACTTAAAAGCTCGAAGGGCACGTATTGATTTTTGACTGAAAAACAAACTCTGTCTCTCTCCCTGCTCCTGACGGAGGGGGTGTGAGCTGCCGCCTTCAACAGCTTTGTGCCGCGGTGCTTCGCATACTTAAAAGTCAAACAGCCCTATTGATTTGTTTGCTAGAGATTGTTTTCTCTATCTATGTGACATTCTGTGCTCCTGACACGCACTCCTTTGAAGAGGAAGATATGTTTGCATTCTTTTAATTGTGAGACAGAACTGTCATCTCTGTCTTGTCATGGAGCACAGTTTAAACTTTTGAAAAAGAGACAAATGTTTGTTTGCAGTGTTTGAATAACGTTCCTGTCTCTCTACAACCTGTGTTTCTGCGCAAATCTGTGACCCAAGCATGACAATATAAAAATAACCATATAAACATATGGTTTCTACTTCGCGGATTTTCTTATTTCGCGGGTGGCTCTGGAACGCAACCCCCGCGATGGAGGAGGGATTACTGTAGATTTATTTGGCACAGTCATTTAGCGTGTTGATTTGATACTTTTTGGTTGCTCAAGTATGTGATACACATGCCATGTGACCCATAACTTTATGGCATCCACAATATATTAAATGGCTATTCACATGAAGGAAGTACTTGAGCTAAAGAGAGACTAGCTTATGAGCAAACACCCCCACTAGAGAAAAGTACCCACTAATTCCTCCTACCACATATGAAAACATGTGGGTGATACTGTATAAAATGCCTCAAATAGAAAGACAAAATTTAGAGATTTTTTTTCATGTATTACCTTAAAATTGAAGCCATCACTCATATAAAGATTTCTCATTTTGCAGGCATTAAAAAGTCCTTAAAATAAATCCAGGGGTTCTTTATTCTTGACCTTTCAAGATTAAGTAAATCTATGTGACAGGGAGAATATTGACTTTAATACTCTGCACTGTAAATCAAAAGTTATCCAGTTCAGTTACTATTTCAGAGATTAACACAGCTAGTCCAGATGTGTGTGGTGGGACCACAGTATGCTGCAGACAGAAGTATAGTGGGTGCTGTTAGGGTCAATATAGTTGTTCATGTAGTAACAACAGTAGTAGCAGTAGTAGTACTGTGGTGTTCACACGATGCCACATTTGTTAAGTCAGTCTGAAATCTTTTCATGGTAATACATTTTAAGAAAAAGGTAAAAATCTTCTTGATATTTCATGTGCCTCGGCTTTATCTCCATATGTGGCAAATCATTCATTCAGCACTCCCTTCAATAATCTGCATAAATGGAATGCATTATGGAAAAGCACGCTATGCTTGTAACAACCAGCAGCAGAACTGTCTCACTGTGTGTTTTGTTAACCTGTTCTGTCTCTTAAATGAAGTCTATCCTACCATAATTATTTCTTGGAGTTGATGCAGAAGAGAATACCTGTTTCGGTGATACTGAGTTTACATATATACCATCCAATTTCTCAGTGACTCTAACCTCTATTTTTAATTCAGTAATTTGTTCCAATAGTTGTGTAAACAAAAAAGGATATAAAAATGGAAAAATATCCCAGAGAAATACTGCTGATCCTCTATGATTTTTCAATGTGAAATATTCTGATTCTCTGAGTATATGAACATCAAGCACGAGTGTGTGTTTCAGCTCAATTATATAGATTTGTGGGTTATTGCATTTGTAGAAACTTGGTTAACTGAATACAATTATGATGATCATATGGTGATTCGTGGACTTGGTGCACCTATTCCCTTGGATAGAGACTCTAACATAACAAGTGGGTCATACAGCAGTGGTATGTGCCATGATAATTTTTTACGTGGTTGGAATTTCCAAAAATAATGTCATAAACATAATCAGAATCCTCAAAAACTGATAAAATTACTGATTTTTTTAAAAGCCATGTGAAAAAAACATATAAAGAATTAAAAAAAAAACCAACAGGCTATTAACCTCATTGTTTAATTAGCTAGTCTTTAATTTTGTCTTCTCTTATTCTGCATTGAAAAGCCCAGCAGTGTGGGATTTACATTTATAAATAATTTTGAAATATCTGTTTTTTGCCAAAGGACTTATCTCTCTGTTCTCATTATTCAATGAATTAACATTTTTGCTCCCTTAATTGCATTCTAATGATGGCAATTAGCAACGAATGGAATGGACACCAGAACAGTCAACACAGACATAATGTTAAAAGGCTGCAGCTTTTAGAAATACTAGTATGCTCACTAGTAAATAATAGCTAGGACACCTGGGGAATTGGAAAGAAAGCCATGATAAGGACGATGGAAATCTTAAATATAAACATTCAAACATTAAAGTATCTCCGTGTAACATACACAAATACTTACTAATAAAAAGTTAGAAATTCAGTTTTGACTTGGAAATAACAACTTGTTTAATTATGTTAGGAATCTATTTAAAAGAAAAGTTTGTTGGGATGAAAACCTGCAGCCACAGTGGTTTCTTAGGACTGAACTTGGGAACCACTGCATACAGCTGTGTGCCATGTAATGTCCATTCAGACAATGTCTGACCGCTTTTACATCTGTAGTCCATAATATTATAATAAAATTCAGAAGTCCTGATCAGAGAATAGAAAGTATAGGACATAGCGAATGCAACAACTTCTCACAAACAACATGTGTATCTCGTGTCTGTTGTATACAAACCAATTGCATTGCCACTACTGTATTGTACTTTCTACCACTATTTTAATGTGAACATGAACTTGCTAGACTTGATGTTATTTTGGAAAGATTAAGTGGTGTGGCCGGGAGCGGGAATGACAGGTTCTCTAGATAGCTTGGGGTGCCAACTTTGTCACCCTTTAATTGTCCGCAGACAATGAAATGCAAAATGAAAAGAAATAACGCTCTATATTATGTGTCCTGTATGCGAGAATTCAATCAACAAAGGCTTGGAAATTCAGTCATTTCAAGCGGAGCTCCATTCACTGGGTTGCTCTAGCCAGTAAAAGAAGCCTCCTTCCTGGACACCCAGGGTTTTATGGCAGCAGGACCAAAAGATGTTGGGTCAAATGCCTTCACCAGGCGGCTTCTTGGTGCTGTGGGGAAAAAAGGAGAAGACAAAGCTAACAGCAGTACACCCTCCTGTCTCGGTTGGTTACAACATGCCTCGAAAAAGCCTATGAAGAGGTCTTCTGATACGCATGCATGCCACAGGATATGTCTGGCGAGCTTTGTTGGGCTGAATAGCACGTCCAGATTGTTATAATGTTGTGATAACTTTTCCTACTTACAAATAAAAACTTTTCCATATAACAGTATATGCTTAGACTCATAGGCAGCAGCACCCAATCTCAAGTATCGCATGTCTCTGGAATGGTGTACCTTTATGTATTTAGTCAAAACACCTGCACTGCAGTATCCCATATAGCTTTGTTAAATATTGTACAGTACAGTATATAATATGGTATGGTGTTTGCAGAACATATAAATCACATGCATGCTATTTCACAAAACATATCATGGACATTAAGAAGTGCATATCTGTGTATAGTCATCTATCTATCTATCTATCTATCTATCTATCTATCTATCTATCTATCTATCTATCTATCTATCTATCTATCTATCTATCTATCTATCAATTGTGGGATGAGAATGGGCTTCTTGGACAGGGGGGAGTTTGGGTTATTACCTGGACAGGAGGTCCAAAAGGAACAATGGATGGATCCGCCGGCTGGATGTGCCCAGTTAGAGTCAAATAATGGATAGACCAGGAGGAGTTGGGACGTGGGAGTGGTTTCATCCCCCATGCACTAGGTAGCATGGTCAGGACACCTGCAGGGGGTGCTAACCTACTTTGTCTATGGCCCGGAAGTGCTTTCTGGAGGAGACAGAATGGTACTGGAAGCATTCCTGGGTCTGGCATAAAGAGAAGCCTGCTGCCACACATTGTTGTGTCAGAGTCAGGAGACAGCAGGAAAAACTCAACTGGTGGATGGAAGGGGAAAGATTAAGTATAATTATCTCTGAATGTATTCATGTCTTGGCTAATTGGTGGAAAGAGGTCTGTGGAAAGGTGAATTGGGAAGGAATGAAATTCCCTTATTTTACCTTATAAACATGTGGTGCTTTTTGAGTCTGTGGTTTGGGGTTCCGTACCACCCCTTGTGGTTACACTATCTAATTTAATCTAAAGCAAAAAATGGACTAACATTGTCTTTTAATATAAGCATTATTTCAAACTAGTCAGGCCTCTTCCTAATTTTCTTTTGTTCTCTTGACTGATTTTGAAGTAAACTGTTTTATCTGCTATGTTATCATTATTTGTTTGATTGAGTAATAATACATTTTATTTATATATATAGCACCTTTCCCATGCTCAAGGCACTTAATACTATGCCATTGAAATGTTTTACTAGTCTACATAAATAAAAAAATTTTAAAAAATGTGTCAATTCTCCAGTACTTGGACCCGAAGTGGAGGTGTGATTTTGGAAGAGCAGCTGCTTCTTCCAGAATGTATCATTGTGGTGTGATTACTACCAACAGACTGTTCTCAGCTGTATATATTGTTGGAAGCCAAGCTGATTTAATGCAAATTAATTTTTCCACATTGACGTTCACTTCATTGTACACAATACAGAGCATACTCTACATGAATATACATGCAGAGGCATAACGCAAGATTCAACAAGAATAATGCACACCAAGCAGCAGTAAGATGGAATGTAGAATGTATGTAGTATCTGATTGATGCCAGAAGGATTTCCAGAAAGATTCAAATACTGGTGTTTTTTTAACTAATTACACTTTTACACATCAAGAGCAGAACAGCCCGATGGTGTAATGGTGCATGCTGCTGCCTAATGGTCTGATTGCAGTCTGTGTGAAATTTACATGCTCTCCCTTTGCGTGTGGCATTTTTCTTGGTTCGCTGGATTATCTAGGTTGATTGACAACTATCCGTTGGCCCCACATGAATGGGCCCTTTGAAGGACTGGCATGAGATGTTGGGTCCTGCCTTGCCATAGACACTGGTGGAGAAGACTCCAGCCCCTGTCTCCCTTCATTAAGTAAGCTGAGAATATATCAGATGGATTCTCCCAATTTTTTCTTGATTTCAGGAATGCCAAACAGGGCTACATAACCTTTCAAAGCATTATTTTTTACTTATATTAATTTTTAAGATGATAAAATGACGCTGACCTTGTATTATTAGACATTTCTTCCCATTTGTCTCAGATTTGACTTTATTTTTATTCCTGGCATGATATGTAGAAAATGTATTAAATGTTGGCAACAGCTGCTGTGTGTACATGTGTGTGAGGGGTGTGGTAGATGTCAAAGAAGTAAGGTATGCAAGGCCTGGGAGGAAGATACAGGCCTCATCCGCCTTTTAGTATACAGAAAAACATATCAGTCAAGTAGAAACAGCCTGGCAGATTCTGAGAAGAGGTCAGTGTTAAGTGCCTTTTCAGGATATTAAATCATCAGTGTAACTGGTGAAACAAAAAGGGAATTGTCATTGACATCATGTGTTTTTTTGTCTTTCTTTCTTTGTGCAGATATCAGCAGTCTGGGACCCATTATATTACAGAGATCAATATTTTCCGCTGTGCTGGAATTTGAATAACGATTTCCAATAAAACCCATTTCAGACTCTTCAGCCTGGAAGACCGAGACAAGCCACAAAACATAATGCAGTTAAAGTTTTTTTTTTTTTCCCAAAGACTTGAATAATGGAAGGGAGATTTAAAGATAAGGTACAAAAAGACATTCTGGGTCTGGTCAATCTGCTTAGTTAATGGCTGTAAACTGACACCCCTAATGAAATAAAAATGTCTCAGCCAGAGTGCATAGCTGCACAATAGTTACCGCCGCTGAACTCTGGGTGTACTCTCAGCTGCTCTGTGTGGGATGGACGCTAAGTAACAGGCTGCTGCTTTTTTCTTCTTCTGTTTTTTCTTTTTTTTTTTTTTTAACATGACGTTTTTCCATTTTAAAAATGAAACAATTATGTTCAAATTGAATTAAGAGGCCTTCCTGTTTTCTCTGTGGAAGAAATTAGGGCCAGTATTTTGACTGGAGCCATTCAGTGTTGTTTTTGCTGTGGCAATAGCAGAAAGCATGTGGTGCAAACATCGAGTCAAAGTTTTGTTTTTCACATTCCTTGAATTTGTAACTTTTCTACTAATGGTCTAGTATGTTTGATCACATGTGTACAAAATAATATAAATAAAATGGGGCATGTGGCTGTTGAGCGTTTGTTTTCTATTGGTGCCTATTCTGTCTTCATTGGGTCAATTATACAGTATATTAGACGTTGAAGCTGCATGTAAATGAAACAAAGTAAAATAATAAGAAGTGTGTAAAAGTCAAGAAAATATTTATTTCAGTAATCTTCCTTGTCAGTGTTAATTACAGGCATCCACAATTATTATATAACATTTATCTAGGGATTGCAATTAATTCATTCCTTAGTGACAGTGATATACAATAACTTTAGTAACATCCATCTCTCCATCTATGTACTAGTCTGCTTAACCCAGCTAAAGTATTGTGAGGGGGTGTTGGAGCCAAGCCTGTCAGCAGCATCCTGAATGCAAGGACCTTATTAATAAAGTGGTCTTATTTTAGTAACAAATATGGTGCTTACTCCTTATCATTGATTTTCAATTTAAGGTGCTTTCTCAGTAGGTAAAATATTCTCAACAGGTTTGGATAAGCCATGACATTAGAAATAGACTAGATGAAATAGAAACAAACTAAATGAAAATAGTGTTGTAAATGTAACCTTACAAGACAATGAGTTTGTTTATTTTGACCAATGATCTTAAAGTAGATGTTATTTCATTTCTTGCAGGTGTAAAGCATAAAGTGTTGTTATTCTAGATTTAATAAAGACAGAATAAAAATAAGCTGTTCAGAAAATAAGGTGTTCAGAGGCCAGCAGTAAATGGCCACTGATTTTAATTCTTAGAAGCCAAAACTTGCTGAATTCAAGGACCAAACTAGGACTAAATGGCATCACAGGTATACATGTGCCTCACGTAAAGGAATACTTAACCCAAAAATGACATATTTTGTTTTTGCTACTTACCTAATGATAACATTTTAATAGAATATACATCTATGGTAACCAACGTTGAAAATACTACAAAATGTTTTAAAAATATCCATGAAAAAAATCTTACTTTACTTGTGCCGCATAATCCATCTGTCAATCTATCCAGTCATTAGCTTATAATGGGCAAAATGCATTAGTTTTCTGCTTAAACACTGTTAAACTAGGGGGGCATGATGTTTCTTCACGCACGGAAATCTAAAGAGCCAACTAATATAAATTATCACAAAAATGCTAATAACAAATGACCTCATATTTTGTAGTTTATGCTGAGAAAAGATAACACATGCTTTACAGGTCATAGCACAATTTTTCACATTTTTTGTATGTATTTATAATTTCACAACCAAGCTGTGAATCATGTGAAACCTGCAAACTTATGAATTCTGATCCATCTACTTGCCATGCAAAAAAGGGAGGGGGCAGTTTGAACCTGACCTCTGATTTCATCAACAACAGTGGCTGCAATAGTAGAAAATTAAATTATTTTAAATGGAATGGGACGTAACAGAAAACACAGAAGATGACTATAAGTGTGTGGCGTGGACAGAATCATTTTTAGATAATGTTTCAATGAACTCTCTGTAATTCCCCTTCTTAGCAGATTCACTTCCCTCATCATGGCTGCTGAATGCCAGGTCTTGACAGCCAAGCAGTGAAGTGATGTCAATCAGGCACTTAAAAAAGGACCCATTTTTTCATTGTGTTTTGCCACCTGAATGCAAACACCATCATTAATTGCATATTTTAATCTGATCCTCCCAAGACAAATTAACATTGCACATGAACTCATGTGTTCATTGCATGTCTCATGTCTTTTGTATGTCCTGTAAAATTTAGCCAGATCCACAAAACCCAGTTTTGACCAAGCAACTTGAGATTGTTTCATTAAGGTGCATGATCAACAGTTCATTATCTTTGTCACTGCAATTCAGCCAGTTCACCTTGACATTCCAGGAGAGTTGCAAAGACCGATTATTTTCCCCTGGCTTTTGAACAAAATCAGTCCTGGCCGTTGATCTGTCCTGCTGTTTTCCAAGTTTCTCATCGTAAGGAAGACTATCAAATGGCTTCGACAAAATCAAGTCAATAATATTAGCACTGTCTGCCATTATGCACAGCTAGCTAGATGGCTGACTAGTAACCCCCCAGTGACCTAGTTTGAAAAAATGAATGAACAATATAAAACTGAAACAAGGAACAAACTCAAGAATGCTATATTTATGTTGTTATTTACAGTAGGATATGTACAACTGAAAATAGTGGGCTAGATCGCTAGTAAATAATAACAGACTACAAGCAGGAGCTTGTCTCATTACTTGACTCACCAAAAATCTGCATGGGACTGAACTTGAAATGCTCTGATGCCAAAACCCTGTCATTCAAAAAGAGGTCCCATCAATATGACAGTTCCTCCAATCATCATGCAGCAGCCCAGCTTCCTGGCCAATCCACTGCCCCATTTACTCCCAGAGACACTGAGTTTCCCTGGAAATTACATTTTGAAGCATTTGTCTAATAAACGTCTAGATTGCCACACTGAAAACAAAGCATACTCAAAAGTGCTATTGAAGTTCATTGAAGATGCACTTCAATGGGTTTTAATGGATGGTGCTGCCACAGGAATGTATAAGAGAAAAAATCACGTTAGATGACCCACAAGAAATTATTGCTGATTCTGAATGAACTAGCCATGAAGCTGAACACGCTCTTTGTAATAGCAATATAAATACAACAGTACATATTTGACAATTTTTTTCGTGACATTTTAGAGGAAGCTGAGTTCCCTTGTAGTTTAGAGCAGTCACCTCTGGTATGTTGAGAGTGGAAACTACATTTTAAAACAAAAAATATATGTATATTTTTTTGTACCACTAGGGGGCTCCGCCCCCTGCTCACTTCGCTTGGCCACCCCTGGGTTTGGTTAACCGGATATGCAATTTAAAGAAATTGTTGAATTTAAAGAGATTGTTATTTTCATGGGAATTGTTACATATGCATTATTTTCACTTTTACTTTAAAACTTCAGTAAAAACAATATTTGGAATTAACTTTTCTTCAGGATCGCATTGAATTTTGATTCCGTGTTTGGACTTACATCGTGACAACACAACATATAACTGCCGGTGAATGAATTAAGTTTCTTTATCTCTAATAAATTACCCAACTTTTTTCGAATATTTGTCCCTGCTCTTTCTTCTTCGCTTAGTCATTCACGTGTCTAGAATGTATAAAATTATTGTCCTGGTAAAATTTATAAGAGCTGAGAGCACAGGAAGTGTGTCTGCCAAAAAGCATTCACATAATTGAGCAGTTACTTGACTATGGTCTTGTTTGAAAATGGTTGTAAGTAGGGTGTGACTTGAAAGAATCTCATATTAAAAGTCTCCGTCTCGCAGGACTTCATTCCAAAAAGTCTTTCAAAAAGTCACGTCTCGTCCCAAGATTTTTTTATTATAATAGAGAGATATTTCTCTTGTCTGATTATTTCCCCCATGGTTACTAAAAGGATATGTACAGTATAAGGCTTAAATCTGTTCTGCCTTCAATAAAGAACACAATCCAAGGGAGCAAACAACCCCTACTGAATCCAACCTTCAGATTGAGCAACCGGTGGTAGTCACGTGACGCCAGCTCTGGAGAACAGGGTGGAGTGGGGCATCTCATCACATCCACAGCCTTTACAATTCATGAAGCATGATGGGGATGGTTCACAACA
Source organism: Erpetoichthys calabaricus (assembly GCF_900747795.2). Taxonomy (NCBI): domain Eukaryota; kingdom Metazoa; phylum Chordata; class Cladistia; order Polypteriformes; family Polypteridae; genus Erpetoichthys; species Erpetoichthys calabaricus. The sequence goes on from NC_041396.2 coordinate 208,010,495, forward strand.
TCCTTGTCACTGTCCCTAAGTGATTATAATATAACCTGGTTATGTTGGCACTTGATGTATGTATCATTGTCTGACCAGCACTGGTTTGGACATTGGATTTCTTTATTGTTGGAGAATCATTGCAGTGCACATTGTTTCTTTTTTTTCTTAATCTGCATTATAGTAACGTGTGCATATTTCGTCCCCAGTTATGAAACACTTCATTAAATTTCTCCCAGACTAGATTGAGATACTCCATGGAGCACTGAAGATGGTTAGTCTTCATTTCAAGAGTTAAGATTCTGGGCACTCAAAGGGCACAGACCTTTCTCATGGTTACTTGTGATTAGGAAGTGCTGGGTGATATGGAAATTGGAGAAAAACAGAAAGAAAGCTGCTTAGATGAAAAAGGCTTAACAATGCAACAAAAAAGGCCTAACAAAATCTAACAATTTACCTGGACCAGATAACATTTGCCCTGGAGGATGTTAATAAGTACATATATGTACCCTTTCAGCATATTTTTCAAAAATCACTGCATACTGGGGAAATTCCAAAAGACTAGAAGTTATTATATGCCAGCCCATCATATGAACAAGGTAATTGAACTGATCGTAATAATTATGGACCACTGGGTTTAACATGCAATTTATGGAAGCAGGTATTAAGGATAAGAAGAAGCATCACATGGCAAAAATAAGTGAGCTATCATAATGAATTTAGTGAGAAGTCAACATTTTTTTCAGTTGCGGATGTCAAATCTTGCCAGACTTTGTGTCATCTTCAAGACATCTTGCCATTAAGGAGATTTATACTGTGTGGGATATGGCCGGCCATTCATCCCGGCCAATACCCCCAGGCCACCAGATGGAGCCCTCCCTGCAGCATGGAGGTGCCCCGAAGGCCAGCAGGGAATTATGGACATTGCAGTTTTCCTTCACAGCCCCGCTGGATACCATGGGGGCCGCCAGAGGACGCTGCAGGGAGGCATAAGGATTTTTATGTTCACTATAACCCGGAAGTACGTCCCAGTCACATGGACAGAGGAAATGACGTGCTTCCGGGTTGAAGAAAAACGAGTTTTCATCCGACCCGGAAGTGTTGCCAGTCACATGGACAGTGAGAAGAGAAACACTTCCGGGTCATGAACTATAAAAAGGGTTGTGGGAGATCCCAGGGTTGAGCCGAGATGGGAGGAAGGATGACTGAGGCGAGTTGGGAGGAAAGGTGACTGGGCTGCTGGGAGTGGAGGATTGTGTATTGTGATTATTGATTATTGGAGTATTGTGGAATAGAGGGTGTTTTGTGCATTTTATTATTAAAATAAATAGCATTTGGACTTTTACCTGGTGTCTGACGCATTGTCTGAGGGTTCAATGGGACGACAGCACCCCCTATCTGTCACAACTGGTACATATTTTCTAGGTGTGATTTAATTATCAAAAGCACATTGTCATATAAAACTCAGTGACTGCACAACACTTAATTTGCAGTTTTTGACACCCATGTTCATTTGGTTCAGAAACAAAAACATACTCAACTTATTTTAATACATGAGAACTAAGGCAGCAAAGAATACCTCTTTCAGATTTTTTTCTCAAGGCCGAATTTAATGGGGATACTGTGGTGTGCAGAGGAGAGGTGCTGGGTATATTGAGAAAAGGATACTAAGGATAGAGCTGCCAGACAAGAGGAAAAGAGGAAGGCCAAAGAGAAGTTTTATGGATGTGGTGAGAGAGGACATGCAGGTGGTGGGTGTGACAAAGCAAGATGAAGAGGACAGGAAGATATGGAACAAGGTGATCCGCTGCGGCAACCCCTAACGGGAGCAGCCAAAAGAAGAAGAAGAAGAAGACTGTGGTGTGATTCTCAGTGTAACACCTTTCTTCCGTCCTCAGTTGAGAATTCCAAGACCTGGATGAAAAACTTTGCGGCTTCTGACTGGATTAAACTTGACACCTTGCCCAAGATGGCATCAGTCAACACATAAAAGCGGACACTGCTTTGGGTTGACGTATATATTTTTGCTTGACTGAATTTTTTCACCTTTCTCAATGGCAATCCAATTCTATGTGTTCTCTTGTCTCTTTTGCTATACATACAGAAAAACCTCATTAAGCAAGGTAGATGTCTTCCAAAATTTTAGGTTGTTGTCAGAAACATTGTAACCAGAGGCAGATTTAACATTGAAAGAATATTGTAACGACCCTGGGGGAACACGGTGTACATATTTTGGGTGGTGTTATGAGGCTTATGCCATCTGATTTTCTCAACCACCCTACTATGCCACTGCTGTGATACCTCCACACAGCTCCACATGTTCTCATTCACTACACGCTTGCACCACCTCACTTGGGTTCAGAGGCATCACCATCTGCCTCACTTTCCTCGACAATGTGAAACCATCCAAGCCAGGATCTTTAATAAGACAAGCTGGTGGCCACACACCGTGGTCTTTAACAGGAGTGAAGCTCATCTGAAGCTCTGAACCCTGTCTTTCAGTCTCTGCATCTCTGCTATGTGGCATTTGTTTCTCCCACTTCTACCTTTCTTATATCCTACATTTTAGTTCTTATTGCTTTATGTTTTCATGACATACTAAGAAAATGATATTTACTACTTTATAAAAACTATAATATTAACTACAGTATGGATGAAATAACTAAGCACTCACATATAATAACTTGGTGTTCTACAGTGACACAACACAAATGTCAGCCTATCACAGTGCTTTATAAGACTGATAACTTGAATTTGCACATGCGCCACTGCCTGCTTCGTTATGCTGGATCTTCATTCAACATATTGTGTACAGTATTTATTGTACATACAGCATATACTGTATATACACGCTGTAATCAGAGTAGAATTGAAACCATATTTCTCTGTTTATTTACACACACATGCGCATATAGTGAGTTATTTATATAGTGCTTCTACAAAGTTTGAAAAGTTCATACTAAATTATATTGCCTTGTTGCTCTTTGACCCAAAGTTCAAATGGCAGACAGTGCAAAGCCCAGTCCAAGTGTTTCCAGGCAGGAGTACTGTGGTTACAATGGTTTCCCTTGGATTCCCTTCACAGCTTGCAGTTGTCTGATTTCAATCAGTGGCAGCTCTCTCCACATGTCCAGCCATCAATCTTCTCTTGCTGTTTAGTGAATGTGTCACAGCATGGGGCAAGTGCCAGTTTAAAGGGAAAAAATAATAAAAAAAGAAACTTTATTTAACTTCACTCTTTAGTTCAATATCAAAACCGCAACATTCTTTGTGAGTTATGATGGCGGTCAGCAGCCGTGAAAAGGAGTGCTTTTATTGCTGAAAATGTAACTTGAATAATTACTCTGGGAAATCGGTTTCATTTAGAAACACTTTGTATATTTAAAACACTTTATACAAACATGTCAAATTACCAATACATATAAACAGGAAATGCATATGGCTTTAAAATGAGTAATCTTGATTTAACTTATTAACGACTTGGAGAGCAAAACTGTTTGAAAATCTTATATATATATATATATATATATATATATATATATATATATATATATATATATATATATATATATATATATATATATATATTAAATAAATGTAGGGGTCAAAAAATTGAAACTTTTTTTGGCGTACTTAAATATTAATTTTTATTGAAGTAGTCGTAACTAAAAGATTTTAAGAGTGATGGAAAGACTCTGCCTGCTCAGAACTCCTAGATAAAGTGGTTTCAGAAAATGGATGGACGGAGGTACTGAATCTGCACATTGCTGGACTAATGTATAATGCTTAAACAAATTAGCTCTCTGTGTGCTAATTACAGTATCAGGCTTCAAGTCCTGGAAATAGTACAAAAGTGTATTTTTATTTTCCACCAATATGTTTTAGGCATTTTTTGAAAATTAACAAACTGTATGAAGGAATTAGACTCAAAACTGAGCTAAACATGGCAGGAGGACAGGAGGCAGCTACTGTAGCAATCTGAATCTCAGTCCTTAGAAGACTGCATGCTTGTGTGTGGGACAGTGGCTGGTGCTGTGGCCTCACAGACCCAGAAGACTGAGCTCAGTTCCCAGCTTAGTTTACATGTTGACTTCTCACATTACAAAAGCAGACATTTTTGATTAAGTGGAAACTCATAATTGGCCTGGGCTGGATATGTGCGTGTGAATGTGCCCTGTCAAGGACGGATTCTCGCTCTGTGACAGAAACTACCATGATAAACTTTGTTCCTCTTCATCCTCCACTGATTTAAGTGAGTTCAATATAGATATTTCCATTAATGGAGAACATTTGCATCAAGAAGAATGAGGGCCAGGAGTCAAAACTTTTAATAACTGAATCTTTAAACTGGGTGTTCTAATGATTTCTCCTTAAAGGAGCACTCGTCTCTTCTTGCGAGACATCTCCTGTGCCCAGAAGTCTGTTACAAATGCTTAACAAAATACTAATTCAGTCTTTTTCTGAACTTCCATTGCAGAATCATGGGGAATGAGAGCCTATCTGAACAGAGCTAGGTGCAAGACTGGATCAAATTCTCAGTCCATTACAATGGCTTCTTTATCATAAAGTTGGTAGTTAACTTTAACACACAAGTCTTCATGATGGGAGAGGAGACAAAAACACTGGCTGAAAACCCACACAGACAAAAAGTAAGAACGCTCAAACTCAAAGATGGGGGTCAATGTGGGTTCCTGGATGGCAGCAGCACTAACCACATTGAAAGAATGCCATCTAAAATAATCAGTCATTTTCTGTTTTATTTAAAAAACCCTTAACTGAAATATGAGGGTTTGATGTTGGCAGGAGAATATATATTTAATAGCATGCAGTTCCACAAACGTTTTAGAATGCAAACACAGTAGCAATACAATGCAATTCAAAAGGTAAGCTTAATAAGAAACATGGCTGGTCTTCCCTTTGCATTACTCACATTTCTCCAGATTCTCAACATTTCTGTCTACATCAGGCCATGTTAAACTTTGAGTGAGTGTGCCCTCATGGGCTGGTGCCTTGTCAAGGGCTGTCTGTGTTGTGCTTAATGCAGATGTAGCACCTGCTAGAGCCTATCTTAACAGCACTAAGCACAAGGCAGGAAACAACTCTGGACAAAGTAGCAGACCCTCAGAGGGCACCATTCACAAACACTCACATCCGTGGGCAATATTGAATCGGCGATTACCCTGATACACACATCCTTGGTGTATTGAGGTGGAACGCCTGTACGGATATGGGAAAAATGTGCCAAGTCTAAACAGATAACTGGTTTTGGTGCTGTTCTGAGCCAAAGCGTGGATGATGTTGAACACCACATCATGTTCCTGACTTGGAGATTGTTGAACCAGAAAATCATATATGTGGCAGTGGAGCATGAGGCTCAGGTGATCAAGTGTGTGGTTACCCAACTGAGGTATTTCCTCCTAGGCCATGAATTTACCCACGTCACCAACCATGCCCGTTCCAATGGATGGCAGTACACATGAAATCAAACCTGCAAAACACAAGGTGGTTTTCAGACCTTCAGCTTTACCGGTTTAGTCCACCAACGTCAGGGTACTTTCCATGTCAACATTGATGCTCTTTCACAGGTTCACAACCTCTTGGTTTGTGTCACACACATGGGCATGGGACTAATGCATTCTCTCTTTCTTCATTTGCAGACCAGCTGACTGACCTTTCCACTACTGACATCACTTTGTTTTTCCTCTGGACCCACCTCTTCTTGTCATCCACCATCTTTATCATTGTTATCAGTTTTGTTTTGAGCTATTGTCTGTAAAGATTGTTTGGTTTTTTTTTTGCTACAAAATTCCAAGTATATGGGATTGCCAAGTTGAAACCCCAATTCGTCATCCTTGTCTTTTCCTTTATTCACATGTCATTTTTGCTGTTTGTGATTCAGGGTTTCTAGGCTGCTACTAGGCAGGATGACTGGGAGTGTCCAACGCAATACATCATTACCAGAATAGCATGAATGTCAGCAGCATACACATTCTACGAGTGACGTTCTAAAAGTTTCCAGACTTTTTTTTAACTCTATTTATTAAGAATTTCAAAAACAAATTACATCACTTTTCTACATAGTCACCTTCCTTTGTGATGCAATTTTCCCAGCGTCGTACAAACTTTTCAATGCCATCAGCAAAAAATGTTTTTGGTTGAGTGTGTAGCCACTGACGCACCACTACTTTTACATAATCTTGCTTCATTCCTCTTGGTCATGGCTGTAGCTGGATGTCCGGAGTGCTTTGCATCCATCACACTTTACGGCCATTTTCGAACATTTCAATCCACTCATAGATGAGTCTACGAGAGAGAACTTTATCCCTGTACTGAGCACACATACGAAGATGAATCTGTGCTCCCGGCACATCTTCTGCCCACAAAAACCATATGACAGAATGCTGTTCCTCTTTGGTGCAATTTATAAATTTCGCAGCCATCTTCACCACAGGGTGACAACTCTTATACTAAACTGCGAAGGGCAGCCGGCTTGCCAGACAGAACGAGACACATGAAACTCTCAGACATGACTAATTACTACTCCTCCTGCCTTCACCATTTCCAGTTTCCAAATATAAAAGTGAGGAAACTTTTTGAATGTTCCTCTTAGTTGTCCAAGCTTGTGGATTTGTCAAAAAAATTAAAACGTAGGGTTTCCTGGATAAGAATTAGTTTCTCTTTCCTGACTACAATTTTTGTCTTTTTTGATTCTCATTGCTTTCAATTCTCTAGCTCCGTTTTGTGATACATGACTTTTATTTCACATCCAAAACTTTTCTTTAGATCTCAGACTTCCCAGTTCTGACCCTTGTTTTATTTTGGTTATGAGCCTGTCACCTGATCTTTCATTCCATGCCCATGACCTTGTGGTGTAGTTGTTACAGAAAGTCTGAGAATTTTATGAATTTTATGCATTTTACCCAAAATGCCACATACATGAATATAGAAATATATAAGAACCCCATGATACATCTGAATAAATAATACAACATTTTTATACATAAACAGAAACAAAGAACAAAATATGCTTTACTTAGATTTTGTGCATCACTTTCTTGCTCAAAATGTCCATTTCATCTTGGATTAAATGATAATGTATAAACATATGGATTTAGTGGGTAACATTACCATCAGGCCCAGCAAAGAAGCTTACCACCAGGGGTCTCAGCTCGATTCCCAACCCCGGAAATGTCTGTGTTGTTCTGGTAGTCATAATTCTCTCTGTGTCCATGGAATTGTTTTCCAGATAGGTGTGTTCACTGTCAATTCTCAAGAATCTGGAGACCTGATGAGGACAACCAGAGAGATTGTATTTGTTTTAAATGAATTAGTGTGTGTGTGTGTGAATATGTGCCCTTTGAGAGACTGGTATCACATCCACAGTTGTTGTTCACCTTGTGGATGAAGCTTTATAGGCTTCCCTTAACCATGCAAAAGAAAAAGTGGGCTAAGAAAAAGGAGGGTTCATGGTATTCATCAGTGCACAAGTGTTAATTTAGGAAACACTCTTCCAAATGATCTGTCACTATCTTTGAAGGAAAACAGTTCAGACCGAGTTATTGCATTATTATAAGATCTTAATAGAATCACTTTTTAAAAAAAATAATCACTTATATTTCAGCTAACCCTAATTTGGAGAAACTGAAATGTGGAATCATTATTTCAGAATTTTTACTGTGTGTGGTTAAATATGGTCAGGTGTAACCAAAACATCAGGCTGAAGTCTTGACATGGAATATGGCAACATGCCAGACGATGTCTAATTTTTGACTCATTCTATGTTCAGCATTTATTTGTAAGTTATACGAAAAGCTTTGGAGCAAAAGCACTGCTATAGTGTAAAACGTATGTTCTGAAAGACAAACCTACTTAATGTTATGACAGCACACCCTGCTGGCACCATCCAAAATCCATACTAAATAAGCCACAGTCGTACTTTTCATTTTGTAGTTTAATTTGTTTCTTTTATCTTTTATTTTAAAACTATTCCATACACGAGGGAGCAGTAACAGAAGGAGTAAATCACTGAACAAGAACTGTGCGTGCTACCATTGAATTGTATAATGCCGTTATTCCATTGAGCATTTAAGCAGATGTGAGCTTTCACTAGCTCACAGTTAATATGAAAAGATATCTACCAAGCAGCCTGGACATTTACTTGGGAATGAATTGCTAGTGCTTCCGATGTGCAGTTTTAAATGCAGCCATGTTTCTCCTCCATAATTCAATATATATTCTGTCTGGTTTTGCAACTCTGGAAATATTTTAATGAATCTGAACATGGAGAATATTTGTGTAAGCCCTGTACCTGTTCTGCCCTTTTACAATGACCTTATGATGGAACATTTGTTGACTGTTAAGCTCCTTAAACACACAACTGTGAAAATGTGCTAATTGGCTTACTATTTTGGGATAGCCATCTCATTTACCTGGACTCTGGATTTGGATGATTTTCGCTGCAATAATCTGTGCTATTTCAAGACTTAATTGTGCTGTCTTGTGCTTCTCGTGTATCCTATGCTTTTCACCTGGTGAATCTTTTTCAAACCCTCATTGCATAAACTACAATACAATACAATACAATTTATTTTTGTATAGCCCAAAATCAAACAAGAAGTGCCAAAATGGGCTTTAACAGGCCCTGCCTCTTGACAGTCCCCAGCCTTGATTCTCTAAGAAGACAAGGAAAAACTCCCAAAAAAAACCCTTGCAGGAAAATAAATGGAAGAAACCTTGGGAAAGGCAGTTCAAAAAGAGACCCCTTTCCAGGTGGGTTGCGCATGCAGTGGGTGTCAAAAAGAAAGGGGTCAATACAATACAATAAAATACACAGAACAGAACAAATCATCAATACAGTATAAAAATAAAAATTTTAGAAGTACGGAGCAGAATTTAACAGTAAATGATATCCCATAGTAATGGATTTGTTTAGAGTCCTGGAGACCTCATCCATAAATCTGCCTCCCCCATTTGGCCATTCCACAGCTGAAACAGCGCTGGGCCAGCCAATCCGAGGAAAGGACCCCTCTTTCCCACGATTCCTGCGATCCTCCATCAGGGATGACTTTACCTTAGGCAGGCAAAACAACTTGGCAGGTGGGCCGTGGCACCAAGTGCCACATTTGAGTACCGAGAAGAGAAACAGAATAGGTGAGGGTTAGTATCCAATTATAACTATCATGTTACTCATGTTTTAGTGCTAATGACTAACAACAGAGATGCAGTCTGTACAGTTAATCAGCAGCTCTAGTCAGGATATGCTAAACTGAAGTAGTGAGTCTTCAGCCGGGATTTAAAAGCTGAGACCTAAGGGGCATCTCTTATAGTAGCAGGCAGACCATTCCACAGTTTAGGGGCCCTGTAACTAAAAGCTCGACCTCCCACTGTTATTTTATTAATCCTTGGAATCATAAGCAGACCGGCATCTTGAGATCTTAATGTGCGCTCAGGTTTGTAAGTCAAACTACAAACTACAAGTGTAAGTCTATAAAAGTCTATAAAAATACCCAGACATCTACTGTTCAGTGCATTTGAATTAAGAGCATACCCTTCTTTTAAGCCCCATACTATGTATTGCATGTGAACCCCTGGCAAGAGGACAGGTCTCTGAGAATTGTGTGTTATCACACATGATTTGATCTATCCATTTTCATCATTTCTAACTTAAAAATAAAGTTCTGTTATTATTATTATTATTATTTATTAATTTGTCAATATTTCCTATTTTTACTATGTGACAAACAAATTACCAGTTACTTTGTTAAACACAGCATAAGCTAAAGTTCTGCTCTGTCCTTGCTATATGCAGTACATTCAACCACTATACAAACTGTTAAACACAGCATGGTCCTTGTTATTTGCACCACAGCTCTTTTTTTTTTTTCTATTCATAAATTGCAGTTCCTTTTATAATCCAGTGCTATCTTTATATCAATTAGGGAAGTTGCAAGTTTTCTGTGTAATTAAGTAGTTCACGCACCTTTTAGCTGCAGGTTGATAACGCCTGTTCTCTAAAATAATTATGTGCAGATAATGCAGCCATGAAATCCCAATCATCAGTTTACTCAATTTAAGTTTGTATTTAGGTTATATTTTACACTTTGTATGCTGAATTTGAGTGGCCTTTTGCCCAGATTCCCTCTGTCACTTATGCTCCTATTGCGCCCCAGGGACATCCATGCAAACGTATTGATTTTGTGCTCCTGATCTGGCTTTCTGGTCTCTACTCTCTTGTTTACCCTCTTCAGTTCCTTTTCCTGTATTGCCACATATTATTGTACCCTTAGATTTTTCTATCACTGCACCAGAGCAAATGCTTATGTCTAGTCTCTGAAAATGTCATGCCTGTAGGTGGAAGTCCCCTAATCTAATTTTACTAATTTTATATCCTGATTCCTTTGGAGTTATCTGCATCATGGATTAATGAACCATCCATCTAGTCCATTCATAACTGAGAATCGGCTGCCTCCACAATTACATTTTTTTATTTGCAGGGACTGGTGATGAAGGCACTTGCTGGACAGTGTATGGCAGTGTGGTCAGTTGGTGCAGCTGTGGTTCCTAGTGGTATGCCACAGGACTAGGGCAGGAGTTTGAGGGGCACCATGTGGATTTATTTCACATGCTGCTTATTGCACATTTTGAGTGTGTGTGTTTCTCTACAAGACCTGCCTCCCTCAGTGTTTTGACTACTGTGGATCTGAGTGACTATCAGACAAGTAAAAGAAAAATATGTACAAATTTGAAGTAACTGCTCTCAGGATAAAATTGAAACAGTAAACAAATTTGTAGCTGAAGTTACACAGCACATTTTTTCACTTTAAGCCCAACCAATTTGCAAAATAAGTAGTGCTTTTCAATGGGAAGTTTTGAAATTTCAAAACTTTTTACAGTGTGATATATTTCAGATATCTTAATGAAATATTTACATTCTTGAAGAATAAATGTACCACATTTCAATGGGGGCAGAGTTTTTCCAATGTCAATGTTAATTTATTTACAGAGCACAGACAAAGGAGGAGGACAGACCGACGGCCATGGCTATCACAATAGGTGCTTCACAAATGATATGTGAACACACCATAAAAGTGTGCCTAAAGTTGGTTAAAATTGCACCTAAAAGGACATGAGTCTAAATGTGAAACAAAAGCTTTAAAACACTTAATGCCCAATTCAAAGCTTCACAAAACAAGTCATTTGCATTTGAGAGGTATGCTTTCAAAAAAAACAAATGTAAGCTGAAACTATACCTTAGTTTTTGGCCCTGTCTTTCCCAAATGAACGATATGTTTCCCTATCCATTGACAATGACTTCTGTCTGTGGAGTTTCATTTAAAATAAAAAGCACATAATATAGGACAGATGCCATAGTTGGAAGCCATATTGGGAAATTAAAAATAATTTGTAAAGAAAATAGGCTTTGATAGCCAATTCTTACTAAATGGCAATATAGATAAATGTAGCCTTTCATTTCATTTGCTTAGTGCCCCATACCTCTCCATTTTACATCCTCACATGCCCCACCATCGAATACGTTCTGTATTCCACTACATCTACAAGGGCATTATATTACACAGAAGCCGAATCTCTCTTTGTCTTTCTCTCTTTCTCAGCCTTATTGTCTCCTGCTACAACTATTTAGTAAATAAACACACCCAGAATGTGAATACAAAATAAAAATACTTGCCTCAATAATTCAGTATTCTTGAAACACTTTAAAGCTAAGACTAATAAAACTTAGGTTAAATATCAGTGCCCCAATAAACACCTGAAATAAGTATCAGGAGCCTACCCAAAAACCAATACAACTGTGCAGTATTTCAGAAAATGCATTGTGACCCCAGGGAATCCTCGCATCTGTCAGGCCATTTTGTAATAAGTTAATCAAGCAATTTAATAGATTATAGTACTTTGGGGAGCCACAAAATGTGAGTTTTTTTTTTTCAAAGAATTTAGATGAATAATATTGACAACTGTGTTGGGCTGAAAGGTTGTTTCTTGTCAAAAACTGTTCTAGTGTTAGAACCAGATAAATTACATTGCACGTAAAACAAGATCAATAATCAAACTTGTCAAATGAAAGATGTCTATTTTGGTTCTTGCAGCCTTGATTGCATCTTTCCTTTTATATTAGAAATTGAAATATTTCTTCAGAACTGCATACTCAGTGATGCCTGTAAACTTGTTATTAGCACAAATATGGAGTGAAAGTGGATGGGCACATGCACATTTTCCAAAAGTGCCCGGTAAAAGTACATCATATGCAGTTGTTTTCAAAGGGCATTTTTAAACATTTCCAGCATCTGCACAGTTATTTGCCCTGAAGAGCCCATCAGCTACAGACAGTACATATTCCTGTGCATCTCAATGCCCAAATACACCTCTCACTTTACAAAAGCAAGTGTCATTTATTTTATTTATTACCTTTATATATTGAAACAAGCTGTTTTGCAGTTGATGCATCTCAAGTTGATTTCACAATTACAGAGATCTGGCGCAATTGCTTTCATGTATTTTCTTCTTTTACATTTGGAACACAGGCAGGTTTAGTGACCTTCTTGGGGCCACACAGCAAGACAGGTGAGAAGCGAACAAAGAGCTTTAGAATGTAAAGTCTAATGCCGTAACCACTACAATACACTACCCTTTGTCCTCTGTCTTTTGTAGAGACCCCTCAGAAGTGAATTTTACTTCTTAATAGTGTACACTATCATTTCTGCAGTCTTACATATAATTGGTATGAGTTGTAGATGTCACATGGGCTGGACGGGAATTCCAGCTGGGAAGGAAACAGGAAGCAGACCTGGAAGGAAGAGATGGACCCCTGTAAAAGAAGAAATATCGCTGGGGAGTTTTTATTCCCCCAGCACCAGGGCAGCACTGCTGGGGTCACTGGGTACCACGAGAGGGTGCTGCAGGGAGACAAGCTCCCTATTATAATGGACTTCTGTGTGACCTGGCAGTGCTCTCATTGGGCAATTGCCCTGGCACTGGAAGTACTCCTGGGTCTGTAATAAAAGGGACTGCACTCCCTTATCCAGGTGAGTCGGAGCTGGGAGGTAGAGAGGCAACACTTGACTGGAGGAGGGCAGTGCGGTGGTGAGAGGATTATTGTAGAGAGAGACAGCGACCAGTGTTTTGTGTTTGTGTAACATTTTTGGAGGTGTTTATAATAAAAACCTTCCTTTATTTCCACCTGGGACTGTGCTTGTGTGTTCATGTTGGGTTTTGGGCTGGCTGACGCCCGGGTTTCCATCACAAAGTACTGTAAATACTTGTTGAAATACTTAGAAAAAAGAAGAAATATTTTTAAATAAACAAAAACTATTGCAAAACTGGCTACCAAAATAAGTACATACCTAACTACCAGTAACCTCACCCCCAACACAGTAATGAGGATGTCTGGACTTCTTTCAAGGTGAAAGCACCTCTCTGAGTTATTGGACTTTTGTTTCATATATGGACTCATGATCTTCTTTTTTTCCTCTTCCTCTTTTCCCACTTCTGTTGGGGTTCATCGTTTATAACTTTATTGATTGCAATTGTAAGCTATTTAGGGATATTTGTTTTTAACTATTAGGCACATTTTTGTCCAACAACATATATGTGTGAAGCAATAAAAAAAAAGCCATAAACCAATAAAATGTAAAAAATTCCTACCATGTGCTAATTGATGTCATGCACTATATATATTACGTTTACACATATAATTATGCATTTTTATGAATTATTTTACTATTCAAACACTAAATTAATTATTAACTACAGCTTATTTTGTAAGCATTATTATTGTATTTATTGTTGTTTTGAACTGCGTTAAAATGGTTAACCAATACATTGTCTGCTTGGTCAATTTCTTATTGACATATGATTCTATAACCCATGTAATTTTAAGTCTCTGAAACATTTACAGCTCAAATGAGTCTTTTTCCTTGAACATTTTTTTAATGTTAGGTGAATAAGCGTCATTTAAGACATCCTACAGCTAAAATTACATTATTTGGATTATGCAGATAAGTTCTTAGCATAACAGAATGAAATTGGTGCATGAGAAGAATCAGATTTCTACTTCATTTTAAATCATACAATTAGGGCAGACACTTTCATGCAGTTCATCCCTGTTTTGTGGGAGTCTTGATCTCAGAACTCTGCAGAAAACACATGTGTGGCCTCACCTTTGACCCATTGGCTGATGGAATAGACGTCCTATTTCATCGTTCTACTCTGATGAACAGTGGGTGAATTGTTTGACATGGTCAAAGCCCCATATAACACAATCTGGCCAGTGTATACAGAACCATCAGAAATGCCAAGTCATCTTTAAAGAAACAAGTGGTTCTGGCATCTGCTGGAGAAATACAAAGTCACTGGAGAACATGGGGATCTATGGAAATTTAAAATTATACGTCTACATTCAGTTTGCTAATTCGTTATTATCAAGATTACCTTTCAGCATGATAGCTAAGATCTTATGATTATCAACCAATAATTGCTTTCAAATGATAAATATCACTCACAAGTCCTTTATATCTGTTCTGCATTCTATGCTTGAAGAAATTAGGTAGCTTTACAAAACACAAAATAAAACTCATATAGTGTCACACATTAGCTTACCACCTCAATGCAAAACCAAATTTCAAATTTATTTATAGAGTGTATTTAAAAAATCCAATGACTAACCAAAGTGCTGTACAAAGTAAAAGCAAATTTAACAAATAATGTAAACAATAACAATATCACAATACCTAAACAGTAGACTAGTCCTCCAGTTTGTTTAGGACTTTATTAGATTAGACTTTGGCCTAATTAAGTGAGTCATTATTGCCCAGTTTCTGTATTTTGGAGTCAATGTAGAAATTACAAACTAAGTTTGGTAGATTTTTATTAAAATGTAATAAGCAATTATATGGGGAATATGTAGTTTTTTTAAGTCGTTAACAGTATTTTCAACCGAATTTGTATTCTGCTTTTCCATGTGTTCTGTTTATTTAATTGATTTTTTACTAATTAGCAATTCTGATATTGAAGTCGTTGCTACTTTCATCATCCTGGGTGTCTGCTATGCTGGTTGCTAATTGTCACTATTAGGATTAAATGAAGGGAGCAAACTACACAGGAAAAGGGAAAAATAAAGGAAAACAACAAGAGAGAGTTAAGTATTTCTAGCTTTAGGAAAAAATTAGAAATATTTCTAAATGTCTTATAAATGTTAAAACCAGACTGTTGTGTTTTTGTGAATGCAGAATAAGTGAAGAGTAAAAAAGACCAGCTAATTAAGTGAGATCAGTTGTTATCTATTATTATCACAGATTGTGAATCTGGTTGGAACAAAAACTTGCAGCCACAGGAGGTCCCCAAGATCGAGTTTGGAAAACACTGATCTAAGCTGTTCATTATTGCATTCTCACTCAGATCTGTTGAAATAAAGGATGTCCATTGGAACCAATGCAGTGGTGATCTTAGCTGATATTTAAAGAATATGAACTCTTCAAATTAACAGCAGAATTTATGATTCTCAAACCAATTCAGGGTCATAAGAAGCCAAACTGTACTTTACCTTTAAGCTATAGATCTAAACCAAGAAGTGCATTATAAGTGTACAAGTCCTATGAGACAAGTTGTATGTATCAAAAGGCCACGAAAATCCAAATGGAGAATACAGACATAGTGACATAAATCAGTTAAAATTTTGAAAACAGAAAATAAACACTGAAATAAATAATCATGAGATGAAAGGGGAACCCAAATCCAAGATGAAGTACAGTATTGAGTTCCAAAATAACATCAGGTCCTACTGTCTGCCACTGTACTTGGCAACTTATTCCATGTGTCAATGATTCTCTGTATAAAGAAAAACTTCCAAATGTTTGCATGAAATGTACCCTGAACAAATTTCCAACCGTGTCCCTGTGTTCTTGATGAACTCTTTTTCAAATAACAGTCTTGATCCACTATACTAATTCCTTTCATAATTTTAAAAACTTCAATTATGTCTTCTCTTAATCTTCTTTTGCTTACCTGAAAATGCTCAGCTTTATTAATTTTACTCATAACCCAACACCTGTAACCCTGAAATCAGCCTAGTTACTTTTCTCTGGACTTTATCCGGCACTGCTATGACCTTTTTGTAACTTGGAGGCCAAAGTAGACAGTACACAGTAGACCAGAAGAACCAAAGACACTATTTGGCTTCTTAATGGTTTCTGAACACTGTCTGGCAGTTGATAGTGATGAGTTCACTATGACTCATAAATCCATCTCATAAGATATACTGTCGATTTACAGTCCTCCCACTGTGTATACAAATCTTTATGTCATTGGAAACATTAGAAAATGTAGATGATTTGCATGTGCAACAGGTATAAAAGCAAAACTTGACATTTGCCATTGTGAAAATAACTGGAGATTCTAGCCAAATATATAGCTCAATAGAGAGGTTAGGAACACACGCTAGCGTATTGCCACACCCACCACATGACAAACCAACTCAGGATCCCAGATAAGGACCCGAGTGGAGTCATGCAATGGGTGACACCTCAGCACCACACAAGTTCAGATGGAGTGGAACACTGTGAGGTTTTTTTTTTTATGGTGGCTGGAGTGCCAATTCTGCCTCCAACCCCCACGTTTTTCCCTGTAGGTTGGAGGGCCTACTTGCAGGGCTGGATGCAGATTAACGTCATACTCATGACAGAGCAATTGCAGGTTAAGGGCCTTGCTCAAGGGCCCAATGAAGTAGAGTCACTTTTGGCATTTACAGGATTTGAACTGGCAACCTTCTGATTGTCAGTGCAGATCCCTAGCCTCAGAGCCACCACTCCACCCATAGCTCAATATAATAATGCAAAATATAAAAGCACTACTTAAAGAAATGGCTATTTTAATGGCCAACGACTGCTTAAGGACTCTTCACTCCTTCACCAGTACTGTAGTCACTGCATACAATAACACCGATTCTGCCTGTGTAACTTCTAAAGTACACAGACTCCACTGAAACATGTAAGAAAGCAGGGTCACTGCAAACAATCTGCTATTTTTATGGAAAACTCATTTTTTCCACCTTCACAGCTCTGTTTGCCTACTACCCTTTTGCTCATCCTCCTTTTGAAAAGGAAACTTTCTCAAAGGTCCAAGCATTTTGTATAGCATGAAGGGTCGAGATAGTTATATTGAATTTCACATCTTCCCTGGTGATTATAGTGGTGGGGCTTGGCACTCCAACTTAAGAATAAACTGAAATATCAGAAGCAAGGACCAATACATCAGCAATATCCCTGTCTTTCAAAGAAGAAGTGCAAACATGTTTTCTATTAATGTTTAAAATAAATTAACTAAAAATGTCCCCATTCATATATTTCTAAGGTCCACTGTGTCTACTACAAGGTTGTAAGATGCCAAAACTCATCAAACTGCATCAGGCACAAAGCAGAAACCAACCATGTCAGTCCTTTGCAAGGGACACTAACACTGGGAATGCTCAGTTAGAGCTGCAGATCAACTAGCAGGTATTTCTTTGCATCAGGGTAGACAACCAATTGAGACAGTGGTATAACTCACAGACCACCATGGTGTCTTATAATGATAGATAGTGAAACAGACTGTGTCCTGAGATTTTTCAGGTAAAGAAGACAGAAGGTTCAAAGTAAAGACGTTAGATAGATAGATAGATAGATAGATAGATAGATAGATAGATAGATAGATAGATAGATAGATAGATAGATAGATAGATAGATAGATAGATAGATAGATAGATAGATTTCACTCCACACAAGACAATAATGACCCTATAAACATGTATTTGGTCATGGGAGGGTCCAAGGGTGACCCTCTTTATACTCTTTATTATGTATTCCTTAAAAGAACTTCCCCTTTCCTGTAACCTCAGACAATTAGACAGAGCAAAAGGAGAAAAGTTACACATATTGGTTCAAATGTTATAAAGAAAATAGCTAGTGCCATAAAACAAAAGCAAAACTAAAGTGCTAACACTAATATGACCTGGTACTGCCAGATGTTAAGACTTTTCCAGGCGGCCCATTTTCTGCATTGCTTGAAATGTCAGAAGTCAGTCAGAATATACTTGGGTTGGCTTTTCCCCCCTCCTGTCTTCCTTCTGATCAGCCTTTTCCTTTGTCTTCCCTCTCTAATTAATCAGCTCTTGTACTGATCTTATAAAGATCTTTGCCATCATCAATAATTCAGAAAACTAAAATCATGTTTCCACAATCAGCTACTTTAACTCACACTTCTGACATCATACATGTGAACCAACAGCACAGAATGCTTATATAACTTAGAAATAGCTTGTGAAATCAAATGTGCATTAAAGTATCAGTTTTGTATTATGGAAAATGCATAGCCAAATTTACAATGCTGCAAAGCTTTTATACTTTCAGAAGGCTGTTTCTTTCTTTTAAAAGTTTTAAATAACATTATAATATATAATTATCATAATGCTAGATATTACAAAAGCACAGTAACAAAGCAATATTTCAAAAAACAAATATCCTTTGGATATTTTCATTTCTGAGCATATTTTAATTCCCAATACAACTTATAAATCTATCCCTGATCAGACAAGTGAGAATGAAACTTACTTGACTGTATTAGACTTTAGCGTTATTTGTATTCTACTAGAACTTGTTCCATAAAGGGTTTAAAAGGTCTCATCAAAAATACTGTATGATTTTTATACAATGTGTAATTGAATTATTGATAAATCAGTTTATCTATATTCCTAAGATGATAACATGGTCTCTACAAAATGTAATTTTGACCCTTCTTGTAACTAATGACTCTTCATTTTAATAGGAGCATACAACATAAATACATTTAAAGCCATTTAATCTTGAAACTATCTTTTATTGCGTTCATTGAAGTGGTTATGCAGACTTATAAATACCTGCAATTCTTGTTTCTCTTGAAAATGTGGCTGTATATCATGTGAGAAAGTTTAGATCCTGAGGAGAGGGTTTATGGATGGGTTGCTACTGTTAAAAAGCAGAAAGTAAATCTGTGACGTTACTTCATATTTTAATTAATGGCAAACATAATATCATATTCTCCAGCCCTCTTAATCCAATTCAGGATCATAGTGAGCCACGGCCTATCTTGGCAGCCTGGGGAACAAGATCGGAAATATCTCTTGACAGGGAGGGAAGATGAGAGGAAAACCTAACAGAAAAACCCGAGGAAGGCTTACACAGATCTGGAGAACACCTCCACACAAACAAAACAGTACTGAGAACTCAAAGCCTGTCTGAAGGATCCATGGGGCAGCAGCACTACCTACCATGCCACTATGCCTCATTTGAGATCTATTTTGTAGAAATATAATTAGAAATCTTTTACATTTATTATGTACCACAACACATGGACATGAATCACGACAAGAAATAAAAATACACTGTATTGCCAAATGTTTGTGTACAAATGACCATCACAATTAAATGAGCTTAATGGACATCCCACATCCATACCACAGTCATTAATATGGAGCTGCCCCTCCCACTGCCAAACATTGTGGTTATAACGTTTCACTCTTCTGAGAAGGCTTTCCACAAGATTTTAGTGTGTCTATGTGGGAATTTATGCCAAATCATCCAAAAGAGCATTTGTGACGTCAATTACTGATGTTGGACAAGAAGGTAAAGCTCACAGTAGGCATTTGAATTCTGTATTAATGAGGTCAGAGCTCTGTGTAGTCCACTTGAGTTCCTCCACACTGAACATGTCAATCCATGTCTATGTGGAACTGGCTTTGTGTTCAAGGGCACAGTCATACTGGAACAGAAGTGGGCCTTCCACAAAATGTTGCTACAAAGTTGGATGTGCACAATTGTCAAAATGTCTTTGCTTGCTGTAGCAGTACTAGGGTGTTGAACTATGTTAGCCATTGTGAACGTAGTGAGAAGTCAAGCAAAATAACACCTTTTATTGGCTAACTAAAAACAACAACAACAACATTTATTTATATAGCACATTTTCATACAAAAAAGTAGCTCAAAGTGCTTTACATAGTGAAGAAAAGAAAAATAAAGGACATAATAAGAAATTAAAATAAGACAACATTAGTTAACATAGAATAAGAGTAAGGTCCGATGGCCAGGGGGGACAGAAAAAACAAAAAAAAACTCCAGACGGCTGGAGAAAAAAAAAAATCTGCAGGGGATCCGGGCCACGAGACCACCCAGTCCCCTCTGGGCATTCTACCTAACATAAATGAAATAGTCCTCTTTGTATTTAGGATTCTCACGGAAGGACTTGATGATGATGGTCATACAAACTTCTGGCTTTTAATCCATCACTGTTGGAACATCACTGCGCTTTGAGTAGATGGTGGTGGCGCAAGCTTTTCATTTCAAAAAGATTACAATATGCAAGCTTTCGAGGCAACTCAGGCCCCTTCTTCAGGCAATGATGTAATACAGAAACTGGAGTTCACTGTGTTTATACAGACACTAGGACAGATACAACATTGGAAAACCTTTAAGTGAGACATCTTAGATGTAAAACATTAATAGAACACTCCAGGCTAAGATCCATTTATCAAGAGAGGAGAAAAATGTATAGTCAAGATCTTTGGATAAGATAACTGTCCAAAAAGTCATTTGAAATTTCTGATGAGTTTTTCAATACAATTTGGATCTGTAGTCAGGTTGTCTGTGTCAGTCTGAGAGATGTAAACAATCCTCATATCTGGCCATAAAACTCTTGTCTCTATTTAAGCCATGTTGTAATGTGTTAAATTTTAGCACGAGTTTAACTTCCCATTCTTTTCTCTCTTGCTGTGTTCTGAAATTACCCATAAGCACTGTGACTTTAAAATCCCTCTCACGGTGTCTGTGGCTGTTGAAGTGGGCCGCTACAGAAACATCTGTGTTGTCACGTTTAATGTGGAACCTGTGTAAATTCATTCTCTGGCGGAGTGTTTGTCCAGTTTTTCCCACATAGAGTGCAGTGTCAGGACACTTCATACAGAGAACTAACTAGACCATATTGGATGATCTGCAGGAAAATGATCCCTTTATGCGATGTTCTAGTCGGCTGGGTGGTATAAGTACACAATCTTTATTATAAATGTGAGCACATGTTTTACATCTTTTCTGTAGGCATGGAGTTGTGCCATTTTCTGTTGGTTCACTTAGGGAGCTTCGGACAATTTGTTGCTGCAGGTTTGGTGGTTGTCTGTATGCCAGAAGGGGAGGTTGTAAAAATACATTTTTCAGTGTTTTATCATTGTTTAGCATGGGCTGAAATTATAATTTTTCGAAGTGCTTCAAGTTATGGGATATAGGTGATAGTTTTTATATTCCAGAAGGTTGTCTCTGGGTATGGCAGTAGCTCTACTTATTTGAGTGTCTGTTGTTTTGGGGGTATAACCTTGTCTGATAAAATCTTGTCTGAGCTCCTGCAGTTGTTTATACCGGTCTGTTGGGTCTGAGCAAATACGGTTGTATCGTATTGCTTGGCTGAAAATAATGCAGCGCCTTATATGCTTGGGGTGGAAGCTATCACTTCTCAGGTAGGTCCGTCTGTCTGTTGGTTTGTGAAAAACAGAAGTTACAAGGGTGTTGTCTTTCAATTGAACAGTGGTGTCAAGGAAGCTGACTTCTGTTTTTGATTAATTCAGCTTCAGCTTTATGTTGGGGTGGAAAGAATTATATTCATTATGGAAATGGAGGAGGTCCTACTCGCTGGCAGTCCAGATTATGAAGATGTCATCTATGTAAGAGATTGGTTTTATGATGCACATTGAGCACATTTTTTTAAGGTTAGCTTTTGGGTGGGTCAGGTCATCTAACTTTCCTCCCTTTACCCTTTACTCCCTTTACTCCTCATTCTGAAATGTTACTATACTTTATCCAGCTGTTCTAAAGTCACTTTAACCTCAGGGCTGTTGTCATAGTCTCCTAATTGTTTATTAATTACCATCCTTCTTATATTGTCCATTGGGATCAATACCAGAAATAGGCCAAGCACCCTCAGAATATATAATGATAAGATTAGAGTAAGGTTTCATCAAAATTATAGATAGATAGATAGATAGATAGATAGATAGATAGATAGATAGATAGATAGATAGATAGATAGATAGATAGATAGATAGATAGATACTTTATTAATCCCAAGGGGAAATTCACAAATTATGCCAGTATCCATGGCCTGTACCTTTATCCAATTCTTATTTATTCCCATAACCCCCTCCCTCTTATTTATGTTCCATTCCATCAACTTAAAGATCTTTTGCCAAGTCCCCAACAGTTTCAGGAAGGGGCTATTTAAGGTATCTACTAAATCCCACACCAAATCATTTAGGGTTGATTATATCCTTTAGGTTCCAAATGCCACCCCATGTCCCAAACTGGCACAAAACAAGAGGTAGTATTATAAGTCCCCCCACCCAGGGAATTCCTTAGAGTACTAAGAGACAGATCAAAATCCCTAACAAACAAATAGGACAATGTCCAAGAAAATCGAACACTTAAAGAGAAAACAAGTCCCTTCATCTGAGAGTCCAAATCCATTTCATCCTTCCCAATCTGATCATTCTCAAAGAGGTCCAGTGATAAGTCGTGCCAGGTAAGAAAAGATAAATCCATTACATCCTGCTGATACCAGTCCTGCTCTAATATCTGAGGAATCCCTATTTTATTATTTCCAGTGCTGTAAACCCTCTGCAGATACTGCCTATGTGTCAATTGAACTTCATTTTTTATCTCTCTAAGAGACCTCCTAGAATATCCTCTTTTTCTCTATGCCTGAGAACACACATGAATAGCCCGCACCGTATCAGCCAGAAAGGTATTGATTCTGAAAAACCAAATCAATTGGGACTTAATAATTCCCTTGAAAGTATGTTTAGGGAGCTAGATGTATGTAATAAGGCATGTGTGTCAGTGGCTTAAAATATATTCTAGAGTAGAGTGATTTACTCTCCACTATATCTGAAAAGAAGATTTCAGTATTTAAAAAGGAAAGCATATTAGAACTAGTTTTGACCTGTAACCGTATGGTAGAATGATTTGTGTTTAAAATCTGAAAAAAGTCCTCAAACTCTTGCACAGAGAATATCCATACCCCAAAGATGTCATCTAGATATTGCAAATATAATATCGGCAGATTGGAACATTTCAGGAATGCCAATTGTTCCCAATCAGCCATATATAAATTTGCATATGTTGGGGCAAATTTTTTGTCCATTGCCGTGCCATGTGTTTGTGGATATCTCTTTCCATTAAACTCAAAGTCATTATACCGTAGACTGAGTTCCAATAGTTTAATTACTCCCCGATCTGATCTCTTTGGATCTGGAAACTTTTCAAACGCATTCCGAAATGCCCTCAGACCTAATTGAGTATCTATGTTTGTGTACAGAGATGCTCCCTCAAGGAATTGATGCTTTTTATGACCTGCAAAAAATGATATGTGTCTTTAACAAAACTGTTATGTTTTTGGGGCAAAGGATTCAGGAAATAATAAATATATTCAGAGACATTGTACGACTCCAAGGAGCAATCGGAGACTATAGGGTGCCCTGCTGGAATTGCAAATGGGACTGTCCACGTTTCTGGAGTCTAATGGATTACAGTTGATAAAACTTACCCACAGCTGGAACCGTTGGACCAGACAGACACCTCTTCTGTTTGGCATCGATGTACCCTTGCTCGAACAACCTATCTAGAATCTTTACTATTTTCTTCTTTGTAACATCCTGCAAGGATTTTGAAAGTAGTTTATAGTGCAGTGTATTAGACAATTGCTTGTTGGCCTCATAGAGATATTGTGATTGTTCCATGATGACCATCATCAAACCTTTATCCGCTGGTTTAATAATAATATCCCTTTTCGTTTTCAAGAAATATAAAGATCTTTTTTCAGCTCCAATTAAATTGTCTATATTTAAACTTACATAGTTTATTTTATCGAAATAATCTAAATCTTCCTTAATTACATCTAAGATCGATTGACTGATTCTGGAAGTTTTAGGGGTCCAAGTAGAAGGTTCCACAAATAAAGTTGGTGCCCGCTCTCTGTTATACTCAAAGAAGTCTAATAGTTTCAGTTTCCTATGGTAACTGTAGACATCCCTCCTAAGCATCTCCAGGTCTGCACCAGGGGGTGTTGGAACAAAAGTCAGTCCCTTTTGCAATAAAGAGACATCACCTTCTGTTAATCTGAACTTCTCGACAGATTATAAATATTTACCTCCTGGGTGGAAACAACCTTCCTTGGCCCTTTAACTGTTCTTGCCAAAAGTCCAATACTAGAAAAGCCTCCAATGCCTGCCAATGTATCCTGCCCGGTTCTAACAGTATATCACTCAGACCATAACAGTTTAATACATTCTCTGAAAAATCTGTACTCAAAAACTGGTTTACCTCCATATAAAATTCAAGTGCTTAGAATGATGACATGAGAAAGGGAATTTAGAGATAAAAACCTGAGCCTTCGGAAATTTTTTAGCTGCAGAGACAAATAGCTGTTTAATTTGTTTCTGTACAGTACCGATTCTACTCTGATTATTTTTAATCCCAACTGAAAATACCACTTTGCATATATCATCCGTAGGGGTCATATTATCTTGTTTATGGCATATCTTAGCTCTTGAAAAGCTGTTCACTACTAACTGGTTATTCCAAAACTGTTTAATCCTACCAACGTTAGAATCACTTATCACTATATATGGACTTTTAGGGTCGATACTCCATACATTATTTTTATTCATTGCTTGTTCATGAGCTATCTGCCTATTCTTCTACTTCCATCTTGTTACATAATGAAGGGGAAGCATCAGTTCCAGATGGAGAATTATTTAAATCAATTTCAATAGTCCCCACTGTCATCATGTCCTCCCTAATTGATGGCAAATTATTCTGTCCTATCTTATATCTGATTCCTGTGTTTCTATTCCACTAGCTGGAAACGTGTCATCGGTAGAAACAAAATTATTAAGGTCAGAATCATTCTGTAAAGGTTCCCTCATTCCTTCCAATTGTTGTTCCTCTCCACACATTATCTCAGAATTATAACCCAATTCCTCCTTTCGACCCCCATGCTGATCATCATCCATTAATTGCAATCCCTCCTTCCCATAAACAGTATCCACAAATATTGAACATTCTACACCATCTACACTCACTCCAGATTGAGGATCCATGGATGAAAACGTTTTAGAAGATGGCGTAGAAAAAGGAAAAAGGAAAAAAGTTAATGCTGTACCATTAACAGTACCCTTCACTGGAACCAAGGGCCTAGCCCAAATTATGGAGAACAATCCCAGAACATTATCCCTCTTCCACAAAACTGTGCAGTAGGCACTATGCAGTTTGGAAACCCCTATTCATCCATCAGACTGCCAGGTAGTGAAGTGTGATTTGTCACTCCAAAAAACATGTATCCATTGCTCCAGAGTCCAGTGGCAACATGCTTTACACCACTCCAGCTGAAGCTTGGCATTGCGCATGATGATCATTAGGCTTGTGTTCAAACCATGGAAACCCATTTTTCTGTAGCTCCCAATACATAGTTCTGTGTTGATGTTGCTTCCAGAGACAGTTTGGAACTCTGTGTTGACTGATGCAACAGAAGATTACAGTGATTTCTATGAACTATGCGCTTCAGCACTTGAGTTTGCATGGACTTCTACTTTGTGGCTGAGCTGTTGTCCCACCTAGACATTTCTGCTTCACAATAATAGTTGTTACAGTTGATTAGGGCAGATCAGGCAGAGCAGAAATTTCACAAACTGAAAGGTGGCATCTTATGATGGTGCCACGTTTAAAGTCAGTATGATCCATTCTATTGCCAATGTCTGTCATTCTATTGTCAATGTCTGTCTGAGCACACCTTCAGTTTATGCACCTGTTAACAATGAGTGCAGTTGTAACAACTAAACTCTATCATTCTGAGGAATGTCCTCATAGTTTTGTCCATATAGTATAGCTTGCAGAATTAGGTTTGTTTAAATTATCAGTGCACAACTGTATTTTAAGATTATGTAAAAAGGAATAACCAATTTTTTAAAATGAACATTCAAAATTGTTTAATTTTAATAGTATTCTAGCTAGACTGGCAAAGATGACCTGCACCAGACATAACAAAAGAGGGCCAGTAAAAAGGGCATCTGGCTGCTCACTACATGTTTTCAAGTAGGACTTAAATGGGGGGATGGAAAAACCTAGAGAAGGTAACTGATTGGTGGACAGAGAAATAAAATGACTGGAGAGGAAAGGCACTGCTAGTGAGACTAAGGCAAGAACACTTAACAGGATCCTGCATGATTCTTGTTTTCAGTTAAAATCCTTTGTGGTTCTGACAGCCAGAGTGGGAAGGGATCATGACAGGGGAATCATGAGAAGAAATTTTTAAAAAGTAAATAAAAGGTTAGCTTACAGGCAAAAATCCCAATAGGACATACCAGTACTTAAACTATATTATTTCAGTTAGGTCTTAAGTCTTCTCCCCAAGGATCAACTCGGTTGGCCATCTCATAAAACAAATGTGTAAGCTTATATGTGCTGGCTGCAGATTTTAGAACCATTCCTAAATAAGAACAGTTTTGAAGCAATACAAGGATCAGTGCAGATGAAGCATTATAATGGAAACCTACTCTGCAAGGCAATGGAGCACAAAATAAAACTGATGTCTTAACTTGAAGGAGCTACAGATGTGTTGCGATCTCTGTTTCCCTGAAGTACATTCTGTGCTGGAGTGAGATGTTAAATGCTTTGGATTGGTATTACTGAGGGGTAACTTTCTTGAGAGAGAGTGAAAAAAAAAAAAAACAACAACAAAAATTCTAAAACAAGCTTCTGGCCAACAATCATTTAACAAGTCCAGTATATAATGAAGTAATGCTACTTTCATACTTTGATGCCAGCAGACTGTAATTCAAATATATAAAACATAACTCTTTCCTGTCACTCTTATGCAATATGCAGTAGTTTTAATTTACATGTTTATTATGTTTAACCATCTTTATAACATCTATAACAGGTCCTTCATGAGAAAGTACTACAGGACCCTTAGTACTTCCCTCCTATAAATATGAACCAACAAGGTAAATTAATTGTTTTATTGATGAAATGCTCCCCATGCTAAAGCACTTCACACATACAGAAGTATTGTACAAATTGTATATGATTGTTTTTAGGAACTTGAGTCGGCTGTGGGGACTGAACCGTGTGGTGCTTTAAAACTCAATTGTGTTAGCCAGTAGGCCTCACTATCTCCCTTTTTTATCAATAGATTGAATTTTCTACTATATAATAAGAAACTAAGGTCTGTGTGTCCAGTCCTTCACAGCCATCTGATTGTTCAGTTCGGCTGTGGTGTGATTGGTTAGTTTGGCTTTAGTGAAGAGATGAAGTACGAGTGTAAGACGCACAAGAAAAGGAAAGTTGCACACTGAGAAAGTCGCCTTAAAAGAGGGAAAGCATAAAATTAGACAGCAGGCAAGAAAGGTGCATCATAAATAAAGACAGAGTCCGAAATGCTGGATTTAAGAGAACGATAGCGGGAGCACCGGTGAAGAGATGTTCGCACACACACAAAAATGGAGGAAAGATAGATAGATAGATAGATAGATACTTTATTAATCCCAATGGGAAATTCACATTCTTCAGCAGCAGCATACTGATACAATAAATAATATTAAATTAAAGAATGATAATAATACAGGTGAAAAAAAAACAGACAATAACTATGTGATATTTTTTAATTATTTTATTATCTGTCTACAACAGGTACCATTGCTAGTGACAAATAAAGTCTGAATTAGCGTAAGCCACCTTAATTTGGGTTATTTATAATAGTACTGGGTTTTGTATTGTGTTGGCCATTATGAATGTGGTGAGGAGTCAAGAAAATGACACCTTTTCTGCAAGCTTTCGAAGCTAATCAGGCTTCTTCTTCAGGCAAGATGTATTAATAAGAAATGTAATGATCTAGTTCTTGAGGTTGAAATACATAATACACAAGAATAGTTGTGTCAGCTAATTTGAAATATTAAAATTTGTGCTTCAATTTAAATGTTTAAAGTATAAGCATTCTTGATTGTAATAAAAAATCTGTCATTTTTAACGTTTTGACAGATTATATTATATTTGTAATCACTAATGCTGAAATAGTGTAAAATGATACCCCATGCGCTTATATTTTTGAAATTTTTTCACTTTTAACCTTCTATAAGTGGCTCTTAGAGGGCAAGGACCACCAGTAAATCAAAAGCATTATCATATTTGTGATCAGTAACCTTGAGGTGGTATAAAAGTACACTCGAATTGCCTAAATTGCCAATGCCCATTTTTTTGAAGTTTTTCTAAAAGATGCAACTTTGACTCCTTCTGTCCCATAAGGGGGTGAACTCATGGTGTTAATTGATGTGGCATGCACAACTTCAAGTCCTCCAGATCATTTTTGCTGAAGACATTTATTGGTTAAGTCTCTATTATATGGGTGTAATCTCCTGCATAAATTATGGTCCAAAAATGGCCTAAAATTTTTTTTTTCAAGCCTAAAATGGATTGGGAGTGGGGGGTTGGAGGTGCAATATATTAAAATTAATTTATAACTAGACATCAAGACAAGTCAAATGGTATATCATATGTGGGTGATTTCTCATACCAGTGAGCCAGGAGGCACCAGAAAAAAAAAAACAAAGTCATTTTAAAGTGGTCCTAAGTAATTCTTAATAATAATAATAATAATAATAATAATAATAATAATAATACATTTTATTTAAATATATATGAACAATTAAATAAAAAGGACCATGTAGGCTTACTAAGTAGTACTCCCACCACACACAGTTAGAGTTCCTGTTCCAGTTCCTGTCTGGTATGAGTTCCGTGTGGAGTTTGCATTTGTATATATTTCTTCCAAGGACTGAAATCTCCTCCCAGAGTTTTAAATCTACTCTTGTTTTGATTGGCAACTCTAAATTGACAGGAATCTGACTCAGCATGAATGCCTTCGTGAGCGTGCCCTGTGATGAAATGGTATCCTAACCACGATTGATTCCTCCATTGTGCCTATTGCTGTCATAAGAGGATTTCTGTTCTTAGAAGTTTGAAGTAAAAATAGACTCAAAAATGAATGGATTCACTGATGTTCAAAAGATAGGTACTTATGAAGAAAATATCCATATAAATGTTTAGTTGGCTTGGTAAGGATTGTAGTGATAAGATGAGCAGGGCAGAGCAGATTTCTCTTTCTCCCACTCTTTCTGAGAGATTTCCAATTACCCTCAGGCTACCATGCCCTGCAACCAGATGGTTAAGTGACATCAAATGGCTCTTCGTATCGAGGAGAAGCTTAACACTGAGCTCCTCTGAGACTGCTTGAGCCTTAACCCTGAAATCTATATTAAGCATAGCAATTCTAATTTTGACACTTGAATCATTAGTCATTTCTTTTTAGTCAATGACCACAATTTATGACCCTGAATATGAAGACATTTCAAGGTGCTGACTCTTATCCTGACAGCGTCACCCAGTCTATGAAATGGCCAGGATTGTGCCAGAGATCACATTCAGATATGCCAAGAAAGGTAATATCTTCAGTACAAATCACAGATACTGTTTCTCCAGTCCCCACATTGGATACTATCCAAACCTCACTTGCTTCTTGACAGTCTTGTACAGAAAATAGCAAATAGAGTTTAAGACACAGCATTTTCAGAGTCTCCATGCACTTAAATAAACTGAACTTACTGTGGACTTAACTGCTGCACAGTATTTTTAAGTGAGCATTTATATAAAGCCTCTTCAATTCGCATTTGATAATCAATTACGGGTCACTGGAACCCTTTAAATGTTAAGTTAAACTACACTTTATTTGTATGAAATTAAAAAGTAAAAAGTGGGAAGTTAGTGGTATCCTTTTAAAAAAAAAGGCAAACCAATATCCTTACCAGGTTGCATTTTCAGGATTAAGAAAACAAATGTTGCTTCTCGGAAAAAGTAACTCTAGGTGATACTATGCTGTTTGTCCACCTAAAGAATTTGCTTGTGTTGATATCAATTAAAGGATATAAATGATAGCTTAGACAAATGCATGTTTTCGTTTTCAAATTGCTCACCGACTTCAAACTCTGTCTCTCCTTTTCTTTTATTTATTTTTACGTCATCATCAAATTATTATGCTGGCTGTTGCTGATTTCACTTTCAATAATTCATATTTCATACTGATAGTACAAGATATAAAAATGTAAAATTATAGAGCAAAGTAAATTCAATGAAGATTCCTTATGAAGTTTTGACACATGTAGAATATTGATTGATAGGTATCTTGGGTCTACCCAGCATTTAGATTCCTCTCACCAATAACAGTCAGTTAATTGGTCTACCCTGATCATCATGTAAGTAGTGATGACTGAAACAATTGGTTCGAAACTGAATTAGCAGTTAAAATCAGTGTCTCACTTTGCATAATAAAAAATAATAATAATTAAATAAATTGTGATTTGCTTTCATGCCATTCACACAAGAAGATAAGCTTTTCGTTCCTGTCTAGGAGCATTTTCATGTATTAATTCTGCATGTGATTGCCTGTCATTTATTTTATAAATAAAAGTTTATAGTGAAAAAAAAATCACTGGAAGTGTCAATATCCTCAATTTAGATCAATAACTGTTGATAAGTGTTTGGGGGGGGGGGGGGGGTTTACTCGGGTTTTGGCAGCAGCGACTTTCTGTCTAGTCAGTTTTGCTGTGGAGAAAACACAATAATGAGCATGATGGCACATTTTATTGTGGAAAATATGAAGCATATTACAAAAAAAAAATGTACAACACTCCTCCGCAGTGATATGAAGAATTGATTTTACTGGTGTGGTATGGATTATATGCTTGGTGCAGCTACAGAATTGAACACAAGTAAACATTAAAGTGTGAACAAGGCTTTAGGGAAGAAAATTCCTTGTTTTAGACCCTGTGAAATAAACGACTGGACACAGAACAAAGGTTTGGGGCAGCCACCCGTTATAGTTTCCCTGGCTGCAAAAGGCTTTGAGTTGAGTACAATGTGTTTAAATATGAAGGATGAGGGGTTTTTATTGTCGGTTCCCAGGAAGTGACGTCCTCGGGGCCTGGTCAAGAAGTGATGTCCTCTGGGACAGGTAGGATTTCTCATATTTAGTCTGCTGAGAGAAAAGAGAGAGATTTAGCGCAACCTGCCCATGGCCTGGGGTGGGATTGACATTTTCTGGTCCCTTTGGTTGACTCCCAAGTGCAAAAAAAAACTCTTTCAAGTCAGTTTCACGTTTTGTGACTGCAAAATCACCTGCACAACTAATTTTAATATCAATTTTGCAAAAATATATGCAAATCAAAATTTGACTGTTTCGCTCCCTCATCACTGCATGTGTCTGGAACCTTGATCTCCAATAAAATGTGCTCTGGAACCAAATAAACTTGTGAGCCCCTTTGTGTTTTGACCTTGGTTTGTCCATGACAAGCACACAATTCCAACAGTCCACTGACTGGTTTACGATTTGTGAAGCTTCTGTTTTTGTCACACACCCTACATAACTCAGTAATATGGAGAATCAGCAGTGTGGAGCTCAGCATCAGCTGCCCATAGGACAATAAACTATTCTAAGCAGTAGCTTGATATATAATGGATGGGAACGACATGTTCAGTCAGTGTATGTGTGTGTTTTTCTTCTTTGAGTAAGTCTACACTCACCGCCCTCAGGGCCAATACCAGTGTTGGGGAGTGAACAGGAATTAAAGGTGGTGTGAGTGGCGATAAGAGGAGCTAGGTTTGGCGAATAGAACATTGTAATCTGTCTCCAAAGCTTCAGCTTCTCCTTTACCTATCCAGTTATAGCCAGGTATGATGTATGCGAATCAGTTTTACTCATACCTGACCGGTACCAGAAACACCCTACCCCCTTTTGCCTTATGGGGATGAACACATGTAGCATCTTCACAAAATGAACCCTACTAAATTGTGTGGGTTATCTCTCCTTCGGGTGATCATAAGTGAACTGGAACTGTCGAGAGGACAGATCTGGGCTACTATGCAACTGAGAAGGCAAATTTCATGTTTTCTTGTGTAAACATGACTAAATAAAGAAACCTAAACCTAAACCTATCCTCGCTAGACTACAGAGATCAACATATAGCCAAGCTTTAGTGTACATCTCATCTAATATCCTATGGTTAAAAACGTTTCTCTGTATTTGTGTTTTTTACCTACCAATATTATATAATTATGATTCAAGCATATCTTACTAAAATTTCTTGTTTATGGAACAGACAACACTGCAAGACAATCGATGTTCTTTGGCGATTTGGTGCAGAATTTTTAAAGCTGTTTTAGTCATGAATCACTGTACACTTTATGTTCATGCTCCTATTTTTGCACTATTTTAAAATGTAATTTCTTCTTTACTTTTTTTTTTTTTTACCAATGTACTGGTTTTTATAAAACCATAAGTAAATGACAGCTAACCAATCAGCAAATGTTAAGCAGAGCAGTACCAGAGATAAACTGTATTTTCCTTTCAACCAAATGAGTTGCATTTGGATTTTCCATAGGAGCTCACATTATTGAAAACAGACAAAGCTAAAAAATATTCCGGGACAAGCTTCTAGCCCCACATGCCAAAAAATGCAATAACGATGGAATTCAAAACAAAACTCTACGATTAAATTCTAACAGCAAATCGTGCTTGTGATAAATGAGTTATTTTCATATGGAGTGAAAACAGTAATTCACTAATCTGCGGGTTGAAAGGATACGTTTAATCAGCACAAATTAGTCTGAGCAGATTTGCACATAGAAAGGGGAAATTTCTGACTACTGTATATTCAACAACATAGATGGGCAAAATATTGTAGAGACCCCTTTAAATCTGCTGGCATATGTCATCATGTCTCGATGTGTTAGAAAGGGGATATGTGCAGTAGCAGCTGCACTCGCCTATTCTATAATTGAATGCATTGTTAATTGGAATTTTAAGACATGTTTAATACCAGAAGTCTGGAGACTGGCCAAGGTTCTTCTCTGCCATAAATAATAATTCTTTCATTCATTTCACGCTGAGATTCGAATTAACCCAAATTCTTACAAACGGTTTTGTTATTAGTTAAGACATATGTTACTAATTACAACCTTCTGGCTCCTGGCCAATGTTTCCTTAGTTGGCCATTCTCAGTTAAGCCGAGGTGCAGATTTTATCAGGGTACCAATAATGTATACATATCTGAGACTGACAACTAATACAAGACAAGTATTTAGTCTTTCCGATACCTCATTGCAAATGTTTTTCCTCCAGCTAGCACTGTCTTCCTTTGCACTTTAATAATAACAGAGCATTTTCCTGTGAAATTGTCCTCATTCACTATGAAGTACAACTAATGATTGCCATTTTTTCATTGCATATTTTTGAATAATTCTTCATGTTTATTGATTCTCTTGGATTTAATTCATTTTAATATTCATCACATTTTGGACTTAAAAATAATACATTTAACATTACCGCCAAGATTAAGACAAAATATCTATTTAACATTTGCAGAATTTTTGAAGGATTCCACTGATCGTGCACACTGGTGACTTATGTAAAGCTTAACAGTCACAATGTATTGATATAAAAGTCCTTAAGAACACACAACATTAGAAATTTGACAAATGAGAGGAGACCATTCAGTCCGTCATGCTGTTTGTTTAGCTAATAGCTACAGTAAGTTGTCCTAATACCTCATCTAGATTCTTCTTAAAGGTTGTCAATATTTCTACTTCAAATACATGTCTTTGTAATTGTTAACCACCAGTCTCCTTCAGTTATGTACTTGACAAATAAATGTTATATTCTATTTCTTAAAAAGAATAAAAATGTTCACAAAACTACTTATGACTTATATTTAGCAGCCATGCACAATTTTCATTTAAGGCCAGCGATCTGCCTTAACCCCTTTTCCATTTACAAGACCAGAACAATTTGGGGTTTCATCAGACCTTCTGTCTTCCTCACTTAACTTCTTTAGGGTGTGTGGCATGGTAGGTGGCCTACTGTCCTGTTCATCATAGTCAGCTGTTATTCCTATGTGTGTGCCATGCTTGTTTTCTTTTGTGATGAGCAGATTGCTGTCATTATTATGGTATACTTGTCTGTCTTTAATATACACAGTACATGATGTGCCCATTTGGTGCCAGCTAACTAGATGGCATATGCTAGTTTCCAATATGTTCTTGGATTCTAATTGTTTTGCTTTCCTGCAGATTTGTTGCCATTGCTGCCTCTGCTTAATGTGCTTTAACAAGATGAAAAACACTTTCCATCCTTGACCTTCATTTTTTCACAGCTCCAAACCAAAACATGATAAATCAGACTCTCAGTATCAATAAGATGCTGCAGATGTTCTATCAAACGGTTGTGGCGAGTGCCCTCTTCTATGCTGTGGTGTGCTGGGGAGGCAGCATAAAGAAGAGGGACACTTCACACCCGGACAAACTGGTGAGGAAGGCAGGCTATATTGTTTAGAGTTATTTTGTTATTCTGTTTGCACTATTACTACTGAACTTTTTAACTCTTTACTACCTTATCTTTATTCCTCTTGTTGCACTGAGCATGTATATGACAAAAGAATTTCCCTCGGGATAAATAAAGTTCTTATCTATCTATCTATCTATCTATCTATCTATCTATCTATCTATCTATCTATCTATCTATCTATCTATCTATCTATCTATCTATCTATCTATCTATCTATCTATCTATCTATCTATCTATTGTAGGCACGGAGCTGAACAGTTTGACATCCGTGGCAGAGCGACAGGCACTGAGCAGGCTCCTGTCAATCATGGAGAATCCACTGCATCTACTAAACAGTATCATCTCCAGACAGAGGAGCAGCTTCAGCGACAGACTGAGGAGATCGTCCCTCCCCCACACTATGCGACTCTTCAGTTTCACCTTGGGGGGTAAATGGTAACATTATACAATGTTATTGACTGTTATACCTGCCTTGCACTCTCCACCTTGCGCTTTTTGAACTTGCACTGTGTTTTTATCAGTCTTTAATTAATATTGTTTTTATCAGTATGCTGCTGCTGGAGTATGTGAATTTCCCCTTGGGGATTAATAAAGTATCTATCTATCTATCTATCTATCTATCTATCTATCTATCTATCTATCTATCTATCTATCTATCTATCTATCTATCTATCTATCTATCTATCTATCTATAAATACAGGAGAATTATGAAGTTAATAAGAAAACACTAATAATGAAGTTTAAAGGGTTAAACAATCATTTGTGAAGGCTAGGGGGTGCCAAAGAGTCACAAACCCCAACACAAACATACCAAGACAGTCCTGGGTTCAAATAAATGGTGCTTTAATTCACAATATCTCACAAATGAAGCAACAAAGCACAGTTATGCCTCCTCCAAATCGACTCTTCTCTTTCCACTGCACTGCCCTCCTCTAATCAAATGTTGTTCATCTTCCAGCTCTGACTTGCCTGGGCAAGGGAGTGCGGTCCCTTTTATTGAAGAGTACTTCCAGTGCCAGGGCTGTTACCCATTGGAAGCACTTCTAGGTCACACAGAAGTCCCACACAGCAGGGAATATATCTCCCTGCAGTGCCCTCTTGTGGCACCCAGAGACCCCAGCAGGACTGCACTGCCAGCCTACAATTCCTGGGCGTGGGGTGATGCCACCTAGTGACTGGGGGGAATAAACACCCCCCAGAGACAGTTCCTCCTTTTCCTTCCCTTTCTTCCTGGCTAGGGAAGGTCCTAGAAATATGCCCAGTTGGGACGTCTATGCCTCTGCCTGGGGCTCCCTGCTTGGGTCTGGCACTTTTCTCTCCCTTGGCTTAGATGTCCATCTGTCCTCTAGGAGCCTCCTGTCCGGGTAAAGAACTGTCCCCTCTCCTGGTCAGGATGCCTGTCCATCCTGTGTGGCAGTTATACAGTTAATAGGTAATTTTAGGTCTTCTAAAAATTGACAAAAGTTTTTAAAAGTTCTCCCCTTGGAGAATCTGTGCCAGTCGGTCATCCGGGAGAATCCTAGATGTGGGTTGTAGTGGAGCAATGGCATTTGCTTAAGCTGCCTGTGGCGACCCATCGGAAAACCATCCACAAACT
The DNA here is from genome assembly GCF_900747795.2 of Erpetoichthys calabaricus. Taxonomy (NCBI): domain Eukaryota; kingdom Metazoa; phylum Chordata; class Cladistia; order Polypteriformes; family Polypteridae; genus Erpetoichthys; species Erpetoichthys calabaricus. The sequence continues at coordinate 208,046,578 of NC_041396.2, forward strand.
TTTCCGTTTAATAATATTGTGATTCACAATTCTGTATGACCTAAATTTAGATAACATGTGAACCAAAATGAGATACGACTCATAGCTTAAGAACCTATGCTTTGGTGTAGCAGAACCTAAGAGGAACTTCAAAGAAACTCTTAGGGTTTGAACTTTGATGACTTTGTTTCTTGATTAGTGTATTGGGTTTAGACAATCAGTTTTTCTGACATATTCCCTGAGTTTGATGTCGTGCCTATCCAACACTGTATCTTGACAGTCCTCTTACATGGATTCATCTTTTTTCTCAAGTACAGGTTTTCATACCCAGTGAAATCATCTGGTATCTGCGAAACCCAACTCAAGGATTTGCAGTGTGGGACTAAATTAAAGACTCGTGTATGGAGGTGGTTGAGTAGACTTTATTCTTGTGTTTGGGAGTGAGAGGAAACTTTTAAAATTATTTAAAAAGTATTATAATTTATCATCACAATTCTAATCAATACTGTTTCACTCAAATGCGGTATTAAAATCAGAAAAAGATAGCATGTGGAAATCTATGACATGCTGATGTAGTGGCATTTACTTTTTTTATTTGATTGATTTTTGATTTGATTTAATCTAGGATTTATTTATAAATTATTACTAGTGCATATGCAGCTTGCAACTGCAGATGTTTTACAAATACACTTGGGCTATACACTCAATTCGTTTGCCTTTAAGAGGGGAAAATGGGTATGGAGGTATGAGGCTGAGAACAAAGAAACTGGGAAGAAGCAGGTTGAAAAATGATAAAACGTTTTTAGGAGATGTTGGAAGTGAGACAGAACTTTGTTGGGTGTGGCCGGGAGGATTGAGTTAGAAAAAATCAGTGCGGCGCGGACCTCTACTCTCGTGCTCCATTTTAAATCCCTGGCCCATTACTTTCTGGATTAATGTAATCTGCTTTAATTACTAGGCAACTTTGGTAATAAAATAATTAGAATATGTTTTTCCTTATAAAATAATCCTAATTGTTCAGATATCCATAATTACTCTCATTCTAGAATTTACTGTTTATTTACTAGACCAGTTTTGGGTTTGGCAAAACGTAAACCTCTTCTGTTAGGTAGTGCTGGGACTGCAGTGTGTAGGACTGTGCAAAGATGACTGGAAGTTTATTATCCAGTTAATCATAACAGAATAAAAAATTCAATGATGATTATGCACTGTGTTATGAAACCACCAAATGACAATACACCTTTTTCATTATTTTAGGTATACACATTATGTTGAATAATCACAGATAACGTGAACACTATTTTCATGGAAACAGATCTACTCAAGAAAACACACTGCACTGTTCCCCGGTATTTGTCTAGTAATAATTAGAAACCAACTATCCATCCATCCATCCATTGTCTCCCGCTTATCCGAGGTCGGGTCGCGGGGGCAGCAGCTTCAGCAGAGATGCCCAGACTTCCCTCTCCCCGGCCACTTCTTCTAGCTCTTCCGGGAGAATCCCAAGGCGTTCCCAGGCCAGTCGAGAGACATAGTCCCTCCAACGTGTCCTGGGTCTTCCCCGGGGCCTCCTCCCGGTTAGACGTGCCTGGAACACCTCACCAGGGAGGCGTCCAGGAGGCATCCTGATCAGATGCCTGAGCCACCTCATCTGACTCCTCTCGATGCAGAGGAGCAGTGGCTCTACTCTGAGCCCCTCCCGGATGACTGAGCTTCTCACCCTATCTTTAAGGGAAAGCCCAGACACCCTGCGGAGGAAACTCATTTCAGCCGCTTGTATTCGCGATCTCGTTCTTTCGGTCACTGCCCATAGTTCATGACCATAGGTGAGGGTAGGAACATAGATCGACTGGTAAATTGAGAGCTTCGCCTTGCGGCTCAGCTCCTTTTTCACCACGACTGACCGATGCAGCGCCCGCATTACTGCGGATGCCGCACCGATCCGCCTGTCGATCTCACGCTCCATTCTTCCCTCACTCGTGAACAAGACCCCGAGATACTTGAACTCCTCCACTTGGGGCAGGATCTCGCTCCCAGCCCTGAGAGGGCACTCCACCCTTTTCCGGCTGAGAACCATGGTCTTGGATTTGGAGGTGCTGATTCCCATCCCAGCCGCTTCACACTCGGCTGCGAACCGATCCAGAGAGAGCTGAAGATCACGGCCTGATGAAGCAAACAGGACAACATCATCTGCAAAAAGCAGTGACCCAATCCTGAGCCCACCAAACCGGACCCCCTCAATGCCCTGGCTGCGCCTAGAAATTCTGTCCATAAAAGTTATGAACAGAATCGGTGACAAAGGGCAGCCCTGGCGGAGTCCAACTCTCACTGGAAACGGGTTCGACTTACTGCCGGCAATGCGGACCAAGCTCTGGCACCGATCGTACAGGGGACCGAACAGCCCTTATCAGGGGGGCCGGTACCCCCATACTCTCGGAGTACCCCCCATAGGATTCCCCGAGGGACACGGTCGAATGCCTTTTCCAAGTCCACAAAACACATGTAGACTGGTTGGGCAAACTCCCATGCACCCTCCAGGACCCTGCTAAGGGTGTAGAGTTGGTCCACTGTTCCGCGACCAGGACGAAAACCACACTGTTCCTCCTGAATCCGAGGCTCGACTATCCGACGGACCCTCCTCTCCAGGACCCCTGAATAGACTTTTCCAGGGAGGCTGAGGAGTGTGATCCCTCTGTAGTTGGAACACACCCTCCGGTCCCCCTTCTTAAAGAGGGGGACCACCACCCCGGTCTGCCAATCCAGAGGCACTGTCCCTGATGTCCATGCGATGTTGCAGAGGCGTGTCAACCAAGACAGTCCTACAACATCCAGAGCCTTGAGGAACTCCGGGTGTATCTCATCCACCCCCGGGGCCCTGCCACCAAGGAGTTTTTTGACCACCTCGGTGACCTCAGTCCCAGAGATGGGGGAGCCCACCTCTGAGTCCCCAGGCTCTGCTTCCTCATTGGAAGGCATGTTAATGGGATTGAGGAGGTCTTCGAAGTACTCCCCCCACCGACCCACAACGTCCCGAGTCGAGGTCAGCAGCGCACCATATACAGTGTTGACACTGCACTGCTTCCCCTTCCTGAGACGCCGGATGGTGGACCAGAATCTCCTCGAAGCCGTCCGAAAGTCGTTCTCCATGGCCTCCCCAAACTCCTCCCACGCCCGAGTTTTTGCCTCAGCAACCACCAAAGCAGCATTCTGCTTGGCCTGCTGGTACTTATCAGCTGCCTCCAGGGTCCCACAGGACAAAAGGGTCCTGTAGGACTCCTTCTTCAGCTTGACGGCATCCTTCACCGCCGGTGTCCACCAACGGGTTCGGGGATTGCCGCCACAACAGGCACCGACCACCTTACGGCCACAGCTCCGGTCAGCTGCCTCAACAATAGAGGCACGGAACATGGCCCATTCGGACTCAATGTCCCCCACCTCCCTCGGGATATGGTCGAAGTTCTGCCGGAGGTGGGAGTTGAAGCTACTTCTGACAGGGGGCTCTGCCAGACGTTCCCAGCAGACCCTCACAACACGTTTGGGCCTACCACGCCTGACCGGCATCCTCCCCCACCATCGAAGCCAACTCACCACCAGGTGGTGATCAGTTGACAGCTCCGCCCCTCTCTTCACCCGAGTGTCCAAGACATGTGGCCGCAAGTCCGACGACACGACCACAAAGTCGATCATCGAACTGAGGCCTAGGGTGTCCTGGTGCCAAGTGCACATATGAACACCCCTATGCTTGAACATGGTGTTCGTTATGGACAATCCGTGACGAGCACAGAAGTCCAATAACAGAACACCGCTTGGGTTCAGATCGGGGGGGCCATTCCTCCCAATCACGCCCTTCCAGGTCTCACTGTCATTGCCCACGTGAGCATTGAAGTCTCCCAGCAGAACGAGGGAGTCCCCAGAAGGTATGCCCTCTAGCACCCCCTCCAGGGACTCCAAAAAGGGTGGGTACTCCGAACTGCTGTTTGGTGCATATGCACAAACAACAATTAGGACCCGTCCCCCCACCTGAAGGCGAAGGGAGGCTACCCTCTCATCTACTGGGGTAATGTACCCCAATGTACAGGCTCCAAGTCGGGGGGCAATAAGTATACCCACACCCGCTCGGCGCCTCTCACCGGGGGCAACTCCAGAGTGGTAGAGAGTCCAGCCCCTCTCAAGGAGATTGGTTCCAGAGTCAAAGCTGTGCGTCGAGGTGAGTCCGACTATATCTAGCCGGAACCTCTCAACCTCACGCACTAGCTCAGGCTCCTTCCCCTTCAGAGAGGTGACATTCCACGTCCCAAGAGCCAGCTTCTGTAGCCGAGGATCGGACCACCAAGGTCCCCGCCTTCGGCCACCACCCAACTCACACTGCACCCGACCTCCTTGGCAAGGAGGTTGGGTGCAGTGTGAGTTGGGTGGTGGCCGAAGAAACCAACTAACATAAAGTTAATTTCTGAAATATGCAAACATTTTTGAAACAGCATAAAAAACTTGCTATTTTGCCACTGAATAGTACAATTTTTTTTTGTACCATCTTGGCAGCAGCACAAAAGAAGCGATTTTTTTTTAAAGCCTAGGAAAATAAATGAGAACCAGTAAAATGACCTACTGCTAGTTTACTTTGTGACAAGAGCTCCTTATTATTTAATCTTTAGTCAAAAAATCATGTTATCCAAAGTAACAGAAATGTGAATAATTAAAATTAAATTTACTAGAACTGAATGTTTTGCACTAATGCCAAACACACTAATGTTTAACGCTAAATTGAGTTTTTGATGGAGCATAGGAAAAGGAAAGATTTTTCCCTTTCCTTTCCTGTGTTCCAGTAGAACATTGATGATATGCATAAAAGAAATGAACAGATTCTTTTCATTCATCAAATGCATCTCCAATCTGCCAGTCTTTATATACAAACATTTTTATCTCTTTTTAGTATATCATTCAAACCTCAAAAACAATCTGTTATGGGAATGGTGCTCCTGTGTTGCTTATTATTCTGAAATTTCAAAGGTCATCAGACATCTTGTAAAGGGGAGTGCTAGGCTGACATCAGACATGATAGTACAGAAAGACTAATACGAAAATATTTGAAATGAATTATTATAATAAAGTTTAACATTTTTGCTGCTGAGCTGAGGTTCTACACTTTTTGGAATACATGCTACCTTTAATTTCATCATGACATCAAAGTGTTGTCACACACCCACCTTAAATTGAAATGGATTTTTGAATAATTTCTCATTTCACAGTAACTATTTTTGCCTTCACAAAATCAGGTAATAAGATTCTATAATAATGCTGTGTTCCCGGCCCCATGTGTGAGCGACTTTCCTGTTAGAGAAATACTGTAGAACAAAAAGTTCCATTAAGTGCTAATTAAGGCCACGCATAGCTTCCAGAATTGAGTAAGGATTGGACGCTATGCTACCAGAGAGAAGAGTGAAATATTACCTGCTACAGAAAGAAACCTTATTGTAAATGGAAGTTTGGCAATGTGGTCAAAAATTTGCTATCAAATTAAGTTCAGATTCTGATTCTATGATATGCAAAATATCGAGAAAAGTTGATTTTAGCATTGTTTCTTAATGTATGTGTGTGTCTGTGCAAAATTAATTTACACGTTTTAAAATTACAAATTCAGCAACAAATGATGCATTTCTTGTGTTGTGTAGTGCTCCTGTATGTCTACTTCACAGCAAAGACAGAACATTTTAGAGCATGCGATTTCCAAGACATGCAACCCTGAAAGCCAAGACCTATCTACAACAGTAATTAAAAAATAAATTGACCTGTGTTGTTCAGACAATCTGTATCGTGTTTGTCTTGTCAAACACTTCGAGCCTATTGCTTTTGGTCCTATTTGTTCCAGTACATGATCCCATATCCGGTTTCAAACTATGTCCAATGATAACTCCCATAGAAATTGTTTAATTTAACTGGGATTTTGCGGTCAGCTCTGCTCAGTCTTGGGATCAGGCCTATTGATTCACAAAAGTTTTGTGTGAGTAGTTTGTGAGATACACAGTTTATTTAAGCATACACTTACGCGCACACAGAGGCACACTCAAGCCTGCGTACCTGCACATGCATGCACATGCACTCATACACTTAAAAAATTTATAAGTGAAGATAGCTGACAACTTGTTTGTCCTACCAGACCATATGTTGAATGATGAAGGGAAAGAAATGAACATGCAAACACATAAAGGTCAATGTGGGCAGAGGTATTAGATAGATAGATAGATAGATAGATAGATAGATAGATAGATAGATAGATAGATAGATAGATAGATAGATAGATAGATACTTTATTAATCCCAATGGGAAATTAATTAATTAATTAAATTAAGCCACTGCTGCACCAGTCTGTCTGTTCAAATTAAATATTATTGAAATTGTGATTTGTTTTTATTTCCTGTTTACTTTGCTCTACATTTATTTGTGTACATAATAAATATTATATATATTAATGTACTTAATCATTGTATTATTGTACCATACAGTCAGCTGTATTGTATAGTAAAATCATTCATTGAGTGATTTCTTGCAGTATCACTAAAGTGAAATTTACATGGAAGTACTGGATAGACCACTGAAAAAATTACTTTTTTTTGTATTGTTTTTGCTCTGACCTGATGGACAACTTTAAAATTCCTAATATTTACATATTAGAAAGAACCCAACAGGCCTACTCCACAGCACTACATTTCCCAGCATGTCCTAGGCATTCATTTGGGTGCCCACATGTGCTGCCATCTAGTGTACCAGGGGAGACCATAGCCACATCCTATTGTCTCCCCTTGCCCTTCTGGGAAACTGTCTCTGCTCCATACCCACCGGGATGCCAACACATTGTTCATAGCGCTGGCATCTTCTGCCAACCTCTCGAAGAGAACATGAACTGTTCTGTTTAAGTTATAAGTTATTGTCTATTTTTACCTGCATTTTTATTACTCTCTAATTTAATTTTTTTTTGTATCAGTATGCTGCTGCTGGAGTATGTGAATTTCCCCTTGGGATTAATAAAGTATCTATCTATCTATCTATCTATCTATCTATCTATCTATCTATCTATCTATCTATCTATCTATCTATCTATCTATCTATCTATCTATCTATCTATCTATCTATCTGTCTGTCTGTCTGTCTGTCTGTCTGTCTGTCTGTCTGTCTGTCTGTCTATCTATCTATCTATCTATCTATCTATCTATCTATCTATCTATCTATCTATCTATCTGTTTGCCCTTCCTCCTGGCCTCCCAGACAGATAATGGACCAGAGCCCATTCTGCATGAGTTGCCAGAAGTATGGGTGCTGTTGATCACACACTAAATTGACGTTATGTTATGTGATGAGTATCAGTGGTATTTGTTGTCTGTTGCTTGTTTGTGATACAGTCTTAGATATTGCAATTCATGTTGTTAATATCCAATGCATATGATTTCTGGATAAGACCATTTTTTAGGAAACAAAAATGAGCACCAATGTGACATGAGGAAGAGGAAGAACCAGATGATGCATGAGAAGAGAAACCTACTTTGGTCACTGGAGATTTGTGAAGTTAGCAATTGTCTACCTTGTTTTGCAGACATTACAGGGCACATCATCTTCACACCAGTGAGTAGCTGAATGTGTTAATATGAGTCCCTCTCGTCATTATTGGTAAATCACTACTGCTGGGCCATCCTGAAGTGTCTGTGTCATAGCTGGTAGTACAACCATTATTAAATGGTGGGAAACAGTGGACTGAGCACACAACCTTAGGGTATTCTTGTGTTCAGAGTGAGACTGTTAAATATGTATTCTCAAAAGCTGACAGTTTGAAGTCTACCAGTTAGGAAATAGTAGGCCCAGGTACACAGGCTGATATTCCAAATAATGGCTCTAGACTTGACTGCAAGCTTAAGAGGTGAGGATGATGTTGAATCCTTAGGTAAAGTCCACAAAAAAAACAAGATGTTATTTGTTTAATGTTTTTTTTTTTTATGTCATGGTGGCTTAATGTTCTTTGTGCAACGGCCACTAATCTGTTTGCATAGTCCCTAGAGGTGCCATCATCAAGACATATGACTGTAGATTTCTTTGTCACCGAGACTATAATGGCTGTGACTGAAGACATCTTGAACTTGTTGGAGAAGATGCTTGCCAGCTGATGAGCACATACTCTGAGTGTATAGTTGGTGATTATGTTTGCCTCTGAAGCTTCATGAGTCTTTACTTCCATCAGAAATCTTCATAACTTAGGTAATAATGTTAATAGGTACTATACTTTATGTACTGTATATGTTTGCTCACTTTACTTACATATATATAACAACTAACAACTAGCTAACTAGTACTGTAAGTGGGGAAATGTAAACAGCAGCAATTAGAATTACAGCCATTTCTAAAGTTTATGGGGGCAATAATGTTTTACACAGTGTAAGCAGATGTTGAATAACTTTGTTTATTTGATTCTTCTTCTTCTTTCAGCTGCTCCTGTTAGGGGTTGCGACAGTGGATCACTTTGCTTATTTGATAAATTACATATTGAACCTGTGTTATTTGTTTACTCATGTGCCCTTTATGTATCTATTGTGGCAAGCAGCTGGGGGTGGCACCACACCTGGAAGTGCTGGGGGGGAAGACGACCAGGGACACCTGGAGTGCTTCTGGGTGCGCAGCTGGTACTTCTGCCACACTGGGGAGTGCCGGCGGAAGATTATCAGGAGGCACCTGGAGCACATCCGGTTGATTATAAAAGGGGCCGCCTCCCTCCGTTCTGGGGCTTGAGTCGGGAGCGGAGAAGGATGGAGCTCGGGAGGAGTTGAAAGGAGGCGGCCTGAAGAGAGGCATTGTGAGAGGCCTGGACGTTTGGGGAGTTTTGGGTTTGTTGTGGCACTTTATTGTATATATTTGTAAATAAAGCATGTGTTGGGTGATTCAAACAATGTCCGCCTGTCTGTGTCTGGGCTGCTTACCACACTATCTACCATTTAATGAAATGCTAAGGTCAGTGCATCCACTCCAGATTGGTGACCTTGTTTTTTTTTTTTTGTGATTGATCAGTTTTGCTTTTGTAACGTAATAGTACTCCTCCTGAGGAGGAGTAGAGGCATAGGAAGCACGCTGAGAGTCACCTTCAGAGACAGGAGGTACAGTATAAAAGCGGATAGAAGATGAGCAAGGTGCCCCAAAATGACAAAATCTAAGAGGCATGGTTTATGGGAGAGGAAAGGACCTGAAGGTTCACATAGGCCAAGATATATCAAATATTTTGAAATTTTAAGTTTATTGTATTACCTGTTTTTGACAGGTAATGTTTCTAATATTAATATATATTTAGGAAGAAAACCTGAAAACTTTCAGAGTCAAAAATAGCGTAAATTAGAAATAAGGAAAATGACTTATTCAACACACTATATGTCAACACTTCTGCTTGCTGGGGCATATGACTTGTAGATATCTTATTCATTTTGCTCTGTAAACTTGCATCAAGTAGCTACAGTTTGTAGTTATCATCTAAATTAATATTTGTCCACTACATAACCTTTTTCTCTTTTTTAACATTTGGATAGTACACTTTAAAATCTTACAACTATGTAGCTAGAAGGGTCAGCACCAATAGGGTGAAATTCACATGGAAATGTAATCTAAAAGTTGCCTGACCAGTCTGACATGTCATTTCCTTTTTTTCACGGTAAGCTGACTTTTTCATTATGTAATACATTATATAATAAAGTGTCTTTTGTGCCACACCTGTAAAACCTATTTTCATGTTGTTTAGAAAAATGAGAATTTATTTCAATAAGGATTCATGTCCTCAGGCTAGGTGGTAAATATCATCTGCTAGTAAGATTGAACGTCAGAAAGAAGGAAGCATGAATATGATATTAATAAACACCTGTCTAGCATTGCTGTACCTGCTGGCTAGATAGTGCTCCAGAAAAAAAATTAATCATAGAAAGCCTGACAAAACAATTTTCTAAAACCAGTAGAGTATAAATTACAAGGTCAGTGCGTAAACCCGAGACAATACATTACTCAACAATAAAGCCACTAGAAACCAGACACAACCAGATTTTACATATGCTTTCTTGCCCTCAGGAGCTAGTCAATGTAAGTCTCCATATTTAAGATGCAATACCACGCAGTCTCATAATTTTACTTCCTTGCACAGATGAAGCAATATATGAGATTTTTGGAACGTATGTGCATGTTTCCCAAAAGAAAGTAAATTGTTTTAAAGGCCTGTTGTGATCCTGCCAATTTGTAAATGTCATCCTAAAATACTGTACCAGGAAAATCAGAATGTGAGTTGAAAAATACAATAGATTTTTGGAGTTATTCAGAAAGCAGTTGCAATAGGATTTCCATATGTTCACATTAAATATACATTTCAAAGCAATGACTTAGTTCCCATATATGGTGAGATCATACACGGTGCCTGTGACTGCTGGGATGTCTGGATCGACAAGTTGAAATAAAATTGGTCTCAAAATTTACAGGGAGAAGAAATAATAATTTTGGCACAACATTTAGAAAGTTATTAAAATATTACATGTGAAAACTAGGAGAGCACAAAAAATTTTACATTACACCCGTAGCTTTCCTGAAGATCTTCCAGCTCACGATTTGCCCACCCAGATGCCTGGGCAATCTGTGGGGTCCAACTCCCCTTGTGTCCCTGCTTCAGTCCACTTTATTGTGCAAGACCATGTACCACTGTCCGCACACCCTCTTTCCTCCTCAATTTCCATTCAAACTTCTGCATACCAACTTCCAGTGTTTCTGCCCTCATGCACCAGCTAGACTGACTTACACCATCCCAGCTACCAAGATTGACTTTCACAACAGACCAGGTGAAGAAAGATATAAGGAAACTCAGGCAACACAAACCTGCTGGATCTGATGGTGTTAACCCTAAGGAACTTAAGAAGTGCACTAGTCAACTGTGTGTACATTTTCAACATTTTTTCAATATGAGGCTGGTCCTATAATGGGTTCCATCTATATGGAAAACATCATATGTATTACCAGTTCCCAAGGTAGTGCAGCCAAAAGTCTTAAATGTCCCAGCATCTGACTTCATACTTCATGATGACCTTGGAAAGGCTAATAGTTTTACTTGTAGTCCCGGTCAGAACAACACTGGACCTTCCGTGGAGGTTTGTCTATCTGAACCACATAGTGGTAGATGATGCTGTCATCTATCTGCTGAACCGAGCCAGCTCACATATGGAGAAACAGGGTAAAATGATGAGGATGTTGTTTTTTTTACTTCTCTAGTGCAGCCAACATCATATAACCCAGACTGCTTAGGACAAGCTCTTGTCTATGAGCACTGATTTTACCACTGTGTCTTGAATAATGGACTACATATCTTTCAGACCACAGTCTGTGAGGTTTAAGAACTGTGTATTTGTTATGATCATGATTAGCACAGGGTTCCACAGGGAACTGTACTAGCTCCCTTCCTGTTTACCCTGTACATTTCAGATTTTATATACAACCAGTAACAGCAGATTGCACGATAACATGCAATGAATACACTTGACTTACAGTTTTCATACTCTTTCTCTGTATGTTTAGCATTCATTTGCTCAGAGGTTGATGCGCTTGCTGCTTTGTGAGCAGCTCTTGTTTTTTCCACTGTAGCGGCCTGCTTCTTGTCTACTTCCATCGCCATTTTTTTGCGTTAAAACCGATGAAGTCAGTTTTTGAGTTGCAATTACTTAGTGCGTTTTTCTTAATTTTTCACTTAAGCTGGCACTTCAGTCTTCTATCTGCCTCAAGAATGATTTAAGATATAAAGAGGTAGAGGAAGTTGATGGCGAAGGTGGTAGGGATGAGAACAGTGCTTGCCGAGAGTTGATTCTACAATAAAATAAAATAAAAATAAAAAGAGTAATAAAAATCATCAACCCGAAAGCGGACAGTAGAGGTCACGTAGTATATGTGTACCAAATGTCAGGTCAATAAGTCAAATGGGTTGCGAGCTACAGGTGATTTAAAATCCTGGATAGACAAACGGACAGCCACGGTAGCATATTATATAAGAAGATACTGAATCACGTCATCTACAGACGTTTTCTGACTACCTAGCTATGGCTGGGTGTATTAGTAATGGGCAGAAGAATTAATACAGGACACTTGTGAGGGGACTTTGTTGAATGGTGCAAACTGAACCACCTGAAACTTCAGTTTAATAAGATAAAGGAGATTATCGGGAAGGTTGACTGCATTTTTACCCCAATTCTCAAAAATAGTGAAGATGTGAAGGTGGTGAAGACATACAAATTCCTCAGGGTGGATTTGAAAGACAGATTTGAGTGGAGCACCAAGAGATTGGCTGTATACAAGAAGAGTCAGAGTCAACTCTACTTCCTGAGGAGGTTGAAGTCATTTGGTGTATGCAGGCAACTCTTACATGTTTTCTACCAGCCTGTAGCATCCTGTAGATTTTTCTATGCAGCAGCATGTTGGGGTATTGGTATTAGTACAGGTGGTACCAATAGAGTAATTAAAGTGATTAAAAATGAAAGTGAATCCAAGAATGCTCTGAATTACTGTTGACACTTTAAGCAATACAAGAAATGGGTCACCTAGAAAGACTAAACATCTAGTAGTAGTACCAGGTCAAATGGAGTTGACGCTTTATTAAGCATTTGTTTATAGCTCTACCTATTTGGATAATGCTTAAAGATTGCAATTCATTTAATCTTGCTTTCCTCCCTGCACATTTGCTTACTTTTAACCACCGGGAGCTGAGAACCTTTCCTTTCTCTGCTACATCAGTCTGGGTGAGGAAGACAGCACATTCCCAATAGAAAGGCTACAGTGACAATCATGCCTAGGTGAATTCCTAACAAAAGGTAGTGGGCTATAGTTCTAAGGGCAAGTGGATTGCAAATATGAACTAGATATCCCCAATGGTTGGTAAGTGTTAAGAATCTGCAAATTAAAATAGTGACAGAAAATTGAACATTATGCTATGGGGTCACATTTAAAAGAAATCTGTGCTTTTCATAAAGGAGATTTATCTTTCAAAGAAAAGTGGCCCAAAAAACCTTTCCATGCTAAAAGAATAGTGCGAATGGCTGTGAAGTCTAGTACTGATGACTAAAAGTTTTTTTTTTAATTTAGTTCTTTGAGTTTTCAGTCTCTTTGTATCCCACTATTTGTGTCTTAAGTATAAGAATAAATACCCATTTTTATACCTGTGACTTCCTTGATATTATTTCAGTTGTGGAAAGATACCAGGAGCTCTCTGCTTATAATGTCTGATCCTGAGTAGTTAATCCTGCACTTTATTGATCTCATAAAGCACTTGTCGAAATATCCCTGGATACTCAGTTAACAGACATAAAAGTGAATTGCTGTTAGAATCTGCTGGCATAAATGCAGTGCTTTTAGTCTTATGTTTCCTTGTTGATTTGTGCCGCAGCCACTGTCAGTATGGAGTTTTCACATTCTTAGTGTACCTCTGTAACATTCTTTGAAATACTTGAGAGTTCTCCTATTTGCCAAGGTCATGTATGTTAGGCTATTTGATACTGAAAAATAACCTATTATTAGTGATTTTGGTTACATGGATATATTAGAATACTAGCAAAATACCCGCACTTTGCAGCGGAGAAGTAGTGTGTTAAAGAGGTTATGTAAACATATATATACATATATAAATTTACACGTCTACATATATATATACATATGAACATATATATACATATAAATATATACATATCTACATATATATATATATACACATATATATACATATGTACATATATATACATATAAATATATACATATCTACCTATGTATACACATATATATACATATGCACATATATATATATATATAAATATAGACATACATATATACATACATACATACATTCACATATATATATATATAGCAAAATACCAACGCTTCGCAGCGGAGAAGTAGTGTGTTAAAGAGGTTATGTAAACATATATATACATATACATATATAAACATATCTACATATACATATATATACATATATACATATATATATATATATATATATACATATACACATCCACATATATATATATACATATATATATACACATATCAACATATATATACACATACATATACACACATACATAAACACACACATATACATCCATCCATCCTCTTCATATATACATATATTCATACATACATAGTGCGTTGTAACAAGGGCTGTGATTTTACATGGGAGGGAGACGACAAATCACAGCTTCCCGCTTTCTAATCGGGCCTGTGATTGGTGCTTTGACTGATGCCCAGATCCCATAGTATCTCCCCTTAGGAGAGGCGTTAGGCAAGTGTAATTGAATAGCGGTGCTGCAAGTTTAGCTTTACACCTGTTTTTAAGGCTCATTGACTGAAAGGGGCTTTCATGAAAAAACTTAGGGCTTTGCTACAGGATACACCCTCCACAAGTTAAGGAAGTAAAAATAAAGGTATATATTTCTGTTTTATTTAAACCTTTTAAGTTTGTATGCGGGCGGCATGGTGGCGCAGTGAAAGGTGCCAGGTAGGAGACCCGGGTTTGCTTCCCTGCGTGGAGTTTGAATGTTCTCCCCGTGTCTGTCTGGGTTTCCTCCGGGTACTCCGGTTTCCTCCCACAGTCCAAAGACATGCAGGTTAGGTGCATTGGCAATTCTAAATTGTCCCTGGTGTGTGGGTGTGTGTGGGTTTGTGCGCCCTGCGGTGGGCTGGCACCTTACCCGGGGTTTGTTTCCTGCCTTGTGCCCTGTGTTGGCAGGGATTGGCTCCTGTATTTAGGATATAGCGGGTTGGATAATGGATGGATGAACATAGCCCTATTTGCCCGTTTTCGTTTTTTTTCTTTCTTCAGTAATATTTCAGCAAACCCGGAGCTTGTCAGTTCAAATCCTGGTACTGACACCACATGTTGTAATGTGGCATGGGTCTCATTGCTGAAGGCAGATTAGGATAATCAATTGACTTCTTGTTTTTGGCAGAGAAACCAGACACATTAGTCAAACAGAAGTAACAGTCCATCACATGGTCTTTCTGTTCTCACCATATCATCAGAACAACAAACAGCATCGTCTTTCGAGTGCCTCTGAGCCAGGCTCTCAGACTGACAGCACATGTCGCACCTCAAATGTGAGGCACCCATTCCTTGTCTTGATCACCAATTTTGCAGCCAAAATACAGATGATAAGCTTTCTTCACAAGAGCAGTCATCTAATGTCTCTGAGGCGCAAATGTATATTCGCCACAGATATAGCAGAATGTATCGCGGCTGTTACGACATTGACGAGACATATTACCTGACACCGAAACGTCTATAGCATCAAGCTTACTTACTGTTATATTGCTACAGATACCATACTTTACTATTCTGATTCTATACATACACACTGACTATCTATATTAATCAAATGAGCAGGATCGGTGTATGCAATCCACCTTTATAGCATGCTGAGACAGTGTCAAGCTCATTCAGACCTGCCCAAGCATGGCCTTGATGTCAACTTCCACAGAACAGCTTCCAACCTGGCCTGATTCAATGCAATGGACATGCCCAGACTGCACAAACCGTTGTTGATAAGTCACTTACTGGAGCGAAAATGTTTGGATACAAATATAAGAAAAAATCATGAGAAAACTGAAACGGTACATGATGGGTAAATTTTGATGTGATATTCATGATCAGCACCCAACAATCTATAAGAAACACCCAACAGTGTTCAAGAAGCAAAAACTTTGTTGTGCAGTGTAAGCTGGAAAGTGGAGAGAGAGTTAATGGAGTTGGCAGATTATGAGGATGAAAAATTCATATTACTTAGATGCAAAGCGATTTTACATAGGCATGGAGATGTCAAGGCTTTTACCAAGACGGACGTAAAATATTTTGTATGGTGGAATTTACGTGAGGTTGTACATCTCCTGAGTATGGCATCAGTGGACACGGCAACCCTCGTAGCACCAGGTCAACCTTGGCTGAACATTACTATAGAAGTGATAAAGACATATCAGCTCCATGGAATAAAAGCCATGGAAAATGGAATTGGAAACTCTGATGAAGTGCGCTGTTTCTTTGGCCTTTATTACATGGAGCAGAATAGCAGGAGTTCTTTTCGAATTGTGGACTCTGAAGGTTTGTTGGTGTGTGTTGGTAGGACATCAAAGCACAGTAAGTTAATGTATACATAAAAGTCATTCATTTATGGAAACCCAAAGATCCTCGAACCAAAGACTTATTACAGTCATTACATTATTACATTTTTAGGCCTATCTCAATAGCTGGAAATGAGGTTTCCTAAAAAAAATCCTCTTTGGTTAGTTTCAGGTACTTAATTCCAGGTTTGTCTTTCACCTCATCTCAGATGTAAAGCCTCAAGTAAAAATATCTATTTCAAATTCTCAAGAAATCAAAAAAAAAAACAAAATTATAACATTTGTCAAACTTCCAGATGTATCTAACTATTCTTCTATTTGGTGTATGTCACACTCAGTGTCATAATGGTTTGTTCTGCTGCCTCATGACTATCGGGATCAGAGTTGAATTTCCAACCTGGTCATTATTTATGTGTAGTTTGTGCCATCTTTCTACGTCCGTGTGCATTTCCTCCCATTCCAAAGATGTGTAAGTTAAGTTAGTTGGCTCAGCATGAAACAGTATGGAAGTGTAAATGCGAGGATTTGATTTTCTTTTGTGTTTCGTGCTGCTAGAATATGCTTTGGCTTCTGCAGTGGACAAAGCTGGCACAGAAAATTAATTAATGAATGTATTTTTGTCCCCTTTTTCCATTTGAATGCTTTCTTTGAGCAGCAGCAACGCAATTACATTGAAAGACCTTAATTTGCATCATTTGAGCTTACACAAATAAAGATCTCTTTCCCCAGTACCCACTTATCTAACATGCAAAAGGAAATTCTTTCTGTCAAATTATATCCAATTTTGTATTTCTGTTCAAAAAGAAGTCATTTATAACTAGAGAAACATGCAGACACATTGTCATAAAGTAAAATGCTACAAAAGGATAGATACAAACAACAGTAAACTCTTCCTCCATTCTTTCCACACATAAGTACATACACTTGATTATAAATTTTGAACACAATTTACCATGTACTGGGCAATTATCAATTGATGGGCTTGCAGGAACTGTTCTTTAAATGCAATAAACTTTCTCCCCCAGCAGTAAAGAGTCCACTAGGTTGCCTAAAAATCTTAGGATTTCTAGAACATATCAGGTCATAATCTTTCGATTAAGACCAAGATCAAGGTTCTAGCCCAGGGGTGGGCAATGTCGGTCCTGAAGAGCCGCAGTGGCTTCAGGTTTTTGTTTCAACCCAGTTTCTTAATGAGAAGTCAATTACTGCTGATGAAGCACTTATTGCTTAAGTGACATTTTGTTGCTTCATGTTAGTGGTCTCACTTGCTAAGGTTCCCCACCCTTAATTGCTTATTTCAATTGTAAACACCTGCATTCACTGTTTTAATGACTCCTTATTAGCAATAAGATGTAAATGACAAAGCAGCCAGCAGTTCTCCATCAAACTTTTTTCGATTTACATCTCTGTGTGTTCATCATGCACTGTTTGATTTATGAAAGCATTTAATAGAAAATGTGTGTTAGGCTATAAGAACCTTACATTGCAAACTAACAAGCCATAAAATTAAATAAGGTCTGAGATTGGAAAGGATATATACAGTAATTAAGCAATTGGGTTGGAATGAAAAACCTGTACCCACTGTGGCTCTCCAGGACCGACATTGCTCACCCCTGTTCTAGCCCCATTAGGTCACGAGTAATCATGTGGCAGACAGACAGACATTAGCATTTTGTATTTAAACTACTCAAAAAAATTAAAGGAACACTTTGAAAACACATCAGATCTCAATTGGGAAAACAACCATGCTGGAAATCTATACTGATATGGACTGGGTAATGTGTTAGAAATGAAAGGATGCCACATCATTTGATGGAAATAAAAATTATCAACCTACAGAGGGCAGAATTCAAAGACACCCCAAAAATCAAAGTGAAAAAATGATGCGGCAGGCTAGTCCATTTTGCCGAAAGTTCATTGCAGCAACTCAAAATTGTACTCAGTACCCACCTGCTTCTAAGCATGTCTGACAACATCTGGACATGCTCCTAATGAAATGACAGATGGTGTCCTGGGGGATCTCCTCCCAGGTCTGGACCAGGGCATCACTGAGCTCTTGAACAATCTGAGATGCAACCTGGTGGCATCAGATGGACTGAAACATAATGTCCCAGTGGTGTTCTATTGGTTTTAGGTTAGGAGAGTGTGTAGGCCAGTCAATGGTATCAATTCCTTCGTCCTCCAGGAACTGCCTCCATACTCTCACCACATGAGGCCAGGCATTGTCGTACACCAGGAGGAACCCAGGACCCACTGTACCAGCATAGGGTCTAACACTGGGTCCAAGGATTTCATTCCGATACCTAATGGGAGTCAAGGTGCTGGTGTCTAGCCTGTAGAGGTCTGTACGTCCCTCCATGGATATGCCTCCCCAGACCATCACTGACTCACTACCAAACCGGTCATTCTGAACGATGTTACAGGCAGCATAATGTTCTCTGCGGCTTCTTCAGACCCTTTCATGTCTGTCACATGTCCTCCTGGTATTCTATGGCAAATGCCAATCGAACTACACGGTGCCATGTAGTGAGCATAGGGCCCACAAGAGGACGTCAGGCCCTCAGGCCATCCTCATGAAGTCTGTTTGTGATTGTTTGGGCAGAGACATTCATACCAGTGGCCTGCTGGAGGTCATTTTGTAGGGCCCTAGCAGTGCTCATCCTGTTTCTCCTTACCCAAAGGAGCAGATGCCGGTCCTGCTGATGGGTTAAGGACCTTCTACGGCCCTGTCCAGCTCTCCTAGAGTAACTGCCTGTCTCCTGGAATCTCCTCCATGCCTCTGTGTACCTTCTGGCAATGGCACATATTGATGTGCCATCCTGGAGAAGTTGGACTACCTGTGCAACCTCTGTAAGGTCCAGGTATCGCCTCATGCTACCAGTAGTGACACTGGCCATAGCCAAATGCAAAATTGGTGAAAAAAAAGTCAGAAAGGATGAGGAGGGAAAAATGTCAGTGGCCTCCACCTGTTAAACCATTCCTGTTTTAGGGGTCATCTCATTGTTGCCCCTCTAGTGCACCTGTTGTTAATTCATTAACACCAAACCAGCTGAAACTGATTAACAACCCCCTCTGCTACTTAACTGAACAGATCAATATCCTAGAAGTTTCAATTACTTGATGCTATACTTTGATTAAAAAGTGTTGTTTTAATTTTTTGAGCAATATATATTGTAAAAAATAGACAAGACAAGAAACAGTGTTTTGGGGCACCTTGCAGCCAACCACGTATAATTGTTTGTACTGAAAAAAAAGCACATATTAATGACATCAAAACGAGTCAGCCCTACTTTCATATTAGACAGACTAGCTAAGATGGTGGGTCTTCCATTGTTTAGGCATTCTGGGAGGAAGAGGCAGGTCCAGGAGGACAGACACCGGGAGTGATGATGCTGGAAGGGAGCTGTCAGTCTTGCAGTCTGTAGAAGGATGAAAAGAGAAGCGTTATCATACAGCGCCGCCCCCTGTATTGATGGAGAATCACTATCACTTGAGCCCTTAAACTGTCTGTCATGTACATGGCTCTGTTGTTGTTGGCTTTTTTCTTTCTTGTGTTTTATGTCTACTGGTTAATGACTAAAATATATGTGCTACTGAGCAGTCTCTTCTGGTGAACTGACTATGATCACCTAGGCATGGAAAAAAACAATGTTTGATCGATGATGTTGCATGTCTGACACTAAAGTGAAAATCAGCTTTGACTCATTCTCATGGCCAGAAAAATGCAGCAAAGCTAATTGCACAGGCCACTTCAGTTCCTTCTCACTGAAAGCAGCAGTGCAGGTATATGCCACCTGTACCAATCTGGACAGGACAGCGGCCACGCACCTCAGGCTTACACAAAAACAACCACTGATTGATCACGATGACATTAAAATAAAGGCATGAAAACACAACTGAGGCAAAGACAAAAGGCACAGCTGCACAACTACAAAAAAAAAAACCCTCAAGCACATTATGTAGGGCACTTTGGTACCCTCTCACCACAACCGACATCACAGGAATACACTTTAAACATCATCCGCAAGTCACCAGTGCATCATCTGCTGAATATCACTTACGAGATACGAACTTCAACGCCAAACAAAGTGATGCATGCTAATAGGGAGATCACACGGCACCCTCTGCTGACAATCCTAATATAGACATCTTCCTCATTTTCTTAAAAAGTACAGAATTTCTTTAACTGGAATAGCCATCACACCCAATCCTTTATAAATAGAAGGCAAGTTGAAGAAGCTGAAAAACTACAATCACATACAGACAGCAGACAAGTTCAAGAATTACAAAGTACTTCCTCTCTAATTTTACACAGAATCAATGCCATTATAACAGCAAGTACTGTTATACATCTACTAAAACACATTATAACACATACACACTATCAACATTTCTTTATCTTTTCCACCCACAACTGGCTCTATTGATTATCCCTCAGGATATGGTGCCTTTGTGTTCAGAATTCATAATCAGGTTTATCATTATATTGGTTGACCACACCCCTTCAAAGGCCAACCTCCAGCCTATGCCAATGTTTATATTATAGATCCTTATGAAATGTTTACATAAACACTTTTAAGTTCTAAAAATGAAGACATCTTTCTTCATTTGCTTTGAAAATGACAAGATTTCATTGACAATGATAAAGTTGATCAAGACATAAAAAGAAAACCACAGACAGATGGGAGGTGTCACACACATGTGCATGGGAGGCAGTCAATGGACTTAACTAAGGGTAGAACATTGGGTCAGCGCTTGACGAAGTGCACTAATGTGTTTTCTCCCTCCTCTGCAGAACCCCAGAAGGGAATACCAGCTAAATCCTAACCAACTTCCACTTCCTCCTCCAGACCTTATTTCTGCTGGTGGCCTGTTGGACCCTCCTCTTCCTTTCCACCGCCTATAAAGTCAGTCACTTGCCTTCACCAGTCAGTTCCATTCTGGACTCAGTCTTTTGAGTCAACTCTACAGAGCTAAAGACAATGTACAGGGTAGATCCCCAAACCTTCTTTGTTTCTTTGTTCTCTTTTACACAGGAACTTCAAGAAATAAATATATTTCCTACCCACTTTTACACCACACTGAAGATGTTCAGTATTAAAATCAACTATCCTAGCATCTTGACCTGAAGATGAAGGAGGATACTCCTTGAAACACGTAGGCTGCAGCTCTATGCTGTATATACTGGACTAGTTGTGAGTACTATAAACCTTCTATAGTTCAGGATGGTCTATTGTTTTGTCAATCCATTACTTTTCCCTTGGAATTATTGCTTTAGTCTTTTATTACAGTACACTGTATGTATTTATATTCACTTTTCTATATACTGTATATACAGTGCAGATCACTGTATTTATGTATGCATTGGTAACACTTTAGTTTAGGTACTGCAAAAATAAATCTGTTACTCAATTACTCTTATGTAACAGGACCTTAACAAAGGCTTGTTTTGGTGTTCATTAAGCTTATAAGGCATCAGTGGATGGGTTATTCATCTCTGTGCAGTGTGGCATATTGACATGATTGTAAAATGACTTTGTCAAGGTCTTGTTACATAAGAGTAAATGAGTAAGAGATACATTTCTGCACTACCTAAAGTAAAATGTTATCCTATGCATGTGTATAAATATGTTTGCTGTCAGTCTTGCCAGTTTGATGTAAAGCATTTACAAATGGTAAAATATTTACAAGATATTATTTGTCAGCCTTTTTATATGTAATTATGGAGGCACTGGCAGCACAGTGACTAAAGGCAGGAAGGAGTTGAGAGATCTGCAAAAAATGTCAAATCTGGCATTAAGCTGGTCTGTTCTTTATATGTAAACATTTTTTCTTTATTATTGTATTTTAAATAAGATCAAGTAAGCATAAAAAGATAAGTAAAAAAATATGGAGAAAATATCAAAAATTTCCTGGCACTGCCAAAATCCTAAGACAGCTCTCTGGCAGACAGTTATATTCCTGGTCCTGAAGTCTTAGAAAAGAGTGAAAGGAAAACAGAAAGAGAGCACAGAAAGTACCATCAAAGATGGAAAAGTCAGAAATGACATCTGATCAAAAAACTAAAAGCAAAATATTAGTTAGGAATATCAGTCTTCTCCTAGTTCCAGTCTTTTTTCCGTCAAAACCAGGGCTTGAAGTGGGCTGGTATGCACTGGTATAGCTTACCAGCTTTATTCCATTTTTTACCGCAGCGTACTGTCAGAAAATTATTGCCTACTGGCATCTCCTGCTCTGTCCTTCAAGGGAGACCCCCCCCAGTCTCCTATCTAATGCATCACAATCAAAGCCACCCCCCCACTCAATTAAGAAATCAAATAAAAGAAGCCAACAAAAAACAGAGGGTACTGACACTTATTGGTTTCCACTTATTCTGTCTAATAAAAATTTCTGATCAGATAATCAAAGTATAGGGAGATGAAACTTGAAATGTGAATTAGAATACAGAGATGGAAGTAGCAGGTTTCTTGTTCAGGGAGCTTTCACCTTGAAAGCGGAAGAAACATATTACTCTTTCAAAATAAACAAGAGGTATCCAGTAGTAATAAACCATGCAGGAGGAACAGAGTCTCAAAGTTTAGAAGACAGATTAAAGGGTAAGAAAGTGCTAATGAGACAGAATAAACAGTCGGCCAGCTCCATTAAACTGTAGACTGACCTATGGAGCACAGGTGACATAATGAATCAGAAAGTCCCATGCCTAATCATTTCTGAAATGTTAAACACAATCTGTGCAGGCATTGCAAATGAATAAGCTACGTTTTCACCAAATAAACGTGTGCTTTTAAAATGGTGTAACAGAAACATATTACATTTCTTCATAACAAGAGTTGCTGAATGCTGTATAAAGCAATGAAAAACGGTTGTGCCACATTACAAGATTTCAATAACACTTGCCTCGAACTGTTCTCACTTCTGTAGCTGGACAGAAGAAACTTAACCATATCATCAACATCCAGACCCCCAAGATTCCAAAACTGCTTTAAATGTTCTTGGCAGTTACCCAGATTGTCTGATTGTTATCCATCAGCACTGGGTTTGTCGAATGTCATGCATGCTGCACTGCATATTGCACGGTTATTTATATTATGGTGTGGTATTTTCTTTTCATTGCTCTGTTAGTTAGTGCATTGTACAATTGCCGTCTCTTTGTATTTATTTCTTTATAATTGTTTCTTTTTGATGTTTTTATTGCGACAGAGAAAACAAATATGAATTAGAATTCCAACTGGTTACACATGGCCAATAAAACTTGAACTTTTTCTGGAATACGTTCTTTTAGTTTCTTACAAATTATATAAGACAGCAGGAAACACAACTTAAAATTGTGGAGAGGCAAATTCTGCTCTGCCAGTGAAAGGCACAAAGCTGGAGCCAACAATGGATAGGACACCAGTCCACTGCAGCGCACACTAATGCACAAAACCAAAAAGAGTTAGACAATTTAGTCGGTCAAGCCAATCTTTGCCTCCTGGAAAAAGGCTAGTGAAATCCAGAACCAGAGTTATTTTTGTCTGGGCTTGATTCTAAGCAAATGTGTAGTTCAAAAATCTAAAAGATGCCGCCAGTTGGGTTGTTGGCGACAGCTCAGCTACCAAGCCAGAGTTAATTGCTGAGATTATATCTATCATTCGTCATAAACCCAATATTCTTTTATACCTTAAATGCTCTTCTAAACCATCTGGTTGACTCTATCTCGCCTTCCTCTTCTTCATCTTTGAAATGTTTCTGTATTATTTTATTAACAATATAGAGGACGATAAGTTGCTGTGATTCAACTTTTACTCCTATGCACTCTACAGTTTATAGTCAGTTACAGTTATCATGAGTGATCATTTTGAAAATTGTCATTCTGTGTTTTGCATATTATGCCTCCTCGCCTTCTGAAAGAGGCTTTGGACATCATGGGTCCAGGAATTTTGTCCATAATAATACTGTTGTTTAGTGTTAGGTACTATGACAACCACCCTCAAAACTGCTAATCTTAATCCAATTAGATCTTTAAAATATTTTGCAATATCTCCAAGCTTCTTTATTTTGGTTTAAAATCATGGAAAAGACCAACCATTTGAAGCTCCTAGCTACCTTATAAAGAAATTAACTTTTTGAAAAATTTCAGGTTGATTTCTGAGCACTCCAAAAAACAAAATCTGCTCTGTTAAGAGTGACTAATGATCTTTTATTAGCAGTGGATGTTAGGGACTGCACCTGTCTGGATGTACTACATCCAAGTGCTGCTTTTGATACGACTGACCATTCCGTCTTACTAAATCATTTGGAACATTTGGTAGGCATTCAAGGCACTGCCCTTGCCTGGTTTATTCTGGTTTATCGATCAGATAATTCTATCTTAATAACAGATCTTTTCTGTAAATTTTGATAGGTTTTCATCTTCATCTGCCTCTGTGAACTCTGGAGTCCCTCAAGGGTCCATTTTGGCTCCCACACTTTTTGCTATGTATACGTTCCCACTCGGTTCAGTAATTCAGCATCATAATATTGCATTTCACTTCTTTGCAGATGAAACACATCTGTATCTACCTCTGAAGCCAAGTAATAAGGGCTCAAAAACTTAATTGCTTGATTGCCTCAAGGATATTAAATGTTAGATGGCTAAAGAGCTGTTCTTTGGTCTTCTTTGGTCTTCCTACTGCCAATTAACAATCTCGGACCTCTTTCCCTATACATAAATCACATGTAAAAGACTGGGGGTGATTTTTGACCTTTCCCTCTGTTTTGACAGAGACATAAATGCTGTGGTAAAGGGTAATTTCTTCCATCTTAGAAATATAGCCAAAATGAAACCTTGTCTATCAAATAAAAACCCTGGAGATAGTTATCCATATTTTTATCTTTAATTAGCTGAAATACTGTAATTCACTGTATCTTGGTATCAGTCAGTTCTCTTTAGCTCATCTACAGCTGGTGTGAAATGTGGTAGGTAGGTTACTAACAGGCACCCATAAGTGGGAAGAAATTACTCCTGTCATGGCCTATTTTCACTGGCTGCCTGTCGAGTATAGGATTGAGTTTATAGTACTTTAATTTGTGTTTAAAGCCATAAATAACCTCACTCCTCTCCATATCCCAAACCTTCTTTACAAGCAGTCCACTGCCAGGTCACTCAGATCCTCTTCTCAATCTCTTCTGGTGGTACCATGTTCTCAATGCATAAAGAGTGGTGATCAAGCTTTTTCAGTGGCTGCCGCAAAAATTTGGAATGTACTGCCTTTTAATATCAGAACTGCACCCACTGTTCACAAGGGGTCTCTTTTTGAACTGCCTTTCCCAAGGTTTCTTCTATTTTTTCCCTACAAGGGTTTTTTTGGGAGTTTTTCCTTGTCTTCTTAGAGTGTCAAGGCTGGGAGACTGTCAAGAGGCAGGGCCTGTTAAAGCCCATTGCGGCTCTTCTTGTGTGATTTTGGGCTATACAGAAATAAATTGTATTGTATTGTATTGTATTGTTCTGATATTTAAATTGTGCCTAAAGTCCTACTTTTTTACTTTTTTTTGGGGATGCAGTGTAAAGTTTTGTCTGTCAAGGGGGAGAGAGGGAATGTCCTTTTGGTTTGGCTTTTTGAAAGACTCAGTCTACTGTTGATATATTGTGATGTTTTTAGTGTGATTTACATGTTTATTTAATCTCTTAAATGTTGTTTTACTCTGTACAGTACTTATGTGTAAAATATGCTTTATATATAAAAGAAAGAAAGAAAGAAAGAAAGAAAGAAAGAAAGAAAGAAAGAAAGAAAGAAAGAAAGAAAGAAAAAGCAAAAATCCACTGCCATTGATATAACGGGTCACTGTGTGTATTTTTATTTTTTGCACATTATTTGCATATCTATGATTTTTCTAAGATAAATGTGCTTCAAATTTGAAGTGTAAAAATAATTCATATGTGACATGCTAATAATTGAAATTTAGAAAAGTTATGGGACTGTGGTGCCAAATTCAAATTTTCTAGAATAAAACAGAAAACAGTAAGTTTCCATAAAGCAAAAGCATATCATAGATGGCTATTAAACCCTTCACTATACAAATATGAACAGAGCAGTACAGCCCAGAGAAAACCAATTAATATGTTGCTTACAATTACAACAAAATTATTAATTAGTACACACATAAAAAGGAGTATAAATCTTATAGTTCAAATATGCAGAAAGGGGCATGTATTAATAGGAAAACCTGGCTAAATGTTTGTAAAGGCAAGTACATTTTTTAAAAACACTACTTTTGCATAGAGGGCAGCGTCTGTTGTGTAATGGAGTCACAATTATGGTGAAAGGGCATGTGAAGCCTCCAAAAGACCAAAACTCAGTGGGTGCCAAATACAGGGAGCTGGCTTTTAAAGTTCAGAATACAAGGAAGGTTCCACAATACATCAAAATGTCTCAAAAGTAAGAGTAAACAGTCAAACTCTAGCTTGGTTTAACAACATTCTTTATAAATAATAATTTATTAACAAAAATAGAAAATAAAGCAAAAAAAGCTCAACAGGGTGAAAAGGAATTGCTTAAAAGCAAAATCCACAGTCCCAAAGTCTGATCCAGTAACAGTAATCCCAAATACAGAAGCAAAAATCCAGAAACAAGAAGAAAAATAACAAGAATTGCATTACTCACACAAAATTTCCAAATTGAATTTAATTTTGTGGAGTTTAGTCTTTCTTTTCTAACTGAATATAAAGCCAGATGGAGGACTCAGCAGCAGTGATGTTAGGGTGGCCCCGCCTCCTGTGACTCCGCCCACAAAGTACACCGATTTGTCCCATATTTAAAGTTACAGGACACAATTACTAAATCATAGAAATAGTAGAAATTTCATAAAAACATGAAAAAGGGTGAAAAAACGTCAATAAAACAGCAAATAAATACAAGCCAGGGTAATAAATGATAGCTGTAACGTAACAGTACCTCAGTACCTTATCTAAGATATCTTCAAGTTTCTTTAATGAAATGGATGCTAATAAAAATGTCTTGGAGCAGAGATATTGAAAGTAAAAGGTATACAAACACACAAATTGTTCTTATGATTTGGATAGCTTACTTAATTTTTTATATTCTTAATTTGTTTTATTTGATATTAATATATTTTTCTTGGTTTGACATTAATGTATTTCTTCTTGTTGGCTTTGAACATTAGAGAAGAGAATATATTTTTATATCAATATTTTTGTTTAAACCTTATTAATTCCATTATTGTCATGTTTTAAAAAATACCATAATACCATTTTGTTTTGGACAGTGTTGTTACTATGAAGCGGTGACCTGACATTTGGGGTTGTCATGAAGCTGCGTGCGATGGTGTCATTAATTAGACCATATAGATGTTGGTGTACTGGACGATATTTTGTGCAAAATTGTGGATGTTCGTTAAAAGTCTTTGGTGTGTACTGCTTTGGGTGTTTTGGTTTATTTGATTGCTTACAGCTATGGCAATTTTTTACAACAAAGATTTTGGTTTTAACATTTTGATTTTGACAGCTTTTCACCCTGCCTCCCTCTGGTCTTCATCTCCTCCGTCTCCATCTTGATGCCCCTCTTCACCCAATCATCCCCTGCCTTTTGATCCACATGCCCATACCACCATAGTCTGTTTCTAAACACCACATGTATCACCACATAACATATAATTATTAAAACAAGAACAGATAAGACGATATTGCAGTAACTGAGCTGAGATATGTACCTTTATTAAACTTTAGCCCATTAGAATAACGATTAAACTTTAAAAAATTTAACTTTTCTCTTCATTCTATACACCTCAGACTATAAACCAAGCACCAGATCATGTCACTTGCAGAACTTCTTATGGGGTGTATTGATAAATGGGATGAGACAGAGTATAGGAGTCAGGTGGAGAAATTTGTTTTTTGGTGCAGAGAAAATTGTCTGCATCTTAACATCAGCAAAACCAAGGAACTGGTTATTGACTTTCACCGCACAAAAGAGCCTCTACGTCCAGTTACTATTCAAGGGGTGGATGTAGGTGTGGTCAACTCCTACACATACTTGGGGGTCTACATTAATGACAGGTCGGACTGGTCTGTATAAGAAATGGAAGAAAAGGCTCTTCTTCCTTAGGAGACTGCATTCCTTTAATGTGTCAAGTGACATCCTTCACATCTTCTACAACTCTGTGATGGCTAGTGTGCTATTCTAAGCTGTGGTGTCACTTCAAGAGAGGCTCACCAAATTAACAGGCTAATTAAAAAGGCAGGCTCAGTTATAGGAGACACTCTGGACCCCCAGGAAGTTGTAGCAAAGGAGAGAATTAAAATAAAACTGACTGCCATTATGAACAATGTTGCACATTCTCTTTCTGACATATAAATTTGAGTAGTTCAGCCAATGAATTATTCAGCAGTGTGTCAAGAGACACTACAGGGGCTCCTTTATGTCAATATCAAAATGCCTGCATAATGCCATACTATGAGTAGCACTGCCAAGTCAGAACTGTTCTTTCTTTTGAATTTTTCTTGCTTTTATTTTAACTGCAGTGTGTGCTCAGACCAAAGTGTGTATGTATATTTATTTAATTACTTATTTCTCTACATATTTATGCATTTAAAGAGCTCCTGTAGAAAGGCAGATTCCTCCTGAGGACAAATAAAGATCTATCTATCCAAAATGACAGAGATGGAGTGTACTACCTTTTGTGCTATTGTTGTGCAATTATGTGTTGTCATATGCTTAGAGTTAGAGTATTGTGAATTTGTGGAAGATGGCTTATGAGCCAAAAGTCTGCCTTTTAAACTTTCATTTTATTTTTATTGTGGAATTAACTTTGATGTAATTTTTTTCCTTTCATATGTACTGTCTTATAGCTGCCTTTTTTCATTGCTGCACGTAAAAGCTTTATAACAGGGCACATAAGGAGAGCTGTGAATAAGAATTGTGATAAGCTTGTGGCAAAGGGAGAGTATGCTTGCCTATAAACTGACCATGAGGGAATTTGCAAGCCACAAGCAAATCATATCCTACTGTGATATTGGAAGAAAACCTAGAGCCATATATAGCCTATAAGTTCAGCTTTAAACAAAGTTTGCCAAAATGAACAGTGGATATTCTGGGCATATTTTAGGATTTTCACACTAATATGCATATGATGTGACCCTGTAGTTAGGATATAGAGGGTTGGATAATGGATGGATGGATATGATATTTTAATTATCAATCTAATGATCGTTTATAAGGTATTATAGATGCTGTTAGTAAAGATTTTTTTTTTGTTTGGTAATGCTTAAAATGACCATTTTTGCCACATGCTGGGCTTCAGTCTAATATTCATACAGTATACTATTTCTATTATGAAACTCGATAGTTCCCAAGCATAATGTCTCAGAAACTTCCAAAAATACCTACTAGAGGACAGTATTACTGTCAAACCATGGATAATAAAAAGGGCTAACACAGAATCTTGATAAAAAGTTTATTCTTAACAAAAATGCTGTGCAATAATAAGAATCTCCGTAAAGTACAAAAAGGCACAAAGCAGTTGCCAGCAAAGGCCATCCAAATGCAGTCATTCAATGGTGAAGTCAAAAAAACAGAGCAAAAAGATAAAAATTCCAGAAATTACAAAAGCACAGAAATAATTTCAATAAAACACTTACCAAATCTTGTGCACTTTCAAATGAACCGCAAGGGACTCTGGGTAGCTCCTCCCTTTACAAATCTGAGGGCAATCCCTTGTGATGATGGCCAATCTCAATTCACAAGGCACATAACAAAGACATGAAGATTGATACATAAAATGTAAACAACAATGTAAATCATAAACAAAGCAATATTAACATATACAGTGGAACCTCGGTTTGCGAGCATAATTCGTTCGAAACGTGCTCATAGTCCAAAGCACTCGTATATCAAAGTGAATTTCCCCATAAGAAATAATGTAAACTCAGATGATTTGCTCCACAACCCAAAACTATTCATATAAAAATGATTAATATAAAATATAAAGTAAAAATACATAAAACAAATTAACCTGCACTTTACCTTTGAAAAGAATCATGGCTGGTGTGAGTGAGTTTCTAAACTCTTGTGGGATTGCACCCAACGGGACGACATGCGGAAGAGTGTCCCAAAGCAATTGCAGTCTCCCAGCGCCGTAGCAGTTTGCCGTAAAACCGAATCCAAAAAGATCGTGGAAATGCTATAAGCGCCTGCCATCGATGGGTGATACAAGGAACATTATAAATGCGCAGGGCCCTGCCTGACTGCTGTGTCTGTGTATAGGAGAGCGGCAGATCCTGCTACAATAAATAACCACGCTGTTGCTGTATTCATGCTGAATAAAGCTGGTGTTGCTAAAGTACTGAGACTCAGCTTCGTGTTTTAAGGATGCAAGACGCGTGCACACACACATACACACACATGCGAGCGAGCAAGCACACACACATACACACACACACACGCGCGCACACACAGTCACAATGCTAATGCTGCAGTAAACAATATACGCTCGTATGGATGTTGTCTATATGAGTGAGGCACGCCGACTCAGATGGAGAATAGGAGACAATTGCCCACAATCCTGCAGCGAGAGAGAGAGAAGAACCATCAGCTCAGTTGTGATCACATGACGCTCAGCAGACAAAGCGTATACATACTACTCGTACTGCAAGACCTTGCTCATTTATCAAGTCAAAATTTATTAAAAATTTTTGCTCGTCTTGCAAAACACTCGTAAACCAAGTTACACACAAATAAATCAAAAATGTACAACAAAGACATAAAACACAAATCTGAATCCCAGCCAGGAAAGAACCCTGGATGAAATATAAGTTTACATTTAAATTGAAGTTTAAGTTTAACTTTGAAATTTATTTTGTTTAAAATGGTTACACCACAGCCAGCTAATGCTATGAAAACCAAACTTCCATTCAAATCGGTAAAGAGTTTTATAGCTTATATTTTATGGCACAGATCAGTACAACATAAGTTCATATTTTCATATTTTCAAGACAAATGAGATTCGTGCCACCTATGCACCTGTTTGGGAAGATTATTTTGTCACAAATGTTGAAAACTACAGGGCAGATGGTGAGGAAGGCATCTACTGTAAGAGTAAAAATGCTTACTAATTTGCTGAGATGTGTTATGAATTTGTTTGGCATAACAAGTAGAAATCATTTACTTCTGCTTTGAAATGATGAGTAATTTCACTAACAGCATGAAGCATATGGTTTCCAATCCCTGTAAGCCTCGTATTTGTTCTATAAAGAAGACAAGAATGAAAATAAGCTCAATGAAACCCAAGCAACAAAACTGAACTACAATACACCACATAATTCATTTTCTAATTTTAAAAATTCTTATCCTATCCATTTCGTGACTAATACGAGGTATTTCAGTAACAATCCTAAAATCAAAGCCTTAACAATACCACTGTACACTGAGCTGTTATGACATGCAGAGTTCCAAGGATTACTCTGAGCGAGATGAGATGAGGAAATGATAAGAATGTGAAAAATCGGTGGCCATTAGGCTAGTGAAGGGCAAAATACCAGGACTGAGCAACAGGATCAAGAAGGGGTGAAAGAAAATGTCAAGGTCAAAAATGCTGAAAAGTATTATACTAACGCTAGGGTCTACTTGAAAATGTAGCACTAAGGAGAAAGATTTTTTTTTTTACCCAGCAATGGATAACTTTTTATATGCTACGTTCTGTAACGTTGCAAGTGAGACTACATGGTAACGTTATTGCTTCCATGACTGTTGTGCAAATAATAAAAATCTAGAAATTAACAAAATATAACTTTTTAAATGCAATTCAAAATGCAAAACTGACATTATAATAAGATTATATGTGTAAAAAAAACCACAAAAATACAAACATAGAACTAAGTGTATATTACAAGAATCTATGTAAAAAACAGAGACAAGGAGGATTCATCAGTTCCTGCCCGTGAAGCCCACAGTTGGCAAATTCCTCTTGAACCCAAAACCTCAATAGTCATGACTGGGACGAACCAATGGCGGTTGAGGCAGACAAACAAGACTTTAAAATCTGGATTATGGGAGTTTATCAGCCACAAAGAATTAAAACTGTCAAAAAGAATGGACACTAAATAGTTTAAACAATGCAATAAATAGGTAAAATCAGTGCCAATAAAATCAATAAAGTGTCTTAGGGTGCAAGTAAGAAATCCAAATAAAGTTAAATGCCCAAAATGGAGTGGTAAAACCATTACATATTTTCTTGCACTTGCTTTGTTCTCATCAGAACAACAAGAAACATTAAAGTTGCAACCTGTTTCATCTTCGACCTACCATGCAGGTCAGAACTTCACTATCCATGGCCTATTTGGTTTGTGGGGTGTCCTGCCCATCTACTGATGCCACTGCCCAGGCTCTTACCCTGATGCAGCCCGTCACATCCTTGATCCATCCCTTGCCTTCCTCATAGCTCCCAAGGCACCTTGCCCACCTATCTATGCCACAGTTCTCTCTCTCTTTTTCTCTCTGTCTCACGCCAGCTTCACAGCTCAGCTGATGTGAACCCTGCCACTCCTCAGTGCCTTCGCAGCACTCAACTGTTTAAAGGAAGGTCAGCCAAACCGATGCTGCCCTTTCCAGCATTAACCTACCTCTGCTGTCAGCAATAGCTCACCTTCAGTTTCATTAGGCCATTTCTCTTATTCACAAGGTCCTCGTCTTATGACACACCCAGCCTCACACACACCAGTTTGCATGGCCGAGATGATATTGTCAGTATGGCAATGTGACGAATCTGGTGGCCTGTGATTGAGGCCAGAGCACATCGCACTTTTAAAAACCAAAATTCTCCCAACCTCCCCCATAAAAAGCTAAAAATTACAAACAGGACAAACGAACATACAAAATGTAAAAATAATTGAAACAAGTAAAATCATTTTCAAAGTCCATTGTTCTTTTGTGCATTTTTTTTCAAACAGACACTCATCATTATAGGGAGTGAGCTCCTGGTACGATTCTTCTTTCATGCCTTGTTGTCCTCCACTGATCCATCCCACTGCTGCCACCATTTTGTGATGCCTGGGTTGCTCTTGAACCAGGGAAATCAATAGTCACAACTAGGACGAACCAATGGTGAAAAAATGCAGACAAACAAGACTTTAAAATTGGGATCATGGTAGTTTATTAGCAATAGAGAATTGAAACTGCCAAAAGGAATGTGCAAACAGTGCAATGAAAAAGTCAACAAATAGTTCAATAAATAAATCAATAATATCCGTGCCACTGAAATCAGTAAAGTGTAGTGGGGTGCAAATAAATATTCCAAATAATGTTAAACTGCCCAAAATGGAGTGGTAAAACCATTAAGTCTTTTCTTGCAGTCTCACTGTCCTCTTCACGACAATGTTAGACATTACAGTTGTAGCCCTTTGCAACCTAAAATGCGTGTCAGAACTACCCCATCCAGGGCCTCCTGGGTTCCCAGAGTGTCCTGCCCATCTACGGATGCTGACACAGCCTATCACATCATTGATCCATCCCTTGGATCCGAACCCTTGCTGGCAATGGCTTCCATGAAGCACCCATGGAGCCTTTCCCATCTAATGATACCCCCAGGTTTTAAGCTTCCTTTCTCCATTAATCTCCCTTTGCTCTCTCTCTCTCCCGCCAGCTCCACAGCTCGGCTGACACAAGCCCTACTATTTCTCGGAGCCTTCACAGCAACCTTAGTCCAATTTTTCAAAGGATACACAGTGCTGCCCTTCCCAGTATTCTGTTACCTATTCAATTAATGATCGCTCACATTCAGTTTCGTTTAGACCATTTCTCTTTATCACCCATTTTTTGTCTTATAACACTAGCAAGAAATAGGAAAGGGCAGTTGCTAGATAACAGTGTAAGGGGAAAAGGGTGAAAGCAGTTTTCCATATATTCAGTTTTCCTGTGGAGAAAATGTGCACAATGGTTGCATGTTTGTGTGTTTCGGTGTGGAAAATACACATCATGTTATATTTTTTAAAATCTATAGCCCCTCATTGGTAATGTGGACTACATGCATAAATACTGAAAAAACCCAGCTAAACACGGAAGTGTGAATGAGTATTTAGGAAGCAATATTCCTTGTTTTCTACCCCAATTATTTTCAGTGTGTTTCGTGTTTTGCAAATTGTGAAATCTCCAGCCAAGTAAATTTTAGTAATTTCTGCAAAACTGTAAGCACATTGAACCTTGCCTGTTCCACCCATCAGTATGTACCACATTACAGCTATATAACTGCAATTGTTTGCTTTGTTTTCTCCCTGTTAAGGAAACTAATTCATGATATATGAGAAAATAATAATGTAGTTATGGTCATATTATTGAATATGTTCCCAACAGAATGAGAGAAGTCTCAGCTAAGCTTCTGCACACTAGCCTGGCCTATGTTACTTGTTCACAAATCCTTCCACTATCTCTGGTCTATCACCATCATAACTTCATTAGTCTTATGCTTTCTGATTGTGTGACAAACTATAATCTGCTGCTCATGGTAGCCTTTATGATTTAGAATATATCTAGTTCCTCTCATGTGTTCCTAAGTTATTGTCTGTTTTTTCACCTGCATTATTATCTTTCTTTAATTTAATATTAGTTATTGTATCAGTATGCTGCTGCTGGAGAATGTGAATTTCCCATTGGGATTAATAAAGTATCTATCTATCTATCTATCTATCTATCTATCTATCTATCTATCTATCTATCTATCTATCTATCTATCTATCTATCTATCTATCTATCTATCTATCTATCTATCTATCTATCTATCTATCTATCTATCTATCTAAGAGATTCCTCATTTAACAATGCTGCTTCTAAACTCAGCCAGCAAGTGATAGTTACCAACCTTTTGTTCACTACACAATACTAAACTCCCAGAGCCAGTTTTCCACAGTAAATAATCATAATTGTTTTTTTTGTCTCAAAACGTATTAACATATTACAGTTATAGAAATTTTTTTTAATTAACTGCGACATAAAAAGATGTTAGGTGTTTTCTGCTGTCTGTCTGGCTTGCTTGTGTGGGTATTAGGATAGCCCATACAGACGATGATTGACAGCAGTGCCCCGGAAGGTGGGGCATCTTTTTTCTGGGGAAATTTCCATAAACCGCGCCATTTTTCAAAAGGAGAGAAGACAACTATCGAGGAGACATAATACGGAAAAGATCTACTGTAACTAAACAGATCAGCATCTTCCCGGGCAATGGAAAAAGGTTCTACAGCTCCAAAAAAAACTGTCTGTTAGGAGGAGGACAGTGATTTACTCTTGGAGTGCGAAAGTTACATTCTGTTATCACTAACGGATTCAGGTGAGCTCACAAAGACCTTTTTTTTAGTGGTGCAGACTGACTGTAAAACATTTTTCAGTTAAGACTCAACTAGTTGGGGTCGGCTGGCATTCTGCACTTTATTCACCTGCAGATAAAAGTATGCTGGACCTTAGGCCTTGTGAGTGAATTTCGGAAGGGGACTGGAGGTGCGATTTTCTATTGTATATATATTGTTTGATTTGTTGTTTGCATGTTTAGGGGTTATTTTGGGTGGGTGGCAGGCAGGAAAGGGATTGTGGCTGTTTTACATCTTCTTGACCTTCTTTTTTTGTATAATATATTTTACATTTGCTTACGAATGTTGTCTTATAACTCTTTTTTATACTGTATATATTGCATTCATCTGTTTGAACTGAACATTGCAAAAGGGAACGTACGGCGGGGAGCTGCAGGGTGCGATATTGGCCTATCCTGTTTATCAGTTGCCTTCCAGTTAGGAAGGTGAGCCGTAGTCATCTACCCATTTCAGTGTGTTTGGGCTGATTCGTTACAACTTTATATTTTAATAACGCATTGTTATATTTGCATGTTCTTTACTGGTCAGGTGCCCTTGGGTGCCTACCTAACTTGACTCTGTGGTAGATCCCACAGCTGACTCCACTGTTTGCCACTGAACTTTGTTATAGTTGGTCTCACACTGGCTTCCTTCACAAGTCGCCTTTATAATCAGAGGCCAAGTGGGATGGCATAAACTTTACAGAGCCATCATATTACAATGCAACTTCGTAATTAATGAGCCCTTGGCATTTTCATCCTTCTGTTTTATTCCCTTTGATAACCTTAGCTCTGATTTCTATGTGAAAACTCACAGGTCAACATTTTTAATTTTTCTTTAAGATTCGGATCCTCCCAACGTCAAGTTGTGATATGTTGAAATTATAGATATATGGCTATTATTATCATTTTTATTGTACACAGAAAGGTATCAATTTACTTTGCAGTATTTTTGCTGTGTGTGTATATGCTGTGAGAAGTTAACTAGGCAGCTAATTATGAATCCCAGAGGGGGCCCACCAGCAGACAG
The DNA here is from genome assembly GCF_900747795.2 of Erpetoichthys calabaricus. Taxonomy (NCBI): domain Eukaryota; kingdom Metazoa; phylum Chordata; class Cladistia; order Polypteriformes; family Polypteridae; genus Erpetoichthys; species Erpetoichthys calabaricus. The sequence goes on from NC_041396.2 coordinate 208,083,038, forward strand.
AATGCCTATAAATACTTAAATGATACCTATAGGGTGCTGAAAGGACCGATGGGGCACTAGTAAATAGCAACTGTCATAGGGCATTGGGGGCAGCAGAGGGTTCCCATTATAAAACAGGTGAAAACCTGTACTTATTGTAAACTTCAGAGTTGCTTCAAACAAAGTCCCAAAAATGAAAGGGTCCATTAACATTTGTTGTGTGTGACATAAAGGGCAAAAGAAGAATCTTTATAAAATGAAGGTTTTATTACACAATAATCCTCTGTAGCAAAAGAAACTCTTGAGGTGCACAAAAGACACAGAAGGAGCTGCCTTCAAAAATAGGCAGCAAACAAGCCCTAAAGACACAATTCCCAAGGAGGTAAAAAACAGAGCAAATAAGTGAAAATCCAGTACGCAGTATTAATATAATGAGAACTCACCAGAACCCATCATATACACAGGGACTGTACATTCTCTAGGTCTCTATAGGATTTAGGGCCGTCCCTTGACGGTGATGGAGAGGTGGCCCCGCCTCTTAGGGACACACATAGAACATGGTGGAAAGCATGGACATTGAGATATAAAATAATACACAAAATTAATAAAAATACAGAGTAATGGAAACAATCAATATAAAAATATCAATATTAACACAACCAAATGGTTTAAACATTAACAAAAAAGGACATACAAAGGAATGTGAATGTCAGCCAGGGGAGCAGCATAGCAGTTCCATTTATAGGGACTAGGCAGCATGGACTGGCTCTTTAAAAAGTAGCGGACTCAAGGATGCAGTGACACCTCAGTTACCCGGGGAATGAAGCATCCATGGCTGTTAAAGCTTTGATTGGAGATGTGGGCAGGGGCCAATGTTCAACTGGCAGGAAGGTAATGTGATCAGGACATGAAGATGATAGGTAAGTGATAAGAAAGAGAGGGGGAGTACAGTGTTGTTGTACTTTGGACAAGGAGTGTGTTGTGGTGGTTGTGTTTTGAACAGTGAGCAAATGAGTAAGTCACCTAACTTTTTACATTAATTAGAGACCAGAAGCTGTGTAGTCAGTCCCACTATGGACAGAGTCGGCATTCAGCGCATTGTTTTTTTGTTCTCCTTGTAGTGAGCTGGAGGGCACATCCTCTCTTTTTCCCTCCTTTAAATATACAGTATACTGCATGTGGTGCTGGGGGAAGTCCAAAAAGAACACATCTATGTATTCATTTTTGTTTACTGTATATATTTTCCTTGAAAACATATACAAAAATACATTTTCAGTAAAATGTTTGCAGTATAATATAATCACATATTTCAAAGTTAAGGCATTGCATTTCTTTGATGCAGAGAAAGAAATAAACAAGCATGTATAGTATAATTCAGTACATACAGTTGAACACTGCACCTTTAGAAAGGTTAATCCATTAAGAATTCTCCTAGGAGCAAAAGGAACATTCAAGAAAAAAGAAATTCTCATGAAACAAAGCATCCTTTCACAGAATTCTTACAAAGTAGGCCAGCGTGCATAGCGGTTAAAATCAGTAGGTTGCAAAGTGCATAGTAGTGGGTTTGGCACAGCACTCACTTGCAGTCCAGGGTACTTTAATCTGTAGAGCTGCATTTGATTTCCGTTCAAGACAGCCTGAGGTGGCCAGGATTGTCTATAAAACTTAATGGTCTGCAAGAGGACCTCAATGTAGATGTTTGTGGCTTCTCAAGGTTTCATTTTCTGATGATATGCAAGTGCACTGTTGGGCTGACTTAAGTACTGCACTTAACTAGTAGAGGCCATTTTATTTTCGAAAGGAGGCCAAAATAATCAAGAATGGAATACCACATTTTTTTTTTAATCTTACCGCAGTAAATATTTACACCTAATTTATTTTACATTATATTTAAAGAACTGCTTTCCAGAAATTGTACATTTTGCTCAAAATGTGAATGTTTAAACTAAACTGATTTATGAGTGAAATGTGCTTTCAAACAACTGCACAGCAAAATGAAAAAGAACTACAGTACTTGATCAACTCCCTGTTATAGTGGTCTCCCAGACTGATCTGATAGAATCTTCCTCACATGTTGACTGTTGTTTTGCATATTATTTTCACGTACAGTAAGTAGTCTTCTAATGGATATGTGAATGTAAACTACTGTACATCATCCAGAAGTACCATATTATTCCTTAAATGTATCATGTTCCTTCTATGTTCGATTGGAATCACACTTTCAACTTTCCATTTGTCAGGTATTTCTGAATAAACAGAAGAAAAACACACCGTCACCTTACTTATGCTCCTTAGGAAAAGTAGACAAGCTGTTCTCCTTGGAGCAGTTGCTAAAGGGTACATGGGAGGATGATAACCCAGTCTATGTGCGTTTGGTTGATCTGGAGAAAGCATATGATCGTGTCCCTCAGCATGTGTTGTAGGATGTGCTACAGGAATATGGGGTAGATGAGTTGCTCTTTTGTGTCCGAATACTTGGTGTTAAGTTGAATTCATTCACTGTGGGTGTTAGTCGCCGTCAAGGCAGTGTACTGTTTCATAGACAGGATATCAAGGCAAAGCCAAGGATGTGAAGGTAATAATAATTCATTACATTTATATAGCGCTTTTCTCAGTACTCAAAGTGCCCAGCTGGGAAGGCTAGGGAGTAGGATCATTACTTTACACAGATATTGCTACCCTCTATGGTTCATTTGAATCAGGAGCATCAGAGATAAGCACCTCCAAGTCTGAGTTCATGGATCTCAGCTGGAAAACAGTGGATTGCTTTCTTCAGGTGAAGGGGGAACAACTGCCTTTAGTTGACAAGATCAAATATCTAGCGAACTTGTTCATGAATGATGGAAGAAGGGAAGTTGGGAGTGTCAAGCAGATTGGAGCAGCGGCAGCTGTTTTGTGGGTGCCAAACTAGTCTGTGGTGGTCAATTAAGTGCAAACCTCTCATTTTACAAGTCAGTCTAGATCTTTGTGCTCACCTGACCGAAGGAATGAGATCAAATGACAAGTTCCCTCACAGGCCTGCAGGGCCGTTATCTGGTGAGAAACTCAGCGATTTGGAGTCACGGCTTCTCTAGATCCATAGGAGCCAGTTCAGGTGGTTTGCACACAATGTGAGGATGCCCCCCAGGACAGTAGCTAGTGAGAGGAAGGCTAGGCTGACCACATGGTCTGCTGCCATGTCAACCCTCATCAGGATAGTCAGTTTCAGAAGATGAGATGTGGCGCAATGAAATGAGTTTATTACAACACTATTGGTGAAATCCCAGGGATTTTCGTTCATCCTTAATGTACTAAAACACATTTGACTCTGCATTTTAAAATCGTTAAACACTGAACTTATTTTAACTTCAACATGAGGAAACAATTGCTTTCTTCTTATGTAAATATTTGGCTAAAGTATTGATTTCGTGGGTTAAATATTTTCTGTTCATGATCAATAATTTTGCTTGTGTATTTCTAATTATTCATGCTTATTTCCTGTTTTTTTTAGTAGAGTAGAACTGGAAAAATTGGAATTTTTATTATTTTCCATAGAAATTCTCTTTTCAGTTCTTCTTTTAACATTTTGAATCTATTTGTTTAAACCTTAGCTGCCCAGTATTCCTCTAGGTCTAAATGTGTCAACTCTTTCATATTTTCTTGAGAAGAAATCTTTTTGGACTTACATCATGCTTTAGTAAAGTTTTCATTCATATATAGTATTCTGCATTTTCTGTCTTCTTATTTTTGGCCTGCCTCTGAAGAGAAAACCATATGATAGTCAAACTTGTTGAGACCTTGGACAGCCATTTTAAGCCTTACATACAAGTTTTTTTGTTAATGTTATTTTTAAAAATGTGCAATATAACAGTTTTGTCACTTACAAAATCTACATAAAGATACAAAGTTTAGTCTCACGGTTTGTTAGGTTGTGACGTTCCTGCCATTTGTAATTCTTCATGCAGTGGAGTACAGTAGTTAAGCCTTTTTCTGCGAATAATTGAGTAAAAGTGCAAGAAAGGTGATATGGTTTGCTTGCTCCACTCTTTAAACTTTTGTTAGAAAATGGGAATTGCTGAATGATTATTTACAATATGTCATGATGTTATATCATTTATATGCTTATTTGTACAATTCTGAGACAAAGATGTGCAGGGAGGATGGAGAAGAAGAGTAAGGCCTGTGATCTATATGCCACATAGCAAGTAATAATCAGCATTAGCCACCTTTGCAACACTAGTTAATCTTGCAAACTGTGAGGGTAAAAATGTATGAGTTTTACACATTTTAAATCAAATATCTCTGATATGTGTGTGAAATTTATTGCTGTTTCAAGCACTGAAATAACAAAGTTCTTTTCAGTTCCCCAGTATTATGTTTGGATTAAAGTCAACATGTTAATTGGGCTGCTCAAGGAAATAACATTTTTGTGTGAAGCCAATTCTGGACATTTGCCTTCAATTCATCAGATCATTTTTATCATTTGCACACTGCAAATATATGTATATTTTGAATTTTTTTTTTAGAAAACTAATGACATTCCATATTTTTGTCATAGTTACAAATTGTATAACTTTAACAAATTAAACAAATTCTGTATGTAAATAAATAAATAAATATGCCAATTAGGCTTTATTGTCATACTATCTATACATATACCTTGGTACATTATACAATGGTATTAAATTACATTTGCCTAGGCAACAATACAATATCTTGACAACAATGACAAACGTAACAATACAAAGGGGTGGGTAATTCACTTTAATAAAAGTTTAAGTATCTGTTTTTGTCCAGTTGCTATGTTTCTGTCATTCCAAAATATGGCACAAACATTTTTAGTAATAAAATGCATTGCATTTATCATTCAAATAGATGGTGCGTCACAAACATTAACACTGCTTTTACAAATCCCATACCAAATGGCATTTAACAGAGATATATGCATTCCATGTTGCAATGCAAACGTGAATGCTGAGGTCTACATTGCTTTTTTAGATTTGAACCCGTAGCATAGCTACATAAGGGAATGTAGAACAAAGAACAAATCAACATAATATTGACAAACAGCAATCAATGATAACAGAAGATGTATAATGAACAAGAAATACAATAATGAACAGGGGCCTCATGTATAACGCCTTGTGTAGAACTCACACAATAACATGGTGTAAGCACAAAAGCGGGAATGTGCGTACGCACAGAAAAATCCAGATGCAGGAATCTGTACGTACGCAAACTTTCACGTTCTTCCACTACATAAATCCCGATCAGCGTGAAAGTAACGCACGTGCACGCGCCTTCTGTCCCGCCCCAACTCCTCCCAGAATTACGCCTCTTTGAATATGCAAATCGATATAAATAGCCTTCTGTAAAAAGACAATGGGAAAAGCACGGGGGAAAATATAAGAATTTCAGCAAATACCAAGTGGAGGCAAAGGAAAAACGTACTATTGTTGGTTTAAACAGTGGTATAATCAACAAAAGGAAGTTGATCGAGTGACAGAGTGTCGGACAAACTCGAAAGCTCAAGTTCACAAAGTCGCACAGTGCCCGAAATAAAAAAGAAATCACATATCAAAGTCACCGTGAAAAGGCAAGTCATAGCCCACCGTCTGAGTGTCATATGAAAGCTTATTAGGGTACAGACAAAAAAAAAATAGGCACACAGTGGGAAAAAAGCACGAAATGTCAACTTTAATCTCAAAATTTCCACTTTAATCAAGTAGTTTATTTTGCCATTAAAGTAGAACATCATAAACTTCATCTTAAAATCGTTTAATTTACTAGTTTCTCAAATCCAATTGTAACTAAAGTAGGATGTTAAATGCTTTGTTCTGTATTTGATCTTCTTTGTGCTCTGTGTGTGAATCACTACCTGCTTCTTAAACGGGCTTTCTCTTTCTCCAACAGGACACATAATCCATTACATTTGTGATATTACAGCTCTCTGAATAATTAAAATACTGAGATGTATACGTGATATCTTTTTCATGATGAAAGGAATGAAAGCATGTTATTAAACATGGGAACACGGTGGTGCAGTGCTTGTTCATATCTCATGCAAGAGGCTTGCTGCGCCATATTTCACCTTCGATGAAATAATTTATTACAGAAGTCCTGTCTCTTTCAAACGTACTAACCTCCAATTCCTGTCCTTACTTTTCTTTCTCCAAATACCCAATCGCCACACAATCAGCTCCGTAATAGACGTGAAGCCATCTGTAAGCTTAGAACATCGATTCTTCAAAACTTTTAAGGAACATTGAAATATCTTCGTAGTACATGTTTAATTATTCTATCTTTCCAGTGTCGCGTCAGCGCAAGAATACAACGCAATGCAGGAACAATCCCTGAACTAGCTAGCGCTGCGGCACAGTGTCCTCACATGTTTAATTATTAACAATACAGATTATTTAAATGAAGTTAAAGTTTTATCTGTATAATATAATCAACATATTTTGCTGCATTTCATCTTAAAAATGAATACTGTCATCATATGTAAATACGCGCTTTATAAAGTGGCGCAGGTTGTGCAATATTATAACTGTAGCGCAAGTTTACAGTGAGGTGATTGTACTTATAAGTACAAACAGTTCTGCAAGGAGCACTTGATGGACTGATTGAGTGCGTTTAGAGTTCTTGGGATGAAACCTTTTCTGAACCGCGAAGTCCGTACTGGGAAGTCTCTAAAGCGTTTTGCTGTGGCTCAGGCAGCGTCTGCTTCATGCTGTATACCGATATTTCTCTTTCCGATCAGCTGCTGCTGTGATTCCCCACTCAGATACAGTGATATAAATACTCCAAGTGGTGCAGTGAGAGTAAAATGGAAAAAGATGATCTGTTTTGGCAACCCTTAACAGGAGCAGCTGAAAGAAGAAGAAGATGCAGTGAGAGTTACAATGCTAAAGCAGTTATGGTATTTGGAATACTATGGCTATTCCCTGGACCATTATATTGCTGCAGATTAATTACAATCAGATGCATTACACTAATAAACAATATGCAGTTAGTTTCAGTGTATTTATAAAGCCGCGTCAGGAATGTGGAGCTAAGAAAGAAAGGGTGACCACGCAGGAACAGTAGCACTGCTTTGACGCTGGGTGCCACCAGTCTGCAAAACCGAGCGGAGAAATTGTGTACGCCAAGGTATGAGTTACCGTGGAAATGTGCGTGGCTTTACGCCAAGTTTAGGTTTTATACATCGCGATTTGAGCGTGGAAACGGGAGTACGCAACATTTCTGTGCGTACGCACCGTTTATACATGAGGCCCCAGAAGAGTAATTAGACATAAGCCTATATTAAGGGGGCACATGCATGGGCGGGGGGGTATCATTGTGTTCAGAAGCCTGACTGTGGGAAGAAGCTGTTGCTCAGTCTGGCAGTGCTGGTCCACAGGCTCCGATGCATTCTGCTGGATGGAAGCAAGGAAAAGAGACTGTGGAATTGGTGTGATGCAGCATTTTGTGAGCAGGTCCATAATGTAAAGAAAAGAAGTCCTGATGATGGCCTCCACTGTTATAAATGGATTTGTGATCAGATACAGTATATTACCATATCCATACCAGCCAATGATACTGTACAACTGATCAGCACTTTTTCTGTGTCACCGCTATAGAATGTGATGAGGGTATGATGTGGAAGGCTTACCCTGTTCAACCAGCGAAGAAAGTGGAGTCACTGCTGTGCTGTGTTGATAGACCAGGTCACCTCCTCCCCCAGGCACACACCAAGGAGTTTGGTGCTTTACACACTCTATTACAGAACTCTTGATGTAAAGTGGAGTGTGGGCAGGATGGGTCTTCCTTAAATCCACAATCATCTCTAACTTTTAAAAATACTGAGAGACAGGTTATTGCATTTGCAGCAATCTACCAAGTGCTTCACTTCAATTCTGTACTTTGTCTCATCATCATTCTTTATGAGACCCAAACATTGTGTCATCAGCAAACCTAAATAATGCTGTTGGAGTTATACAATACAATTTATTTTTGTATAGCCTAAAATCACACAAGAAGTGCCGCAATGGGCTTTAACAGGCCCTGCCTCTTGACAGCCCCCCAGCCTTGACTCTCTAAGAAGACAAGGAAAAACTTCCAATAAAAAAACCTTGTAGGGAAAAATGGAAGAAACCTTGGGAAAGGCAGTTCAAAGAGAGACCCCTTTCCAGGTAGGTTGGGCATGCAGTGGGTGTCAAAAGAAGGGGGTCAATACAATACAATACAATACAGAGTACTGTTGTATGTTGTATGTTGGAATACAGTCAGTTTACAGAGTAAACTAAGTGAAATGAACTGAGCCAAGCACACATTCTGGGGGGCTCCAGCACCCTGTTATTGCTGACGCAGACTGTCTGTGGTCTTTCTACTAGAAAGTCCAAAATCAAGTTATGAATGAAAGAACTGAAAGCCAACAGTCTCAGCTTTCCTATAAAGGTCTGTGGGATGATGGTATTAAATATGGAACTGAACTCAATAAGCAGCATTCTGATTTAGGTGTTTTGCTTGTCCAGGTGACACATGGACAGCTGAATAACAGATGTTGTAGCATCTTAGATAGACTGGTATGGTAGGCAAACTACAGGGAGTCATGTGATGCTGGAAGTTGTATTTTAATGTGCCCCATGGCCAGACTCTTGAAGCACTTTGTGATGAGATAAAACAATGGCGTGACACGTTTCTCCTAATATATCATGCTAGCTCATATATTATTGTTAAAAAAAATTCTCTGAAAAAATCAGTTTGATTTACTGCAACTTCTGTAAAATACATTCAACCCTCTTAGTGTTAATTAACCGTGTGTGTCACTTGGGTTCAGAACTCTATGTAAAAATGGTTAACCCTGAGTACTTCTCAGGAAAATGTGTTTTGATGGCATATACAGTGTTAAACCTGAATAACACTTGGGTCAGAATTCTGCTGCCATCATTTGGATGAAATAACAACATGCTGTAAAAAACAACAACAACAACTACAACATTTATTTCTATAGCACATTTTCATACAAATGTTGTGGCTCAAAGTGCTTTACACGATGAAGAAAAAGAAAAAAGACAAAATAAATAAGAAAATAGAATTAGGGAACACTAATTAACATAGAATGAAAGTAAGGTCCGATGGCCAGGGAGGACAGAAAAAAACAAAAAAAAAACTCCAGACGGCTGGAGAAAAAAACAAAGTAAAAACTGCAGGGGTTCTGAGGCCACGAGACCACCCAGCCCCCTCTAGGCATTCTACCTAACATAAATGACCTGAATTAGTCCTCATTGTATTCAGGGTTCAAAAAAAAAAAGTTGTTTTTTTTTTAATGCATTCTGCCACTCTGTGGTAAGTCATCAATATTAATGAATGAGGCAGACCCTTCAGCTTTAAACACAATGGTGTGTAAATAAAAAGCTGTAAATCCAGTTTTAGAACAAACTGAAACAGAACCATTAGCTGAATAAAGCTCTACTGATAGCAGTATAAACGGGAATTGACACAAAAGGCACAGAATGATAAAAATGTTGTAATATGCCAGGTGAAATCAGTCGAGTGAAGGTTCACTGTGGTGCAAGTAGCTGTGTGGTAAAAAGGCAAACTCACTGTGATCATGTGAAAAGACAACATGAATGTTCATGTCAGGGGAAATTTCAAAGTCACTAAGCCTTGTGGTAGCCTACAATAACACAATGGGTAGTGTAGATTATTTGATTCAGGTACTGACATTCTACCCTCTCATGAGTAAAAAACAAAAAAATATTACAAGAAAAGTGAACAAAGAGAGACACTACTATTGTCCTGATTGCAGCCGGGCTGTGTGTTGGTAACTGTTTCAAAACATGTCACATGAAGGTCATGTACTAAATCTACATCAATACAGAAGTGGACAGTAAATATTTTTTCTACTGTTGATTTTTTTTTTAGTATTAACATGCATTCACACGTAATAACATTTTTTGTTGCTGAAGCAAACTTTTTTGCATGTTATGCACCTAAAATCTGGAATTGCTTACCAATACAAATTCATCAGGCTAATACAGTGGAGCATTTCAAAAAACTGATAAAACACATTATTTTAACATGGCTTTCTCATAGCTTCAGTTTAGTTTAATCCTGATATTCTGTGTATGCATTTAATTATCATTATCATTTATGTTGGCTCCAAAATCCGTACTAACCCCTAATTTCCCTGCTGTTCTTTTTCCAGTTTTCTGTGGTGGCTATCTGCACCGTAATGATGTCCCTAAATTGATGGATTGAAGGCCAGAGGTCCACATGACCGTCATCATCAAGTCCTTCCATGAGAACCCTGAATACAATGAGGACTGATTGAGATCATTTATGTTAGGTAGAATGCCTAGAGGGGTCTGGGTGGTCTTGTGGCCTTGGAACCCGTGCAAATTTTATTTTGTTTCTTCAGCCGTCTGGAGTTTTTTTTTTTTCTGTCCTCCCTGGCCATTGGACCTTACTTTTATTCTGTGTTAATTAGTGTTCCCTAATTTTATTTTTTATATTTTGTCTTTTTTCCTCTTTCTTCATCTTATAAAGCACTTTGAGCTACATCATTTGTATGAAAATGTGCCATAAAAATAAATATTGTTGTTGTTGTTGTTTTTCCAGGAGGGAAACATAACGCTAAGGAGGTTAATGTACTGGACTTAATCAAAAAAGAATATGGATGGATACTAAATACAGAGATTTATAAATACAAGCACAATATATTCAGAGAACTTGCAGTTCAGTACTAATTCCGAAAGACCTGGAGAATCTACAAAACTGGAGAAAACGCAGCAAAATGCACTTTCATGTAGAGTAGTGAAAAGTTATACATGAAGGTAAGAAGGACACTACCGATTAAAAGAATCTGAGAGCTGGGGTCCATGCAGCATAAGAAAAAGTTAATAATTTATTAAATATAAAGTACTGATTTTTAGTTCATAAGTTACAGAATTTCATTGATCCTTATACTATCATAGATGGTAGAAATAATACATAGAATCTCAATGGTGCTGTTTTAAAAATAAACCAGCTTTTGTGCCTTGGTGTTACTGGGTCACACTAAGCAAGCAGAAAAGTACCGGATGGAGATAAGGCTCTGGTTTCATTCGCTGATAGTAGTTTTTGTCCAGATTTTATATTGTCTAAGGCTTTTAGTTTAGGCAGCTTTGATTTTGAAGCAGAGGAGAGTAATATAATTAAAGAAGAGCATGTGGCGTACATTCACATAGTTCTTTCAATCACACATGGAATGTCATTGGCTGCTTACCAATTTAAGAAGACACTTGCTCTGCTAAAAAAAAAGGCCACTGAAATGCATTCAGACTTTCGACGAAGGAAAAATTAGACGCAAAAAAGATTTCAATCAATTAATCCACATCTGCAAATCCATTGTGTCGGAGTCAGATTACAGTTAGAAATGCAATTCCCAAATCTGATTGCAAACTTTACAGGATTTCATAATCTGATTACTCTGTAATCGGATTTGAACAGGATTTGAAGTGCTATGTAAACGTAGTGAAAGGCAGTCTGTTTCAGGACCTCTATGCTTGGAAATCTCTCTTTGGCTATGTGCCTTTCTGAAAGATATCCATTGAAATGTATTACAAACAGGAAAGACACAGCACTTTCTATGTGCAAGATCATTGTGCAGTAAAGAAAATAGAAATGCAGTACACAAACGCATTGTTTATTGGTTAGAAGGTGGCCAGTGTTGAACATGTCACTTTATGCAAATCTCTTCATATGGTTTCTGGGGTCAAAGAGGTTAAAGGGTCTGCCAGCAACAGAAACACGGCAGTAACCAAATATAGATGGGGCAACAGTCCACTGCAGGGCACATTCAGCTACACTCATACCGCCATAAATGGACGTTAGTTAACTGGATAGGCACATTGATGGAATACGGGGAGAAGAAAATGTTCATGAAGAAAAAATATGCAGATATGTGGAGAACATGAAAAGTCCAGGTGGATATTTGGTTGAAAGCTATGAGTCAGCAGTGTTTCTACTGTGCTAAAAAGTTCATTTCTACATCAATTTACAAGCCTGAGGTTTACACTTAGACAGCCAAGAGAGAAATCAACAAGGCTAGACTTTTCTTGACATATGCCAAAGTGTTCTGGCATTTTTGGGATAAACAATATCATTCAAAATGAAAATGTTTGCTTTTTTGGTCTGTTGATTACTGTTTTTCTTAAATACAAATTACAAAACTAGAAAAGTACGTCTACTGTTTACTTTCTAATCAATATAAAAATGTTTAATTACAAGAATAAGTACACCCAGGGACAATATCTGGAAATAACTCAACAGTCTGCTTTCAGAAGGAACCTGTTTGTGTTTCATGGTTTGAAAAGGATGATTTACCAACTTTATACTTCATCAAAGCCCCCAGTGTTCTGTTTGTTGTGAATGAGGTACAATGAACTAGTTGTAAAGAAAATGTACATTCTTTCAAGGATATTCTTTGTGGACCGCTTCTCCGAGCTCTGCCTTTGAGCCTCCATTGGTCGACATTTAAATGTTGCTCAAAGGCTCATTTATTCTCTTTTACGTTTAAATCTTTGCCACCATAACCGTATTCTTTTACCATTCATGTATAACAAATGTACTCATTTTAATTCCACCATACTGCCCTCTCAACCTGTTCATCTACTCCACTTCATTATTTTACTGAGATTGTGAAAGGGACTGTATTTACTGTTTAAGTGGAAAACTACTGAAGTTTGCTATGCAAAGCACATTGTGATAGTTACTCTATTCTATGAATGAAACTGTTAATTTACTGAAAGATATGCCATTGTGGACCAACGTTTGAAATAAGGTTAACACTGCCCCACTTAAACACCCAGCTGTAAAACCATAAAATAATGCAAAGTCACAATGGAAATGCTGTGACAAAGTAATTGCAAAGATACTGCTGGTCAGCCATGTTTCTATGATAAGCAGTTGCTTTATTGATGAGGAATCCTCTTTAATAAAACCCCTGTGTGCGTCCAGTGTCCATGTGTGTGTGTTTTCTGGTGAAGTGCGCATGCACGGGGCACGGTGTGATGCTTCAAAGGCCGCCTGACGCGTCACACAAGACAGAGAGGTCGGGACCTATAAAATATCGCGCGGCCGATCCAATCGGATTTCGGTAAATGATGTAAGACCTAAAACAGAAGGCACGAAAAATCCAATCGGGTACTGAGATGCGGAGATCAGCTTCCCCAAAGAGGTGAGATTAGTGTTTGTTGTTGTGCAAGTGTTCACTCTGAGGATGTCAGATTTGCGATTAAGAAGCTTGGCCCGGTAAAGTGTAAAGTGTCAGTCGTTGAAGGGGTTTTCCTAAATATACGAATTTTCATGATATTACAGTAGGATGACTTTTAAAAGTAGATTTATTGTCGCGCACATAAAATCCGTTTTTGGGGAGATGCCACACATACACTAATCAGCTGCACACCAGCACAGATTAAAATACTTGCTGGGGAACTGCACAGTACTTGCTGGAGAGACGCCACAGGCATGATTATCAGCTGCACGCCACACATTACATCAGTTGCTGGAGAGACTCTGCTGATTGCCCACTGTTGTGACAGAAAATTAAATGCATATTACGGACAAGGCGGAAGTACAGGGATGGGCGGAATGAGTGGCAGAGTCACCAGCCTCTAGCAGATGCTTCAAAGGCTGTCTGACGCGTCACACAAGACAGAGAGGGCGGGACCTATAAAATATTGCGCGGCCGATCCAATCGGATTTCGGTAAATGAGGTAAGACCTAAAACATAAGGCACGAAAAATCCAATCGGGTACTGAGATGCGGAGACCAGCTTCCCCAAAGAGGTAGGATTAGTGTTTGTTGTTGTGCAAGTGTTCACTCTGAGGATGTCAGATTTGCGATTAAGAAGCTTGGCCCGGTAAAGTGTCAGTCATTGAAGGGGTTTTCCTAAATATTCAAATTTTAATGATATTACAATAGGATGACTTTTAAAAGTAGATTTATTTTCGTGCACACAAAATCCGTTGCTGGGGAGACGCCACACATACAATAATCAGCTGCACGCCAGCACAGATTAAAATACTTGCTGGGGAAGTGCACAGTACTTGCTGGAGAGACGCCACAGGCACAAATATCAGCTGCACGCCACACATTACATAAGTTGCTGGGGAGACTCTGCTGATTGCCCACTGTTGTGACAGAAAATTAAACGCATATTACAGACATCAAAGCCAGTATTACTGTCAGAGAAAATTACATGCATTTTACGGAAATACAAACCAGTATTACTGGGAGAGAAAATTAAAGGCACACAATACAGTGACACTATTACAGCTATGTACAAGCCAGTATTACTGTAACAGAAAATCTTATGGACGTACAAGCCTATATTACTGTGTCTATCTACTAACAACATGCCACCCAAAAAAAAGGACGCGTCAAGTAGGACAAAAGACACAGACAATCAAATATAATCCTATATAAGCAACATCTCCTGGAAGAACAGTCAGCTCAGCAAGTAAACATCAACAAAAGAAAGGCTGAAATAAAGCTCAGAGGCAAACCTTAGAAAAAGTTGGCATTTACTTGCCAGAACCAGTATTCAGCCACGGGCAGTTATATGTTGCATTATCAAGAGTTACAAGTTTTCAAGATGTTGTTGTCAGGGTTGTAGATGGTCCTGAACAAGACAAACTGTTGCCAAACTCAGACAGAATATTTACAAGAAATGTTGTCTATAATGAAATTTGAATTTCATGAGGTAAAAAAATAGAAATTTTTTCCTAAATATCTTCTTCAGACAAGAAACAGAATGAGGTCAAGGTCCCTTGCCATTTAATATAGACTGTTCCTACTAATGTTTATACACTACTGTTCTAGCGCCCGTTATTGTAACGGGCTTAATGTCTAGTTTATAAAATAAAACTTTGAAGGCACATTAACTACGTAATTTGATTACACTACAACTGTACAGAACTCAGACTCTTGAGAACCAGGTAATCTTAAAATAACCAAAATACATTTAAATATATATTACTGTAAATAAAAAGTGAAAAAATATGATAACTTATGTGGTTGATTAGTGAGGACTAAAATTCACATAAAGAACCATCAGTCCGGAGAAAACTGGAGAAACTTAAGAACCTATTATAAGCATTTTGCTCACATATTGCACCCTAAGTATCACAAAACTAAAATATAGTTGTCTAAAATAACATTATCTTTTTGAGAAAATAATTAGACATTTAGCAGATTAAAATAAAACCAATGGGACAAATTGTACACAAAATTCAAAGTCCAATGGAATATCTAAAGGGTAATCAAAACAATCATGAAAGATATTAATGCAGCTATGCCATGTATGGTATTATGGACATCAAGTCCTTTAAATCAAAGAAAGAGTAAGAAAAGGGGAAAAACAGTTATGGTAAATATCTAGAATAAAGGAAGGTTAATATAGATTAATATAGCATAAGAAAACTTAAGTAAGAGCAGTGGCATCTATGCATTAAGGGCAAGTGTGGCGATCCCACAACGTCTCAGGAGATGGAGACGTTTTGCAAAATTTAAGGTGAGTTTAATACAACTGCTATTATGACTTATTATTACTATGTTTATACAGTCAACCTGCAACTTTCGTGGGGGAAATGCTGCAAAACTCGAAAATGCAAATGTTAAAACATTGAACCTATGGTAAATAGGTGAATAGGTTTCTGCGACCACCATAAACTGTAATCTTTTGCTAGAGATTGTTCAAAATACACTTTACTGCATATAATTCTTCAGAATAAAACACTATGTTTGAGAATAGGCACTTGAAGTAACACAGTAACCATGAAATAGCCCATGAAATGCAGTTGGTGACATGCAAAAACATTTTTCTTGCTAGTTATTCCCTAGAATTCAGTGATCTTTTTAGCTAACATCTCTAAAAAAAGGAAGTGACCGCTGTCAGAAGACATAGAAAATGGTGAGGTCTCGACATCACCTCCAACATGGCTGGCTGATGGCACTGGAGATCGTGAAGGATGCAATGGCTTGAAATAATCTGTTAGCAATGTCTTGCTTCATATGCCGTTTCAGATCCTTAAGAGTCTCAGCTTATGGGAACAAAGCACTGGTGAGTTGAGGATGCGATTGATGAAAGGATTAGCATAGCCAGTTAGTTGATTCGTTAACATCAAACTCATGGCCGACAGTGGCTGATGAAACTTTAGCAGGAAGTTTATCAAACTCCTTTATTTTCTTACTATGCCACATCACCGACTTAGCACACTTACAGCCCAAAGGACTTGCACTATGAATTAGTGCCATATTTTCAACACAAAAATGTGATTTATTTAAGCAAAACAAGGAAAACATGCAACAAATGCAAAGGAAGGTCTTTACGGTAAGGTGAACAAGACCAGTGAACCTCCTAGTAGGATACTTATTGCTCCCCAAACTTGCAGGTATAACATGTTTTTCTCGTATTGCACATAACTGTGAACCCTGCGAATGTGTTAGGTTGCCAATGTGAAAGTAAACAAGAGGTTACACATAAATTGTGCCAAAAAATATTATGAAACAACCCTCTCTACCAAATGTGTCTGATCTTCCTCTGCTGGCTCCACCTCACACTGCTCTCTTGGGTTTAGAATAAACACCATATGTACTCACTTTCCCCTGCTGAACTGATCCAAGCCAGGATCCTTCATGTATCCAGGCCAAAAGATTTAAACAGAAGAGCGGGTCTTGTAAGTTATATTCTTTAACTGCTCTCTCATACACACACACCCTCTGGATGGCTTGTCAGGTCTGGCAGTGTCTCTCTCCCAGGTCCACATGGTCCCCCAGCATTTTCATGCCACAAATCACAACAAGAAAAAGACTACAAAAAAGTATACATTTGGAGAAAGAAATAATCTTAAAGCTGTCTTGTAAACATATGTTAAAGCTGTGCATTCTGTTTAATGCCAAATAAAACTCTAACAAAAATAAAGCAAAATATATAGAAATAGTTAATTTTTGCAATCTTATGTATTTCCACACACATGTGCAAAATTGGTCTCTTCCCGGGTCTAAAGTGGACTATGCCTAGGGGAACAAGATAAAGGCTGCACAGTCAGCTAACTCATTTTTGTCACTGCCCCCTGCCAACAAAGCCACGAGTCCACCAAAAACATGTGACTGGGTCAGCATCCTGCCTCCAATCCTGTATCTTCTGGATCCTCAAACATACCAGAACCCTGTTCCCAGTAGATACCATCATTTATGAAGGACTGCCAGGCATAACACACTGCGTTGTTACTAATACCTATGCTTTCTCCCATTTCACCATGTCTTTCTTTGTGTTTCATTCACAAGAATTTGTTCATAGTGCATTCTTATTGAATTTATTTTTGTTATGAATATGTATGTAAGAATAACTGTAATCAATGCCTTTGAAATCAAGATTGCCCTGTCTTTGATACACTAGATAAATTATTCCCAGAACAAGTTCATAAGATGAATAAATCAGCTTTGCCACAGGCCTATACTTTTCTGTATAATTAGGACGACATTAATGTAGTGTTTTTACAGAATTTTTATATTTTAATCTTTACCTCACTCTCAAGTAGTGACATTTCTCTATTCAAATCAATTTGTCAAAAGGCCTTTCACATTTCTGGCATTCACACATTCACCAGCTTGTAACTATTCATTTTGATTTGCATTGGTAGACTGGATGCCAAATCCAAAATCATAACTTACTTTTAATTGAATCATTATATATATATATATAATTTTACAAGAGCAATCCAAGGAAACTACCATAGCAGATAGTGAAAATAAATACATAATACATTCCTATGGTACAAAGAGCTCTTTTCCTCAAAAATGGAACTGCATCCAAACACCAAAACCAACATGGAAAAAATGTTTAACGTAATCTGTTATCTGAGTCAACAATTCATATGTGGTGTAGTTGCCTTTCAGATCAGTTAAATTAGGCTGCCAACAATAATTGTACTTAGAAGTTTATGGAAACATTTCTTTATTGTTAGAGGTTAGTGAAAGCAGAGTAAAAAAAATGTATTCATTAGATGTCTGTGATACCGGAAACACATATTTACAGCAAAAGCACTACAAACAGAAGAATGTAAAAGTTACATTTGTGTTCCAAATAAAACTAAATGAATGTATTTGGAAAAATATGATGGAAATGTTTTAAAAAATATGATAGTGGAGATGAGGTATTTAAAACACAGGAGTCAGTGGTAAAGCACATGAAGGGGATCTTCACTTTGTGGCTGCATGTAATGCCAACCTCACCAGGCTGCTTACTGCACACAGCACACTACAGACCTGCTCAGAAGTAAGCAGCTTGACACAACCAGTCAATCTGGCACTATATGGATGAATGATGTATGCTGGCACACTTGTTATTTAATGAAATATGTCACCCTATGCGGTTTACTTAACATTTATAGACAAACAGATACAGTTTATGGGGTAGGGATCTGTTCTACTCTGCTTTTAATAACACCAGATTATAGTGTCCATTTTTCATATTGTAGAGTACTAATTCAAATTCACGTTTATTGTAATGTGAACATAGTACAAAGAGATTCTGATTTGCACAACTTTCACAGATAAGGGACAGTACAGGCAGTCCCCGGGTTATGTACGAGATAGGGACTGTAGGTTTGTACTTAAGTTGAATTTGTATGTAAGTCGGAACAGGTACATTATTTTAATAAATGTTATTGCTGACCGACTGAAACCAAGTGCTCTGCCAATGAATGATGGAGTTTCACCTCTCTCTGACCTTTTTATTATTTCTACTTTATTTTCAATGGTGATGGTTTTTCTCTTCTTTATTGTATCACCAGCACTTGCATCAGATTTGTGTTTCAGGAGACATTCTTGAAGGGTGAAGACAAAAGGTTAAGATGAGCTCTTCTGTACAGCACTGTACATGCTATCAAAGCAGATTAGGCACCAGTCGTCAACACGTCTGATGTATAGGGTGGTCCAGATATAATTATGCAGTTTTCATTACGCTATAACTTATTCAGTTTTTAACATAGAAAATCACCCAAAAAATCCCGGACCATCGAGAAGTGTGCAAACTGACAACATGAAGAATCGTCTTCACGCCGAATTGGAATCGTCCCAGCATAAATCAAAGTCATCTAGACGATCTGGATCTGCAGACCACCCTGTACTGACAAGAGCCAACTTCCTGCTATGTGCGTAACAGTACAAACAGGCTTGCTATTGAGAATGAATGGGGGCAGCAAGGGGCGGTTCATCACCAGCCCACATCACAGTCACCTCCTCTACAGTATGCTGCCTGCAGTGTCCCGCCACACCACCGCCCCCATTCAACACCCAGCCATCCGAGGCACACTACAATGCTACCCTCCGCCCAGGGCCGGATTTATATGAAAAGTGGCCCTAGGCTATTCCACTTATGAGGCCCTTTCACCTTCCATTTTTAAGTTTGTAAATTACATGAGAGATAATAAAATACATCATTACTGTGATTAACCAATACATTTTTATGTTTGTGTATTAGTCATATGCGTAGAATTTCTCCTTATTTTCGGTTCAGTGTTTTAGTGTTCACTGTTTTTAGAATAGTGTAATTTTAATCCATCCATCCATTTTCCAACCCGCTGAATCCGAACACAGGGTCACGGGGGTCTGCTGGAGCCAATCCCAGCCAACACAGGGCACAAGGCAGGAACCAATCCCGGGCAGGGTGCCAACCCACCACAGGTGTAATTTTAATTTTGCTAACAATTTGAATGTAGGCCCCTCTTGATCTTGAGGCCCTAGGCTGAAGCCTAGTTAGCCTATAGGAAAATCCGGCCCTGCCTCCGCCTCCCTGTTCACCCTCAATGGCCTCCGTTCAGCCACAACAGGGTCACCACTTGCAGCAGGGGGTGGGCAGTGAAATCGCTTGCCGCCGGGAGCCGCCAGACGGACACTACATTGCGTGAGCAGCGAAATCGACCCCCTCCAGCCTCCGTCCAGCCACCACTTGCAGCGTCCCCGGGCCGAAGATGATGGAGCGGCAGTTACTGAGGCGCATGCATCGCAGCTGCAGCCCCGTTCGTATGTTGTAGGTCGGGTGTCCGTAACCTGGGGGCTACCTGTATGAGAATACCTACAACAAACAGTATAAAAAATACTACATTATATATAGATTGAAACATAATTCTATATATACAGTATATATACAGTAAATGCTTTGTGGTATTGTAAGGCATCCTGTCAGATGGAAGAAGTGGCCAGCATGGAAGAACACCAATGGACTGCTGTCACGACAAGGTTAGGAATTGATCCCTTGCCTGGAAGAGTGACCAGAATGATGGAACGATCAGGGGAGTTGGCCCCAATTTGTAGTCCCGTTGGACAGCCCTGCTAGGTGTTGTAGACGCCACCAGGGGGAGACACTTCTGCCTCACCCAGCAGTACCTCTTCTGGACTTTGCGCCAACATTGGATGTACTTCCAGGGTCTGGATTAAAAGGGGAGTCAAAGTTGGAGGGCATTTAGTAACACTTGTGAGGTGGAAGAGAAGAAAGATAAAGGATACACTGTCCCTGTATTTACAGGGTTTGCTGTGTAAGGTATCTGAACAAAATTAAAATCATTATTTTTGAACCTGTGGCATTTCATTTCAGTACATATTTAGCTTTGCCCAAACTCAAATGGTGACTAGATAATTCGGAGTTATAGAAAAGAAAAATACATTTATTAACAAAATTTAGTCAATAGCAGAAACATAGAGAAGGAACAATACATAAAGGGGTAAAGCAACATAACCTAAGAGTATGGCCATCTTATACAACAAAGGCACTGGAGTACCCCAGGGGAAGGCCAGTCTTCCTACCCACTGTCAGGCATCTTACACTAGAAATCATTCTTCTCTCCAGTCATCTGGCCTTCTTTTCTTCTGACACCTTGTTACCAGCCAGATTTTCAACTCCCAAGTTTACTAATGAATTTAACTAAAGGGGCTTTTAGACCCAGGGCCAGGTACACTTCTGGGTAACCCATCATAAACAGATGGCCACCATTCAAAGGCTTGTGGTGCCCGTAAGGAGCCTCCTGCAGTGGCACAATTCTTTTCAGTGGATGCTTTAATCAAATTGTTAATTTAATTACTTTTTATTCCGTTTTTCAATTTTTTGGATTTCTTCTTTGCACTAATAAGTTCATTGCCATCATTAACCTTCTGCTTGCAAGAATTGTATTTTTTGTTCATCCACCTCTAACAGGCAAAATGTCAGGGAAAATTTAAAGAAAGAGTTCAACTTGAAATAAAAACAACAAAGATCAATGTTTATGTTCTTCTGAATCTGAAATGAGAGTTTCCAGTTCCTAATCTGTAGCCTAAGTGATACAGTTCTAACCTTAAACCTCCTAAACTCACTTCCCCCCTTCAAAAACTAAGTAAAGGAAAATAAAACTAAATTTTACACTGTTGGTTCTTTTTTTTTTAATGTTTTGTTTCTTCTATTATTTCTTCCTAGCAATAACTCATTTTATCTTGTTTTTCACATTTTCATGTTTCACCTAGAAACAGTCGAAAAATTCTTCTAAGCTTTTGTCTAAAACAAAACAAAAAAAAACCCTATTTTTTCTTCATTTTTCTTTACCCTCCTTTGGTCTAATTTGAAATACAAGCTGTACGATGTATAATAATAATAATAATAATTCATTACATTTGTATAGCGCTTTTCTCAGTACTCAAAGCGCTATCCACACAGGGAGGAACCGGGAAGCGAACCCACAATCTTCCACAGTCTCCTTACTGCAAAGCAGTAGCACTACCAAGGGAGTAGGGTTGTAATAGAGGGGCGCAAACCAAAAACCATTGCCAATGTAGGGACTAGAATTCCCATAAGACAGGAGTAGAACACTGGGACTAATGGAAGAACACCATTCAGTGTGTACAAACTTTTATACCAGGAAAAATGGGTTCACATCACCAGGTACAGTGTTTTCTTTGCTATGGGTAACTGTTTTATTATCTCACTGGATTAGAACTTTTGTCTATGTGCACATCATTTTGTCACATTGTGGGTTGTGTTTAGCCATGTTGATTTACCAAAAGATAATGTTTCCTCATTTACTTTCATCTACACCCTTTTCTGAAAGGCATGCTTGTGTTCAAAAGGGATGTACAGTATTGTCAAACCCTAAAGGAATAAGGTTTCTTTCCTTAAGGACCCCCAAAAAAACCTTTAAAAGTCTAAAACACCCTTCTTAGTAAATGTACTGGTTGCAAAATCACATTCAAAATGAAGCTGAGCATCAGTTTCATGAAACTATATGCAAAAAGAAACTCGGCAATTTCGTTCACCACTATCTAAAATTTTGTGATTTTATGTTACACATAACCAACGGAGTGAGATTCAGGTCACCGAACGAGGACAATGGTAGCCTGTACAGTCTTTTAAATAATATAAAAAAAAACATGTTTTATATTATATTTTATGGAGGACCTTAACATTATCTGGACTAAGCTTTCAAATAGTAGAGTACAAGAACAGATGTTTTTAGATATAATCAATTGCTTGTTTGTTTTTTAACACCAATGAGAAAGCAGGCCTGTTTATATTTAATGTTTTGCAATAAGAAAAGCATTCAAGGGGGTGACGTGATTGAACCATTAGGATTTATTGACCATAATTTATTTGTCATGTTTCAGCCAGGGTGGATTATATTTAGTTTACTTTTCTGGACATTTTTGTATTATTTTTCATATATTTATAGAAATTTGATAATGTTTATTCATTAGCTATGCATTTTGAGTTGTTCTCCTATGTTTCTGGTACTTTGTGAGTGGATCTGCAGGAGACAGAACCACCCTGATGTCAACGCTGAAGGACCACCACCCCGCAGATCCCTTAGTAGTTCACTGATTGTTGTTGAAGTTTGTAAGTACTGATTTTCTTTCTTTATTCTGGTTTCTGGATTTCATGTTACTGTTGTTGGGATTACTGTTCACTGGATTATAGATTGTACCTGTTTGCTTTGGTAAGGTAAATAATTTTACCCTTGCTTTACTTTTTGGCACTTTGTTCTTTTTTTATGATTTTTAAATAAATATCTTAATTTATAAAGATTCTCCATTGGCCTTGTCCTTCCAAGCCAGAGATTTGGGCTTGAGCTGCCATAGGCTATTTCTGGGCAGGCAAGAAAAGGCCCTGGCCTGGTTTATGGGTGTTTTTATGGTCTCACACCGTGTCACCATTTTGAGTTCATTGAATTACAACAATAATTCATTTTACTGTATTTTGGCAGAGTGCATATGCAAAAATTAAAACTGTTAAGTTTAACTTTAGCAGGATTAATGTTGTGCAGATGTTGAATAGTCTAATAAGGATCAACTGTGATAACCTCAACAGTTAATAAACAAGAATATATAAGGTAATTTACACAGAAAAAAGAGTTATGTAAGGCATATAAGACTTATAACTTCAGTCCTAATTGTAGGGATTTTGATAGCATAAGGGTGAATTATAAAAAAGATATTAGGAAAGTTAAAAGGCAGTTTGAGGGAAATATTGGATAAAAGACAAAAGATGACCTAAACAGATTCTTTAAATATATTAGTAGTAAAAGAACAGTCAAGGAGGAGGTAAAGTGTGTAATGAACAGTAAGGGCAAATGAAATTATATGGACACTGAAATGGGTAATAGGGTTTGAAGAAAATCAATAACCTCTCAGTAGTAAAAGGGATTATCAAGGATGAACTGAAAGATTTTAAATTTTGTACTTTTGAGAGACAGTATTAAATCAGGAGATGGCGCAGACATCTGAATTCAAGCAGGGGATCTAACTGGGAAACTAATTTTAAATAAGCAAAGATCAAGATATGTAACCAAAACTGTGGTCAAAGAACAGAGCAGTAGGTTGTAAGCCAAAAAAGGGTACATATAACTAGAACTAAAAACATGTGTGATGTAATTTGTAGTGAGAGGGTAGAAGAAGTTGTTGAAATTAGTCATAAGAAAGATGCTAATGGTTTTTGTTATATCCAAATCTTGGACATCCAGGAAGTGTGAGACGCTAACTTTATGCCATTGCGATAAAGAAAATAATGTTGTCCATCCATTATCCAACCCGCTATATCCTAACTACAGGGTCACGGGTGTCTGCTGGAGCCAATCCCAGCCAACACAGGGCGCAAGGCAGGAAACAAATCCCGGGCAGGGCACCAGCCCACTGCAGGGCACACCCACACACCCACTAGGGACAATTTAGAATCACCACTGCACCTAACCTGCATGTCTTTGGACTGTGGGAGAAAACCGGAGCACCCGGAAGAAACCCATGCAGACACAGGGAGAACATGAAAACTCTATGCAGGGAGGACCCAGGAAGCGAACCCAGGTCTCCTTACTGTGAGGCAGCACTGCTACCCACTGCGCCACTGTGCCACTCATTTTGTGGGAAATGTAAATTAAATGTAATACTTTTTAAAACATATAAATATTACTAATATATTCCTTGACCTTTAAAACCCACATACCTGTACTTAAATATTTTTAAAGGTTAAGGAACAGCTGGAAAAAAAAGACAAATTATAAGTCTGATCGTGACATTGATCACGATCAACTGAATTATTACAAAGGGACTTTGACAGATTGCGAGCTTGGGTAGATTTGTGGCAGATGAAGTTTAATGTAAGTGCAAGGTAGAGAATATGTTTGGTTTTAAACAACCCAGGAGCTCCTATTCAGTCCAGCAGCTGAAAAAAAAACAGAGGCAGACAGCAGGATTTTTTTTCTGTACAAGTTAAAGTCCTAATATTTACATGTAAGCATAATATGCATTGAAACAACAATTACTGCACTTGTCAAATACCACGGTTTGACCTGAGCTCCATTGTTTATTTGTTTTCTTATTTTTGTAAATTATTTTATTACTTTTGTTAATATAATTATAACACTTATTATCAATCAATTTGTAATTTTACTTTTGTATCTTATTAGTTTTGTTTTATTTTACTTTATCCCATCACCTCTTTCTGCTGAGCCCAAGAGGGCAGGGACTCTGAAGTATGCAGGTAAGCTGCTAACCAGGTCTGCCATTCTTTATAAGAAACACAGATGATGTACAGTATAGTCATTTAGCAATATATGCATTTTATTAATCCCATGGGGAATTTCAAATGTATACATCAGCAGAAACGTAAAAAGAACAAGGATAGAGACTCACAAGACAAATAATACAGACAATCAATCAATTGATAAAAATAAACTTGCGTGAAAGCATTGGGCAGAAAAGTGCTCCAAGAGAGTGCCTCCTGGAGGGGATGGAGGGGATTTTTCATGATGGCGTCTGAATTTGCCCAGCGATGGAGAACATTTGGTAGAACATTTCCAGCAGCTGTTGTTGATTGAACAGTGGTTAGCCGAGGCAATGATGAAGGCAGACGAGAGTTTGTGGAACCATGTGGATGGAACTGCCGGCAAGTCACGTACAGCATTGTATGGCATTGTATGGCATTGATTACATCTTGCCTGAAAATGGGGCCTGAGTTGCCTCGAAAGCTTGCATATTGTAATCTTTTTAGTTAGCCAATATAAGGTGTCATTATGCTTGGCTTTTCTCTACATTTATAATGGCTAACATGGTACAACACCCAAGTAATATGGCAGTAAAGGAAAGAGACAGCAGACAGCATGAGCCCTGTAAAAACCACCCAAACTATTTATTGTATATACTTTATGCTATGTATGTGCTGTGCATGTTTGTGTGATTCATTGCATTATGTAGACTATATTCCTAATAAAATTGAATTTAATCTGCATTTACTGTGAACTGTGCTCTGTGATACTTATCTTAAATGTTCAAACCAAATAAATTTGACAAGATCTTGAAATCACTAAAGTTTTTTTGGCATCACTTTCAGAACCATGAATAATGCATTATTGATTGCTCCAGACAAACTAGCTACAGCTGTCTCTGTGAACAAGTTTCCTACTAAACCCATTAAAGCTCTGGGATATTCTAACATTTTTTCTTCTTACACACAATAGAAACAGCTGTACAAAAATCCTTAAATGCCCTGATAAATTAATCCTGTACTCCATTAAAGACACAATTGTATTCACACTTTTTAGAAGGGATTTTAAAACTCAAAAGTGTAATTAACACTATTTACAAAAGCATTTTACTACTTTGCTTTAGCCGAGTGTCTCCAACAGTTCGTTATGGTTAGCTATGATGAGTATCACTTTCAAAACTTTAGGAAGAGTGTTTCTGTATATATATATATATATATATATATATATATATATATATATATATATAAGGCTACATAATATTATTTATTATCTTTTATGTTCTTAAATATTTATTTTCTTAACATGAAACATTATTTTTTACTGTATATGTACTGTATATACTGTGTATATGTAGTTTGGCACAGTGGTACACTAGATAGCACTGCTGTCTTACAGCTCTAGAAGACTGGCTTCAGATCCTGGCCTGGTCACTATTACATACAACATACAGTGCATCCGGAAAGTATTCACAGTGCATCACTTTTTCCACATTTTGTTATGTTACAGCCTTATTCCAAAATGGATTAAATTCATTTTTTTCCTCAGAATTCTACACACAACACCCCATAATGACAACGTGAAAAACGTTTACTTGAGGTTTTTGCAAATTTATTAAAAATAAAAAAACTGAGAAATCCCATGTACATAAGTATTCACAGCCTTTGCTCAATACTTTGTCGATGCACCTTTGGCAGCAATTACAGCCTCAAGTCTTGTTGAATATGATGCCACAAGCTTGGCACACCTATCCTTGGCCAGTTTCGCCCATTCCTCTTTGCAGCACCTCTCAAGCTCCATCAGGTTGGATGGGAAACATCGGTGCACAGCCATTTTAAGATCTCTCCAGAGATGTTCAACCGGATTCAAATCTGGGCTCTGGCTGGGCCACTCAAGGACATTCACAGAGTTGTACTGAAGCCACTCCTTTGATATCTTGGCTGTGTGCTTAGGGTCGTTGTCCTGCTGAAAGATGAACTGTCGCCCCAGTCTGAGGTCAAGAGCGCTCTGGAGCAGGTTTTCATCCAGGATGTCTCTGTACATTGTTGCAGTCATCTTTCCCTTTATCCTGACTAGTCTCCCAGTCCCTGCCGCTGAAAAACATCCCCACAGCATGATGCTGCCACCACCATGCTTCACTGTAGGGATGATATTGGCCTGGTGATGAGCAGTGCCTGGTTTCCTCCAAACGTGACGCCTGGCATTCACACCAAAGAGTTCAATCTTTGTCTCATCAGACCAGAGAATTTTCTTTCTCATGGTCTGAGAGTCCTTCAGGTGCCTTTTGGCAAACTTCAGGCAGGCTGCCATGTGACTTTTACTAAGGAGTGGCTTCCGTCTGGCCACTCTACCATACAGGCCTGATTGGTGGATTGCTGCAGAGATGGTTGTCCTTCTGGAAGGTTCTCCTCTCTCCACAAAGGTCCACTGGAGCTCTGAAAGAGTGACCATCGGGTTCTTGGTCACCTCCCTGACTAAGGCCATTCTCCCCTGATCGCTCAGTTAAGATGGCCGGCCAGCTCTAGGAAGAGTCCTGGTGGTTTCGAACTTCTTCCACTTACGGATGATGGAGGCCACTGTGCTCATTGGGACCTTCAAAGCAGCAGACATTTTTCTGTAACCTTCCCCAGATTTGTGCCTCGAGACAATCTTGTCTCGGAGGTCTACAGACAATTCTTTTGACTTCATGCTTGGTTTGTGCTCTGACATGAACTGTCAACTGTGGGACCTTATATAGACAGGTGTGTGCCTTTCCAAATCATGTTCAGTCAACTGAATTTACCACAGGTGGACTCCAATTAAGCTGCAGAAACATCTCAAGGATGATCAGGGGAAACAGGATGCACCTGAGCTCAATTTTGAGCTTCATGGCAAAGGCTGTGAATACTTATGTACATGTGCTTTCTCAATTTTTTTATTTTTTAATAAATTTGCAAAAATCTCAAGTAAACTTTTTCATGTTGTCATTATGGGGTGTTGTGTGTAGAATTCTGAGGAAAAAAATGAATTTAATCCATTTTGGAATAAGGCTGTAACATAACAAAATGTGGAAAAAGTGATGCGCTGTGAATACTTTCCGGATGCACTGTATGTGTCTTTTATTCTCCAACTATTCTGATATTCCTCCTTCACCCCAAAAAAATGTGGCTTAGGTCATTTGGAGATTCCCTTTTTGTCCCTTTATTAGTATGGGTTGGTGTGCTCTTTGAAAGCCTTGTATCCTGTGTTGCTACAGATAAAAAATATACACACATATATATATATATATATATATATATATATATATATATATATATATATATATATATATATACTGTATATATAAATGTAGTGTCACAATTGTGATCATCACTGAATCCAGTTTAGGGGCGTCTGTTGACCCTGTTTTATAGGTTAACCAGTAAACCCCCAATTCTCTAAAGAATCGCAAATCCAAGAATGGCAGTCACTTTCTGTTCCCTCCAATCTTTGGGGGGATGAAAAATGATGGAGAGTGGGAGCATCCTGGGAAAGTTTTAATTTAATTAAATAAATATATTTGTACTAAAATTAACCAATTTATTAAAACTAAAATTGAAATTTAATTGTTATATCATTTAAGTCCAAAATGTCTTTGAGTTGCTGCACTTATAAGTAAAAAAAATATTGGAGTGCAAAGGTTTAAATGAAGTAAATTGGAAACAAAAAATTCATAAAATGGTAAATTCAAAATAGTTAATCAAAAATTTCTTTATAAACAACATTTTTGGTAAAGAAGGTTTCCTGTCCTTGAATTAGCTCTCCCTGGTATGGAGTAGTTAAAGCCTTCACTTTAACGTCACACAAACACCGAACTCTTCAAAAGGCAACATAAAGTTGTCCATGTCCAAATACAGGCTCAGATAGGTAAATGCCTACTTTGTCCATGGTTTGTCCTTGGGATTTGTTGATTGTCATGGCAAATGCTGCCTTAATGGGAAATTGGCGTCGTTTAAGTTTAAAAGGTAATTCCAGGTTAGAACTTGTAAGGTCAATTCTGGGAATCAAAACTGTATTGCTAGTATGGGATCCCATAAGCACTTCTGCCTCAATAACATTTTCTCTCATGCTGTTCACAACCAACCATGTACCATTGCATAAACCTTGTTTAGTTCATTGTTTTTATCCATACAGGCTTGTTTTTGTATTTCCGATCGTTGAGCTCTTTCTTTTTGGAGCTGTGACTCCTTTGCTTCTGCTGTTTCAGAAGTGCGTTGTAGGCACCTTCGTTTATTGTTTTTATCCATGCAGTCTCGTTTTTGTTTTTCTGTGGCTGTGTCATTAGCTAGAAGTTGTTTGCTGTTAGGAATCATAATTGAATTTACTTTTAACACTGAATTACCCTAATGTGATTCAAATATGCCACACTGACTGCTGGCACAGTGGATTAGAGCACACTGACTGCTGGCACTGTGTAGTGGAGTAGCTGCTGGCACTTTGGAGTGGAGAACACTGCCTGCTGGCACTGTGGAATGGAGTACTGCTGGCACTGTGAAGTGGAGTACTGCTGGCACTGTTGAGGCACAATGACTGCTGGCAGTGCATGCTTTACCTGAAGTTTAATTTACAGGTTGTGTTGTTTGGGGGGCACCTACTGACTCTGGGAAGCTGCTGGGTTTGACTGTGGGGCGCTGAGGGGCTGTGTGCATGTGGTTTTGGCGCCACCTGCTGGGTTTGACTCTGCGGCGCTGAGGTGCTGTGCTCGTGCAGTTTTGGCGCCACCTAGTTCCCTGATGGTGATGGCATCGCATTCGCGTGCTGAAGTAACCATGCGCTTTCGGTGCTTCTGGCCTCTGGCATCCGTGCATATATACAACCTTCGTTTAGGAATATAGATAGTGGGTAGTTCTATGACATTTCCTTTCATTAGGCCCATTTTTATCAACTAAAGTCAAAATAATACATTTTATTTATATAGTGCCTTTGCTGCCCCAAATGCTTCACAGAATTTAAGAATGAAATACGGGAAACACAAAGCTTTCAAACTGAATAATGAACAATAAACCACAATAAAACACAAAAATACAAATACTACAAGAAACATAACATAATAACATAATTTGTGATGCAAATGCAAACCATCTTGAGCGCCTGGATGGAGAGGTAAAGTGAAAGAAGAAGAAGAACAACAACAACATTTATTTATATAGCATGTTTTCATACAAATGATGTAGCTCAAAGTGCTTTACAAGATGAAAAAGAAAAATATTAAAATAAGATTAGGCAATACTAAGTAACAAAAAATAAAGTAAGGTCCGATGGCCAGGAGGACAGAAAAAAACAAACAAAGGAAAAAAAAAACAAAATCTGCAGGGGTTCCAAGGCCATGAGACCACCCAGCCTCCCACTGGGCATTCTACCTAACATCAATGATTTAAATCAGTCCTCATGGTTTTCAGGCATCACATGGAAGAATTTAATGATGATGGTCTTGTGGACCTCTGGTCTTCAGTCCATCAATATAAGGACTGCAGGGTGCCTTGATTGGGTGGTGGTGGCGCAGATCGCCACCAAGAAAAAATAGAAAGGGAACAGCAGAGAAAGTAAGGGTTAGTATGGATTGTGGAGCCATGATAAAAATGATAATTAAATGTATATACAGTATATCAGGGTTATACTAAAATGAAGCCACGAGAAAGCCATGTTAAAATAATGGGTTTTTAGCAGATTTTTTGAAGTGCTCCATTGTATTAGCCTGGTGAGCTATTCCAGATTTTAGGTGCATAACAACAGAAGGCTGCCTCACCACTTCTTTTAAGTTTAGCTCTTGGAATTATGAGCAGACACTCATTTGAACGATTTGGAATGTAAGGTGAGAGGCATTCCGAAATATAGGATGGAGCAAGATTATTTAAGAATGAGTCAGAATGTCAGAGTAAATTAAATGCCTTTCTGAATAAGTAAGTTTTAATTTGAAAAAATGAATTGAATCAGCTCATCTATTTAATTTATATTCAAAATATCTTTAATGTACAAAATAAAAAAAAATAACAGCTGAAGAAGAAATAAATATATATTGCACTTGCCATTAAAAGGACACTGAATCTTTGTAATGTATAGACTATACAGTAAGAAAATGAAACAAGATTGACAACAAGAATTAAGTATTCAAAGAGCTGTTCTTTCCAATTCCTTTGGTGCCCTAGTTAACAAAAAACAAGCAAGTCTAACTAGACTTTAGTAATGCCTTTCAAAGCCTTTATGAACATGAAGAAAATTAAATGAAGACAAACTAAAGTTAATTTAGATTTACATTGACAGAATACTGCCTCAGCAGAGGTTATGAAACCAATCCCTACAATACATACAGCCTACTAAAGAAAGCTTTCCCACTTGTCACACTACAGACTGCTGAAATCTATATTGGTGAGCAATTTTTTAAAAAGGTTTTTTAATGAAGAAGCATCATTATTTGTATGAAACAAATTCCATTTAATTTTTGTCTAACTTTAAAGAATACCTCATTTCAACATACATGGATCCAAAGAGAGAGAGAGAGGTTAGGAGCATGTGCTGATACAGTGTATTACCACAGATGTTAAAATAATGCTTATTGTTGCATACTTATAACTTTATTTATATATAAACTTTTACCTACCTTTGTGTAGTGCTCTGTTTCCCTCAGTACCCTAAGTATGTACTTATTTTGTTTAAGAGCTAACTTGTTATCTTTATCATTTTTATTAGTTTGTTTGAATTAAAACAAATAACCGTAAGCTGCATTCTTCAATTATCACTTCACAACCTTATGTCCGAAAATGCAATCAAATCTAAAGATAATTTCAGAAAGTGAATTGGGGTGGGGGGGTTGTCCTCTTCAAAGTCCAAAAATGCCATCAAAAAACAGTTTTGTAGGCGGCAGAAGATAGGAAGAGTTGTGGTTGTGCACTTTGAGAAGTACCTGCAATGTCAGATGGTAACAGAATGCCCACTTCCCACCACTTGGTGGCTTCCAGATGTTCCCAACCATGATAAAAATCATGTACAAAAATGTATACAGGTTTTCAAATTTCTACCAGTGTCTCGTTATTGCCATTATATCGCGCACCCATAACTTTACTGGTTTGTGATGGTGAAGGAATAGCGAAAAATATGAACGAAACTGTTGCTTTACTAGTCATTCTTCTTTATATCCTTTTCCTCACTAATGGAAATATGATCTGAATAATGATTAAAACAATGAGATTAGAAATACAAGAAGTCAACATGGGGTTACTGTTCCGAATTGTTTTGCTAAGATGGTGAGGGACTCATCAATACAGGATCAGATGAACTGCTTCTCTGGATCAAGGAAGTAACCTGAGATTTTTGGGTATGTAGTTAGGATAAACCCTGGATATATAAGGTGCAGCACATTGTTGGATGATCAAAGATATGTTTGAGCATTATAGCTGTTGACTAACCTGAGAGTGGAGGAGGTTGATGCTGGAGATAAGGAGACCTAGTCATCCAAGTTCAGCCCCACCAGAAAAAGTTAAAACAAAAGGATGTTGATGAAATGAAACTGAAGAGAATGCTTGTATAGTGGTTAGAACTGCTAACTTCACATATTTAGTGTTCTAAGCTTAAACACTGACCTAATCAGTGTCTGTGTGTAGTTTACACATATTTCTTATGTCAGAGTGGGTCTTCTATAAGTACCCCTGGTGAGTGCTAAAATGTATTGGCATCTTGTTTGTTATTTGTTCCCACCTTATGCCCCTTCCTTGTGAGATAGATGCCATAGCTCTATGTAAAATAAATTTATATAAAATAAATTTATACTGATTTTAAAAATATTGGTAAATGCCCAGGAGCTGTCTTGAGGGTTCCACGTGCAATTCTACACATTTTTAATTTAAAACAATTGTGACATTTTTGGATGACTCATTTCATACTTCTAGGTGCACGTCTTTTCTTTTTTTTTTTTTAAACTACTAGATAATGAAAATGCTTAACTTACAGCAAAGTACAAGGATTAAAGTTGAACATCTTAAAATTTGGGTGCTGATATCATTTAATCTAAGTATAGTGTTACTACAATCTAGAATGTGGGTAATTACATATTTTTATTATTTTCCATAGTAACAGTGATCTCCTCTTAACCTCCTTGGCATTAACCCTGAGGTTCTCTCGGGCTCAGAATTCTCTATGAAAGTGGTTAATCCCATGACAGTCTTGGGTTAACCTGTTTTATCCACATATACATTGTTAAGCCAAAATAATATTTGGGCCAGTATTCTGCTGGCATCTAATAGATAAATAAATAACTATAAATATAACTAAAAAATATTTTCCATGTGTTCTGCCTCATCGATATTCATGAGTGGAGTGGAGCCTTCAATCAAAAAATACAATGGTTTGGGAACAAAAAGCTGTAAAGTCAGTTTTCGAAGAAACCAAAACTGAACCATTAGTTGAATCAAGCAATGAAAATGTGAGTTGGTCATCAGACATCGACACTGATAGTGAAACTGATGTTCACAGCACTGTACTTATTACCAAACCTCTGTGATATGCCTGGTGACTTCAATCACGTGAAGCTTCAGCATGAGCAAGTAGCAGCATGGAAAAAAGAGAAAATGACTGAGATCAAGTGGAAAGATAAGAAAGACATTAGCACGTTTCAAAACACAGCAACTGTCAATGTTCATATCAGTGGAAATATGGTAGTCCCTAAACCTTGCACTGTGGAAGCCTGCAATGACTCAATGAACAGCGTTGATCATGCAACTCAGGCACTGACATTCTACTCTCTCATGCACAAACAACAGAAAAATATTATAAGATTATTATCATTATTATTATTACTATATAAGTGCACAAAGAAACACACTTCTACTGTCCTGAGTGCAACATCAGGATGTATGTTGGTGACTGATTCAACACATATCACACAAAGGACATGTACAGTGCTAAATATAGATCAGTACAGCAGTGAACACAAGAAATA
Organism: Erpetoichthys calabaricus; assembly: GCF_900747795.2. Classification (NCBI taxonomy): domain Eukaryota; kingdom Metazoa; phylum Chordata; class Cladistia; order Polypteriformes; family Polypteridae; genus Erpetoichthys; species Erpetoichthys calabaricus. The sequence goes on from NC_041396.2 coordinate 208,116,968, forward strand.
CCTTTCCTACTTTTTTATGTTGATGTTCCTATTACATGTAATAACATTTTTATTAAAAAAAAAGTAAAAATATTAAAAAAAAAATATACAGTATATATATATATATATATATACATACATACAGTACATACATAAAAAATGAGTATAGCATCAAGTCAATGAAACTTCCGGGATATTGATCTGGTCAGTTAAGTAAAAGAAGGGGTTGTTAATCAGTTTCAGCTGCTTTGGTGTTAATGAAATTAACAACAGGTGCACTAGACAGGCAACAATGAGACGACTCCCAAAACATGAATGGTTTAACAGGTGGAGGCCACTGACATTTTTCCCTCCTCATCTTTTCTGACTGTTTTTTCACTAATTTAGCATTTGGCTATGGTCAGTGTCACTACTGGCAGCATGAGGTGATACCTGGATCCTACAGAGGTTGCACAGGTAGTCCAACTTCTCCAGGATGGCACATCAATACGTGCCATTGCCAGAAGGTTTGCTGTGTCTCCAGCACATTCTCAAGGGCATGGAGGAGATTCCAGGAGACAGGCAGTTACTCTAGGAGAGCTGGACAGGGCTGTAGAAGGTCCTTTGCCCATCAGTAGGACCAGTATCTGCTCCTTTGGGCAAGGAGGAACAGGATGAGCACTGCTAGATTCCTACAAAATTACCTCCAGCAGGCCACTGGTGTGACTGTCTCTGACCAAACAATCAAAAACAGACTTCATGAGGGTGGCCTGAAGCCCCGATGTGCTCTAGTGGGTCCTGTGCTGTGGAGCTCGATTAGTATTTGCCACACAATACCAGAATTGGCAGGTCCACCACTGGCGCCCTATGCTTTTCACAGATGAGAACAGGTTCACCCTGAGTACATGTGACAGACGTGAAAGGGTCTGGAGAAGCCATTGACAACGTTGTGCTGCCTGTAACATTCGTTAAGCATGACCGATTTGGTCGTGGGTCAGTGATGGTCTGGGGAGGCGTATCCATGGAGGGACGCACAGACCTCTACAGGCTAGACAATGGCACCTTGACTGCCATTAGGTATCGGAATGAAATCCTTGGACTCATTGTCAGACCCTATGCTGGTGCAGTGGGTCCTGGGTTCCTCCTTGTGCACAACAATGCTTCATGTGGTGAGATGTGTTTTCAAAGTTTTCCTTTAATTATTTTCAGCAGTTTATATATATACTGTATATATATATATATATATATATATATATATATATATATATATATATATATATATATATACAGTATATATATATATATATATATATATATATATATATATATATATATATATATAGACAGTATATATATATAGTTTTTTTGGCTTGTTTTTCCAGTGGTAAACATAAAGCTAACGAGGTTAATCTCTTTAATTTTCTTTTTTCAGTGGTATTACTTTCCTATGAAAGATTTACCTGTGTGCTAAATAAAACTGTGGATAAAACCAAGATGGACACTTATTCAGTATTGCTAAGTGTTTAGTTATGGACAGGCTTGGGTCATAATTATAAATGTATAATAAAAACCTGTTCTTAGAAAAACACAGAAAAAAGGCAATAGGTCAAGGGTGATCCACAGAAACAAGAGACAGACAGCTGGACAGGAACAAAATAGAACAAAAGCTAACACTTGTCTGCATACGATGGTATGATACTGCATATTTGTAATAAATCTGATTAAAACAGTAATAGTATGAAAAAAATATCTCTACAATCATGCACATAGAAGAACATTTTCTTACTTTTTATTTTTATCAGTTTTGGAACTGCTAATTTTGCATATGATTGATTATAGACTTGTACTACCATTTGGTGATTTGTTTTTGATTGAGGGTGACATGCATTTCTTGTTGTCAATAGAACCCAGTTGCTACCCCGATCATGGAAGTTTGGACTTTTTACAAGTTTCTTGACTGTGATATTTGGCATGTTTTTTAGAAACTTATTGGCTTTTTGATCCTTAATTTGCATTATTCCCCTGGTCCCTTTACATTGGTAGCCATTTGTTTACCTTGAGAGAAAACTACTTCACATATTTTATTGGGTATCCATTTCCATTACTGATGTAAATATACTGTATGTCATGTTTATTTTTATTGTATCTCGGTGAAAAGAGAATTGTCTGCATCATAACATCAGCATACCAAGGAACTGGTTATTTATTGACTTTTGACTCACCAAAAGCTTCTATGTCCAGTTACTCTTCAAAGAGTGGCCGTAGAGTTGGTCCATTCCTACAAGCACTTAATGACAGTTTGGACTGCTTTCGTAACACAGAGGAATTATATAAGAAAGGGAAGAATGCATTCCTTTAAGAGTGGGAGACTGTGTTGCTTTAATGTGGGAAGTGATATCCTTCACATCTTCTATAACTCTGTCATGGCCAGTGCAAATTTCTGCGCTGTGGTGTGCTGGGCTGACAATATCACTTCAAGAGTTGCCCGCCAAATCAACAGGCTAATTAAAAGGGCAGGCTCAGTTACAGGAAGCACTCTGGACCCCCTGGTGGTCATAGCAAAGGTGAGAGTTAAAATAAAACTGAGTGCCATTATGAAAAATGCTACACATCCCCTCTCTGACACGCAAACACTGAGGACTTTCAGTCAACAAATTATTCAGCAGAAGTGTGTCAAGAGGCGATACTGGGGTTCCTTTACACCAACAGTAATACGTCTGCATAATGGCTCACTGGGACTGTGACAGCAAATTCAGAACTTTTCTTTTTTTTTAAATTTTCTTGATTTATAATCATTCAAAGTGTTTGTGTATATTAGTTTATTTACTTGGTTATCTACTTATTTATGTATTTATTTATTTAAAGAACTTCTGTAAAAAGCCAAATTTCCTCCCGGGACAAATAAGGTTCTAATTATCTATCTGCTTTAAGCATGTGCCTGTTTGCTGTTTCCCTACCACTTAAAAGCACAACCTGGGTCACATTGGTACTGTTTGTTTAATCAGTCTATTCCAATCTAAAATTAATTGGCCAACATAAACTGTTCTTCCTCTCAGCAATCTATACAAATTAACTGATGTGCATCTCCCTCAACCTTCCCATTGCCAAATTAAACTGGAATGGCAAAAGGCTGTGTCTGAAATACACCACATTAATTTGTACCAAAACAGATACTAGACTTTTACTTTCTAGTTGCATCATTAGACATTTTTCTGCACCACAATTGGATTAACACTTCACTTGTGAACAAAGCTGAATTAAGAGTGCCAAGGAATTTTACTGAGCAAATGCAGTTTCCCCAAGTATGGAGTTAATACAGTATATCTCTCACAAATACTGACATTCAACTACATGAACAAATCCATGAAATGGAAAGTTTAAGCCAAAATGTTATGATGGCTGTGTGAAAGATGAGAAGAAATCAGCCACTTGAGATCTGAGCGACGAAATATGAAAGTGTATAATTTACTCAATTCAGACAGTATCTGGAAACAGAACCTATACTGAAATAAAGCAGGGCATCACCTCTTTACAGTTTACCAAAAAATGTCTGGTTACTAACAGTTGCGGTCGCGTGTTGTTCATTTCATAGTACTGACAGCTTCAGTTAAGCAAGAAGAGCTGAGCATTGACTCACTGATTTATTGCATCAAAGACCAACTAGTTTCTTCCTAAATCCACTCTATTCTGATACAAAGTCAAAGAAGTAGAATTAAAGAAAAATCTAGAAGGGCTTTTCTGGATTCCTGACAATTACATAACTGGTATAGTGAATTGTTTGGCATTCACATCACAGGTTCATTAGAATGTTTTTTCATTTAAATTCAGCAGGTCATCACTTCAGTTGCATATTTATTCACACATTTTAATTATAACTGTATCAACAGACTCTAACATACTTAAAAAAGAGACAATTTTACAAATTACAGTGACTCATCGTACATTTTATCCCCAATTCCTTTAAAAGAAAATCAGAAATGTAATCATGAATAACTTACCTCCATTTATTACATGAAAATGAAAAAGTATTAGCTTATACTAGATTTCAGTAATACAATATTTGTACTTTAAGGTTAAATAATACCTAAATAAATGTAAAGCTTAGCCAACAGTATTGAAATATATCACCTTATAACAGACAGCATGAGAAAACCTATATAACCTTTGCTATGGACTAATAAGCCTAAAGACTTTAGTTCACAATTTCTGTTGGCCTCTGGGCTAACTGATACAATTAGTTGTGTCACTATCACATCATCCAAGTCCTTAATATAAGTTAAAAGTTTCCATGCAAAGATGTTGATTTTGTCATGAAAAATAAAACAAACTGTTGCAGTAAGCCATTGCCTTTACAAATCGGCATAAAGAATCGAGGCGAGTGATTCATACAAAGTGAACTGCTGAGTCACATGAAGAGCCAAGTCCACGTGACCCACTGAGTTACACCAAACCCTGTGGTGAAGCACTGAGTCAGGTGAAGAGTTAGGGTTAGGGTTAGGGAAGTACATTTTTATGTTTTTAGTCAAATGCAGAATGTTCAATAAACATATAGTATATATATATATATATATATATATATATATATATATATATATATATATATATATATATATATATATATATATATATATATATAAATATACTGTGACGACCAGCGTAATAAGCAGCCACAACTCAGAGGAACTGGAAATTTCCAAGTTTTACATGAAGTTTTCATTCTGCAACAAACAGTTCCCTATCATTCACTCCATTTTCTGGGTTACAGAGCACACCTCCGAAACAATAAAGTATTCCCTAAAAATCAGTTTATCTTTTGCGACTCAAGTTCTGTCTTGCTCTATACCGCAAACACTCCTGCTTGTTGTCTCCTGATTCCTCTAATCCCCCTCCCTTCTGCTGTACCTCCCTTTTTCCTCTCCACATCTGCTGTTACTCATCTGTGTCTGCCTCTTACAAATGAAGAAGACTTTCTCCCAGCTCCATCAATTACTGCATTCTACCCTTTCTGCTCCTGCCACAGCCCATGACCAGCTGCGTACATGTCACAATATATATACACATACAGTGACTAAATGAATCCTTGTCCAAAATGATTCAATACCTTCATTCAAAAAGGTTTGGTTATTCAGGATCTGCTGTTTCACATTTGCTCCTTCCACCAGAGATGGGTGAGGTGTGCTCACGTATCAGTAATATAGCAGTAACTATGAAACTCATTCCATCACTTGTTTGAAAATGAGCTGAATTACGCTTTCAGGAGCAGTAAAATGCAGTGACATACAGTACATCCTCAGATCTTTGTTCCTGCTTATTTTTGCTCTGCTGTTTTTCAGTTTCAGATCCATAAAATTGCTTATGCATCACTGGAATCTTTGAAGAAATAAACAAATAGAAGAAACACTAGTGTTTAAAAACGTTTTGGACAAAAGATATGTTAGTTATTCCCCAAATAATGCTACAAATAATGAAACACTTATGTGTTAATTTATGAAAAAAAATGTGTAGTTTAATGATTAAACCCCTTTAGCTGAAAGAGTGAGCAGGGATGTAGATCCCCAAATTAGAAACGTTTTTAGAATTATTTTGTTTTGTAAATATTGGGTTGTTTTCTGACATTCAGCTTGATTGTGATTCTAGTAAGATTCCTTTGTTTCTTGGAATGTTATGAATTTTGAAGATGACTAATCCTCTACATATCAAGTAATTTTAGTCTTAAGGGTCATGCCTGTTACAAGAAAATAAAGATATTTGTAGGCATATTATTTAAAAACAACTGTTTTTTTCTGTGACTGCAAAGTCATTGATTATAAAGAAAAAAACAATAAATGAAACAGAATAAAACTGTAGATAGTGGGATTGAAGGTTGTTACATCATGAATGAGTCTTTACAAATGGTTATTCTTTTTCCCAATTTTCCAAAACTCAAAGGTCATCATTTGTTATAAAATTCCATGGATTTAATTACATGTGATCATTGATGTACAAACTGGGATTTATAAAGCCCACAACTGAATTGAAAATATCTTTATATATGCAGTGTGTAAATTTAAAAAATGGATTTTCTCCATGCAGAATGATGCTTAAGGTTAAGACAGTTTAAGACAGTTTAAGAATGGTTAAATTCTCTTTAAATAAAAAAACAGCAAAATGTGTTACATTGATTTTGCTATAATGAAATACAGTTTAATGTCTCATTACTTCAAATATCACTAATTGTAAAATGTTTGGTGTTGTTAATCTCTAATGAGGGCAGTATATAGTAGCCGAAGGGAAGCACTTGTTTGATTCCCAAACCCAAAAAATGTCAAAAGTAATTAAAAATAGGGAAAGAAAAATTTATATTACAGCTAAACACAACAAAGAAGGTTTCAAGACTTTCAAAACGAAAACACAACAAAATCAAATAAGGTAAATAAAGTAAAATACCTTTCACACTTCCCCTTCTGTACACCTTCTGCCTTTCTCCCTTTTGACACCTCTCTAATACCTCCTTCCTAGTTAACTCCCTTCCACTCTACACACGAAGCCACTAGGCTCATTTATTCCTGTATTTTGTGGTTAAGAGAAACTCCTAAAAATGGAAAAGATAAAGATTTTAAGACAGGCAATTCATAAATGCAGGCTTTTTTAGTTTGGATTGACGGAAACTGACATAAAAGGTGTCCCCAAAACTAAAAAAACCTTACCTACCAGTGCCTCTCAGAACTAAAACCTTTTTATGTAGTTATTCATACAAATTGGAAAATCTAGCAAAACATAATGCATTTATCAAAATATTTCCTTCTTTGGCAAGAATTGGCTAAAGGACTAACTTTTACCCTAACCCCTAAAAATATAGATAGAACTGATTAATTTTGGATGGATATTCAAAAATATCATCAAAAACTTAAAGTAATAGTCTATTTAGAAGGTGAGGACACTAAACCATTTTCATTTACACCCCGGTCTAATTGGTAACAGAAGCAGAAACAAATTGCATCAATTGTTCAAGCTACAGCAACCACAGATAAGCAAACTATCAGATCTATCCTATTGAAATATTGGAGTGAAATGGATATTTTAACTACTACATAGGAAAGGGTTTTGAAACAACTACAACAAAATCAACACTGAGTAATAAAATCATCTGATAAAGGCAGCGTAGTGGTAATAATAGAAAAAGAAGATTATATTATGTATGCAGAAAAATAATTGTATAATCAAGAGCTTTACCAAAAACTCACTCATTTTATTTTTAAGCACACTCAAAAAATAATAGTGGAGATCATTTCAAAAATGGAGCAACAAAAAATTATTAATGAAAACCAAGCACAATATCTCAAAGGATGTAAGGCACCAAGACCTCAGAAGGTGTAATGCAATACCTAACATTCAAAAACATCTTAAGGAGTGGACAAGCTCATTCGAAATTCCATCTGGGTGACCAATAGTATCCAATTGTAGCAGTGAAACTTTTGCAGTAGTGGAATTCTTGGACCATTGTGTTAATTCACTTTCTACACTACACAACAGCTACATAAAAGACACATATGATTTTGTAATAAAAGTGAGCACTTTAACTATAAAATCTTCCTATCTGGAATCTCAGACAGGAGAGAAATAATGCTAGAAAAAAAGGAAAGAAAATTGTCTTTCTTATTAAAGAAAAGAGAATTTCTTACTGGGCATATCCCCAATTGGATTTAAAGGATAGAAAGAAAGAATGGGAAATAAATATCTTTTAATATATATATTCAACTGTATACTCACAAAAAAGAAGGTCTTTAGAGAACCTGGAATTGAGGATTGGAACTGAAGAACCTGCAAAGAAAGGGAATAATAATAATAAGATACTTACCTGATATACTTTATAGATATCTAACAGGATCTAAAGCAAGCAATAAAAGGATTGGAACGTAATATATTAAATGTGCATACTTATCTATATTATCACAAAAAGTCCATAACTAAAACCAAAGAATCCTAAGGTTAATTTTTAATTTTTAAAGAAAGAGATCAGAAACGAGAAAGAACAGGTTTTACTAAAGGTAGAATACTTACCTGATATACTTACCCGTCCAGAATCCGAGATCTATAGAATGAAAGGAGAAAAATAGAACTGTAAATTATTAAAGAAGATGGAATAAGAGATAAGACAGATATTTACCAAATAGTTCTTTCCAGAGAAATAAATGAATACATAAAGGATAGTATTTTACAAAGGGTGAAATGAGTTAAGAAATAATACAATAAGAATTATTTTATAAAAGTTAATTTTACTTAAAGCACTTGAAATAAGGTTGTAAGAAATTGCATGAATTATTTCATTGTAGGAAAAGACACACAAAGATTTTTTTTATGAAGTGTATGCACTTACAGATTTACTATTAAGTTTTTTTATACACAAAGATATGTAGATGGGACAGAAAAGAAAAGATTTTTTGTTTGATATTTTGCTGGTTTATTTGTTTTTCCAGTATTTTTTCTTCGCTTGCTGAATGTGGTGTGTGTATACATTTGAATTTAGAATTAGTAGTGCACTTATTTTGATTGGGGTAATTTTTCATGCTATAAACCTTATTTACTCATTTATTATGAAGAAATGGATTTTAAAATATTCATTACAACAAAAAGAAAGGGATAAAACTGACCTAAAGACTTATTTTTATTAAACTAAAATTCTGCAATTGCAGAGCTGATAACCTTTTTTGAAAATAAACAAGCATTCTGATTGGCTGTGCTAGATTGGTGCACACCTGTTACCAATCCTATATAAACCTTCAGCTGAAGTAGACTTTTTAACATAAAGCTAAATTATAAACAGAAAGCTAGACTTTATATTGCTTTCAAAACAATGAAACTGCTAAGCAATGGTCACTCTTAAAAATAAATGAATAATTAAAGAAAGGGTTTTGAGAAGGACTCTTTTGAAAAGAACATTCCAAGTAACTCAACAAAAAGGTGATTAAAAAGCATAAGTCAGCAAGGGGATATAAGAAAATGTCTAAATCACTTAATATTAGGGAACATTGCTGTAATTCCCGGGAAAACGGGAACGGCCAAGCTCGCATATATAGTGTGTAAATGTGTAAAAATCGATCAAGAAATAAGAGTTATAGTTGAAAATAATTAAGGTGGCTCCATTGCTGCAGCTTGCACTTCATCAGACAACAGCTTTGAACAGCAACTTGAAATTGCAATGCATCAGTCTGTTGCATCTGCATTATCTGTGCCAAGAAACTTGCCATCACAGAATGATGACAAGAAACTGGATGCATCAGTAAATCTGAAATGGTGGTGTTTTAGAGCAATGGCAAGCACGGGTGTTGTTTAGAACAAGTGTATCAGTATCTGATGATTGTGCCGCCTACTTCAGTGGAGGCAGAGCGTGCTTTCTCAGCGGCTGGCGTACTTCTGCATGAAGGTGCGCTCTTGCCTGGATGACCGCACGCTGGACACGTTGTGCTTTCTACGCTCTTATTACCGCAACTAAAGATACATGTACTTATATGACAGCATGAACTGCTTGTAGATAAGGTTAGTCTTTTATTTGTGTCAACATATTGCAGTAGTTTTATTAAAAATAAGTGTCTGTCGTTCTAAAATCGTTCACATGTGAGATGCCCGTGCACTGTGTCATCCCCGGGAGCCAGGGATTCCCGGGCATGAAATGCGGGATTCCTGAATTCCCGGGAATGGATAAACCCGTCCGGGAATGGATTCCCTACTTAATACCCAGTTAAATCGATCATTAAGAATGGAAAGAGTGTGGCACAGCTGCAAATCTACCTAGAACAGGCTGTCCACAAAGACTGAGTGATCACGAAAGAAGAAAACAAGTGAGGGAGGCCACCAAGAAATCTAAGGTAACACTGAAGGAGTTACAGACTGCAATGGTTAAAACATAGCGTCTCTACATTCGGCTGTTGCCTGGGTACTTCATCAGTCAGAGCTTAATGGAAGAATGGCAAATAGAAGGCCAATGTTTAAAAAAGCAAAACAAAAAAAGTGACACCTCGGCACATGGTACATGGGAGACCTTCAGTTGAACTGGAAGAAGGATCTATTGTATGATATATTGTATAAGCTTTCTGAATGCTGCACATTTTCAAAAACTACAAACATCCAATCCCCTCCAGAAGCACGGTAGTGGCAGCATCATACTGTGGGGTACCTGTCCTGGAGTGAGCGAAACAGAGTCCAAATCTAAATCCAATTGAGAATTTGTGGTTGAACTTGAAGTCTATTCACTCATGGTCCCCAGAGCTGGATCCCCAGAGTGGGGAAGAATTGCAAAGCTGATAGAGACCTGTGCACACAGACTATAGGCTGTTGTGACTGACAAAATTACATCTGTTAAATACTGACTTGAAGGGGGTGATACTTATCCAGTCAGTCATTTTGTATTTTATGTTTGTAATTAATTTAGACCAGTTTCCAGAAATCTGTTTTCACTTTGACTTTAGAGAGTCTTTTTGTGTCGATCAGTGTTAGAAAAGAGATATTAAATCCAATGGGATTCAATTTTTTACAATAATAAAATTTTTAAAAAAAACTTCCAAGAAGAAGCTTTTTTAGGTAGCTGTATACAAATAATGTACTATGACTAACAGTGGTTTTCACAGTGTTGTACTGCTACTGCATGTTTACCATAAAAGCCAAATTAAAACAAGTACTGCATGTATACATATAGAGGCTATGATACTGTAGAAGATGTTCAAAAGAATTAGCAGTGGTTAATAAAACATTCAAATAAATAAATGTTAGCCAGAAAGTTACTTAGATTGATATGAGCATGGCAAAAAGGGCTGCAGTATCAACTTACTATATAAAAGTAATTTTTCAAAATAGTTTAAGGATTAAAAAGTGTATATTATATCTTTAATCATACCTTTCCTTATGTGTTTGTTGCAAAAATCGTTCAGTTTTAGACTTCCTCTGATCTAAAGAGGGTCATACCATCATGCAACATGTAAATCTTAAGGAATCTGCAGTATTGCCTGTACAGGAACTCTGGAGGAAAGGTTTTTCCAGACAGGAGTTCATTTTGCTTCAAAAAAGCATAGCCACTTTATTTCATGAGTTATTGCTAACAAATATATTTCATACAAGGAGCATTACTGAAAACGTCTTTCAGCTTCCCAGTCATACCACAGAAATGTAAAGTATAGTATGTTAAATATACAGGAAAGACCAGACACTACGTGTGATCACCATCCAGAGATAATTACTGATAGCCGAGATGACAGATTTTCAGCTTACTCAGTGTCAGTTTCCTGATTGTTTGTATTTTCTTTTAGGTGCAGGATCAACCAGGTGAAACTTAACAAAAGGAGATTGTGGTGAACCTCTGGTGTGCTAGAGATTTTGACACCCAATTTACATTAACTTGCATTTTCGTGATCCAATTATGGTCGGATAGCACTTGACCACAGTAAACACCAGGGGCCAAACGGTGCGTATGCACAGAAATGTTGCGTACGAACGTTTCCACGCTCAAATCGCGATGTATAAAACCTAAATTTGGCATAAAGCCACGCACATTTCTACGGTACCTCATACCCTGGCGTACGCAATTTCTCCGCTCGGTTTTGCAGACTGGCGTCAAAGCAGTGCTACTGTTTCTGTGTGGTCACCCTTTCTTTCTTAGATCCACATTCCTGACACGGCTTTATAAATACACTGAAACTAACTGCATATTGTTTATTAGTGTAATGCATCTGATTGTAATTAACCTGCAGCAATATAATGGTCCAGAGAATAGCCATAGTGTTCCAAATATCATAACTGCTTTAGCATTGTTACTCTCACAGCATCTTCTTCTTCTTTCAGCTGCTCCCGTTAAGGGTTGCCACAGCAGATCATCTTTTTCCATATTACTCTCACTGCGCCACTCAGAGTATTTATATCACTGTATCTGAGTGGGGAATCACAGCAGCAGCTGATTGGGAAGAGAATTATCAGTACACAGCATGAAGCAGACGCTACCTCAGCCATGGGAAAACGCTTCAAAGCCTTTCCTGCTATTTGGACTTCGCGGTTCAGAAAAAGTTTCATCCCAAGAACTCTAAACGCACTCAATCAGTCCATCAAGTGCTCCTTGTAGAACTGTTTGTACTTATACAGTAAGTACAATCACCCCACTGTAAAATTGCACTACAGTTATAATATTTCACAACCTGCCCCACTTTATAAAGCGCGTATTTACATATGATGACGATATCATTTTTAAGATGAAATGCAGCAAAATATGTTGATTATATTATACAGATAAAACTTTAACTTCATTTAAATAATCTATATTGTTAATAATTAAACATGTGAGGACACGGTGCCGCAGCGCTAGCTATTTCAGGGATTCTTCCTGCTTTGGGTTGTATTCTGGCTGGTGCTGACACGACACTGGAAGGATAGACGGATAGAATAATTAAACACATACTACGAAGATATTTCAATGTTCCTTAAAAGTTTTGAAGAATCGGCATTCTAAGCTTACAGATGGCTTCATGTCTATTACAGAGCTGATTGTGTGACGATTGGGTATTTGGAGAAAGAAAAGTAAGGACATGAATTGGAGGTTAGTACGTTTGAAAGAGACAGTACTTCTGTAATAAATTATTTCATCGAAGGTTGCACATGGCGCAGAAAACCTCTTGCGTGAGACATCAACAAGCACTGCGCCACCGTGTTCCCATGTTTAATAACATGCTTTCATTCCTATCATCATGAACAAGATATCACGTATACATCTCAGTATTTTAATTATTCAGAGAGCTGTAATATCACAAATGCAATGGATTATGTGTCCTGTCAGAGAAAGAGAAAGCCCGTTTAAGAAGCAGGTAGTGAGTCACACACAGAGCACAAAGAAGATCAAATACAGAACAAAGCATTTAACGTGCTACTTTAGTTACGATGGGATTTGAGAAACTAGTAAATTAAACAATTTTAAGATGAATTTTACGATGTTCTACTTTAATGGCAAAATAAACTATTTAAAGTGGAAATTTCGAGATTAAAGTTGACATTTCGTGCTTTTTTCCCACTGTGTGCCTATTTTTTTTTGTCTGTACCCTAATAAGCTTTCATATGACACTCAGACGGTGGGCTACGACTTGCCTTTTCACGGCGACTTTGATATGTGACTTCTTTTTTTATTTCGGGCACTGTGCGAACTTGAGCTTTCGAGTTTCTCCGACACTCTGTCACTTGATCAACTTCCTTTTGTTGTTTATATCACTGTTTAAACCAACATATAGTACGTTGTTCCTTTGCCTCCACTTGGTATTCGCCGAAATTCTTATATTTTCCCCCGTGCTTTTCCCATTGTCTTTTCACAGAAGGCTGAGCTTAAGGGCTAATTATATTGATTTGCATATTCAAAGAGGCGTAATTCTGGGAGGAGTTGGGGCAGAAGGCGCCTGCATGTGCGTTACTTTTCACGCTGATCAGGATTTATGTAGCAGAAGAACGTGGAAGTTTGCGTACGTACAGATTCCTGCATCTGGATTTTTCTGTGCGTATGCACATTCCCGCTTTTGTGCTTATGCCATGTTATAGTGTGAGTTCTACGCACAGTGTTATACATGAGGCCCCAGATGTAAAAGCACTTGTGTTAATAACGTGATTGGATCACTAGGATGAAATTTAGAGATGGATAGAAATGGATAATGGTCACATTTAACAGAAGTGTAAATATAAAATTGTTTCTCCCTATATACTGTATATGAATCAAATTTTGAGCAATGAAGCCAACATTAAATCTGTATCTGGGCATGACAGTGAAGACATATTTTAGTACCAATTTTTAAATGTAATCCCACAAAATTGCTGTATACCAGTATACAATAAAGACACAAAATGCATGTTAAGGGTTCCTGAGAGCTGTCACTGAGAGAGAAGGTAGATGGCACACAAGGTTTGTTAAATGTGAATATTTAGACGTTTGACTTGACTTCACTTGGGTGCTTTCATGTACGCAACAAGCTGCAAGCTCCGTAACTGATAGAGTTCACAAGATCAGGAGATGTCAGACACCAGAATGAATGTAATACAGACCAGAAAATTGAGGCAGCACCAGTGAGGAGGACAATTGCAAATTTAAGGTCATCCAAATGTATTGTGGCCATTCGCTTCATTATGCATTGTTCTGAAGCACCATTAGCCACCATGTTGTGCTATGAAGCTGACTTTTATTCCTTTACTGACATCAAACTGTATAATGCATCCTCCAATCTTTATTCTTGCCAGTCACAAGAGCCACAATTGCATTTAGACCATATTTCATTGGGTGCACTATACAGTACATGAAGTGAACAATAGGCATTTAAATGTTAATTCACGTCTATATTTTCTTTTTACTTTTTTACGCTATGACTTTGTGTTTTGTGTTGGAGATGGAGCAAGTGAATTTCACCTCAGGAATCAATCAAGAGCTCTCTATCTCCTTATTGTGTGTATGTGTGAAAATTTAGAAAGATCAAACCAGAATACATAATTAATTACAAAACAACTACAAGGTGACCTGATTTAGCTTCCATTACTAGCATACATCAATTTTTTGTCCCTTTAGAAAGGGACTGCAAACCTTCCATTTTATCCAAATTAACAAATGCACATTTTCATTTGCTTGGCCCATCCTTTACATTTTTGAAAGAATTTTTTAAAACTGGATCAGTTGTTACTAGATGGGAAACATTCAGTTTGAATAGCGTTTGGCCAAAATTAGAATTTAGCAAGAAATAAGTCCGTTGCAATTAGAAATCCTATAGTTTTCAGAATATCCAAACTTTATAGCAGCAGCTGAAATAGGCAGAGTAATTCTAGAAAAATACATAATGCTGCCTCCTCTTTAAATATCGGGATTAAGCATCTGCTATCTGTTAACTTTCTCCTTCTACAGAATTTTAGGGTTGTGGTCTGGAGTTCTTCAAAGTTTTAACTGTGCCATGCTCTTTTCCAAGAACTGCATTTTAATCAAACCTGGCAGGAGTGATTGCCTCAGTTATGTCTGTTGGCAATCAACAAATTGCATTGTTTCCTATTATTTACAGATTTAAGCAATATGACAAAATCTCTGAATAATAATAGAAACGTGTTCCTTAGATTGTAACCATCCATTTGATAAACTTAGTGTTAGCGATTATTGCATGTTTACCATAAAAGCCAAAATAAAACAAGTACTGCATGAATAAACATGATTTAATCTGTCTTTGTGTTAGAGCTTTTGAAACATGAGTGTAGTAGTAGGGTGTTGTACCGTGTTAGCCATACTGGATGCCTGAAGAAGAGGCCTAAGTTACCTCGAAAGCTTGCATATTGTAATCTGTTCAGTTAGCTAGTAAATTGTGTCATTTGGCTTGACTTCTCATTGCAAGCATTAGTGTAAAAATCAAAACTATTTATCGTATTTTTCTTAGGTACAATTTTTGTACTTTTGTATACCATACATATCATATGATCTACATACATATATTTTGTATTTTGTGTTGCAGTGTGAAACTTTCAAAAATAATGTATCAAACTTAAAAATTGCATACATACACTGTATACACAATCTGTATCATTTTATCTCGTTTTATTTAACTTAATTTTAATGGCTGTTTGTTTATATATTGTAATCAGTTTTTTTTGGCAGAATTATAAAGGCGCAAACCACAGATATGTCTTTTGAAGTTCCTATTGTCTTTTTTAGAGTATGAAGAGTATCATCTATGCTTCACTGATGTTGCAGATAATCCAAGGGTTAGTGATGCAAAGTTGAATTTGTAAATATTTACTTGAAAATGGCTGCACATGATTAAAATTGACTCTAAGCAGTTTGTTTGCATACACTAAATAATGCATTCTGTGGTGAACATAAATTGGAAAAACAATGTAAAGATATTGTGTAAGATATTGTTTTTTCAATCTACTTTAATCCATTTTATAATGCTGTTTGTTCACAGGTAAAGAGTTAACCGCTGATGGTGTTGCACTCTGCTACAGAGAATATTCATAAACAGACTCACACTTTTACACTGATTTAGTGTTTACAGTTCACCTAATCTGCAGGTTTTTGGGATAAATTAAAAAGACAGAGAATACTTATACAGACCTCGCGACCGCACCAGGGCTAGGATTTAAGCAAAAGATTTGGAGCTGTCAGAAATGTGTGCTTACTTCTGAACCAACAAGGTGTCCTTTTAATATCTTTATATTTTGTATGTCAAAAGGTCTTTTTTTTTAAATCAAATGTTCTTGTAAGAGTCCTGCGGTGGGTTGGCACCCTGCCCAGGATTGGTTCCCTGCCTTGTGCCCTGTGTTGGCTGGGATTGGCTCCAGCAGACCCCCGTGACCCTGTGTTCGGATTCAGCGGGTTGGAAAATGGATGGATGGATGGATGTTCTTGTAAGAATTTTACTAAACCACTCAAACTACTTTTTTCTCCTATACATCTCTAACACATTTAGTTTGTTTTATTTTCAGAAGCTTGTATTTTTGAATGTTTTGGTATTTTACTTAAATAATGTGTCCATAATTTCTTGACCTTTTGCAATAATAAAAAATGGAATTATCTTCTTTGGTTTGCTATCAAAAACATGTTGACCTATATAAAATGACACAATAAGTAAAGAAGGGAAAAACAGTTTTCGTTAGAAACTTCAGTCTAAAAGAGTTTTACTAAAGCAGGTTTTGCTTGTCCAGCTACCACATTGACTTCCCCTTCTTATTCAAATGATTCATACGGATGTACATCACACTGAAGACTGATCAGTAACATGACTGAGTGTATACGATAACGTCTTTAGGTGTTACCAGAATTCTAAACTCCTTAAAGTCCAAGGGAAATCCATTTCTGCTCACAGAAGACAGTCAAGTGTTCACTCATTACTTAAGAAGTCATGTCTGACTAAATGAACTTATTTTGCTTTAAAATGAATCCAAAGTGAAAACTTGTTTTTGCCAGTTACTAGCACATTAAAAATAAAATGGAGCTATGTCATTTTTGCTTGGAATTATATTAGACAAAAATCTCTTATGTTTTATGTGCCCATAAACAGAAAAAGTTTTGGAGAACTGCTCAAAAGTAAAACTTGAATGTTTAACTTGTTAACACATCATGAAGTGAAGTGAGAACTTCATGTTAATTTTATGGGAATTTTGTCAATGATATCTTGAAGAATGAGTATGAAGATCAACCGAAACATTGTTTGTTGCTATTGTTACCATTTTTTATTTATTTTAATATGTTATGAGTTTCTTTTTATCCCCCAAAAGTCATAGAGTAAAGATGTTGAGTCATACCATCACTGTGATGCATGTGCTACAAATTTCTTGAGCAGTAGCTTCATGTGTTTGTTGTATAAGGCTATCTGATCATTTGTTCAAGGATGAATTCTAATATGATTTAAAGGGTTTTTGTATTTCACTTTGCTTTCTTTTAGATTTAGACATCTGTGTGTTATATTAGTCATGAAAAACACAAAAAAATCCAAAAACTCACACAGTGAATGCCGACATCATCTTCATTTTCAAAATGACTATCACGAGTTTTCCATTAAAATTATGTGTGAAATTAAAATAATTCTGAAAGACTGTGAAATAAACTGTGAAACAAAAAATACATTTTTTGGAGTAAAAAGAGAAACTAGCTTTTCTAAACTTGCAGAGTTTATTATCATAGTCAGAATAGATTTGCAAACATCGCTGACAAAGAAAATCCTATTTAATAACTAGAGTTAAACATTGAGATGAAAATTGAATCAAAACAAAAGAATGAGAGTCAAAACTCAAATATCAAAGGCTAAACTTTCCATGAACATTAATTCAGTGGTCTTGGACAAAGCAGTTGACACCGCTGCCCCTGAATTTATCAGCTTGTATCACGATAACAGTTACCCAAGGTCTCATGGCGCGATGTGATGCAGTTTGAAATAAAATGAGAAAAGAATTAAAATCTCTTTCAAACAAAAAATACAATTCAAACTTATACATAAAAGTTAAAAAAATTAAGTTTTTTTTTTGCATATTTTAATGCTACTCAGTTGCCCAAATGGTTGATGCCTTCCCAATAAACTTTAATAACTACTGTTTTTTAGCTTATAATATTTACAGTGATATATGAATCAAGTTTAGGTAATAAAAGAAATTAAAGTCCCTTGTGTTAGATCCACTTGATCATAGCTGATATTTCAACACATTTTGAAGTGATATTATATTTTATTTAGTGATTCTAAACGTACAACTGCAGTATATACAAAACAGTGCAAACAATGAATTGGTTTTATTAGAAAATATAGACATTAGAATCAAACACTGTCACAAAACCATGCAGTTGCTGTTCCATTATTTTAAACTTCAATGAAATGCAATCAAAGAAAGGCTGGCTCTGGCTCTTAAACTGTATATCACTTGTTTTTTTGCAGTTTAGCTAAAAAGGAGGTTGTAGCCTGTTCTGTCTTTAAATATGACTATTTCATCATGCAAAAGATTCAGTAAGGTATGAGTGTAGGATTCAAGCCAGGAAGACCTTTTTTTCTTAGAGTCTTTTATGGCTAGGAATATAAATAATACTGTGTGCAACAGTGCTAATAATGTGCAACATGAGCTTCCTGTTTTCATACCTCTTTGTTTTAAGAATAAACATCCATCAGGATGGGAGTAGCAGGCCATAACCACTGGGGGATAAATGAGAAGCCCCTTTAAGGTTATCTGCAATGCAAGTATGCTTGTCGTCATTTGATTTCTTGTCCACACCTGTTGGTGGTCATTCATTAAGGGTCATTAACATCAAAACACTTCATTGCTTAAGCTTCATTACTTTTGTCTCAGAGTTGTATAGAGGATACAGTTTTAAGTGATCTGTTCGTTTTTCAAAAAAATGATGATTCGCCTTTGCTCTGGAAAAACAATTTTTGTTGACTCAAGAAGTATACAAGGAGGATTAAATGTAATATATATATATATACAAATTTAGTTTGTGTAAAGCACAGTTTTAGCTACATTATTTGATATCATACTACAAAAAGGTTTTTCATTGTCTTCCTTAAATTATACTATTTTGCCTTTGAAATAAAAATGTGAAAATCTAAAATGTTTAATTCCATAGGATTTTATTTATTAAATATGTTTGTTTTATAAATAAAGACTTTACATTGAATTTTATCTGTTATAAATCACTGATTATTTTGTTTTTCTCAACAAATGAGCCCAGAAATAATTTGGGAATAAAACATAAAAAACACACCACTTTTAATTTTGTATTAGTTCTCAAGGTGACATGATCACAAAAATGACATTCCTAAGCACTTCAATTTCAGGTTCTGAGCATTCATCTGTTTCCTTTCTTTCATCAGAGTATTAGAGGTTGTGGACACAGGATAAAGCGTCAGCACTGGGATGGAGTAATCCTTGGCAGTGGACAATCTTGAAACGGAATCACTGAAGGGTGAGGAACCTGAAAATTCCTCTCGATTACTCTAATTTATGAGTAGCCATCCATTGAAGTGGAGCATGATTTGTAACGAGTAAACTCTCAACCTTAAGATATAGTATCTCAGTTTTGTTATAGTCCACTTTATTGTCAATATTTCCCACTCTACCACAGAATACCTGGTCTCCTGGTCAGTTTCCGGCTCAGGTAGATTATAGATTGTGCAATACCATCAATGCTTTGACTCAACCTGATCCCCTAGGCCATTGTCAGATGTATCCATCTGGAGGATTAAAGGAAAGGAGAAATTAGGAGCAACTAAGATAGGTGACATAACAAGGGTGCTTTCTTGAGGTCTCTGAATGCAGTTTCTGTGGAAGAATTTGTGCAGTTCTCAATTTTTGTCCAGGGCCAAGCTTGTATGGCAGATATTTCAGTCATCTGAGGTTTGACCTGACTCTGCCTCACCTCCAGTGGTGGCTGGTGGTTTTTCAAACACGGGAAGGATGTTTTAGGCCTACACCAAAAAATTAGTCAAGTATTGCCTCATGTTATTTATATGTAAATTCGGCCCTTCTTACTTTTATGTATCAAATGTTCTGTGACCCTGTCTTACCAACTGGGAGTCTTTTCGAGAGACTTGACCAGTTTCCTCTCAATGGCCAGCAATACATGGCTGATTACACAGTTTTGGCCCATTGTGTTGCGGCTGTATGACAGGACTTGTTTCAAGCAGGATAAGCCCCCCTCTACACCTGCTGATGTAGCTCCAATTGTTGCCATTAAAGACAATAGCTTATATACAGTAGCTAAGGCATTGTACTATCCGTTAACTCCTTGTCTTTAAAAAACATCAAGAAGTCACACAGCTTACCCCTGTTGACCTGCAAGTCACGATTTGAATATAGGACTTGGAGTTCAGTTCTCAGTCTCCCATAATCAAAGAAATGGCCATAACTTTACAGGACACTTTGTAATGTCTCCACATGGAAACACCTGTTTCATTTCATAGAATTTCCCTGGATTGATTAGTTCAAGGAAGCATATGCTTTCCAAATTTGAAAAACAATGAGAAATCTGTTCCATAAGATTGGCTAGGATGACCATGTACAGATTTCTGTAACGCTCCTGGGGATCCTACAATTTTGTCAGACACCCTTTTGCCTAGGCTCATTTTGAGGGTCTGATGTGAGACTTGCCATTTTTGCATAAACAGCTTTGAAAGGCTCCTCTGACCTCTTCTTTTTCCGAAAGCAAGGAGACACTCAGTTCTTTGTTTGCAGTATAGAACATCCATAGCCCTCTTCTGCACAATGTCAAAGACCACATCAGTTTCTGAGAAGATTTGTTCATGTGTGTTCAACATGAAAACAAACTCAATCTACCAGTGGCCTTACGAAGCCTTGGCAGCATTGAGTGTGTCTTCATTTACTATGGTCTCATCCTTGATAATCTTTTCAAAAGTTTGCAGGAGTCCATCATAGTTGTTCAACACAGTGCTCACTATTTATGATGTAAAGTTCCACCAAGCAGGAGCATTTCTGGGCAACCTTGAACTCCCTACAGACTTGCGAACAGACATCGACTTGGTTGATTTATAAAAATATAAATAGACTACAAGCAACAGCTTGTCTCATGACTTCACATGCCAAAAACCCACCTGGTACTGAATTTGAAATGCTGTGATGCCAAAAAGCTGCCAATCAAAAAGAGGTCCCGTCAGTTTGACAGTTCCTCCAATCATCATGCAGCAGCCCAGTGTCCTGGCCAGCCCACTGACCCATTTACTCCCTGGAAATGATGTTTTGAAGCATTTGTCCAATAAAGATCTAGCTTTACTACACTGAAAACAGAGCATATTCTGAGGTGCCATTGAAGTCCAGTGAAGCTGCACTTCAATGGGTTTTAATTGATGGTGCTGCCACGGGAATGTATGAGAAAAAAAATCATGTTAGACAACCTGCAGGAAATTATTGCTGATTCTGAATGAACTAGCCATGAAGTTGAGTATGTTGTAGCACACTCTTTGTAAATACAACAGTATATATTTGATAAATGTTTCGTTAAGTTTCGGGGGGGCTTCCCTTATAGTCTTAGATAGACACCTCACCACAGATCCCAAATGTTTTAGCTTCTATTACACTAAAGATATATGCCTGTAGAATGGAATGTGTGTAGCACTATTTAAACTGAAAATGTAGGTCTTATATAGACTGGGAGGGTAGATTGTCTTGTGCAATATTTGGAGGTTGGGGTTCGACCTTCTCTGTCGTCACATCAGGAACAGAAGCAGAGAAGGGACTGACACACTGATCACCTATCCCCTTCATGGCTCTTTTAGCCATACAGCATTCTGTACACAGAGTGGGTGAGTCTTTCTTAGTGATGGTGTCTAAGGTTTCCAGGTGGGCTTTTACCAACGTTTCGCACAGCACATTCATTTGCTCAACTTTATTGTTAAGCCAGTCACTGACAATAATAAATGCATAATGGGGAGCGGGAAGAGCGACCACTCAAAGAGGTTTTTCTCGACCATGTAAAATGCTTTTATACTCTGCAAGTGAGTAGGATGAAGTATTCCCACTTATACAGGTGAAGATGGTATGCTTAGGAATATATTTCTGAGAGAGGATTTAATGGCAGGCAACAATGTTTATGTTGCTTCTGGAGTCGATTAAAGCCCTGACGCTATACCTAGTCACTATAGCATATCTCATGTTCGATGGCAATAATAAAAGCGACAACCCAAGACCACAGTACCAGTTGCTGCGAGTCCATCCAAAGTGGGCTCATCTAAATGGGGGAACTGCCTGAGTTCCCTAAACTTGTAACAATGGGTGAGTGGAGGAGCATTCTTCTACAGATGCACTGTGGGATCAGCATCACACCTGGGTGGTTTTTAGAAGATAGGGCCTCTGTGTATGTGTTTTCTTTCTTTCATCTGGCTTTTCTCTTGTTATTTCGAATTTTGGTGCATCTCAACAGTCCGGATTAAGTACTCCATGTCTTTCTAAGTTTGATGGCATACAGTTAAAGAAAGAGACTCGTGATTCATGGATTAAGAAGTCACAGGCCATGATTTCCACAATTTTCTATGGTGTTTTCTTCTGGCCATAGTCATTGCTCCACCTCCCCCACAACAGGTTAAAAGCTTGCCCACAGACATGATGGCTTTCATGAAACTGACACTTGTGGCACTTTTGCACTCTGTAGAGTGCTCAAATGTCCTTTTATACCACCTTTGTAGTTTATGACATCAGTAGTGCCTGTGTCATAATATGCACATTGTGCTTCATGCATTTAAAATGGAGCTAGAATATGTGCCCACTCTGGCTTGAATTAACAATTTTGGATTGCCGCCCTCTCAAAAATCATCAAAAAAGCCTCAGTATCATTGTTTTTCTGAAGTGCCACGAGTACCTGTGAGGGTCCCAAGGAGCGCGTCCTCTGAATTGTCACTGCTGTGCCACTTTTATCTCTGAGAAGCTGGTCCTTTGGTCCACCATCTGTATTTGTGGATCCTTGACCTGTTCTCCCAGATGCTGGACAAGTGTAGTCATGCTGACCAGGTCCAGCAATGTCACTGGGAAGATATGTAAAATAAGAAACATGGTTGGGGAACCAGGTGGTATCCTTGTTTAATGTCCGGATGTAAAGTAACGCTTGGTATCAAACTAAACATAGTAAATATGTCTCTAAAGGATGTGCTACGGGAAAAAGGTTTGCTCTTCAAGGAATCAGTCCTCATGAAGGTTGGGTTAACAAAGGCAGTATCCTCTGACATTTGGAGCAACTTATCCACATTAGTAACATGTGAGCATGAGATAAAGAAAATATAGCACCAGCATTAAGAAACCAAAAAATAAGTGCATAAAATGCAGTGGGATAGTGGTAGAGCCTGTAAGTAACACATGGTAAAAGACAATGGTGATCAGTGAATTTACACTTGAACGTAGCTCAGTCAACCAAACCTCATTAAACTGAAATAAAATTAACAATCTAATGCCATAAGTGAAAAGTCATTATATTATTTTTTTTCTGGACAACTAGATCATAACCACTGTAGTAATATAATGTGTATGACAAGAAAAAAGAAACAATACAAGGAAAAGAGTATCGCTGAAACTGAAAAATACCTTGTGGTATCAAAGTTAGCATATAGAAAGTGAATGGTCGTTTATTCTGTGCTGAAATATTGCGCTGCAGACAATCACAGCAATGGTAAAAAAACCTTTTTTATATCAAGTAATAATACTTGATTTGGCATTAATACTTTGAAGAAGGCGGCTCATAATATCACCACCTAGACGACAGGGTTCAGGGTTCAAGGACATAAACATCACAAATGATGCCAAAATGAAGACACTAAAGCTGATATTCTAAAACAAAATGAAAAACAGATGAATGTAGGCATTAAAAATAAAATATATGTGGCCACAAGGCAGGCAATATGGTGGAGTGCTGTTTATGAACAAAAGTCTGTTCAGTCAGTATGGTTTAAATAATACTTTTTTTTTTTTGGTTTTGGAAAATAGAAGGAAATTATATTGTTTCTTAAAATATCCTTCTGTTTTGCCATGTAAATACCAGTTTGGAAAACTATTCCAAAAGGACATATTGTTAAGCAGTGATGAGTTAAACTGCTTTCTGCAGAGAATCAAGAAAGAGGTTTAAATATGATAATAATTAACCTGTCATCGGAAAGAAATATATCTTTTATACTTGTGCCATGAAAAATAGAAAGAATAGAGATGTACAATATAACATTTCATTCTTGTGCAATAAAATAGTTTATTTCTGTGAATATGTTTGAAAGATTAAAAAAATCCTTAGTATCAGCCAAAAAAGTGCAATATATAGATTTACATATTTGGGGCATTTGTGATTTGCCTAAAATATAAAACTGGCCTAATGTAACAAGTTACTGGCTTTTGCAGAATTTACTAGAGAGTTCCAGTGTTAGCTTTGAAATGATCAGCAAGTCACGGTGCTGGCAGGGTGCCGCAGCATAATGCTGAGTCTAATTTTTTTAAGTATAATAACTCAGCTTTGCAAACAGAATTCAATTTATTGGCCACAAAAGAAATGGAGTAATTATTACTTACTGTAAATCACATCATTTTTATTATGAGAATGGAGAAAAGGCAGATGGTGCTGTGTAACAGGGTGACGTAATTTTAGCACAAGCACGTTACTAAGGCATATGCCAGGGGTGGCCAACTCCAATCCTGAAGAGCTGCAGGGGCAGAAAGTTTTTGTTCCAACCCAGTTGCTTAATCAGAAGCCAATCTTCACCAATAACAGTCCTTATTTAATTACATGTTAATGTTTTAAATCTACCATGTAAGTTCATTCTTATAACATAGATTTGTTTTTCTTTCTAATGATACACGTATCATCCAAGTGATTTGAATCCTAAAATGGATGAGAAATTTTTAGTTCTTCACTTTCTTTTTAGTTTCCTTTTGCATATTTTATTAAACCAAATAGTGAATGATGAATACACACGAGTGGAAATGGAGACAAGCTGGATGTAGACCTGCAGGTTCCTTTGTCATTTGCATCTATCGCCAATTAGGAGAAGTTATAACAATGAATACAGCTGTTTAAGACTAAAGTAAGTAATTAAGGGTTCAAAATCTTAACAAACAAGACACCTAAAATGTCACTTGAGCAATAATCAGTCCTTCATCAGCAGTGAAGGATTTCTCATGAAGCAATTGGGTTACAACAAAAACCTGAAGCCACTGCGGCCCTCCAGAACCGACGTTACTCAGTCCTGCTATAAAGAATCTGAGTCTTAAATAGCAAGTAAATTAAATGACAGTTAATTAGTAGAAAAAATTAGTCACTAATTAAGAAAATAATTAGAATTAAAACCTGTAGCCACTGTGTCTCTCCAGGACTGGACTTGGCCAACCCTGGCATGTACCCTTATGCACAGTGCAAAAATACCCATACAATATGCACCGCAGAACGTTTTTCTTTAATACATTTGAACATTAGAATAGTCGTGATAAGAATAGGCCATTCATCCCCAAAGACTCATTCTTCCAATTTACCTAGATTACACCTCACCTTTATTCTATTTTCTACCTACTTTCATCATTTATAATTCAAGAAAGAAAATGGCGAGCCTGCTTTGTATAATTATGCCAATGGTGTTTCTGATATGAGACTTATGGTGTGCTTGATAACATCTGTAAAGTGTGACACGGACTGTCAAAATTTAACCCAGTAAAAAAATGTAACCCAGTTTTTTTCCCAGGGGGAAAAACACTGCCCAGACTTAATGGCAAAACCAATTAGAAACAACCTAAAAATAAGTTCTGTTCCACAAAATTCTAGATGCCTCTCACCCCTAAGGAATGTTCAGTGTTCAATGCCTATCTTTTATATAAATGTCTATGCGTTGAAGTGTGTGTGTCTGTCTGTCTGTGAGTCGGGGTAAGGGCTTTACGTTCGAGGATACACAAGCGAGGCCAGCACATTGGCAAAAGAAAACCTCAGAAGAAAAAGTCCCTCACTTAGTGGCTAATACAGAAGTGAGGCAAGCACGTCGGCAAAACGAATCCTGCTAGGAGAGAGATGCCCAGAGTAGTTCCTTTCAATTACCTGACATCTCTACATTTCATTTTTTTTCTGACGATTTCAATAGTTTCTGGGACCCAATGTTTTTTACAGCACTGGTGTACACAGCTAGTAAAAAAAAATAAAGGAAGGTGGAAGGAACTACCCAAGATTTTGCATACCAGAACAAGGTCATGCAAGTTCCATACAGGACCTGATTTGCAAATTTGCTTGTGTTTAGGGTTTCTAAAGGCTACACATTACCACTGGGTATGGGGATCAGAGCTCTGGTAACAGTGTACAAGTCCCCATTAGCTTATTGATTTCTTCAAGAAACTGATTCTCATTTTTAAAGGCCCCAAAAAATCCAGCCATTAATCCAACCATGATTCATTAACAGGTACAGCCTGTCTTGCAGCTATAGACACCTGTGGGATGGTTTCGATAGTGAATTGGAGACAGAGATTCTACCTGCACAGGTTATCAGAGAACCAAGCTGTCCCATGGATTTGACATAACTGCCGGTTCAGTGATGGTCTTGACATTTCTCGGACTTCCAATATTAGCACTTATACTTCAAATTCCCAGGCTAAAAACTGGCTCAAAAGTGCTTGGAAATGTTAACACTGAAAGTGGTTTACACCTATACAGTATTTCAGGCCCAAATCTGTTGTGCATTTTCTCACATTGTCTTCCTATATCCAACATTTATTTATGTTGTTGTGTGTCTCCTCATTTCTGTCTATCTTCAGACTTTTTTGTTTCTTGTTTACTGGGTGCATCTGTCTTGTTCAGCAGTGCCTGTCCACTTTAAAGCCATTAATGTTGTGGAATAACACCTGTCTAATTCTTTTAATCTGCACGGCCATTTTCCAGCAGTTATTTTTTGTTTGTTTTTTTTTTTTTGCTCCTGCTAACAGCTGAAGTGAAGGCCTTGGAGTGGAGGAATTTTCTTCCCCTTCTTCTCTGCTGTAGCAATGGTTTTGGCACAACACCCTATGTATGTTCTTTTGTGTGTGTTTGGGCATTTTTGGCAATTAGTAGTTATGCTTGTTTGTCTGAGAGTTGTTTAACTTTTTTTTTTAAATTTGTTGTTGTGATATTGTCCATGGGCGGCACGGTGGCGCAGTGGTAGCGCTGCTGCCTCGCAGTTAGGAGACCCGGGTTCGCTTCCCGGGTCCACCCTGCGTGGAGTTTGCATGTTCTCCCCGTGTCTGCGTGGGTTTCCTCCGGGCGCTCCGGTTTCCTCCCACAATCCAAAGACATGCAGGTTAGGTGGATTGGTGATTCTAAATTGGCCCTAGTGTGTGCTTGGTGTGTGGGTGTGTTTGTGTGTGTCCTGCGGTGGGTTGGCACCCTGCCCGGGATTGGTTCCCTGCCTTGTGCCCTGTGTTGGTTGGGATTGGCTCCAGCAGACCCCCGTGACCCTGTGTTCGGATTCAGCGGGTTGGAAAATGGATGGATGGATGGATGGATATTGTCCATCTGGGTGCATGACCAAGTACCAGTTTATGACCTAGAATGTCCTCAAAAGCCTATAATCTTTTAGAAGTCAAAAATATATATATTTTTACATCTCTGATCATTTTTCATGAAGAAATACTCATCATACTTAATTTAGTTTGGTAAGGATTTTCAGGATTGCTTTAGGTGTACAGGGATACTCAGGGGTGTCTTAATCTGTTATCCCAAATAATGGCTTCTTGTGTACATAGAAGGGAAGTGGTACCATTGTTCATGGCAACTAACCATTTGTGCCATAAATATACACTACTCCTAGGTAATGTTTTCAAATAAATAAGATAAACATCATGAGCGGAGTTTGACATTTAGGCTGTAGGGGGGCAGAATAACAATAAAAAATAATTAATCACAACTGTACTACATAAACATAGTAAAACATTGGGTTTTACATTGGATTAAACCTTGCTGAGAAGAGAATGGATTGGGCAGGCATTTTATTCCAAATATAGCAATAAAAACTAAAGGAGTAGGAATATTAATTGACAAAGCAATGCCTTTTGTGGCCTCTGAAGTAGCTTCTGATTCTGAAGGATGTTCTACCATAATAATATGAAAAAACTGAGAGAAATACTATTTCTAGGTAACATTTAATGAATTAAGTGGATCGATAAGGAATTTAAATTACAATAAGACGGATATTTTAATTGTGTACTAACCCTACTTTACAGTGGTCCTCTATCTGAACATTTTATATTTTTCAAGGGATCAGAACCCATAGACATTTTAATTCTCTACCCATAGACTGTTTTTTTCTCCTTAATGTATGATAGTTTTCCCAAATTGCTAACTTCTGTTCCTATGAAAAATTGTTAACTCCAGTGAAGTCTTGCAATTATGACACCATTTTTATCTCTAGCCACACTTGGCTATTCCAGGAACTTAATCAAGCACTATTATTTTAGCCTGAAATTGGCAACTTCACCTATTATTACCTCATTTTATTCAGTTTGTCTTCTCACAAATTGATATTTTTGTTTGAACTAGCATATTGCTAGAGATATCTGGGAAGAGTATAGCTGTGGGGACAAATGATTTCCTATATTGCAAATGCAAATACAAAGTCAACAGAATTAATGAGCAACATTTGTGAAATCAGTGATGAATGGCCAAGATCACTCACTGCTGCGCTCTCAGAGAATGTTTTTTTTCTGCCTGAATTCAATTTATTGACCACAAGAGAAATGGTATAACTATTAATTAGATCACATTATTTTTATTATAAGACTGGAGAAAAACATTTGATTTTGATACGTTAGCATGTTAAGAAAGACATTTGTCACACACAGTTGGAAACGAAATTATTGACAATAGACATATACGTAAAACCATAGCATACCAATACCACTAAGCCTGAATAATCCTAAGCAGGGTCAGGGTAACACATTTAAGAAATTCTTCAAGATGTTTCACTTATTGGAATGAAATGAAAATAATGCTATAACTTAATCATTTTAATAAAGCAGAAATAATACAGTTCCATGTATCAGGAAGAGACATTCTGGATGGGCCGTTAATGCTCTCAGAGAAGGCAGATGCTGTTAAATCTCTACAAAGCAGAACAACTTCAAGCCTAGATGGTTGTCCAGCAAATTTATAAATTCAATTATTTTCGGCCTGTTAGTTGTAGCCGTTGTTCTGAGAGCTAAAGAAGTCAGGCTCTTCCCTAAAATAATACCCCACAGTGTCAATTTCCAGTGGTTTTCCTAAGAAAAATGAAAACTACTAGTTCAGTAAAATAAAACATTAATACATCAGAAAGGTATAGCATGCAAGTTTTCGTAATGTTAAGTCAGTTGAAAACAAAATGTCCTGCATAAAATGCTGCTTATTACCTCATGGAACTGTAGTAGCAACTTTTTTCCTGCTTTTGTTGTCTGACTTTGATCTTTGGTTATGATTCTTGGTTTTGGTAAAAGATAGACTTTTGGTTAAAGAAACTAGACTTGGTTCTTGGTAATGTTTTAACCTTCTGGTCACAGTCATTTCTTGCTTGTCCCTGCGCAGGCAATAACCCATGGGATGGAAGAAAAAAGCTGGAGAAGCAGGTTTCCGGTAGAGTTGAAGGTATAGTTCTGAATAAGTGATGTACTAGAAAATGTGAATGCAGACTTATACAACCTTATCGTTACACCTTTACTTCTTACCAAAAATTATTTTTTAAGGAAATTTTTCTTAGAATTGTCTTTTTTGTAAATACTATTCTAATCTAAACAAACTCTTATGAACTGGTGCCTTTTCCAGAGTTGTTTCTCTCATTCTGCCTGATAGTAGCAGAATAGGTTCTGGCCATCTATGACCCTGAACTGAATTAGGTGAGTTTAAGAATGTAATATTGTGTTAATATAACAATGGAATTGCCATACATGCACATCTCCACAAACACTGAGATCCAATTTTCTATAATTTAAAGCCAGGCAAAAAATGTAAAATAAGTCAAAATGGATCCCTCTGGTGTATAAACAGTGCTGCCTAATTTATTAAAGACCACCAGCAAGTTAGCACTATCAAAGGCCACAGATTCTGTCTCAGAGTAGTTTTTCAACTGTAAATTTTCTGCGGGGACCTAAATAATAAACTTCAAGAACAAGACAAGTGCTTTCATCCGGCAAACGAGTGAGGAAAGTTGATATTAACAATGTGGGAAGTGCTGTTTCGCCTGCCAGCTTCCACCTTATATGAAGGGCAGTGCCTCCACAGAGCTTATTAAAATAAATTTAAGTATTAATCCTTCACAGCTGCACAGCGTCGTTCACAAGTGAGGCACTAAGATGTCTACATCATCTATTTTTAATATTAAAAATGCAAAGGCAAATCTCTTGGAGATAATCTTTTGCAAATGTTTTGATAAGCTTGGCTGAAAACAATCACAGATCCTTTTTGTGTTGCCACGTGTTGTTATTTTAACGGCAAGTGAAGGTGGTGTTTCACATCCTACATGCTGCATTCCTGCATGCCAGATATCGAGAGTTATAGAACTTGAGTTCAGTAACTCTAACCATACCGTCTAGTTGGCCACTGATCCATATCTTTCAGGTTCAGCTTGAACGGAGTGGTAACGTTTTGTTTAGTCTGGGCATGTGTTCTAATTGTCTGCACCTGGGGCTCCGGCTCTTGTTTGGTTTAGAACTTGGGTCGTGAGGTGCTGCTGTAAATCAAATGGCTTTTTAAAAACCAGAATGATAATGACCTCCGTATGAGTTCTCAGAAGTCCAAATAGCTAATGCAAACTGTTTTCTCTTCCATTTAGGTTCAAAGGGCTGGCTACTAATTATATGTGAATAGCTGGGGTCTGATTTAGCAAACTAGACAAAAGATGTATGCCATTATCAGGTTCAACTTTTATAATGCCAATTATTAGATCACATATAAAGAATAACTTTTATACCTGTGGGTTAAATGATTAAGTTTATTGCATCCCCATTACAATCTTTTCTTTTTGTACTGAATGTACATCTGGTAATGCTACAAAATTTTTATATTTTCTTGAAACAAAATAAATCTTCTTAATTGCAGATTCTGTTACTAGTAGGTAACTTCAAAGATTTAGATATCTTTTGCTAGCCATGTCTGCTTATTTAATATTTAAGGGTTTATAAAAGAGAAAGATTTTCAGTTCTTTGAGGAGATATATAACATAAAATTACCAAATCTAGTTCAGGGTTATGGTGCTGGAGCCTGTCCTGGCAGCATTAGACAAAAATCATGAATCAGCTCTGAGTCAGACTATCATAGGCACAATTCACACACACCAAAATAGGTTAATTGGCAATTCTGAACTGGTCCAAACATTCATAATGTCCTTGGATTATGAAAGGAAAATTCAAGGTAAAACCCACACAAGCATAGAAAAGAATCTGCTTTCTAAATCAAAGAAAAAGACATTTATTGAAAGGCATCTAAAAATGCCTAAACTAATGAGCTGCAATCAGGGCCATCTTAACAGCATTATAGTTCCCTGGGCAGAGCAGTGCACTGGGGCCCCTACCTACACAACCACTCACAGGAATTAAAATGTAAATTATAGATAAAATTGAATATATATTTATTGTATTGGTACTTCCAACAAAATCAGTGTTGAAACATTAAAAAACATGCTGTACAGGAAAGATTAATCAACACAAACGTTTGAACAATATAATGTGAGCCTTGAAAAATGCAAAAATTTCAACATATAAATAATACTCAATTGGTAAACCATACAGCATGGGGCCCCTATGCTCATGGAGTCCCAGGGCAGCTGCCCAGCATGCCCAGGCGTTAAGATGGTCCTGGTTTCTATGGATTATTTTTCAACTTAATAGTTACAAATAACACATCAGGACATCAGAACAATTCTGTCTAACAAAGCCTGCTAATTCTATTCATCTAGCTCCTCCAAAATAATATGAAATTGTGTTTTGTAAGTCCCTCTGTCTGGTAACTGATTTCATGTGTCTATGGTTTTCTGTGTGAAGAAAAACTTTGTCCCCTTAACAAGTTTTCATCAGTGTTCTGTGATCTAAATGAAGATCTCTTTTTAAGGCAACATCTGGGACCTACTGTACTCATTCCTTTCAAAATTTTAAAACTTATATCATCAGTCATATCTCCTCTTAACCTCTGTTTGCTTAAACTAAAAAAGGTTGAACTCCTTCAATCTTGCCTCACATCTCATACCTCGCAATCCTTAAACAAGCCTGGTTGATTTTTTTCAGATCTACTCTGACACTATCGTGTCTCTGGAGACCAAAGCTTCACCTGATATTCTAAATGAGGCCTCACTATTGTGTTATAAAGCTTAAACATAACCTCCCTTGATTTGTACTCCACACATCGTGCTACGTAATGTAAAATTCTGCTTGCCTTCTTGATCACTTCAGAACACTGTCTGGAATGTAGAACTTGGTGAGTCTTCTGTGACTCCCTGGTCCTTCTCATGAGGTGTAATCTGTAAGTTTCAAACCTCCTAGAGTGTATTTCAATCTAGCATTTTTACTTCCTATGTATAATAATCTGTTTTATTCTACTGTATAATACTTGCCATTCCACCTGCTTTAATACTGTTCAGTTTAGTTTAAGTTTACTAAGTAAGGACTATGATTACATCGAATTACAGTTAAAAAGCATAGTCCGCGATTAAAGAGTAGTGCAGTTCTATATAAAATAAACAAAGATGATAAATGACTATCCACTAGTGCTGAATGGCGTATTTCACCAAAGTGGCTTTTGCAACGAATATGCCATGTTCATCTATGACCTTTGCTGAATATTCTTCTGGAAATTCGCCATGCTAAAGATCCCAGTCGGAACCCTTTACATTTTCTGAGCTTGTTTTGTTTTGAAGTTTCCTTTGCCCTTCAGCTTGTTCTGTTAAGCCAGCTTTCTGCTATGTATCTTCTTTTGTGTGATGCCGCTGGGTCACCTTTCCTTATAGTAACAAGTAAATGGCCTTCTAACCTTTCCTCTTCTGGTATCCTATTTTTAAAATAATATTAGGCTTGCCACAAAAAAATCCTATTCACCTGCACAAATTGTGCAATACTGTCTTGCTGACAGGAATTATTTTACTTCTAGACTGTATTTTTCACTAGGACTAGAATTTGATTGTTCCATAAACTTTTCCCACTCAAGACACTTTCTTCCACACATTCTGGAACTGTCCTCATATGGCTGCTCTCTGCTCGCCTGTCTCCTCTCATGCCACTCTTTTGAGAATACCTGCTCCTTTCTTTAATCGGTTTTATTTTAGATTTCTCTCCTTAACCCTTCTGTCCTTCATTATGTTTAATTGCTATCCAAATCTTGCTGGTTTCTAGATTGGAGGTCTGACTTTTTTATTTTAATTATGCTAGCGATAATAAATAGTTCTTTTGATAATATAGTTTTAAATTGAGAGCATAGTACCTCATTGGTGAAGGGCTATAATAACAATTTTATACTTTATGCTTAATATACTTTTGTTGTTTGTATTTTTTTTTAGCTTCTCCTATTTCTCTGTGTCTTCTGGTGCTTTGATAGGCACAGCAGTACTTTACCTTTTTTCTTTTTGGGGAGTGAGATTAGCTGGAAGATTTGGGAGCTGGTGGGTTATGGTTCTGTTATATGTTTGATCTCCTTCTTGACATCATTTTATCTTTCTTATATACTTTATTGATTTGATGTATTTGTCAATTTAAATAAAATTCGGGTTTAAAATAAAAAGTGCACAGGTTTCCCTGATGCAAGACTTTCCCTGATGCCAGAGGGCTGCAATGGTGGCAAACACCTGAACAAACCTGTAGTATTCGGAAAGGATCTCCTACCTACACTGGACAATTGTGCTGCTGTTCATTGTAGATCCCCACAGAATAGACTTCCAAATAGTTTATAGGAATGAAGCCTTTGGGATAAGGGGGCAAGGGACAGCAGTTGGTAAGAAAAGTTGTGACTTTAATGAGGTACGTCAGATGCTTTGACATGGAGGTGGTTGTTAATTGTCTAGAAGAAGTGACAGAATTGAGTACTCAAGAGAAAAGAAGTGCAACTAGGAGGCAAAGATAAGTGGAAGACTAGGTGACAGCGGTGTGATGGGGAGAAGGGATGGAATAAATGTGTACTGTATAGACGTACTCCTTGCCTTTTGTTTTGGTGGTTTCCTTGTGATCTAGACAACAAAAAGTATAAGATGTTACTGTCATCCAGACCACAAAAACACATAAAAAGTAATCTTTAATTTTGTTTCTTCTAAGTACTTATTTTTTTCTTTTAGCAGCATGAAGTATTTTCACAGAACTAAAGAAATGTTAGTCAAATAATAGCAATGGCTAAACCAGGACTTGTGTGACAAATTATGAAGCATCAGGACACACAAAGATGTTTCACACAGGGCTAAGTGGCAAGCAGAAAAATACAGCACTCGAAAAACAATAGATTGCTGCACATAATATATTTTTGAGTCCTAACTATATACAGTGTTTCACTTCCCTAACTCAGGAAAACTAAACAGTTATGTATTACATACATAGAGATTTTCTTGGCAGGTAGGTCATGATTTATATTGACATCATGTTCATTTACTAACCAGACCTCAAGACTGACATTACTCATGTTGGGAAAATCCTTGAAACAGGCTTAATGAGGATAAACTGTTTGCCAAACTCTAAAAATGTAAGCTTCACAAGTCCTCTTTTGTTTATCAAGTAGAAGACTTACAATTGATCTAGCTAGCATTTGTGTGGTCTTAGATTAACCTGCAAATGGGCCCATCATACAGATCATGTACTAATAATGCTCTTTAATAATCGAACTGTTCCATCTTGGTCTCAGGATTCACAGGGCTTGTTATTTTTAAGGTTATTTATTTCACAAAAGTTTTATGTAGTTATGTAGAGGCACAAGGGAGAAAATCATACGAGGGCTCTAGAAAAAATGACATTGTGTTAGCCCCTTTCTCAGCACCATTCTTTTGTACTGCTAACATTTTTTAAAGCATGTGGTGTATCTGTTTACTCAGACTGTTGACTCAAAAATCGGGGCAAGCCACTAAATCGTCTGTGTTTCCATCACACACCTAACGAAATAGCAGAGGTATTTTTGACCTTGAAGGTTCAAGAGACCTGAAATTGCTTAATAACTATGTTCACATTCCCCTAAACATTCAGACATCTAGACTCTAAATTTCAGTTCAAATTGGAAGTGAATGTTTCAGGGAATGACACGGACAAGATGTTGTTCTAGCACCTAATTCAGACATTATCTCACAGTAGCTCCTTCTCATCCAGCAAATGTTTTTGATGCTGACAATCAGAAACTTGTTACAATTGAGAGACCATTTGTTTCTGTAAGACTGTAAAGATTTTTTCCACTGCATGCTACATTCTTTTTATGTTGATGTCACAATTTAATTATAATGACTGACAGACACATTTGTGTCACACTCACTGTAATGAGGATGAAATCAAAGTTCATTAAAAAAGACTTGTAATATTTAACTTGTGTGTTTTTTTAGGATTATTTAGGTGTAGCTTTTAATTGAATAAACTGTGTGACCAAGACAATAACTATATTATAGAGCTCAGAAGAGAAAACCAGCATTACTTTTAATTGTGTGTATTTAAACAGGAGTTTAGCAGAAAGGACCTAACAGGCAAGCAATGACATGCTGACAGCAGGGAGGTGGTGAAGAAGATACAGAGGCTGAGTTGTCAATGAACACAAGTATTTCAAGGGTTTGGAGGAAAATAGAAGACATTGTGGGCAACATTTGAGACCACTTTAGAGAAGGGGTCTGTTACATCTATTTTTTTTAATCAGCAGCTACACAAAGTGACAGGAATAAAAATGTGTTGTAGTAAAAGAATGTTGAATTTTGGGATGCAAATGAAGCAAAAATTCTGGGAAATTTGTAAATGCAAAACCGAACGTTAAGAACAGGTACAGTAGTATCTATTAGAACATGTTTAAGCTCTGTTAAACTAAACACAGTGTATGTGATTATAAGAAGGTGTGAAATTGAGGCTGTTTGGGGACTTGTTGTTTAACATGTATCTCATCTTTAGCTTAAAATAACTTCAGGTTGACAGGTAGCAAAGCCAAAGGTAAATTGTCAGTTGTCTAAAATCGGCATAATGTAGACGCTGTACAGGTTTTGAGAGAGGCAGATGGCTTTCATAATGGATAGATGACATGCAGCTTTTAATATAAGAATGCAATGTTTGGTATACCAAAGTGAGAGAAATGTATTTGTCTTTAGGGTCAAAATTTGGCTTTTTACAGAAGCTCTTTAAATAAATAAATAAATAAATATATATACATATATATATATATATATATATATTTATATACACACACTATAGTCTGAACACACACCAGAATAACTAAAAAAATTAAAAAGAGAGGAACTTTTGACTTGGCAGCCACAGCCACCGTGAGGCATTATGCATTTGTATTGCTCTTGGTATAAAGGACTCCCAGTAGTGTTTCTTCACAGTCTTCTGCTGAATAATTCGTTGGCTGAAAGTACTCCATGTTAGTGTGTTAGAGAGATGTGCAGCATTGTTCATAATAGCACTGGGTTTTGTTTTAATTTTCCCCTTTGCTACTACCTCCAGGGAGTCTAGAGTGCATGAGAGAGGGTGTAGGCAATTCTGAAGATGCACTGAAAACCTGCGTAGCCACCTTCTCTAATTTAACGCTGGGTTTCTCTACAAATAAACATACATAATGATTAAATTAAAGTTTGAATATTATCTTATTGAAACTTGCCTTGTTTATTGATATCAGCTGCCAAAGTGAGCTTGTTCAAGTGATTCATTATTTGTTTATCTTTTTCAAAGGTAGAAAACAACCTGACAGGAGAACCTCCTGACTTTTGTTGAAGTATGTCTTGGATGTTTTGTGAGGTGTGAGCTGTGCTCGTTCTGCTAGATTTGTGCGGCCCTTTCAGGGGAAATGATGAGGTAGTCAGCCTCTGGCCACTGCTGAAGTATTGGAGCTGAGGTAGCCAGCCTTGGCCATATTGCTAATATTTTTGATTTGTGAAGCCCTTTCAAATGTAGTGATCTGGAAATGGAACAACATGTTTCAGTATTTTATTGCCTGAATTTCTAGCTTGTTGTTTTGATGAAGTGGCATATCAGCAAACTGCCAGCTTCGTTAATAGGAGTTATTTCTGTTTCAGAAGTAATAGACTACATTATACAGTACATGTCAAAAGAATAGTCAAAGTACTCATTATTGCCCAAGTATATTTGTATTATGGGATAAGGTAAGAAAGCAAAAATCTGTGTTTTTTAAATGTCAGCCCTACTTGTCATTGATGGCTGAAATGCATGTGGCCTATCAGACATCTACACTATCAATTTCTCTACTCTCATGAGTCAAGAATTTGTTCCATTTGAGTACGTTCAGATTCCACAATCGCTGTTACCCCCTGCTGGGTTGGAACCATGAGTACTACTTGTTTATATTTCCTAGTTTACTGTGGTTTGACAAATAGATGTTTAATGCCACATTAATAAATTGAGTGGCTTGTTGAAATAATAAAATCATTGTTACAGCATTTAAGCCAAGCAAAATTACAGGGTTTTGTGTTGTTCCCTCTACAGAACCCCTATTCATGATAAAACGTTCGAAACTCCATAAACTCTGTATGTTAATTTGGGTTATCTGTAATATACATGCAAAATTTCATGAACATCAGTAGATCTGAACAGTAGTTTTGATGTAATGCATGATTTTTATGATGTAGGTCCTCCCATTCTTGCAATTTTACAAAGCCTGTGCTTTAAATTGCATAAACTATAATGGAAATACACATATGCATGAAAGTAGACAGCCATTTGTGAGTGGTGAGCCAAATAAGTAAAAAGTTAGACAGAGGTTATTAAGAATTTACAGTATTTATATAGATCTACCTGAAAATAAATGCACCTTTTGTGAATTTATGGTCAAAATGACTGTTTTTGCAGTTCTAGAGGTAACTTCATTTTTTAAGGTAATGATGTACTTGTCAAGGGCACATCTGGTACAGCTATCTTTGCCAGGCTTCTGAATGAGGGACTTGGTGTTAACTGGTTGGCATTGCATGCCAGATTAGATTTTCAGGAAATAATGTAGTCAGAGCAGAACTACAACAGTTAAAATGCAGATTCAGTGCTATTTAACCTACGTCTAGTGGTCAGAATTACAATAAAAGTTTAAGTGAATTAATTCATTTTGCATTTTGTACATGACTGAAAAATAAACTGAAATAAGAAAAAAATAATACTTAAACATAAGGAATCAAGACTACCACTCAAACTGGAAAGCTCTCGTTATTTAAGAGGCCCCCACTTTCTAATTTTTCCAAAATTCACTGAGCGAAGGAAAGGAACAAACCATCTGTCCTCACTGTGCTTCTCTAATTTGCAGCCTACGCCACACTGTCATGATGTTTAAAAATGACTCATGGAGAGCTTTTTATAATTAAAGAAAATCTTTCCAATATACAGTATTTGCCTAATTATTTGCAGGCAAAATCAATAGGAATGAAGATCTATATTTTTGTTTTTTATTTTTATAATTACACTTGCCAGGTTTGTTTGGCTTACAAACTAAGTTTTAATGATGCTGCCTTCTTTACTTTGAGTTTGGATAAGCTGAAAAGGATTGCAGTGCGTTTTGGTAGAATTGAAATACAAAACAGGGTTTCAGAGTGTTTTGCATCGTTATAGGAACTTATTTATGAGCTTTGAGTCCCAGGGAACTAACCTTGAGCTGATGAGCTCACTGCTTATGAGCTTGAAGGATAATGATGTTTGTAACATTTTCCTTTGTTTTTTTTTTATGCACATAATGTACTTTTGTTTTGAGAACCTGTAAAATATGAGCACCCTCTTCTAACAATGATAAAAACCTAATGCTAAATAAGCCATGGCGTCTTGTTTTACATGCTCATTGGACAAGAATGGAGAGGAAGAAATCTTTCTCTTAATTTTTGAAAGAGAAGACATAAGCTGCAGATAAAGATGGTTTTACAACTCATACCTCATGTGTTTTGTGCCCGATCAGGAGATGATTAATTACTGTTTTTTTGATCCGTTAGTCAGATTGTTTTTCACACACCAAACTTTTAGCTAAACCAGAAGAAGCAATAAAAGCCCCATGGACATTGTGTAAAAGCAATTCCCACCCCAGCAAAAATCATCATTAACAGCCAACTAGAGCTGTGCTTGTGCACCACTACATTTTCAGTAAATATAGACTTTGTTAACGAAATACAGCTCTGTGAGCAGAATGCTTTTCTGATAAGTAGAAGAAGACATAAAAATGATGTGTTAATTCACATGCCACAGAAAGGACACATTATCTTGGTGAACGTACAGAAGATGGCAAATTCTGCTCAAGGGCATACATTGATGTACTTCAGTATAATTTAAACAATGGCCCTGAATCTGCATCTGTTGCTACCACTGATCTTATTGACCGGTACTTCTGTGTGGTAAGTTTTATGAGAATTTGTATGTATGTGTGCATATATTGCTATGCTGACATTTCCTTACTGACAGATTACTGTGCAGAGTGGTCACCACAGTTTTCACAAATATTTACCATAATGTTCAGGACTTCCTGCTGTTAGATTGGTCCCGTGTCAGATTACATTCATACCTCATGCAAACTGCTCCAGGATTCACTTGGTACTGCACTGAGACGACCATTTCCATGGAATCTCAGTACACTTGTTTTGGTCCACACTTGATTGGTATGTTCACATCTATCTAAATAAACCAGACTACAGGGAAAATTGTGCCAGAGTTCAGAAAAACAGTTCCAGACAAGCTAAACTTAAGTGTGAAAGGTTAAAGCCAGTCTCTATGTCTAACTGCTACTAGCGGGTTGGGGGATTAGATTGTTCTTTACTTGTGTAACTGCAGCCTTTGTAAAACCCACAATTAGTTTTAAACTTGGTCAAAAATAAAGTTTTGAAAGTAAAGGTAGCCCCAGTCACAATAGAAGCCCAAAGGGTTGAATAGACATGGTACCATACAGATAGTGAGAACGGTACTGTAAGAGGTAATGGGTACACAGCAAGAAATGTCAAAAACAGCAATCACCTCTCTAGAAAAGATTCCAAGAGTTTAGCTGGTACTTTTCATGTTAAGTGCAAATCGCAGGTGATCTGATAATATGATAAAACACCCAGTGGCAGAGAACATAATAAACCTCACAAGTCCTCAATGAAAAAGGTTAAAGCTCGGCAGATATATCCTATTCCCATGTAAATGCTGATGAAGTGATCACACAGAAGATTTAAAGAACATAGATCACAAAAATGGGCTTTAACGGTTGTGATAAAGGCATTTTTTTTGTTAAACAGTAAGTTAAGTACCGAGGACACCAGTAGAATTTTAAGAAAACACAAACTAGGAAGCACTTCTGTACACAAAGAATTTCTTTCAAATCTGGATCCAAGTACCCTGTTATGAAGCTAAACTGAAAACTCTGAAAGTTAATAAAAAAAAAAACAATTTGGCATTGTGCATTGTTACATTAACTATTATCTTACCAACCATTCTTCACAGACAGAAGCCTGTCCTCCTCCACTATGCAATTTCTTATGTTTTTCATGAGTTATCTTTTGACTGATCTTGTCACTCACTCTGTTTAGCACACCTCCAAAAATTATTGAATATCACAAAAAAGAAAAAGTTCAAACCAAATTTTTTACTCTTGCGTACAAGAATATTATATTTGGAAGTGAAGCATTACTGAATCAGACTACTTATGCTCAAACACCACCCACTGCAGTCTAAAGCTTAAATATGTGCCACATTGTTGGTCTCTGCTACCTTCTCTTTCACTTAGATCTTATTACATAATTATGATCTTTCCTAGTACATGTAAACCACTCATTATTTACTAATCTATTCATGCAAACAGTTAAACATATCATGGGACCTTCATCAATTTTTTAATTCCCCTCTTATTTTTGTAAGATGAAATTGTAACAGATGTATACTTAGACATTAATGTGCACATTTAAAATTGAACAGTAAACTTACCACTTTATACTAATTATTTTTAAAGTTTTAGCTTTTCATAATGCTTAGTAATTTAATTTCTTTGATAGATTTTCAGTTTTACCACAATTACTTTAATGACCTAAATATTCGTTCTTTCTCAAATAACCGTACATCTCTTTAAATAATAAGACCAGGATGGCTCAGTTCCAGACCACAAGTGGAACACGTCGAATGTAAACTCAATTGAAGTACACGACAAACTCTTTTAAATGACAGGGCCATTATGAAATCTGACATGAATTTCTCCTAAATTATAGAAGACAGACTTAGTTCCAAAACAGGCAGCAAAAAGCTGTGCCCAGCATTACACTTTTTAATAAGGAACAAGTGCTTGGAACTGACTTTCACAGCAAAGTGGTTTGGAAAAATGGAAAAAATCACAGAAAATATGCGTACAGTGCAGAAAACAGCCAGCTACATCTATTTATATTGTATAAATGGAATTATGTCCTTCAGTTTATGTTTGCCAGTAGGATGGCAAAACAATTTTAAATTCTTTTCACAGGAAACTGCGTCTTTATTGGAAATATTTTACTTCAGTCTGTTGAATGTAAAGCAATGAATATCAGAAGTGAATCTGTCATTCTTAGACCTTGCTAGGACTTCCAAACATTTCAAATCTTTGTAAAGTTACTTTATTTCATTGTGTGTGTTTTCATTTAATGAAAGATGTTCAAATTTCATCACTGTGTGTCTTATTAGAAAGCAAACAAATTTCACTGAGGGTGATTAGCTTAAGTGCTTTGAATTTTTGTTTTGGGATTCCTTCAAATGTTCAGTGGTTACAGTAGTTTGTTTTCGCATCATTAGTTGTACTGTCAGACTAAGGCAGCGATGTTCAGAAAGAAAAACCAGGAAAAAAGAGAGAAATGAAGTCTTAAATGGGCCAAGGTCAAAAATAGGGAATCAAAGAGAGCAGACACTAAAGCTCAAAAAGCTAGTTAGGCAATGTGAATAAAGTTTGTTGTTAATCCAAAAACTTTAAAAAGAGAGAAGATTTGGCAGTACTGTTCTATATGGTGATGCACTCAGTTTATTTTTGAATAGTGCTCTTTCACTGTGTGCACGTTTAGAACACTGTAACAAGTTCACAGGTAAATGTAATTACAGACTTTACAAAAATACCAATTATGTAATAAATACATATAAAGGCACAGATTTGTTTAAAAAATCACTTCTAAACCAATTCATATAAATGGAGCCCAGCACTATCTGTCTATTAATTAATCATTGAACTATGGTCAATTGACAGTGGAGAAGAGGAAAACAAAAACTGCAGTCAGCAACAACTCTGGAGAAAATAAACCTGTGGGCATTCACTATCAGTTATCACAGAGGCAGGAGGCCTAGGCCAAATAGCTTCCCACCCCATCTGGGGTTTCTACAGTAGAGTCTGTACGGGGCAGTCTGATGTCAGAATCTAAACTAAAAACTTTGAAAGTTAATAAAAAAAAAATAATTTGGCATTGTATATTTTACCCATTAGCTTACCAACCATCCTTCACAAACAGAAGCATGTCGTCCTCCACTACACAATTGCCATCCATTGATTCCAAGGTTCTTAGTATATCAGATGTCTTTCCATGGACAGGAAAACAGCTTGGAAGTAGAACAGTGCCACCAAATGCTACAGCAGGACATGGAGAAGATCAACAGAATAAAGGAGTGATACATAGATAGATACTGTAGATAGATGGATAGATAGAAATTTATTTGTCCCCTGGGGAAATTTGCTTTTCACAGAAGCTCTATAAATAAATCAATACATAAATAGGTAAACAAGTATATAAATAAATAAATAGACATACACACTTTGGACTGAACAAAGAAGAAAATTAAAAAGAAAAACATTTCTGACTCGTCTGTCCCAGTCACAGTGAGGCATTATGCGGCATATTCCTGTTGGTATAAAGGAGCCCCAGTAGCGTTTCTTGACATATTTCTGCTGAATAATTGATTGGCTGAAACTAACAGTTCATAGTTCATAATTATTGGATTACTTATATTTTCATTAGGACTGCTGATTAATCACTGTTCATGCATGCAATTAATGTGTTGAAAATTTAATTTAATTTTAATGCAATACTTAGGCCTATCTTACAGAAGGAAATACACCAGCGTTACTTTGAAAAAAAAACAACAAAAAACAAATGTGTTACTGCGCTACTACAAAGCTTTAAAAAAAAAAGAAACTGATGATTATTATTATTATTATTATTATTATTCTCAGAAGTTTATAGATCTATAGATCTATAAATAGATAAATACAAACTATTAGCTTAGTATAGCTCTCCGTCAGGTTAATGTAAGTTGAACGTTACAGCTTACTATTGTCTTTGGAAAAAACTTTCCTCTCTCTTCAAAGATGGCAGTCATGGAGCCCAGATGAGAATGCAGAACATTTATTTGCAGAGTTATGCACAAATGTCTCAGTCCTTGGAGTGAGCAATCAGTTTAACAATTCATCTGCTTTTATACTTTTTTCTGATTACATCACATCATCTGCTTGTTAATATGAAGAA
The DNA here is from genome assembly GCF_900747795.2 of Erpetoichthys calabaricus. Taxonomy (NCBI): domain Eukaryota; kingdom Metazoa; phylum Chordata; class Cladistia; order Polypteriformes; family Polypteridae; genus Erpetoichthys; species Erpetoichthys calabaricus. The sequence continues at coordinate 208,160,455 of NC_041396.2, forward strand.
CGTTATCACCTCCTCCAATCAACTAACACCACCAGTAACTTCTGACTCATGCAGATTCTCTCGTTATTCTGAAAACCACTTTGTTAAGAGGAGTGTTTTGCATATTGTTCTATTGATCTTCCCATTGCCTCAAAGGAATGGTGTTAGGGCCTTCCCAAAAATTTATCCCAGCTTTCTGTAAGGGGTGTTTATTACTCATTTACCTCATTCTAACCTTGGAAAATTGGAATGGTAGTTTTCTCTAACACAGGGCAAAGAACATTTGCACTTTAAGCTTTAGGTTACATTTAGTTAACATTCGAGTTACACTAAGTCCTTTTCCTTGTGTTTTAATAATTCATCCTGTTATGGCTTCATAATAAATTGTAAAGATTATTATATATTAACTAACAATTGCATACTGTTTTTATGTAAAATGAATGGTAGAGTCAGCTATGGTAGACCTAATATTGAACAGCAGCGAGTTGGCTTACCTGGATGAAGTAGAGAGTGTGTTACACTGGCATAATGACAACTGTCTACTTTTTAATGTCAGCAAGACAAAGGAATTGACTGGGGACTTTGGGAGAAAACATCAGAGGCACTTCCACCTCCTCAGCATTAACAACACTAAGGTGGAGAGGGTGAGCAGTTTCAGATACCTCAATGTCCACATCACAGAGGACCTCATCTAATCTAAGCACAGTTACATCTTGGTGAAGAGGGCATGACACATCTTTACCACCTCAGATGCCTCAAGGATTTTAGGCTACACTTCCAGATACTAAAGGACTTCTACATATCCTCCATCACAACTATCTTGACAGGAAGTATTTTCACCTGGTTTGGAAACTGCATACAGCAGGATGTCAAGGCTGTGTAGAGAGTGGTACAATTAGCTGAACACATCACTGAGTGTGCACTCTCTAACCTCCAGGACATCTACTCCAAGTGATGTTGGACCATGGCAAAGAAAATTATCAGTGATAACAGCCATCCCAAGAATGGCCTTTTCTCTGTGCTGTGGTCAGATAAACACTACCAATGTCTAAAGACCAGTTGACAGGAGCTTTTTCGACCTATGTATCCTAAATGAGGACAGTATCTAGAGCTGCACAATGCCCTATTCTTTATATACTGTATCTTTGTTAATAAAATGCACACTGCTGCTATCATTGTCCATATTGGATTTTTCTAGAGTCATGTTTGTTTTTTATCTTCTAATGCAGTCTTGGAGCTTAGCATCTAAGCATTTCACTACATATTGTACTTTATATTTAATTGTATGTGATAAATAAAATCTGATTGAATTTGATTTGATTTGTTTGCAAATGGCAAGGTATAGGTATATACAATGAAAATGACAAAAAACACAATGTAACTTGAAAAACATAACATAAGTAACATAACAATACATTACATGGATTTAGAAACCTGGAACTGTAACATTGAACAAAAGAAATATCTATTTGTGTACCATCTTCATTTTTATGAACAGCTTCTCTTTAAATTTTTACTGGAAGCTTTAAACATTAACTGTGGAATTTCTTGTGTTACACATTTTACAGTACATGAACCTTAGCTGCTGTATACTTTTAGAAATGCACTGCTCAAAAAAAGTAGGAGAACACCTAATCATCTCTGGCTAACACCAAGACAATTAATCTTCAAGTGAATTCATCTTCAGAGATGTCAGTCTGTCCAGTTAGGAAACATAAGAGATTGTGAATCAATTTCACCTGCTTTAGTCACTTTCATTTGCACAACAGGTGCACTGGAGAGGCAACAGCAAGGCAATCCCCAAAAAGAGAAAGGTTTTACAGGTGGTCGCCACAGACAATTGCTCTTTCCTTATCCATCCTGACTGATTCTTCTCTAATTTTGTGTTTTGCTAGTGTCCTTGTCACTACTGGTAGCATAAAGCGATATCTGCATCTGATTCAGGTTGCGCAGGTAATCCAGCTCCTCCAGGATGGCACATCCATTTTTGTCGTCACAAGAAGGTTTGCTGTGTCTCCCAGCACAGTCTCAAGAGCATGGAGGGGATACCAGGAAATACACTGTTACATGTGAAGAGCTGGGGGACTTGTGGGCCAGTCAGTGGTATCAATGTCTTCGTAATTCAGGAACTGCCTACACACTCTAGCCACATGTGGCTGGGTATTGTCCTGCACCAATAGGAACCCAGTGCCCGCTACACCAGTGTAAGGTCTGACAGTGGCTCTTAGGATTTCATACCTAACAGCAGTCAGGGTACCATTGCCTAGCATGTGGAGGTCTGTGTGATCCTCCAAGGAGATGCCTCCCCAGACCATCACTGATCCACTGCCAAACCGGTTATACTAGATGACAGTGCAGGCTGCATAACATTCACCATGGTGTTTCCAGACTCTTTCACCTCTGTCACATGTGCTCAGTATGAACTAAGAGAACGAGGTGCCAATGGTGGAGCTGCCAATTGTGTATTCTCTCACACATGCCAATTGAGCTGCACGGTGATGAGCTGTGAGCACCTATTGTGCAAATGAAAGTTACCAAAGCAGATGAAGTTGATTGACAATCGCTTATACTCCCTAACTGGACAGATTGGTATCCCTGAAGCTTAATTGACTTGGTGTTAGACTGTGATGTTTATGTGTTCCCTTAATTTTTTTGAGCAATATATAGAAATGGAGCTACATGACTTGTTTGTCAAAAACAACAAGTACTGCAACATACTCAATTCTCATAAACAAAGCTAACATGAAATTTAGAAATAATTGTATATTTTTTTGTATTTACTGTGAGGATGTTGTGCTCAGTACAATTGATCATACAGTGTAAGGATGAATGGTAACTGCCTACCAAGCACACTATTTGTTGGGCTATATTCAGAAATTGATACTGTCGCATTATTTTCTTGTCAAGTATACCTGAAATAATGTCAAAACTAGCTTGTAACTATTTTTTAAAATTTTTTTTACTGCTAATATACATCAGATGACACAAATAGTTGCTAATTTGAAATTCTATGAGAACTTTTGATAAAGTGAAAAAAATAAACAGGCAATTTTCTACTTAAAACTGAGTTGCCAACAAGAGTTTATGGAATTTTTTTTATCATTGGAATAATAAAGACATAAAGTATAATAGATAAAACTGACACATTTTCATAGACTGTTTAACCAAAGTCAGAAGGTCAAGAAGTAATCCATCCATCCATCTTCTCAACCCATTTATCCAGGGCATGGCCGCAGGGCAGCTGGAGCCTATCCCAGCAATCATCTGGCACAAGGCAGGAATAAAATCTGGACAGGCTACCAGCCATTCTGTGTCATGACGCCAGATGGTAAAAACATTGGATGCAAGTTAGGAGCCCACCCTGTATTGGGCCACTAGCTCATCACAAGTTGCATGTAAACAATGCTGCATAAACGTTGCACCTTGATCTTACAGAATGTGTAAACCAGACGGCAAAGACCCATGCAAGCTCATGCATAGTTATGATCAAAAATATCTTCTCAGTAAGGATTGCTAATAGATTATGTTTATTATATTAAATAACACAACTTTTTGCAACTATGAAACAAGCAGAGCTCAATGAATCAGATATGACTACACCCAAAATTGTAAAAGAGAGAGCCCACTTGTAAACCTATATTTCTTAAAAAAAGTATTTCCTTTTTTGTAGTGTTCTGATGAACAGTAATTGCAACCTTTTACTCTTAAATGAGATGGCATCTCCATCTTCCGTTGAAGCACATGCAATGGCACCGTGGTAACGGAAAAGCATCCATGGCATGATGTGGTATACTGACATCCTAAACAGTGACAAAAGGCGATGCAAAAGTTATTAAAAATACATGGCGAAATATCAATCAAATAAAAACATAAACACTACACTAGAAGTTATGACTGGAGTGTTTTGCTATAATGTTTGTATATTATGCTCCCATTTATTTTTCCGGAAGTCACAACTGAAAGTTTAATGATTTAACCTTTTGTGATATGCTGCCCGGACACAGACAGATGGACACCGTATTAAAGTCCACCACACATTTATTATACATTATATTTACAATACTTGTGCACTAACCCAGTGCCGAAGCGCCAATCACCCTTTCAAGTCCTTGGCCACAACACAATGCCTTTCACAGTCTTTTGGTCCACCTCCACTCCTCTCCAACCCGCTTCGTCTTCTTCCTCCCGACTCTCGCCCTGACTGGAAGGAGGCGGCCCCTTTTAAGTGCCCCGGATGGGCTCCAGGTGCATCGTCAGTGCCTCCGTAACCACACCCCTGTGTAGCGGAAGCTCCCAAGGTGAAGCCGGAAGTCCACCGGGTACCCTCAAGTCTCTTCCCCCCAGTACTTCCCGGTGTGGCGGAAGTACTGAGGGCCAACACTACCAAGGCATTGGGGCGCCCCCTGGCGGTGACCACGGGCCCCTACAGGGTTGAGCTTCCAAGCTCCGTACCCGTGGTCCCCAAAGCCACCAGTGAGGACGCCCCCTCGTGTCCTGGAGGAGGCACAAGCCCTCCTCCACTCCTCCTAGGCGTCCCGGCCGGGCACGGATGCCCGCCGGGCACCACACTTTATATACGTAACATTTCTATATTTTGGAATTTTATAATTGCATCAATGTCCTTCTTAAAGTGTGTGATCAAAACTATGAGTTATTTTACATGTGGGTTTCTCTAAACAACACTGTTCTGAAGAAAAGCTTTCTCCTCTGCCTGCTATCTTTTTTAGTAATTCTTCCCTCCCGGTTCATTGCTCTCGTACATCTATATGCATGCCAGCAATCAAAAGAAAAGAGAGAAGGATTTTGAGTTTAAAGTGGAAAAATGTATGCTTTGAAACTTATATTAAAGTGGTCTGGAGTCCATAACAACTAAACAATTGCCTTTTATAATGTTCTTTGTTCAGCTAAAACAGAATTTCAGCACATTCTGAATTTACATTCCTCCAAATATCGAAGATAAGCAGCACTTTATACTTCCTCATATGGAACTACTTAAGGGTATATGTAGATATTTAAATAATGAAATAACTCAAAACAGATACACCACGTACTTAAACAAAATACAGAATCGGCAAATTGTGACCATTGTAGACAAGCTAACCAGATACTGTATTAGCATTAAAGCATGTTAATGCAGGGCTTGGTTTGAGGGAACACTGCAGAGGGATACTTAGATGTTCAACTTGAATTTAGTTCATTTCATTATTTTTTTTTTGTTTATCCCTAAAAGTTGCCAGACGACCATGTAAAAATCCATAAGGGTTTATTTTAAATAGCATTTTTTTTAATTCCTTCAGGGCAAAGTGTCCAAGCATGTACATAAATGTTTTTGATAGGGGAAATGGGAACAAATAGATGCAACGTATTAGAATGATTTAAAAAATTTACAAAAACACTTTTACCAACTTACCACAGCAAAGTTTACCTTTCATGAAAAAATGACATGACTTATTCTAATAGGATTTCATATTGTAGGACTGTCTGCATCTTTAGCATCTTTAATTCAGACTTGTGATATTGAGAATGAGTCATACACTAATTTTTATGCATTGAATCATCATCATTGTATTTTTTAGAGAAGTAAGTTTCTACCACTAGCAGAACAGAAAGAAATTCTAATCCATAGAATCAAAGACATATGAGTTTTCATATATCACAACTGATCGACTGTCCAAGGGCATTCTTCTCAGTGTTAGAAGTTTCCAGTCACCAGGCTTGTTTCACAGCATATATTGAGTGTGATACAACCGATAAGGTAAGAAGAACTGTAAAGCTTATCAATAACAAAAAGGAAGGAAAAAGAACGATTGAGCCAAAAATATGACAATTAGTTTAGTCCTACATTCAGTTTTCATATTGGCTTTTGTCATGTTCTTGTTTGTGTCACATCTCCGGCTGCTTCAGTTTATTCTCATCTTCCTGTTATCTTTATATTTGTTTGTTAATCAAATCCAGTTTAGTTTGGGGCCTGCCTCAGGTGCTGCTGCAATTAGGAGTGTAGTCACCAGAAGGCCATGTAAGAACTGGCTTGAACACAGTCCTCTATTGTGCCATCATCTTGAGCTACTTGCTACGTAGATCATTTGGTAAGAAAGAAAGAAAGAAAGAAAGAAAGAAAGAAAGAAAGAAAGAAAGAAAGAAAGAAAGAAAGAAAGAAAGAAAGAAAGAAAGAAAGAAAGAAAGAAAGAAAGAAAGAAAGAAAGAAAGAAAGAAAATAGTGGGAATGTGCCTGTGCTGTGTTTGTGAATTACCTGTGAAGCTAGTTGTTAAAATAACTTGGACTTGTGTTGGTGTGTTTGGGGGTTTGGGAGTTCAGTGAACAAAGGTCACAAAGGGTTCATTTTGTATATTTTGTGTTCTGTTTTTTAATATTGGAGAACTAAAATCTAACATTTATTTTTTGGCTCAGAGAGTTTTTCTTAACATTATACATATACCATGTCTTTTCACAATGACATTATTGTTTCTATATGTATGGGCCATTATGGGCATTTTTGTTGCTATAGGAAGAAAGCCCAAATTGTGCGGCATGTGATGTCAGTATTGCATTGATATAAGGGTCAGCATCACGTACTTTCTGGCTATATGTGATTACATTTAAAATCAAATCTACTCTTTGGTGTGTGCTTAGGTTTTCATATACATAACACAGTTTAACAGTAGCGATTATGAATTCTGACCACTGTTTTGGGTTTAGTAAAAGATAGGAGTGAATTTTGGGTACTTAACTTTAGCTTAGTGTTTGACAGCATTTCTTCTTCTGATCACATCCATTAAAAAAGAAGTCTGCCTTATTTTTCAGAAGTCATAATACCCTTTTGCTCTGTGTCTTTGTCTATAGGTGCATTCCAAAGCTTTTCAGTGATCTGGGCTATTTTCTGTTGGCTCATTATTTTTACTTCTGCTTAGGATCTTCATTCTGCAAAGAATTTTTACTAGGGCATAGTGAGTCTGAGTATTCTATTATTTGTGGTGGTCTTTGATTGAAAAAGTCTTTGTCTGGCCTACCAAACCAACCACAACTGAATTCCCATTGGTTTCTGCACAAGTCTGGCAGAAGATTTGTTTATTTCCTATCTTTTTTCTCTCGTTGTCAGCAATTGTCTGCTTAAGCAGCCTGCAGCACCATCCATGCAGCTGCACAGAAAACGTTTTATTTTGCCTTTAAAATGTTGTCTTTAAGGTTTTATTTTTCCTTCTCTCAACACATCCTGTCCTTTTGCTCAGCATTTCAGGTTTGATGTTTCCATACCTCTGACAGAGTTATGGTTTCTCCACTGTTTAACATTTATTTGTTGCAAATGCTGTTTTGTTTTGACAAAGATACTGCCTAGTGCTTAGGTAATTGATCACTGTCACTCATTAAATCGTATCGACAATACAGCATTGTTAAACTCAAAAAAAAAAACTTGCTTTATTCTTTTTTCTTTGCTTAATTGGATCATAGCAAGGAGAAGAAGCATCTGCACTTAGAAAATCAGAAAAAGATGCAGATTTGTTTAGCAAAAGACACTATTATGCAAAAATTTAAAAAGTTTTAAGGCAAAAGATACAGCACTTATCAGGAACAGAAGAAACATTTCACAGTAAGTAATTTTGCAAAATTTGTTCTGTATGAGAAATGAAAAAAATACAGTATATCTCTGATAAATTTATTTTGTGAGGGAAACTATTTAGACAAAATAATGTGCTGAATAAGCATATAAGTAGGTCAGCAGCTGTAAACAGTTGTAAAAAAGTGGTAATGCATTAGAAAAAGCCATCAGAAAGTTGTTCACCACCAAAGTAGCTATTAGTGTTAGGGTTTCGCTCATTTCCCCATCCCAGTTTATGGTTTGCTAACTTTCCTGCTCCCTTGCTTTGATTATCTTTACGTTTTCTTTTATACTTATTATTTTCTCCCTTTTTTGAGGATCTTCAACGCTGGGATGGGACCTCCATTTAGATCAATGCCCTCAAGTGTATTACTCTTTAGGTCACATTTACCTGAGGACTACTTAAAAGACCCGGTGTACTACTTCTTTACTGTGGCATTAGTTTGTTTTATGTAGCTACGTTCCTTGGTTTGTGCTTTCTTCTTGATTGTATGGTTTTTGACTTTTGGTACTGACCATTTGGCTCTGTATTAAAAAGGCTTTAAAGGATTTACTACAAAGATTCTTTGGTTTGCAAACAGCTAAAAAAGTTCATTATTTAATGTCTTATTGAAGTGATAATAAAGTACTTAATAAACTTCAGTAGCCAAGCCATTAAAGTGTCCAACTCATTTAAAAGAAAGAGAAACGGTAAAGTTCCACTAATAAATGTTAATTTGAAATTCTATATTACATAAATACAGCCTGATGAGATGCAAAATGTATGCACTGACAAACCAGGTTCACTAAAAAAATTGTTCTGACACCTTCAAGGGTGTGTTGAAAAGGGAAGGACTAGGAAATGAAGTGTAGCTGAAAGTAAAGAACGGGTCTAAACCAACATAGTCAAGTCTATCTTTTGTTCTGCCTAGAAGGACATGTCATTTACTAATTTGCTTAATCCAGACCTGGGTCACAGGGGGAGCTGGAGCCTATTCCCACTAGCATCAGGTACAAGGCAGGAATAAACCCTATACAGGGCCCCAATCCATCACAATGGTGAAAACACACACACAGGCCAGTTTTGCTTTGCTAATTCACCTAAACTCTCACAGACACAAGGACAACATGCAAACTCCACACAGAGAGTACCATGGTCTCCTTACCACTACCACTGCACCACCATGCCACCCCCTGCCTCAGAGATTAAGCTCCTAGAGAAGTTACAATATCCACAAACTTGCAGAAACCAACATTTATACCTACGGACCTGTGATGTTACACTTCTAGTTGGCTTTACCTAGCATATGCCTAGCAGCAAGGAAAACAAAGTGCACAAATGGCATTGCAGGTAATTAAATATACTGTAAAATACTTCAAATCCAAACATTAATGTAATGACTATATTCCTTGACCTCTAAAACATATGTTTATGCTGGAAGAAGTGTACAAAATATTTTAAAGAGCACAGAAAAAAAATAAACTCTCACATATTTAGTACTTTTTTCATAACAAAAAATGATTATTTTTTCATACAAAATAATGATTAAGTAAGTGAACACCCAATGGATCAATAACATTATTATAAAAAACTATCAATATTGAGGTTGAGATTTGAGGTTGGGTGTATGCATTGATACAGTGCGTTCCTGCACTCGACGACCATACGACGAACCACCTCAGGATCCCAAATTAGGACCCGAGTGCAGTCGTGCAATGGGCAGCACCTCAGCACCACACTAGCTTGAATAGAATGGAACAGTGTGAGGTTTTTTACAGTGACTGGAGTGCCAATCCTGCCGCCAACCCCAAGATTTCCTTGCAAATTGGAGGACCTGCTAGCATATGCATTATAATTTATTTATGGTGCTGAAAGCTGTTTGCATTCATTTTTTTTCTCAAATCAAATTAATATATAAATACACCATAAATCAAGTTTAGAAAAGAATTGGCAATGACTTTGTGAACAGCCCAGTAATTCATAAAAACTGTTTTAACCTGTCAAATGGTGCCACAAACAGGATCAACTTAGACAAATCCAGAGCTGATTTTAGTTTCCCTCTTGTCATTTGGGGAACCATCTGATTCACCAGCAATTTAGACACATTTTTACATTTCCTTCTTCTCCATCTTTCCTGGATTTTTCCTGCTTTTCAACTTTTTCAAAAGAAATGAGAAAAAATACTCTTCGACACTACTCTTATTTTTTTTAACCTACTTTTTTAGTCTTCCTTCATTTTATGGCTATTTTAGCTCGTCTTAAACTTTTTATATTGTTGGTCATCTCATATGCTGTTTCTGCAAAGTTTTTGTTCTTTATTGTTTATTTTTTCTCTATAAAAGAAGAAATCCTTGAATTCAGCAAGTTAACACATGAAATTTAAGATCTATGCCATTATTTTAAATTTCTCCCCATTAGGATTTCCTGTATTATTTATGAATGGCTTAAATGTGTAATTAATAATTATAACTAATGTCTTTAGTAGTTTCCACAACATATATAATTTTCTGACAGTAGTAAAGACTGTAAAGTTACAGTCAAAAAGTGATGCTCAATTCCTGTCCACTCACCCTTTTGAAAATATATTTATTGTATAGTATGTACAGGTTTATTACGGTTAATTTATTCTTACGATTACTTCTGTGACACCAAAAGTTGTATTTAAAATAGGCAACAGAGAGCCTGTGTGCAGCTCAAAAATTAAATCTTCACTTAGTGAGGAATCCTCATCAAAAATGTGATCTTCCAATAAATCACATAGGACAAAAACCTGGGATCCATTTGCATGACATCAGGAGTAGCAGCAGCTTCTACGTTTTGTATCAATGAAATACTCTCTTCAATATTTTCCTGACAACAGCAGTAAGGCAGACTACCCGCCACTTTCTGTTTTGTATCTACTGGGTCAGAAAATGTAGCTTTGACTTCTTCATTGCTCATGTTGTATAAAACTTTTGTTAAGATGTAGCACTCTATCAAAAATAAAAAAATATACTAGCTACATGTGGTCTGAAAATGGTAGAGGCATGAAGAATAAAACACAAAATTCCCAAATTACAGTCAAGAGAAGCACAGCATAAATAGTAAATGTTCAAAGAAAGAAGATTGGCTCTGAAACAAAAGGAATAGAAGCAGTACCACACACATTAATTTAACAAATAGATCAGTACCTGAATGGAGTGCAGGAGAGAAGAAAACAAAAAGGCCTCTCCATTATAATTTTCTTGGTACCCCTATTCATTCCAGGTCCCCGACTGTTGAGAATAGCAGACTTTAGGTACTGCTGTTTTCTTTTTGCAAGCTTTTCTATTATACACCCTACCAAAATAGCAAACAGAAAAATTAAATTTCCCCCAACTCAAAGTTCATATGTTAAAGGAAAAGTTTGCCTACTTTCATACTAAATGGCACCCATCATAAAGAACTCCTGACGCCTGTGTGATACTGACAACAAAGAAAACTGTGGTGATGGTAAAATGATATCATTGATGTGTGACCCTCCATGCACCAGCAAACCCGACGTTTCAACCTGACTATAGCAGCTGCCTTGTCTCAGTGTAAGTGCTTATACTAGAGAAAGAAAGTTGTTTATATGAAGAGAAACCTGATGATGAAATCAAATGTAACGAACAAACAAGTCAAATAAAAAATTTATAAACCCAAAAATTTTTGTCGATATAAACATTGCAGACTTTCTTTAACCAGAATTTCCTACAAAGCAGACACCAAATCAACAGAGTTTTATTTTTGATTCAATCTCGGACAATCTGGAAATCATCGAGACTGACCTGTATGTGGTCACATAATTGACATCATCCATCATGCTTCCCAAATCGAAATCCACAAATCCATTGTTTCCAGCCCAAATATTTGCAGCACCCACTAAAGGTAGTTGATAAGACATGAAAAAGATTTTAAAAAAGAATATCTGAAGTACATTAATAAATTCTGTGTGTTTCAAGACCTCATAGGGAAGAAAATTAAAATTAAAAAAACATGCAAAATAAGCAAAGAAGAAAGTTATAATGAATGTGAAAAATAACAGTAAGATGATGTTAACACAGGTGGTAGCTGTCTTGACTGTCTTCCGACCGCCAAGATGGCCAGTCCAATCAGGGTGGAGGTTGTCAGTTTTCATTACAACAGCTAATAGATAAATGGCACACACCCAGTCAAAACTCTAGCTTGTATTCTCAGACATTCTGTGTAATGACTGCACTGACTGGCAGCAGTCTGAAATGAGAATACGATCAGGAGACGGGAGTCGGTAATATAAACTTGGCAGAACCGAACTGACAAGCTCAGAAAGAGAAACCAAAATTAGAGTTATGGGTCATAGCAAGATCATGGCAGCCTAACTTTATGTATTAATTAAATGTTTTGACCATTATTTTTTACATACTAAGCACTTCACTTATGACCATTAAATTCTAAGATATTATTCCTGATTACTATCCATTTCTTTATTTTTGTCCACAATTTATGCAGTACTCAGTTATTTAACATGGTAAAAATAAAACTGCCAATATAGCAGGCAAACATAATTAAAAAAAATTACACTTTATTTTTTTATGCCCAGCAGCCTCATGATAGAAAATACATTGTTGCCTACTGTGTCACATGTTATGAAGAATTTTTATTTTGTTTAATTTTACATGTGAAATGTCAAGAAGTAAACATATGGCCAAAGCTGTAGCTAGTGGAGCTGTTCTTTACAATGTTAAAATTATCACATTCAGCTTTCTCTTTGAAACACAACCTTGTCTAATGGAATTTCTTTGTTTGAAAAATTTTGACATCAGAAGAATCTAAGCTGACATGACAAATGTTCACCTTTATTTTTATAATGATTTTACAACTTAAATGCCTGTTCGCTATTGTAGAATTTTATTGTACTGAATTGTATTGTAATTTATTGTACTGTATAATGGTATTAACTGAAAAACATAGTGATTTTAGTGCAATGATCAGGGCAAAACCAAAAAGAGATAATAACCAGAACATGTGCATACCACACATGCAGACTAGTTTGTGCAATATGAGATGGCAAAAGTATGGTGTCGCTAAGTGCAATTTAATCAGGAAACACTCCATTCCATGTGTTGAACAGAAAAAGAGTTAACTGATTAATTAGGTGGCTCACTGGGACATTGTTACTAATGATCTTTCTACAACTGGGATGAAACTCGCAGGAAGTTTGTCTGTGTGAGGAGAGCTGTAGCCAAACTGTAAAGTGTGGCAAGATTTTATTACTATTCTTCCCAAGAGGTCTTCACTTGGAATGGAAGTAGAATTAAAACACAAACAGCTGCCTCAAGAATAGACTGAATATATGTGTTACATTGTTTCAGTTGTGCTAATATAGATTTTTTGTATTCATTTTTAACACTAACAAGTGCTTTTTTACTGTCGATATATTTTGCAATGTTTACTACCGGTATAACTTTATACTTCCCAGATGCTTATTCCTCCTAGAAATTAAAGCTATTATTTAAGTTACCTGCATTTACCTAGTTCAGAAAGTTAATAAGTATATACTAATATATTACTGCTGCTGCATTTAGTATACAAGTATTGGCTGACGTTTTTGTATGCAATATTATTAGTTTTCTTTCCAGGGCAAAAAAAAAAAATCACAATACAATTAATAATTGTAGAGACACTATGGATCCTCCGGTGGTGGATAGGCACATGACAAAAATAGTGAGGAAAACATTTGATCAAAGAAGAAATTCAATTCAATATGTCGGATTCAAATCTGGATTTCTTTGCTAATAGGAAAACATGTTAACGATCATACTAACATCATCATCTCCCGCTGTAGCTTTATTATTTCCAAATTTCATTGTAAATTTAAAGAGGGAGAAAACTGTGTTCAGAACATGATACAGTCTCGAGTCTTTTTCAGCTTTGAGTTAGCTATGATGTTATGGCCTCTTGCTCCAACCCACAGTTTCCCCCACCAAGGATAGTGCAAGGCCACAAATTATATGTGAAAAACCTGACTTAAGGTGAAAGTGTGGCAAATTTGAAATTTGTGGCTTGATAAAGACAGCTGTGTAAGAAAGACAAACACAGAGATTGAACGATTGTACATTCTACAGGAGATATAGAGGTTACTTGCATAACATAATTGAATTTCAGTTGCGGGTTATATCCCATTTAAACTAGTCTCTAGTTTGAGAAGAAAAACATAATTGTAGTATGGGTGATAAGTACTCAGGCAGAGATACAAGGTCCAATCCATACATTGTACTTTTTACTTTATGTTTAAATATAAACAATATTGATGAGTTCACTTTTAAACACAGCATTAGAGAAGTCATTGGTAACAATAATGTGTCCAACAACAGAAGCTCCTAGTTAGCTTATTCACTAAAGTCCTACATTCTTTGTTTTATAGCAAATCGATGCCATTTGATAACTACCTGTGTCCCCAGTACATCTCAGAAAAGAGCTACATGGACATTCTTTGAAGTCTAAAAACATCTCCTGTGTCTAGAAGAGCACTTATGAAATAATTCTGTTTGGTTGGATTTGAGTACCTTTTACCGGAGCTCTTTGCAAAAGTTCAGTGATCAGTGAAGCATCTTAATCTGGGGTACCATTCTCTCATTAAGTTCATCTAATTGCGTTTTTATAGTGTATCAAACCTAGCTTCGCCAAGACATTAAAGCATCAAAGGACAATCCCCCAGTTCTTCATATGTTTAAATGCTCAAGCCCCGGTTAGAACTTAAAAAATCTGGTCACCCCAGCAATAACTGACCTGAATTCAGACACTCTTTGTGCTATTAAAAGTACGTTCTGTCTGTAACTATAACATTGGTAAGGAGCAAATGTGGAATTTTGGTAAAAGGTAAGGGGCAAGTGTGGAATTTTGTTAGGTATCATGATTAGTTGGGCACAGGTTTTGTGCTTCTTTGTTGTTTTCTATATTTTTAATTTCATATTGCTTGACTGAGCAGATATGTAATGATATTATTGGTTGTGGTCACATGGTCTCTTTTGCTGTCTTTCCTGTGCTTAAGTATGCTTTTTTGTACCTTGACCACCTTTTGTATTATCCTATTCTATCTGTTATTATTTGATATTCTGTTATGCTCTGTACCTGCTCTGGCTACATAGAATTAGGAAGTAGAGTAAGGTCTTACAAGCTTTGCACAGGACTGCCAGTTACTTACATTTCAGGGTACTGTTAGGGTATGATAGGTTTTGTGGCCCCACATGCCATTTGTTTTGGTTTCCTTGTAGTTCCTTAAATTCATTGCAACACAGAATTTGTATTTTTATGTGCCTGACGCTTGTAACAGAAGAGCTGACTTTGAAAGTTAGTGACCCAGGGGCTTTCTGACTTCTATTGATCTGTTGCCAGGTGCTCCTTTGCTTAAGAGGTCTTAATTACTTTTGTCCAGACCCAAAATTAAAGCTTGGAGGATTACTTAAATGAAACCTGGGATTTTTTTTATCAGGCTTTCAATAGGCCTGTTGAGCATTCTTTTTTCTTCTTAAGGCATAATGGATGTTTCTTTTGGCCATGTATTGATTTTGAATAATTACATAAGATTAACTTAAAAAATAATTACCCTTTTCCTTTGCTCAATGCCATGTTCAATCAACTTAATGCAATTTTCGTGTCAGGATTGTGAAACTAATGTTCAGTTTTGTTTTAAAGTTTAATTTTTTTAACATTACTGTGGTTATGTCATTTTGTCACCATATTGTAAGGTTATTTTTTAATGGGCACCAACATTTTATGTATTTGTTTGTATATGGGTGCCAATATTTTGCATATCTGGTTATGGATTGATTATTGAGAACATACATGTGTAATTCATGAAATTGGGCAACATATGCTTCTCCTAAAAAACAATTATTGAAAATAAATTGTTCTTCAATGCAATATTCATAAGCTGAATTGAATATTGAAATAAATATGTATTTAATACATAGGCATCTGTGTCCTTAGCACTATCCTATCGCACATGTGAGTGCAATGACTGAATGTTCAAAGTAACAAGTAACTGTTGGGGAAAGCTGGTGCAGCCCATAGATATTTATGAGATACCTTAAAGATTGTGAGATGACAAAAATGAAGAAAATACCAAAAAGAGATACTGAACTTGCCAGTCGCTCTCATATTTCTGCCAGAAGGTATTCCAATGCCCTTCACCACTGTGATTGTGGTCACATCTTAACCAAAGAAGCAATATCCAAAATGGTTTAATGGTAAAAGACATCAATGTTTTAACCAAGTGAAACAAAATATCAAAAAAATTGAAATCTGCAATGAAATAAAAATTCAAATGAAAAGAAAAAAAATCATAAAAATGGGCCAATATGCATGAAGAAACAATATAAAAAACACATGGAATCACAACATTAACACTGCATTACGGCAAGGTTATAAATTAACCATAAAATGTGCAGAATCCCTTTTTTATATTTAGGATGTGCAGAGTTTTGAATCTGAGGAATGTAATATTTATTATCTGTTTGTGTCTACAAATTATGCATTGTTGCACTAGTGTACATGTGAAAAGTGATATTCACATGAGTTCTCTTTTCTTAAAGTTAAAACCTAAGTCAAATTATATTATGATAGTGTTATTCATGTATTGTTTTACTAATAATAAAATAATAACTAATAATAATTTATTTATTATTTTACTCCTGCCCCATAATGTACCAGTACTGTATGCATTAGGATTACAGAACACAAACATAACAATGGGGCTTCATTGGGTAAACATCTGGTAGTTCGAGGTTTTATGGAGTTTTATTACCAAGTGAATTATGTAAAATTTCAGGTTCAAATCATTAAGTCTGGTTGAGGAAAACAATATCCAATCCGATAACATGCATAATATTATTGTATATTAATAATATAGCATATGTGTATTTCATTTACTTACAAACAATAATCTACAGTTTATTATAAAAGTTAAACATTAGTAGAGTTACAGCTGCACCTGTGTGAATTTACTAGCTTTTATCGGGTCCACAAAATGGTCACTAAGAATATGTGAACTAATGCCGACAGCACAATGTGATGGTGATTTTGAAACACTGGACAATCACCAGCAAACAAAACAAAAGATAGCAAAACAATAAAAAATGCACCAAAACATTTGAAAAATCTACCAAATAAGACATTTATTGGAAATAAAATTTTCAGTCTTCTTAGTTTCCACACACCTTAATAGCAAACTACTCCTCTAGTGCCCTTGCAAGTGATATGATAAAATGTGAAAAACTCACAGGGTCGTTATGGATGAACCTGAATGGATAAATGCGATTCCTACAGGGCCTAGCTTGGTATTACTGGTAGCATTGTAGGCGCTGTTAAATACATTCATTATGTATTTAACACACAAGCTAAACCCTTTTATCCTTCTAATCTCATGAGGACTACATAGTAAAATGAAACTTCTTATATATGCTCTCACTCTCCAAGATGATATAATGCAAAGAGAAAATTCAGAAAATGGATGACTGTAAAATGTAGACACAAAACCTTTGTGGCTCAAAATTTACATTAAACTCACACAAAAGAGTCAATTTATGCTAGCTTGTGTGTTGATATGGTGCAGTAATTAATATTTTACGGTAGTATTCCTCGCTTGCCTCCAAAACAGTTCTGTTCTTAATATCAAATGTTGAAAAAAGAGTTTAGTGAGGTTTTGTCTCCTTTTGTTCCTACTTTCTTTTTTTAATTTTCTGATGTATTTTTTTTCTAGTTTGACTATGAAGTTATTTGTTGTATAAGTTTGACATGATTGTATGCATTGTTATTTTCCTTAAATAAAAAAGGTGTGATTTAGTGACAGAAGAAGTTGCTTTCCTTCTTCAATGCATAAGCTAACACAACATGGCATCCCTGGACAACCCTCAACACCCACCTCATTCAGCCACTTCTTAATTAGAAATCATTATTTTAACCCATATAATTTTAGCTAATGTTAGCTAATACCTAATTCACCCAAGTTTTTTATTTCCCATATCAACGAGCAAAGGTGAAGAAATTTTCTCAGAAACACAATACTGTATAAAATTACCAAATACCACTAAAACTGACAAATCAACCAGTCTTTCACAAGGCAAAGTGAAGCACAGATCAACAACAGTTTATACAGGGTGTTGCAGCTCAGTTTCAAAATTTTTTTTACTCATATGTGACACAGAACCAATCATTTTTAGATCATCAAAAAGACAAACGGAATCGGAACTTTTCAGATCAACTTTAGACTACTTTCATACTAAATCCAAAATTAGCATATATGATTTGAATGTAGGCTGTGCTTCAATGCTTGAATCAAAATTTCTGGAAATGCACATTATTTACTTCACTATTTATTTGACTTCTGTGGTATTTCTAATTTGAAAATCATGATGGATTATAGTACGGGCATGCTGATGGAAAGAACGCAAGGTCGCAGATAAATAAAAACTTGGGATGACTGTTGCCAATCAGTGGAGCCTAATTGCTATGCATTCTCTGATGGAAATGGGGCACCACAAGCATAAATTGTCATGATGACAAGCATTGCCTTGATAACTGAATGCCCATCTCAACATTCTGAGAGTGTCAAACTACTTTTTTGCGTCAAAACCCATCACATCTCACTTCTGTCAGTCCTGGTTCCTTTTCTGTTTCCAAAGGTTTCTGTTCACATACACAGCAGGGAGAACTGAACTAAAAGCAACAGCTACGACTTTTCATTTTCCATTGTCTTCCTTGATATCATAGGGTGATGCAGTTAGTAGTTAGGGTCTTCTATTAGACTGCTTCAGTCCTCTGAAACTGGTTTTATTGCTTTTTTGCTTGCAGGACACAATTAGGATGGATATCTGTACAAAAATCTGATTTGAATAAACATTGTCACTCATGTGCATCGGAGAACCTCCTTGCAGGCTCAGTCGATGTATGTACGAGTAATAACCATCTGAGATGACAAAGGGTGCTGCCGCTAAATTGTCATCTCCTTTGTTCTCCACAGTACTGAGAAGCTGCACAGTGAGGGCATTTGACCCCTGCCCTTCCGGTCCAGCCACAATGAAACCCTGGGTGTCCCGGAAGGAGCAGTCATTGACTGGCTTGAGCAACCAGCCGGACGCAGCTCCAGTAAGATACGACTATGCTACCAACCTGACCTTTATTATTGATTACCAGAGTTTTCCAGCATAGTGGGACATACGCCAAAGAGTGTCTTCTTTTCTGTTGATTTTTTGCTTTTGTCTACAGTGAATAAAATGGACAACCTGGTTGGTGCCCCAAAATTTCGTGGAGTCTTGGAACTGTCGCTCCCACATCTGCCCACAGCACTCAAAAAAACATCAGATATGATCCAAAAATTGAGTCACTTTTAGCTGTAGTGAGAACATAGCCTTATAGTCACCAGTTGGGAAGTGAGAGGAAGATTAAAGTATCCAGAGGAGTACAGGCAAGGGAAAGTTGTGGAAACTCTACACACACACTGCCAAGTATAATCAGCGCCACACCAGTTAAAGTTTGCATGTAAATTTAAATATGCTTATAAATTTAAATACTGAAAAAAGATCATATTCTCATTATTTAAATTGTAAGCATTTTACAGCAGACAATGTAGTACAATGATCATGGCTTTTTTGAAATGATTAATGTATTATCAGCACCCTTTTTGGAAGACTCCAGCATGGAGATTTGACATTAATTTCCACATAGCTCCTCTTACTCACTTTATTTTCTCAACTTAAGCATCCTCTCCCCACAGATATGAATGTGCATACCACTGAGGCATGCAGCCGAGAAGTGCTTAAATTAGGATTAAGTCTGGATTCTGTCCTGGATTTAGGTGAAAGACTAATTAGATTTTTTTTTCTCCAAACATAGATATTTAAAGCATACCACAGCTGAATGTAATATTCTAAGTACTGGTCAAAAGAAACCATGCTTGCTTATATTGCATACATTTGCTTTGCTTGTAAGAGTGCTACAGTGAATTTCTGCACTGATTGAATAATGGTGTTTATCTTTATCCCTACTGTTGAATTTTCCTTCATCAGCCAGTTTGTGTAAAGTTTATGCATATATTCTGTTATGGTTACATTAAATATGAGGAAAGTATTTTGATGTATTCTGTAACCACTGCTCATGTGGCTATTATTACTGTATGCTGCTGTCTAGACAAGGCTGGATTCAAACAAAAAGTTGGAAACACAAGTTTGTATTCTGATGCTGATCCAATGGTTTACCAAATTCTCTGGGGACATTTTTAACCAAGGTTATTTTTCGCTTTAAAAAGTATTCCTGTGTTTTGGCATTAATTGCCTTTGGGATACATCCTGTACAAATGTAGGAAGGTAGACGTGAAGGGAAAAGTCAATAGTATAGCATGTGTTTTTCATTGAAATATGCATCAATGAAAAACTGTTTTTGATAGATTTAAATTAGTTTTAAAATTTAGATGAAGTAATTAAGTTGTTCTGGTACTATTTTGCAAACTTCTTTTCAGCTGCAGAATCTGGTCTTATTTACTTAACCAGACATACACACTGTAAAAATAAGTTGATAAAATATCATTTGAAGTAAATATCTATTAGTATTTATGTACATTGCCTATCATAGGTGCATTCATGGCACTTTAGAAATCTCATGAAAGTGACAAATAGTGGGCAACATATGTTAATAATAATGTTTTGAACAAAAAGCAATAGAGTACCCAGGCAATGAAAAATCTTAGAAACATCTAAGGTTACAATAAAAGTATGAACATATTGTCTTAAATCAAAGATTGAAGAAACACACTCAAATTTTCACAAAATAATGTGTTCAAAATGTCCCAATGGGGTTCTATGCTATATTTTTAGCAGTGGCAGGGTAATAAAATGCAGTAGACAGCAAGTTGTCTGAAAACACTGATAATTTTTTTCACTGGAAGAGATCCACCTGAATTATGTAGAATACTTTCTCAGTTGAAACCCTCCACCCGCATCTTTGACCCAGTACCAACAAGCTCTTTCAAAGAAGTCTCTGATGTCCTAATTGATAGTGTACTTGACTGATGATGCGGGGGTCTTTCCTTACTGTCTAAAGACTGCAGTTGTTAAAACCCTTCTCAAAAAAACTCTTGACTCATTTGTGTTCAGCAACTTTAGACCTATTTCTAACCTGCCTTTCTTAAGTAAAATTCTAGAAAAGGTGTTTTTTAAGCAGCTAAACGATTACTTGAATAACCATTCTATATTTTATAAGCTTCAGTCAGGTTATAGAACAAAGCATAGTACAGAAGCTGCACTGGTTAAAGTAGTAAATGATTTGCAGGTTAATGCGGACTGTTCTTGTTCTCTTAGACTTGAGTGCAGCCTTTGACACCATAGACCACAGTATTCTTATAAATTGTCTTAGACAATGGATGGGCCTATCTGTGTCTTATATTGGTTTTAGTCTTTCTTGACGGTTCCAAAATTCTTTGTTAGTTGTGGTGATTGTACTTTAGAGACCCATGATATTGTATATGGTGTACCTCAAGGATCTATTCTGGGTCCACTGCTTTTTTCAATCTACATGCTTCCTTTTTTTTCAGATTATCTCAAAGTACAAGGTGAGTTACCACAGATATTCAGATGACTCACATCTTTACTTATCGATTGCGCCTGATGACCCTACCAGTCTTGGCTCTCTGATCAAATGCCTTGGCAGTATTTCTGATTGGATTAGTAAAAACTTTCTCAAACTATGTAAGGAAAAGACAGAAATCTCAGTGATTGGCAAACATGGAAATAAAGAAGGTATTAAAAATAAGGCAGAGGTAAAGAATTTCAAAGTAATCATTGAGTCTGACCTTAACTTTAAATTTGCATGCTGAAAAATTAGTTCCGTGATAGGCTGTGATATCTTTGCGAAAGAGCAGCTACCCTCTAAAACATGTGATCTCTCTCTCAAAAACATCAAACATTACTCTTTAACAATCTTTAGATGATAATGTCTGCTGAACAAACAGGTATTGCTAGCTAAGCAGAGGTAAGGTACAGACCAACACATGATGAGAGGTAGAGTGACTTGAACGGAGACTGGTGCGTGAGTGAGGATGGCCTTGCCCGGCTCCCTACTCCTGAGGTCCTGCCTCACTCTCCCCTCGGCCCACAGACCTGTCTCTCGGATTTGCACAAATAAATCAATGTCTAAACCGAACTATGATACTTAGCGCGATGAGGGCAGTCGCACAATCAACCAGAATGTTGAAGCAAATTATACAAAAAATAGTTCTCTCGTGAAAAGTGGACAGACAGATGTTGGATTTTATATATAGAGAGATGTTGTTGCTGTTAATAAACCATATAATCAACCAGAAAAAAAGCTAAACAACAAACTACGTAAGGCTTGCAAGGCCATGCTCACCTTGGCTCTGTGCTGTAAATGTAGGCACCTACCTGTTTTAACTAAACCCAATGGGTAAAAATATTCCTATGCTGTAAAAAATACTTTAAGCAAGGAAGCAAAATAAACAGGAGCAAAATAACAAAATGTTTCTCAAGAATACAAAGAAATGCAATGTGTGAGAATCAAAGGGATAAACTGAAAAAGAATGACATAAAATATTTAAGTAATTGAAAGTCAAAAGGACAAGTCTGCCTTCTCCAAAAGATCAAATGAACTGATGTTTCTGACCATCCCTCCAGGTCTGCTTTTAAAGTGTCCCAAAATGACCACACCACAAGAAGTCATGTCCACCGTATGGCCACAACCAGTAAACCTCATGATGTTGTGGCCATCTTGAGTCCTTGGAAACTGGAAAGTTGCCAGCAAAACCACTTTCAATTAGCTGTATAAGATATATTGTTTTTATTGTTTTTGTATTACTCCAAAGCATGCTTTATTCCTCCCTGATGTAGCTGGAGAAACTGGTCCCCTTAATAGACTTTCTTAGACAATTTAGTAGCTCAGCACATACGACCTCATAATTATACTCCATTTATATGTTCTACATGCCTATCCCATTGATTAGAAATAACTGGTGGTAGGAATTGTTGAGTTTGGGGAGGCAAAGCACTTTATCAGTGCCAAATTAGTTGCATAGCCGAAAGGCTCAACTTTTGTTTTTCATGTTGTTCTGTGATTTACAATATTTCAGTTCATTTATGGTGGTACAGTGATGATCTTACTGCTCTGATCATCATTATTGTCATTCACTTATCATATGTGGGGACAAATACACATTGGATTAGACAAAGGCATGTATTTCCTTTACTTCTGCTTCACAGAAACCTTAGTGCTCAGTTGTAACCCTAGCTGAATAACCTTTTCAAGGGTGTCACTCTTCTCGTGGCTTACAATTAAATCATTTATAGCTTTTGATATTCCACAATAAAAACAGAAATGAGAACAGTCCCATTCTATGATGTTTTTTGTTTGATAGAATCCTAAAATTGACTATGCAGCAATCCATCAAACAACTGCCTTAGTTTTAAATGTTGGTTAGTTGCTACTGTCTTCAAATAGTGTGCACAATTTGTGTACAAATGATTCAAATCTGTCAACATCGGGGTGAGAGTTATTCAAAATGACTGTTTCTCAGTTTAAACATACCCTGTATGCCAATTAGAGACACAATAAAAATAATTAATGATGATTTTATTTAGAAATAATAAGAATATATAATAAGAAAATATTTTAAAACTTAATGGCACTGGAATAAAAAAGCCATTTTAATTGCCAACCATAATAAGAAAAACAAGAAATATTAAGCTAGTAAAGGAGGCAGGAACACCAACAGACATAGGGCTGAGTTCTTAAACGCCTTACACCACTGAGAAGAGCTTGTAAGACTCTCTCTGACTTTTTGAAATAAGTGACACATATAGTCGTGCAAGAGAATTATTATATCTTCCCAACACCTCTGGAGAGGTGAGAAGCTTTCAAATGGTTGACTTTACAGGGTTTTCAATGTGTCAGCAGATGGAAAACAACAGGTTTACTGTTCTTAAGATACCAAAATGTTTAGATCAAAAGGAGAAGAATAATTGAAAATATATTTCAAAGTGTAGGTGAGGAGGACATAATAAAAAAATGTTCTTTAAAAAGCTGGATATTGTACATCTTTTTGATATACTCTGAACATCCATGCAAAGGTAAACAAGACCTCAGTGTGCCCTGACCACAGAAATGCAAGTCGTGGTTACTCTGAGATGCCTCTCTAGCAGTTCATTTCAGAATGTTGCAGCAGACACACCAGGACTGACTACTCTTTCTGTTAGCTGCTCAATGGCCTCTGTGTGCAGGGAAATGACAGCCTTTGTACCACATTATATAAAGTGTCCCATGAATAGGGAAAGGCAGACAATCAAAGAAGGCTTTTATACAATCTGTGTCTTTCCCAATGTCATTTGTGCTATTGATTGCACACATATTAGCATTAAAACCCTCATGGATGATCTTCAAAACTGGTTTGCGGAAAAGGGCATCCTTTCCTAAATGTACAAATAATTTGTGCCTCATTATAAGGAACATTAAGGCCACATGGCCAGGAGGTACAAACAGTAGAGCAATATGGGCTAACTTCAATGTCAAGTGCCTGGCAGAAGAAGGTGGGTTTCATGGGAAAAACAGCTCTTGGGAGACGGTGGGTACGCTTTGTCTCCCTACTTGTTACAACCTGTAATACACCCATCATCCATTGCAGAGGAGAGGTACAGCATGGTCAAGGTTACACACAAGAAAAGTTAGAGGTGTATTATAGTATTAAAAGTTTGCTTCAGTGATTTGCACCAGTCAGATGGTGTCCTACAGTATTCTCCAAAAAACGTTTAAAGATGATTGTTGCGGCCTGTTTACCTCATAACATTATAAAAATTATATGAATCACTAGTAATGAACCACTAGTAATGTATAGGGGGAGGACATTTTGTAAATAAACAACAAACACAAGCCAAATAGCAAACCATGAAATCAAGACTTAACTAAACCTAGAGTATCCTAGTCTTCCAACCAATGCTTGATTGGTTGTACTAAGACACAAAGTGTTTGATAATTCAAAATGGGCTTTGGTATTCCAGGGTTATGCGCATACTTGTAATATTTAAGCAGCCCTGGGAAACAACTGTCGAGGCCATCTATCATGACGCAAAAAGACACCCAGGAGAGTACTGTATAACAAGTACAGATTGAGCACCTGTGGCTTTTTAAGTAGGAAACTGGTGTGATGTATGATGTAGAATGGGATAGCTTAGAAAAGTAAAGAACATGAATTACTGACCATTCTGTTATTTGAAGTTTTTTTTTTATTATTGATTGGTTTTTTTTGATCAAAGAAAAGAGAGAGCAGTGATCTTTTCATCAGCTGAATAAGTAGTAATACTTGAGGTGTATGAATGGAATACATTTTTATTAACACAAAATGGAAATGCCTCCACCAAGAAGTTTAGAACAGGCCAGGTTTAAAACAGTATATGAAAGAATGAACAATAATGTAAAAATAAATATGCATAGTAAGTTCTAACCCAAAGTTTAAGTGCAAAAGAAAAATTAGTAACACGTTAAAAATACCTTGCCTTAATGTTCAAAGTATCAAGAATAAAACAAGTGAGTTGGAGTTGTATGTAGCTGAGCATAGTTATGATATTATGGCAGTAGCAGAAACATGGCTAAATAACAAAGATGGTGATGAGTATAACATAGATGTTGTGATGAACGGCTGGGTCCCATGCCCGGCCGGGACGCCCCTGCTGTGTATGTTCTGGGGGAGCAGCCATGGACAGCTCAATACCTCCCCCGGGGCGCTTGGTGGCAGCCTCCCTGGCCGACGCTGATTCCCCAACCTCCCACAGGGCTCCATGGGAGATGGAGTCCTCCACAGCTTGGTTGGGGCCCGGGGTGGCCTCTAGGGGGGGCTGTATCCTTCCAACAGCCCGGCTGGACGAATCTGCAGCCCCACCCGGAAGTGCAATTAGGACCAGGTGGTCAAGCACCTGGAACGCTTCCGGGTGGGTTATAAAAAGGGCCAGCCACCACCACTCGGGGGCCAGAGTCGGGAGGAGGAGGACTAAGCTAGAGGAGGAGTGGTGGTCAAGGTGAAGAGTGTTTTGGTGTGTTAAGTGCTTTGTGGGACTGTGTTGGGCCTGTGGGACACGGGGAAGGCGTGCCCCACGGCTGAAGAGAAAATAAAAGTCTGCTTGTTTATGTACGTGCCTCTGCGTCAGTCTGTGCCGGGTCAGGCGCTATATAGCGCCTTTCACAATGTATACACGTTTGAAGAAGGACAGACAGAAAAGAAGGACGGGGGTTAATATTTATATCAATTGGAATTTAAATCCAAGTCTTTCTCAGTTGGACAGTGAGTCCCATCTTAGTGAGGACATTTGGATTCATCTGGAAAACATTAGGGAAAGAGACTTTATTTTAGAAATGTGTTATAGATCCCCAATGTAAACAGTAATTTCAATACTCCCCTTTTTAGTAATATTAGAAAGGCAAGTTTACAGGGGGATATTATAATCATGGTTAGCTTAAACTACCTGAACATTAACTGGGCTAACTTGCAAATAGCAGACCAGAAGAGCAAGAAGACTCAAAGGGAAATGGACTGTGATAAGCATTTACTGTAAGTATGGAAACAGCCAAGGAGCATATATTTACATATATTCAGAACAGGTACATCCCAAAATTTTGAATTAGTAGGAAATTTAAAAACTGCAGTTGGTTAATAAATAGTTAAAAAGAAGCTACAAAGGAAAAACATCTGTATAAGGCAAATAACACTGATAACTCCAATGTGAATCATAAAGCATCTGAGAACATGAGAGCAACTGTTAAGAAGCGTATTAGGGAGGCTAAAAGGCAGTTGGAGAGAAAAATAGCAGATAAGGTGAAAAAGAGATTCTTTGGGTATTTTAGTAGTAAAAGAATATATAATGAGGAGGTAAAGTGTTTCAGGAATAGTAAAAGGGAATTAAAAAATACAGAAATACAGAAAGTGAATTAGAAGATGCTCTAAACTTGCATTTTTCTGAAGTATTCACATGTGAAGAAATGGATAATCTACCAGTGATAACAAGGATTAGTAAGGAGCTACTGAGTGATTTAGAAATTGTAGAGGGAGAAGTACTGCTTTGATTAAATAGGCTAAAAACAAACAAATCATCAGGACCAGATAATATATATTATCCACAAGTACATAGAAACCCTTGACACATACTGTATTTTTAGTAAGTCACTGCGTACTGGGTAAACACCAAAGGAGTGGAAAACGGCAAATATTATTCTTGTTATACAAAAAGGGTGAAAGGGAGATCCCAGCAACTGTTGGCCAGTAAGCTTAAAATGCATTACAGATAAATTAATGGAAGGAATTATTAATAAATACCTTGTGGAACACTTGGCAAGAACAACAGTTTTACTGAACAGTCAGCATGGGTTCAGAAGAGGGAGGACATGTGTTATCAACATGCAGGAATTCTGTGAGGAAGCAACTAAAGGATACGATCAGAGTTGTGCATACCATATTATTTATTTTGATTTTCAGAAAACATTTGACAAGGTCTAGCATGAGAGGCTGGGCATCATACTTAAAGAAGTGGGAATTCGGGGTATAGTGTGTAGACAGGGTACAGAATTGGCTCAGACACAGAAAGCAGAGTTATGGTGCAAGGAACCCTGTCTGAATTGTCTGATGTTAAGAGTGGTGTTCTACAGGGGTCAGTGCTAGGGCTGTTCTATTTTTAATATATATAACTGATTTGTATAAGAATATACAAAATACATTGGTTAAGTTTGCAGATAATACCGGACAAGGTGAATTGGCAGATAATCTCATATCTGTTGAATCATTACAGTGTGACTTGGACAAGCTTGGTCAGATTTGTGGCAGATGAAATTTAATTTAAGTAAATGTAAAATACTACACAATGAAAGTAAAAATGTGAGGTTTGATTGCACAATGGGAGGTCTGCAAATTGTAAGTACACCTTATGAGAAGGGTTTAGGAGTCATAGTGGACTCATCACTGTCAACTTCCAGACAGTGTTCAGAAGCCATTAAGGAGGTTAACAGAATGTTAGATTATATAGCACGATGTGTGGAGTACAAGTCCAAGGAGGTTATGCTGAATCTTTATAATGCACTGGTGAGGCCTCATCTTGAGTACTGTGTGCAGTTTTGGTCTCCATGCTACAAAAAGGACATAGCAGAGCTAGAAAAAGTCTAGAGAAGAGCGACTAGGCTGATTCCAGGGCTACAGGGGTTGAATTATGAGGAAAGAGTAAAAGAGCTGAGCCTTTTCAGTTTAAGCAAGAAGATTAAGAGGAGACATGATTGAAGTATTTAAAAATTATTAAGGGAATTAGTACAGTGGATCGAGGCTGTTATTTTAAAAAGAATTCAGCAAGAACATGGGAACATGGTTGAAAGTTTGTTAAGACTAAATGTTGTAAAACATTAGGAAGTAGGAAGTCACAAAGGACCAGACACAGCATAAGTTACCGAGTAATGTGGTAGACAGCAGGACTTTATGCACCTTCAAAAACTAGACTTGATGTTATTTTGGAAGAATTAAGTGAATAGGAAAGGTGAGCTTTGTTGAGCTGAATGGCTTGTTCTCGTCTAGATTGTTTTAATGTTCTAATTAAGGTTATGAGTCTGTGCATTTCATAATTACATGCTACTCCCATTATTCAAATCAACAGTAAATTACCCAGTTTGTTTGTAAAGTCTGTGAGTAGCATTATTAAATCAATTATATATTCATTAGCAATGTGAGTAGTGTGAAGCATACCTTTCAGCAAGTGAAAGTTAAATACAAGAACATGATTCAGAATAATAGGGATATACAGTACATTTAAATACAAACATATATAGCACTTTTAGAAAATAAAGAGAAGGTCATTGGTGGGGCCTCTAACTTTAAAACATACTCCTGCTGAGGAGTTTTCTTCATATCAGAAAGACTGATGACATAAGACCCCTGGACATATATATGAATGTCATTTAAAAAGGAATTATCAGTACACTGATCTTATGAAATGATTTGCAATTTACACAATCAGACCCTAACAGGCCTGATGGTGCTGTCATTCACATGAGTGCAGCTTTTTGGATTCATGAAATTTGGGAAGCCTACTATCAGTGATAAAACTTTTAAGAGTAAATGCATTTTATATAGTTTTACTTACTAGCAACATAAAGAAGCCTCCTGGATTGAATAAATATTTTGATGGCTAGAAAATACCACATAAACATTAAGGAACCACATTACCACAAGGAATTCACCATAAACCTTCCAACATATAGATGAATTTGTAAGATTGTGTGAATCATCAACACTGTAAAGAAATACACTAGATGCAAACTGTTTGGCTTCAACTAATTGTGTTTAACATTGATTTTTGCAAAACTATAATGTGTCTTTCATAGAAATTGTCATTAACAAATTCAAAGGGTCTGTCCTGTACTTTAACAATCAGATTGGTGTGAAAATCCACCGCACAATCCAAGCTCCTTCGTTCATTGTATTTTCAAGGAATGGGGATGCTGTGGCAGATCCTAAAAGGTCATCAAGAGCTAAAGGACTTTTTATGCATTGAATCTAATCATAAACATTCATCAGGATGATTACGAGACCATAACTGCCAACTTTATAATTTGAGTTCCTAATTTACCTGCAGATACACAATTATAAAAAATGTCGCCTCTATATTATTCTACTAGTGAAAAAGAAGAGAACAAAATAGACTAATAAAAAGAATAATGAAGTTTTAAGCAATTAATCATTGAGCTGTGGAATGACATATGTTTAATATTCACTCTTTATTATTAGATAATATACAGTACCTACAAATCATTCCATGACATACCTTATACAGTATAACAAAAATGAAAAGGGGCCTTATTACAAAAATGTTATTTGTGAGGGTGGTCTATAATCGCTACATAGCATTTAAGCTTCCACCTCTAAGGAACTGAAAACAAAACACATTTCTAAAGAGACAAAACCATTACTGCAGTCAGACAAAAATCGCAAGGATTATCCATTTGCTCAAATACTATCATTCAACTACAGCCAAAACGCTAACACAGTATCAAGTTGAGACAAGAAAGCTATGAATTTTAAACCAGGTCAAATCTGTAACCTAGGACCTAGGGCTCTTGGTGCCCTGCTGGAATGTATAAGTAAGCTGTTGTGCCTCTAGAGCAGGGGTGGGCAAACCTTTTGGCTCAGGGGCCATATTGACTTTTAAAATTTGACAGACGGACTGGGCCAGCACTAGATGCATGCATATCAAACATAAACATAAAAAAGGCATTACAGTGTTAATATTTACATTCACTTTTAGTGGGAACAGTATTGTTGATCACTCTTTTTTGCTAGTGCATCGAAGTCTGGTGTTAGTTTTGTTGTGGCAATTCTCAGAACAGATCTGAGGTGTTCATCACTCAGCTGGGATCTGTGGGGTGCTTTGTTGGTGTTCATAACACTAAAAGTCTGTTCACACACATATGTAGAACCAAACAACACCAGCATCCTCTGTGCCATCTTCTGGATGTTTGGAAATTTGGCTGTGCTTAATGAAGCATAAAACTCATCCAGTTTAAGAGAGTTGAACTTCTCCTTTAAGACGGTGTCACATTGCAGATCAATCAATTCCAACCTCAACTCCTGTGGCGCCGTTTCAGGGTCCTGTGTGAAGGGACATGACACCAACTGAAGTGACTTGTAAATTTTTCCAAAATCAGAGAACCGATGGCAGAATTCTCCATGCAGGTCATCCAGTGATTTCCTGTATTTTTTCACAAGTCGAGGGGCCTCTTTCAGTGTAGCCAGTGTGGGGAAATGAGCGAATGAGTTGTTTGATATTTGCTTTGAGAATAAAGCTAGCTTGGTTTTGAAGGCTCTAACGTTTTTGTACATTTCAAGCACAAACTGGTCTTTCCCTTGTAGCTTCACGTTCAGCTCATTCATGTGTGTCAGTATGTCCACAGCAAAAGCTAAATCACAAAGCCAATCTGTGTCACTCACCTCAGGAAAATCGTCAGCTTTCTCAAGTAGCTCCAAAAATGAGATAATCTCCTGTTTGAGCTCCCACACTCGTCGACATACTTTCCCCAAACTTAACCAGCGGACAAAGCAAGTCCTGGTGATCAGCGTCAATTTCTTCAAGAAACGTAATAAACTGACGATGCTGAAGTCCCCTCGCTTGAATAAAGTTAATGAGTTTTACAACTGGCTTCACTACGTAGTCAAGCTGCAATACGGATTTACACAGTGCTTCCTGGTGGATTAGGCAGTGCAAGAAAATTATCTCCTGCTCAGGGTTGTCCTCTTTCACCCTCTCCTGGATTCTTTTGAGCAACCCAACGTTTTTTCCAGTCAGATTTGATGATCCATCTGTGGTAACGTTGGCGAGCGTACTCCAAGGTAGCTTGTGCCTATTTATGACCCCCGACGCACTGTCATACAAGTCCTCTCCCCGCGTTTTCCCCTTTAGGGATTCCATGGCCAAAAACTCCTCCGTTATCTCAAAATTATTGATATATTCTAAGATATTCTAAAATGATGGAATGACGCACTTGGAAATTAAAATTTTTCATTGGCAATTAAATTAAAACACACAAATAAAAATAAATCTTGAAAATTCAGCTTTCAAAATATTAAAGTCTCATGAGCTAAACAAATTATGTAAGGTTAAAAGAAAATTTCAATCGGGTCAAAACAGGTTTTCCAATTTTTCTTATTCAATAGAGAGAATAGTTTTTATTGTTTCAATATTTGCTAATTAACATATTATCCATCCATCCATCCATTTTCCAACCTGCTGAATCCAACCACAGGGTCATGGGGGTCTGCTGGAGCCAATCCCAGCCAACACAGGGCACAAGGCAGGAACCAATCCCGGGCAGGGTGCCAACCCACCACAGGACACACACAAACACACCCACACACCAAGCACACACTCGGGCCAATTTAGAATCGCCAATCCACCTAACTGCATGTCTTTGGAATGTAGGAGGAAACCGGAGCGCCCGGAGGAAACCCACGCAGACACGGGGAGAACATGCAAACTCCACGCAGGGAGGACCCGGGAATCGAACCCAGGTCCCCAGGTCTCCCAACTGCGAGGCAGCAGCGCTACCCACTGTGCCACCGTGCCGCCCATTAATTAACATATCAGAATAATTGAAACAATAGTGTTCATAAGAATGCAGCAACCAAGATATACTACTAAAAAAAGTTGTAACCTTTGCTTCTCATTGAACAGCAGTTTTCTGAACTCTCAGTCCACATCACCCTTTTGAGCTTTATCTTTAGATTGCTACAGACCAGGCTAAGTGGTGATGCTTAATTCCCATGGTTTCCAAGTTCAACTTGCCGTAATCTTCCCTGGTGGAACCAATAATGGCTGAAATAAGGCTTCGCCCCCTGGTCACTTCTCTTGCCAACCCCCCGGTCTGCACTACATGCCAGCTACTTTGCGTCTCTGCCGCTCGCGTATGTGGATTTCACTTTCACCAAACAACAAATCTTTTAATTCTTGCAGATAGGCCTCTTCATTGGGAAGAAACACTACTTTTCCCTGATGGCAACACGAATTAGATGATCTACAATTCTCCGACTCAAAGTTTAAAGCCAAACAATATCTACATACTTCTGTCATATCACCTACGTCCATATTTTCGATCTCTTTTTGCTGTTCTGTTATTTCACCGAGTAATAATTTCCGTTTGTTAGCGCTAATGCGATCTTTTCTATCAGTTTTTTGAGACTTTCGAATTTTAGTACTTTCATAATCTCTATCTTGCTCTGCATGTGTATCATGCCGTTTTTGAACCTCTGTATGACATTCTACTTTGTCTTCTACTCTTTGTCTTTTATTTCCGACCCCGCTTGGAACTGAGAGCAAAGAAACTGTGTCTGACAGTAGCATTCACACGAATGAGAAGTGATTGGACCATGAGCGTGGTTGTAAATGTTTGAGAGGAGGGTGGGACTTGCCAAAATCTCTTGGCAAAAAGTCTCGTCTCGCGGGAACTGAAATTATCTCCAAGAAAATCTTGTCCCAGGATTTCCTTTTATAATAGAGAGATGTGCTTGGTGGAGTTACCCCCAGCACATCAGAATTCCTGGCCTCACTGTCTGCAGAGTTTCATTAACGTTTTACTAATCTTAGAATTTTTTTTTCTAGCGCAAACCTTACTCCTACAGAATTTTGTGCTGTTTGAAGTAATAACTATCAGAATACTTTTGAGACTATATGCGTAAATTTTAAGATACAGTTGCTGTTAGAAAGCAATGTCTTCTCTCAATGTGTAGGTTCCATAAAACAGTTTTCTCCACTCTAGGAAAATATTTTGGTTTCTGTTCTTTATTTTAATCCATACAGCACTGAATTCACTTGCATGTTCTACAAGATCACAAGAGGCTTGGAATGAGCTATTTTCCTATATTTTATTTTGAGAAGGTCTCATGTCCAGGAATTTCTTGCCAAGAGAGATATAGGGCAATAAAAACAACACATGATATTATGACTATTTGTCTTTGGATTATATATATTTTATCTAGTGTTATTTGCATATCCTGATTTATGTTTTATGTAATCTATAATCAATGTCATAAACTTGCCTATATTTAATGTCATACTTTGCCAGGTTCTCTGACATATATTGCCTGAAGGAACATCTCCGATGCAATAGACAGAGCCTTGCCTGCTCAAATGTCAGACAAGACTGAAAATTTGTGGAAAACACCATGTCCAAATATCCACATATGTCCTACTGAAACAGGTTTGCCAAGTTCATGTTGATCTAGCATTGTTTACAACTGGCTTTGATATAAATATTGTAAATGTAGATTTTCCACTTTATACTTTGGCAATATATTATTTGATAAGGCTGGGGGCTATTTCATGATGAGTGCAGAGGATATGCTTATTTGAAAGCAGCAATAGGCAGAATAGCATTTTTCAATTTTTGAACAAACTATTGTTGAGAGAGAAAATAGGAGGCCCATACTAATGATGTATAGTAGGGGATATTACATTCAGGACGTTCTATCAATATACGGGCTTCACATTTTTACACATTCTTCTCTATACCACCTGTCTGGTGAAACAGCTGTGCTAAAATTACAATGCTGATAAATCTGCCACCCATTGTCAATAACAGTTCCACCATCCACAAAGAGAAGAGGGTTGACAGAGGCACATCTTTTTGCATGTTTTTTCCTTCCATTTTTTGTATAAATTCTGTGAACCCTTCTAGGAAAATGTAGTATTTATTAAAATTCTGAAAAGTTATTAGATATATTTTTCATGGAGTGCACAAAAACTTTTAATAGAAAAGTCAGGTATTAAAAAAGTGCCCCAGTTTATAGCTTATAGGAGCATGGTTCCAACTTAATGTTTTATGGAAAGGTTCAAGTGTCTCACATTTTAACAATTCTTCTTATTTGGACATGATTTTTTTTTTTGGTGTGGAAATATAGTTAAATTAAGTGACTCAAACTATCCTTTTGATTATTCTAGAAATGTAGTACAATATCTGCCAACATTTACAACAGATTATGAGCAATTAGATCAGCCTTAGCCACCCGTTATACATTTGCTTTGATGCTACATAGTGTTTTCTTAACATGGCCTTCATTTCCTTAGATTAGCTAAATATGTGATGATGCTTTGATGGCACTGTTCATTATATGTAATATTAGATATATTAAAAATATAGATAATATCAACTTATTTAAAACATAAAATATTACTGTTTTATACCCAAAGCTGAAAAGACAAAATAAAACACCACAAACTTCTGTGTCTGTGGTCTATCAAATTCTATTTTCACTGTGCAATCTTTTTTCAGTATGACATGCTTTTTCCTCAAGTGTCTCATTTGCAGTCTTTTCTGAATCTGTTAAATTATTGTAGTGTGCAGATTTTTCCTTTAAACACTCACCCATTTCTTCAGTGCTGAAGCTACTTAATCCAGTTTGGAGCTGAGCTAACCGCCTTGGGCTTAAGGCAGAAACCAACCATGGAAATGGAGCAAGTCCATCACAAGGAACAATTAATATACACTAACTGTCATTCTTAAGGAGCAAATTTATGGTATGTTTTAATCAAGCATGCATATATTTTGGACCGGGAAGAAAAGTAAAGGATAACAGAATAAAAAATCCTTCATAAAAGGAAACAATTACAATTCCATACAGACAGTGCATGCGTGAAAATTGAATTCCCAGTGGTATATAAGCACTAACCACTGAGGCTTAGGCCTACAAAATTCAAAATGGAAGTTGCTGTGACTTGTTTCTAAATACCTGACACTCACCATACATTGGCACTTACCTAAATGTGTATGTTATAATCTGGTTACTTTTGTGAATGGGCAACACAATGATTGAGGCCTACAGTGTATATATATATATATATATATATATATATATATATATATATATATATATATATATAGTAAGCTGGAGCACTGATTGCACCCTCAGAGGACACAGACGCCCCTGGCAAAACCCCTGAAACAGCTGACAGTCTACTTTTACATTGCTCCTTACCCTTCTTACTTGCACTATAATGCGTGATAAACCTCGCGCATGGTACTCCGCTTACTTAAAAGCCTTGTACAGCACCTGTCAGTTTTGGAATTGATTGTTTTGCTTCTCTCTCTCTCTCTCTCTCTCTCTGACATTCTCTGCTCCTGGCGGAACTGTCATCTCTGACTTGTCATGGAGCACATTTAAACTTTTGAAAAGAGACAAATGTCTATTTGCAGTGCTTTGAATAAAGTTCCTTTTTTTTCTACAACCTCCTGTGTCTCTGTGCAAATCTGTGACTCAAGCGTGACAAGTGGTACCAGGAGTGGTTGCACAGATGGATGCCGAGGAGTTATTTCAAATCGCTCAGAATGTTCCACTTCTTTATGATCCAGAGGATAACCCGCCCACTATCCCTGATCTGAATGTCCTGGTTCATAACCGTCGACAGTACATCCCTTTGCCTCCGCTTCCTGAAAATTCTAAGAATGTGCTGATGAAGATGGGTCCATCCGATGACCCAGAGATGTTCCTTTTAGCCTTTGAGCAAGTGGCGACTTTATTGGGATGGGACAAATGACACTGGGCCGTTATCATCACACCTTTTTTGTCTGGGGATGCTCTACTGTCCTTACAGAATGTGTCTCACGATAAGCTCAGCGATTATAATTTCCTGAAGCAACAAATTGTTTTTACGTAAGACTGTGACTTTTTTTGGCTAAAGGTTTTGTACTTAACGACTGGAACCTAAACATGGACAGTCCCATCCGTGCACAAATTCATGATTTGATTCATAAAGTGCATTGCTGGTTTGAGGGAGACGTGGAGGAGCGAATTGTGGAGAAAGTTGTCATGAATATATTACTGGCCGGGATACCTGCAGTTCTTTGAGATGAATTTCTGCGTCATGATGTGGAATCGTTATCGATTATGTCCAGACAATTGGAAATTTCTCAGACCACTTGGAGAAAGAGCAGTGGATTTGGTGCTGTTTCACAACCTATGAAGGAGCGTCCAGGACATGCTCGTCACTTTGATCGACGGCTAGAGCAAAGACAAGCTGCAGGACCTGACAATCGAATGGGGTCAGGAAGGCCTCCAGGGAATCCGGTTGTTGAGGAGGTGCCCATATCTGGGGAAACAGGAGCAGGCCGCGGAGGCCGTGGACGATGCAGGGGATATTTTGGCAGTGGAGCTGACCGAAGATGTTTCCATTGTGATCAACCCAGTCACTTGGCGAGAGAATGTCGCTTGTCTCCAGCGCAATCAATGAAAATTGGATTGGCTGAGGTTTGTTGCTCAAATATTCCCTATTCTCCGGATAAAAAAGATGGCTTGTTAATCTCGGTGAAGTTGGGGAACCGAGAGATCTCAGCATTATTGGACTCGGGCAGTGACCTTTGTGTTGTCAGACGGGACTGTCTTGATGACAGATGCCTTAGTGACACTGAGACTGTAAAGATATGTTGTGTACATGGTGATGTTAAAGACTATCAGACATTGCTTCTTCCTTTGACTTATAAGGGTCGCCACTTTAAAGTTTGGTCTGCCATTTCGGACTCATAGGAAGGAGGAATGCCCTTTTTCCTAAACTAATTAATAAATGTTGGGCACTGGTCATCGAGGAGTTGCCTGTTGAGCTTAGTGGGCGGGGGGGGGGGGGGGGGTGGGGAGGAGAACTAGTGGCAGTCGGGGATAATCTAGAGCCCCAATTAGATATTGGACTCGATCTCTCCAGTGAGACTGAGGGAGACACCCCCAAATTTCCCAGAGTGGCAGGTAGGCCCATCTACATCTTCTCAGATTGCAAATGCCTCCGATCACAAACCGAGTACTAGCGAGCAGTCGGATTTTGTGCGCTTGAAACATACTGATAGCTCATTACAATATGCATTTAAACAGGCTCGCTCTTCCAATGACTCTTATTACCAAGAGCGTGATACCGGGGGCTTGAAAACTCCACACTTCATAGAAAAAGACGGTTGCCTTTTCAAAGTGATTTCAGACCATTTAATGGGGGAATTTATTGAACAACTAGTTGTACCTGAAGTGCATAGGGAAATTCTTTTGCAGCTGGCCCACTCTTACATCTTGGGAGGGCACCTGGAGGCTGATAAGACCAGAGAGCGGTTATCAAAACGATTTTATTGGCTGAATATGGGAAAAGATGTTTAACGGTTCTGTACTTCATGTCCTGACTGTCAGATCGTCTCTGCTTATAAGCCTCCTCGGGCTCCCCTTTGTCCTATGCCTATTTTGGAAATCCCCTTTCAGCGGGTGGGATTAGATATTGTAGGCCCTTTACCTAAGACTAAAAATGGGTACCAATATTTGCTGGTGTTGGTTGACTATGCAACACAATATCCAGAGGTGGCTGCTTTGAAAAAGGCCATCTCCTCCGCTGTAGCCAAAGCTCTGTGTGGGATTTTTACTCGTATTGGCATCCCTAGAGAAATTTTAACTGATCAGGGCACACCTTTTATTTCTCGCGTCATGAAACAATTGTGTGACAGCTTTGCTATTAAGAAATTGAGTACCACTATTTACCATCCACAGACTAATGATTTCACTGAACGGTTTAACAAGACTTTAAAACAGATGATCAGGTGAGTCGCTCATAATGATCCTACATCCTGGGACTCTGTCCTGCCTTTTGTTATGTTCGCAGTGCAGGAATCACCGCAGGCGTCCACTGGCTTGAGTCCGTTCGAGCTGTTATTTGGCACGCACCCGAGAGGCATCCTGGGTGTTGTAAGAGAGGAATAGATAGGAAACGAATCAACAGCTCTTGGGCCGAGCTTTTAAGATCGGGTAGTTTCGTTGCAAGATAGAATTTCTAAGCTTTCTTCTATTGCTGTGGAGCATCAACAACGTGAGCAGGAAACTCAGAAACGTCTTTACGTGAATTCAAACTGGTGATCGTGTTTTGGTACTGGTTCCGTCTGACCCGCACAAATTCCTAGCTAAATGGCAGGGCCCCGCCATTATTGAGGAGCGTATGGGTCCGGTAGATTACAAGACTAGAATACCAGGCCGGCGCAAACCATTCCAGATTTTACACATTAATCTCTTGAAGGAATGGCATGACCGACAAGGGGTTTACACTTCCTTGGCCGCTGTTTCTCAGACCGATGTTGCCATTGGTAATGATTTGACTGACTCACAGAAGACAGAACTGTTATCTTTGATCGAACAGAACACTGATGTCTTTTCAGACTTGCCAGGCAAGACTAACCTTGCAGAACATAAAATCACTACTGAACCCGATGTTCGCGTACAGATGCGGCTGTTTTGGATTCCAGAAGCGCGATGAAATATTGTGCACGAAGAAGTCAAGAAGATGCTGGCGTAATATGTGAAAGTAAAAATGACTGGTGTAGCCCGGTCGTATTCGTCCCAAAGCAAGATGGTTCGGTTCGCTTCTGTATCGATTTCAGGCGCTTGAATAAGGTCTCTAAATTGGATGCTTATTCGATGCCCCGTGTTGATGAGCTGTTGGAAAAACTGGGTCAGGCGAGCTATATCTCCAAGCTAGATCTCACGAAGGGTTATTGGCAGGTGCCTCTAGAGGCTGGCAGTTGTGAGAAAACAGCATTCGCGACTCCTGATGGACTTTATGAATTTACGAGACTCCCGTTTGGTCTTCATGAGGCACCTCTAACTTTCCAGCGTATGATGGATCAGATCCTGCGTCCTCATTCTGAATATTCCGGGGCGTAACTTGATGATGTGATTTTCAGCAATGATTGGCAAACGCATTTAGAGTGACTTCAAGCTGTTCTTGAAAGCTTGAGACAGGCCTGCCTTACTGCTAACCCAAAGAAATATGAATTTCCCCTTGGAATTAATAAAGTATCTATCTATCTATCTAAATGTAAACTGGGTATGTCTGAGACTCATTACTTAGGTTATTCTATGGGCAGGGGTTTACTTCGGCCACAGTTAAGGAAAGTGGAAGAGATGCTTGCTTACCCGCAACCAAAAACACAGAAACAGATACGCACCTTTCTGGGGCTTGCTGGTTACTACAGAAGGTTCATCCCTAACTTTGCACATAGGGCTGCTCCTCTTTCAGAACTTACTAGAGGCAGAAGAAACCGCCCTATTTTATGGACAGAAATTTGTGAACGTTCCTTCTGTGATTTGAAAACTGCTTTGTCTACTTATCCGGTTCTGCAGAATCCCGATTTCTCAAAGGATTTTGTCTTACAAATGGACGCAAGTGAGTTTGGTGTAGGCGCAGTCCTGTCACAGATTTTTGATGGAGAAGAGCACCCTATTACATATTTGAGTAGGAAATGAATTCCTAGGGAACGCAATTATTCGACAATTGAGAAGGAATGCTTGGCAATTAGATGGGCTGTCGAAGCACTTCGTTATTACTTATGGGGTCGAAATTTGACTTTGGTAACTGATCACGCTCCACTTCAATGGTTATACCGTCAGAAAGATACAAACTCTCGTCTCATGAGATGGTTTCTGGGCTTACAACCTTGCAGTTTTATGGTAAAGTATCGACCAGACATATTATCACGGCTGTATGAACCTGGTACGGAGAGTCGCTTGATTCACGAGAATGTGAATAAAGGTGAGGAGGGGGGTGTAAGCTGGAGCGTTGATCGCACCCTCAGAGGACACAGACGCCCCTGGCAAAACCCCTGAAACAGCTGACAGTCTACCTTCACATTGCTCCTTACCCTTCTTACTTGCGCTATAATGGGCGATAAACCTCTCGCGCAGTACTCCGCTTACTTAAAAGCCTTGTACAGCGCCTGTCAGTTTTGGAATTGATTGTTTTGCATCTCTCTCTCTCTCTCTCTGACATTCTCTGCTCCTGGCGGAACTGTCATCTCTGACTTGTCATGGAGCACGTTTAAACTTTTGAAAAGAGACAAATGTTTATTTGCAGTGCTTTGAATAAAGTTCCTTTATTTCTACAACCTCCATTGTCACTGTGCAAATCTGTGACCCAAACATGACAACATATACAGTATATATACAGTATATATATATTTCTATAAACGCCAGTATATATATATATATATATATATATATATATATATATATATATATATACAGTGATCCTTCGCCTTTCGCGGCTTCACTCTATCGCAGATTTTATATGCAAGCATATTTAAATATATATCGCGGATTTTTTGCTGGTTTGCAGATTTCTGAGGACAATGGGTCTTTTAATTTCTGGTACATGCTTCCTCAGTTGGTTTGCCCAGTTGATTTCATACAAGGGACGCTATTGGCAGATAGCTGAGAAGAAACCCAACTTACTTTTCTCTTTCTCTCTCTTGCGCTTTCTCTGATCCTGACATAGGGGGTGTGAGCAGGGGGGCTGTTCGCACACCTAGACGATACGGACGCTCGTCTAAAAATGCTGAAAGATTATCTTCACGTTGCTACCTTCTGTGCAGCTGCTTAGTGAAGCGACATGTTGCACGGTGCTTCGCATACTTAAAAGCTCGAAGGGCACGTATTGATTTTTGCATGTTTGTTTTTCTCTGTCTCTCTCTCTCTCTCTCTCTCTCTCTCCCTGCTCCTGACGGAGGGGGTGTGAGCTGCCGCCTTCGACAGCTTTGGCTTTTAAGTATGCGAAGCATCGCGGCACAAACAGCCCTATTGATTTGTTTGCTTTCTCTGTCTTTATGACAGTCTCTGCTCCTGACGCACACTCCTTTGAAGAGGAAGATATGTTTGCATTCTTTTAATTGTGAGACAGAACTGTGATCTCTGTCTTGTCATGGAGCACAGTTTAAACTTTTGAAAAAGAGATAAATGTTTGTTTGCAGTGTTTGAATAACGTTCCTGTCTCTCTACAACCTCCTGTGTTTCTGCGCAAATCTGTGACCCAAGCATGACAATATAAAAATAACCATATAAACATATGGTTTCTACTTCGCGGATTTTCTTATTTCGCGGGTGGCTCTGGAACGCAACCCCCGCGATGGAGGAGGGATTACTGTATATATATACAGTATATATATATATATAGTCAAGCATGCATACCAGAGTGCCCCCTTTTAGGTCTAAAACTAGTAGTACCACCCCAGAACAAGAGGGAGTGCTGTCAGTAACAGTCATGTCTCCTTCTTCCCTCACAGCCTATAGAAACCATTCCTTGAGGGCAACGAACCAACTGAAGCCCCACAACTTCCGTTCCACAAAATATAAAAGTAAAACACCACCAGGAAGGTGGTGTCTCATTTCTATATTGACCCGGCTTCTGAGCTGATCAAAGCCAGAAACATTCTTGTAACTTCCTAAAGAAAGAGGCACATTGTTAAGAGGCACATTGAAGTGCATAATTTTAATTCATTTACTCTTTTTGTTCGATTTAAACCGTTTTTTTTTTTTTGTCCAATTGGAACCCCAAGCAACCTGCTTTGTCCAGCACCCTCATTTCAACCCCACTAAAATGTATATTGCATGCTCTTTATACTTTGTGTGTGTGTGAGTGTCTATATATATATATGTGTTAGTCTTTTTGTTGGCATTTTTTGTTACTGATATGCAAGTAAGAATTTCATTGTACTGAGTACACATGCCAGTA
This sequence comes from Erpetoichthys calabaricus, assembly GCF_900747795.2. Taxonomy (NCBI): domain Eukaryota; kingdom Metazoa; phylum Chordata; class Cladistia; order Polypteriformes; family Polypteridae; genus Erpetoichthys; species Erpetoichthys calabaricus. Next base: position 208,202,073 of record NC_041396.2, read on the forward strand.
AATTTGAAATTGAAGATGTCAGCATATTCTGAAATGCCCTGGGATGAGTGAGTGATTGTGTGGGTGTATATGTGTTGTATGATGTCCTGTGTGATAAGGCTCAGATCTTCTCCAGGTTTGCTTCATGTTATGTGCCTGACATTGCCAGAGTCAAGTCCAATTTCCCGTAACCATGTAATACACAAAGGAGAGTTACAAAATGTATGGCTGGAATATCATACCTGCAGAAAGTATTAACACAAGTTTTGAAAGGGCAATGTGAGATGGTAAACAACTACCCAATAATTACTCAGTTAAATCTCATGAGTTTCATTGTCCAGTGGTTCTTTCTCCATTACCATGACCATGGCAGCAATGGCAATAGCCCCATGGGCACTCGGAGGTTTTAACTGCCAGGACCATTGCTTAGGCTGTCTCCTTTAGCCAAAATTGTTTTCCAAAAAAGTAAAAGATCAAACACTCCTTCCACATTTAATCTACTTTTCATACATAGTTAGGTTGTCCAGACTATTGAATATTCGGTTTAAACTCACTTACAGTATCAGAATTTGACAGCTGAAATGAATCATTCTGCTGCTACAGGACATAATGATTCAATTTGCATTGAACTATACCATGTTATTGATTTACACCAGAGTAGAATTGCGGCAATTATTACAACAGGCTGAAGAATAAAAATCATTTATTAAATAAAAGAAATCATGTATGTAACTGGCGTTTATAGAAATGATCAGCATGGTATCTGGTGTATAAAGGAAATAGTTACTTTGGAAAAGGCAAAGAAAATAATGTTTTTGGCTTTTTTGAGCTATAATCATTTTTATGACCTATAATTTATAACACTTGCTCCATGTATCAGTCAGGTAGAACCTATTCAGTTGCACTCAAGCATTTTATTCTAAAAGCAATATACAAACATTTTTCAAAGAAAAATGAATGTTTTCTTTTTTCCATTGCTTAAGGTTTAGTAACTTTGCTAGCACATGTTGATCACCCAGACTGATCTAAGACTTGGACCAATATGTGCATTTCCTTTGTAATATTGGGAACGTTATGCCAAAATTATTTCCAGCTTCTAAATGCAAAACACTTTCAAGAAGCAACCATACACTGCTTGAGAGCATAATAAAATAGTCTGTTGAAAATCATTTCATGCTGAAACTTACCACAGGACATTACATTCAATTTTATTTGGGCAAGCTTATATTCATTTCACGTAATATGCTAATAGATTTATTAATCAAGCACAGGAAAATCTGCATCTCTATTAACTCTTGCCAGACGTTCAATACAGGAATTAATGACCTGAATAGGTCCTTAGAAAATTACCTACTCCTTGTCCTTTTGTCAAAAATGAGAGATTATTTTTATAGAAACCACATGGAACATAAAAGCAGAGTCCAGTTAGAACTACTGGCAAGTGCACAACTCCTCATTTCAATTGCAATTCAGCCCATAACAGAGTCTTGGAGACCCTTGCTGGTGTAATTTTTCATTTCTTCATATATGAACTTTAAAAGAAACTTAATTTTGTAATTGCTGAATTTATGGACTGTTGAAAAATATTCATGGTTTCTTTGGCAGATAGTGAGACTGGAACTTGGTGATGAGCCAAGTTGTTAAATTAACAACTGTGTGAAAAGTTGTAAATGGATACAACATACATTAGAATTTTGGTATTTGAACAATGCAGATTTGTACATACTTTGAGGTTAGAGCACTGTTTACCTAGTTTTTCTTTCTATGCTCAATGGTGTAAAGTAATTGTATACCACAACATCTTGATTTTCTTTGAAAATAATTTATTTACAGACAAATACTGTAATAGAGAAAAAAATAAGAAATTAATAATTAAGCAGGAAATAATCATGATATTGATAAAAAACATCTCTTTAATGGAGCACTTAATAAAATTAATTTTGTGTATTGTATTGTTATTTGGTGAAATTATTAGGGGGAAGGGGTACCACCAGTTTGGCACAGCAAAGCTCGAAATCTCACACCAGACCTCAAGGAAGGAAAAAGAATGGCAAACTGGCAACAAGAGAAGACAGTAGCTTCCATAATATGGAATATGTTGAGTTCCTTGGAAGTGCATCAGAGAAAGGCACCAGCATAGGTGAGCAAAAGCTTGTACACTGGGCAGATTTATGAGCATCCAGGGTGCTAATGTCCAGGCAATTCTAAAAGCGACAAGGAAGCATAACTGGCTAAGATGAGATAGAGTGAGACCAGAGAGGATTGAGTGTAGAGGAACACAGCCATGTCACTTCTATAGGTGGGTACTCACAGGTGACCAGGTGGAAACCTCAAACCCATTAAATGACAGCACCCAGCCTCAGACATGGTTTACAGTATTGGTAGGACAGTGATCAGCACTGCTTCTTGAGCTGATTGAGCTTTGCTGATGAGCAGAGCATGTACTGCATGTAATTCTCTTTCTTGTTTGGTGGGTTGTACTGAGAGCCAAGTTCTATGTGTTGCTTCTGTGTGAAAGTGGCTTAGTATACAGCGTTTGATCGTAAGAATTACATTTTTGGGATGCTGAGCAGTACAATCTTTAAATCTTTTTTTAAGCTGCCCAGGAACAAACATATTGTGACAGAGAGGTGAATGTTCAGCTCTGGACCATGTGCGGGTAAAATGGGGGCAACAGCAAAGTGTAGCACAGCAGAAGATGTTGGACATTAAGTAATTAATGAATTGGCTTTGTATCCAACAATAGTAAATAAGTGAATGAAATTCCAAGTAAGGAAGGAAGCAAACAATTAAATAAGAATACCAGTTAAGTAATTTATACAGCACACGATGTTCGAGAGTGAATAGCTCCTTGAAAGAGGGAATTTATACAAGTATTGTATTGATAGATGTATTGGGTTAGAAAGAAGGAAATTCTCCCAAGGAAACAGACAGGAGAAAAGTCTAATAGAGATTAAGATACACTGAGCAGGCAGCTTAAAGTGCGTGATAAGCAGTGGGGAGAACAACTGTGAAAGTATTTTGCTTTTTTAACAACAAATACAGGAGCTTAATGAGGAATAGCAAGTATTAAATATGTACTGTAGGTCCTTTAAAGTCATATTTAATATTTAAATTTTAAAAAATTGTTAACTGACACTCAAACAAATTTGAAGAAAAAGCGGATAAGTCGCAGTTGAACATAAGTGTGAGACATGAGGTGCACACAGTCTGGGGCACCTACCCAGAGTTGGAGATGTCCAAACATTTTTAGACCCATGATGGTGACTATGATAATTCTGAGGAGAAAGGCAAGAATGAGAAACACTAAAGGGGTCACCTCAAAACCATCCATCCATCTATCCATTTTCCAACCCGCTGAATCCAAACACAGGGTCACGGGGGTCTGCTGGAGCCAATCCCAGCCAACACAGGGCACAAGACAGGAACCAATCCCAGGCAGGGTGCCAACCCACCACAGGACACACACAAACACACCCACACACCAAGCACACACTAGAGCCAATTTAGAATCGCCAATCCACCTAACCTGCATGTCTTTGGACTGTGGGAGGAAACCAGAGCGCCCGGAGGAAACCCACACAGACACGGAGAGAACATGCAAACTCCATGCAGGGAGGACCCGGGAAGTGAACCCAGGTCTCCTAACTGCGAGACAGCAGTGCTACCGCTGCCCCTCACCTCAAACCCATTCAGCATAAAGAAAGAAATTATGTTAGTAAAGGATTTGGTTATTAGGAGGACTGTTATTAATGTTTGTTCCATGAACAGAGAGTCTCATAAGTCTCATAAAGTGTGTTGAGTTCATGGTGCAAAGGTGGGATTTCTCCTTGGAAGGGTAGATAATCTAGAGTCAACAGAATCATTACTTAGACCTGGATGGATTACAGGCTTGTGCAGATTGTGCAGATTTGTGGCCAATGAAATTTAATGCTTGTTAATGTAAGGTGTTACACGTAGGAAGCAGAAATGTTAGATTTGAATACACAATGGAAGTTCTGAAATTTTAAAGTACCCCTAAGAGGTGTGTTAAACTAATTTATAATAATATGCTACTTTGTTAATTGTGAAAAACTCCTTCATTCTGAACCTTGTTTCTATATTCAGGATGTCACCCCAAACATCTCAAACTTTATTCTTTATTTTATTCACAAATGTAGAAATAGGACAGTATGTCCAGTAGGGTGCAGATGTGTCCTTAAGACACACTGGTACTATTTTAGGGCAGGGGGAGATCATCAGTAACACCATCTCTCTTTACCCCCAGCAGATTTTATTCTTTAAGAAAACCGGTTACAGTGTGCAAAAGTGAGCAAAATCTGAAGCAATAGCCATCTAAAGCTAAGCATCCTTAGTGATGTCTTTTGGACTATGTGCATCTGGTCAAAGCAGATATGTTTGGTGTAAGAGGGTAAGTTAAAAGGGAAAGTGTCGAAACTGCTTAAATAGAATATATCAGGTAAAGTGATTAAATGAATGGTAAACCCTGAAACAACAAAAATTAACAAATTAAACATGAAAAATACTATCAAACTAGACAAACAGTGAGGTGAGGGTAACTTGTTCTTGTGCCCCAGTAAGCATTGCAGAAGAAAGGCATGAGTTGCATCACAAAGAATACACTATCTGCTCTATTCCAATAGTGGTATATGTATTCTAAATAAAGTCAGCAAAGGATCATTTCAAATTTTTTTTTTTTATAAATCAGGAAATATACTTGCAACCTCTTATCTTTAAAAGTACGTAGATTAAACATCTCCACTTTGCTTTGAAATGATACACAGTAAAACATGAAATCTAAGCCAAGTGAAAGCTATCTAAATCATGACACCCAGTCTAGTTTTCCTTATTTTAAGAATTATTGACTGATCCAACAATTTGTATTTACAATTATTTAACTTAATTTAAGAAATCTTGTCAAGTAAATCCAGCTTACCCCTTTGGCAGATTTTTGCTAAACACAAGCAAAAGAACTCCCATTTAAAGTTTTTTGTTTGGTTTTTGGTTATGCATTTCTTGCATCGTAAGCCCATAAAAGAAACACTGTGTAAAATTAAATCCTCTCAATTCTGAAAAGACTTTAATGCAATGATACAACTTTCTGATACAATATATTAAATCAAGCAAGACAGAAGTTCTATATAGGAACATAAATCATGAAAGATTTCTAGTCCTGGAGTACAAGACTCCCATGGTTTAAGTCATCAATTACACTGTAATATGAAAGGTGTGAGCTGAAGATGGTTTACTGGGTGTTGATATCTACTTCACTACAATGAGGCATGATCTTCTGGGTGGACGAGACTTATAAATTGTTATCTTATGCAATTCCTGACTAATTCATTTTTTATATGTACAATCAATGTGTTGTATTAGATTACAGATAAGCACTTGCATTTCTTTAATGAGTTTGTGGGAGTTCTGAGAAATGGTGTCTCACTTTAAAATGATCCATTTGCAGTGATGATATGTCACAGTTTGTTGGGTAAACATGATTGACAGGCACCCGTCTTTATCCTTCCCATGGCTAGAGGTCAGGGCTGTGAAACAGATAATGCTTCTTTAATTAGATGCAAGAGGATAGAATTTCTTTTTATGTGGAATGTCTCTGTGTGTCTGTGTGGGTGTGTGAGCAAAAAATGCTTAATTAACAAGGAAATGCTGCTTATGTTCTTGTTTCATATTTTATATATCCCAGAAATGATCTCTTTTACCAAAAGATACAAAACTTTTCTCTTTGTGATAGGATCAGTTGTGTTATTTCATTCAATTTATTACTGTTTTTTCACAATATTAAATGAGGGGTTTGTTTTCATATCATTAGTACAATTTTTATAAGCATTTAACTTGCCATAGATTTTTTTTTGTTGTTGTTCTTTATTTCACCTTATAGAATTCCTTGTATTAGAAATTTGTTAGTTTTTCGCATACCCCTTGGGGTCAGAGTGCAGGGTCAGCAATTGTACAGCACCCCTGGAGCAATTACAGGTTAAGGGTCTTACTCAAGGGCCCAGCAGAGTAGGCTCTCTTTTGGCAGCGACAGGGATTCGAACCGCCAACCTTCTGGATACCAGCACAGATCCTTAGCCTCAGATCCACCACTCTGCCCTAAATACATAGTAGTTATATGAGTTACGGTCTCTAAAACAGCATAACATTCTCAAACATCTTGGCCAGGTGGCTGATGCCTATTCCAGCAACATAAAAACTAATAGGCATTTCTAACAAATACTAAAAAGTCTATGCAAATATTAGATTATACATCAGATGATATATTTTGTTTATAGCTAAAAAAGAAAGCCCTGCACTCTCTGAAGGAAAGCCTTGCCAGATGTTATGATAATTGATTATTTTTTCTTATTCTTCTAGATAGCCCATTGTGAAGTATGTGAGATTGTTCAGTTTGTGCATTTAAAGTGAGCCTCTCAATATTTAACAGTCATCACAAACTTAACAGATTGCTTTGGTCTAAAGATTTAGTGATCATCTCCTTGTCCAATTGTTTGTCATAAGCAGCTCATATTACATTGCCTACATACTTGTCTACTTGAGCAATACAGTATGTGTGCATGTCCTAAATATCTGTATAGCATAGTCAAAACAGACATTTATTAATACAGTATCAGTATGCATTTCTTTTTAAAATCAGAATTAATTTAAAATATACTGCTTTAATTCTATTTAGGTGTTGTGTTTTTTTCTGTAATCAGAGATCAGAGCGGAAAACAATGTGCATGCAACATTTACCACATTTGTATAACAGCTTGAGAAAATCCGGTTACCAAATGGGCAATTGAGGGTGACTGTAAACAGATATAACACAGTGACATTCTGTGGCAACATGATGCATTGTACTGTAACCAATGATCCTGGTTTTAAGTGGCTACAAGCAATTAAAGCATTCTAAATATAAAGAAAATGAAACATTGTGTGAAGACTGAAGACCAGTATAGTCTGGCAGAATTGCTATTTCATGGTCCGTATCCATAGAATCGCATCACAATGATGAAGACCAGAACCATCATTTATTTGCATAAACTTATTAATGGCATGGTTTGTTAATCTACACAAACGTCTGCTTATGGTTAAACTCTTACCACCAGTAAATGTGGCATTTATAAATTTAAATGTCTACATGGGAATATTCAGACAATTGGAAATGGGACTGTTTGAAGGGACTGATTAATGACATATTGAGGCAGGCAGTGCAAGATGTCAATAACAATGAAGGGAATGCCAGTGTAATGCATAAAGAGTACTCAAAAATAAATACTGCACACTTACATAAGACAGATTTATAATTAAGAGAAATAGGATCCTTAAAGAATTTTTTATGACTCTAAAATATGGTGGCCCTGAAGGGCAAAACAAATACAAAAATAAAAACACTAACAAAAATACAGAAAGTGCAAAAAAAAAATTTGAAAATGCAAATTAAAAAAATAGAAATGCAAACAAAAAAGTGAATAAAATGCAAACAACAATTTGAAAACAAAATCAAAAAACTGAAAGCACAAGCAAAAAAATAAAAAAATGTGAATAAAGGTGAAAGTGCAAACAAAAAACTGAACACGCAAATAAAGAATTGAAAATGCAAAAAAATAATCAAAACACAAACTAAAAGAAAGTCAAAATGAAAATAACCTCTTGGGGGAAAAATGGGTGGATTCAGAGCAAATAATTGGAAAAACGAAGGGAGTGTTGGTAACGATATTTGGGTTGTTATTGGTATAAACAGATTAACAGTGATTAAAGTAACACTTTCTGATTTCAGAAGGTCTTCACTTAATTGACCTTTTTAGGGGCATTGATTGCTTTGCGTTGTGCAATAGAGCGTGATGGGCTTGTAGACTTATCCATGATTGAGAAAAAAGAATCTGTGTGCTTGAACAGATTTTGAAATTGGAAGTGCTAGAGGTAGATATAATAAATCTCCATCTTCGTTTAAATCAGCTAGTATACGTTAAGAGGAGAAGATGGATGCCTAGCATAATATTAAATCTCATCCTGGTATTTTGACATATTTTAGTGCAGATATGTTTCGTCCGTTTTGTGGGACAGCTTTGGAGCAAAAGCCATAATTATGAGTGTGGCAGATCTTTCGAATGTTTGTCACACATAGACGATAGCAAAACAACAGGTAAAGAAGAAATCTTTTCAAGTCATTAATTCATTTACATGATAAATGTGTTTATAGGCTTATATTGTTCGAACTTTTTATTTTTCATATATATGTGTATAACAGAAATTATCAATGCATCAAGTGAAAACCACCTTATAAACGGATATTTCAACAAAGGTTAACCACACAAGGTCATTTTGGACTTTCTTAAAACACATCACGAAATATCCATGTGTCTCCATACTTTAAGGACCCATATGAAGTATCTTCACTTATCAAAAACGTTATTATTCCTACATGCATATTTTGCAAGCTGCAATTCAGAGGGAACTCAGAGAACTTGGTCATTTATTTGGATACAGGACTATCTTTAATCTGTTAAAGCAAAAATATTTATTATGTGTCAGAAGACGAAGTGTAATGAAGTTGATATCAGAGATGAATCCAGCTGGTTTACTTTCTGGAAGAACAAGAAGATTTTCTAGAAGGAGTTGCCATATTATTTTTGGCATGTCGATGGTTATGACAAGTTGAAACCGTTGCCGCTTAGCAATAAGTGGATGTATATGAAGTTGATATCAGAGATGAATCCAGCTGGTTCACTTTCTGGAAGAACAAGAAGATTTTCTAGAAGGAATTGCCATATTATGTTTGGCATGTTGATGGTTACAAGTTGAAACCGTTGCCACTTAGCAATAAGTGGATGTATGGATGGATTTTCCAGAAAGATTTTGTGGTTAACAATGAATAATAATCCTGCCGTCATCAGTTCTCTTTATGTAAAATGCGTATCTGATTTGGGTATTGTACCAATGCATTTAAAAATGGTTGGCATGGAGAATGGTATAATGGCCGCTATGCAATGCACTTTAAAAGCTCAACACACTGATAATTTTCATGGTGCTAGAAGTCACAATCATGGAAATTCTGTAGCAAATGTGAGGATTGAATCCTGGTGGGCACATTTTAGAAAACAAAGATAATGTATAGATTAATTAAGTTAACAATTTTAAATATGAAAACATTTTTGCAATTCTTTGTTACGATGTCACAGTATCATAAAATACATGTCTGTTTCATTCTCATTGCTTTATATGAATTTTCACAACATTCTTAAACCTACTTAATACAATTGGGGGAGGGGTAACTTCTGTACTTTTCTAAAACTGACCCAATGGTGTGTCTAGTACCTTATTCTGACTCAAACAAGGTGAAATATATGCAGTTTGATAAAAGACGATTGTGAGTAATCAGGGTCATACAAGAATTGTGTAAACACTTTGTAAATAATTTAACAAATTACAATTTCTTAACTGTGATTTCTAAAGGTACAGTATGTTGTACATTATTCTAATCCATAAAGGATATCTCAATATTTTGACTTTCAATGAGAAAAACACATAAATGTACAGATTTTCTGTAACAATGTCTAATGTCTCAAACATTTTGTTTTTTAAGAAAACAGAATCTTAAATTGTTGGCCTTGCTTAAAATGAGGTTAACTAAATCCATTACTAATTCACTGTGTCCAAAATATTTCTACTAATATTAAGAAACCAAGTGTTTCAGTAGTCTGGCAGGAGTGACCAAACATGGCTGCTGCAGACCTAATACTGGTATAGCACGAAGGCCAGTTACAAACATTAAAGTGTCTTCTAATGAAGGGTCACAAGATGAAGTTTTATCTGAGGCTATGGAGGAGAAAAAAAGTACAGTACATTAAAAAACAATTATAGTAAATATTTTAAAAAATTATCAATCTCTTGAAATCTCTCTTATGGACATTGTGTTTTGGGTCTCTATGCCCACTTAAATGTACTTTTAACAATGTACAAAAATATGAAAATAATACTTTTTTCCCATAATGCTTCATATACTCTCTTATTTAAGCTACTCAACATTTACAAAAATGTTATGGAAATTGTAAATATATTACACCAATATTTTATACTTCTCTAAGCAGGAAAAACAGATCCTTTACCACCTTCTGCAGACTTCTTGCTGAAAATCAACACAGGCATATGCCCTGATAATAATTTTTAACAAATATTCAAACATTTATTTTTTATAACCTTCAATATCCAAGAGGTAGTCTGCTCAACAGGCAGCAGTTCTTCCTTCCTCATGACTCCTGCTGCTACCTACCTCACTGAAATTTATCTTAAAAATATCTTCAACGGCTTCCGCATTCATCTTGATTTGCAAAAAGCACATGCAGTTTAGAAATACACCTGGATACTGCTTCATTTTTTTCAAGTAGATTGAGAGTGGATAATCCACCATTGAATCTGTGATGAAGAAAACGTACAGAACTTTACATAATGTTTAAATGCACCACAACGGACCAACTTTGCTTATGCAAATTTGGGCAAAGTCAAAAATCACAGTCCATTTAAAATTGTTCTGTTGTATATTTGCCTGCTTTGTCGCATCTTAAATATTTTTCATTTTCTTTGCCTTCAAAAATTATTTGATGCTTTCAATCCTGAGCTGAAGAAACTCTCTTTTTGGTCTAACAACGTCCACTGTATGTTCAGTATTGCCAGAATCATCAGTACATTTTACCAACGTAGTATAAGCAGGATTATAAATCCTTCATCTCAACCCACAGAAAGTTCCATCCCAGATATCTCCATGATTTAAATTGAATCGTGACACCTTGTTAGATTTGAATTTGTTTGGCAAGTGTATAATTGCATCTGTGGTAATAGGCTGCAAGTCACTTGTGGTATTTTATTTTCAAAATTGTTACAAATATTATCCATCTCCTAAACCAGTTTAAACCTTACCACTCCACAATGTCTACAGACTCCTGTTCTGTTATGCCATATTTCTAAGTAAGGGTAATAAATGTATTTAGAATCTCATGGCTTTGTTAAAAAATTAAAAATATCTCTACATCAGGAAGTAAAAAAAAATGTATAGTAGAATCTTAAATTCTGTATTATGCTAATTACCCAAAAAAGCTGCCTGGTTAAAAAATCCAATAACTAAATTAAATATATAAAAATAAAATTTTCTAGACTATGGCCATTTACATAAGACATAGGCACTTTTTAATTATTGACTTTAATACATTAAGTCCATGATTTAACAACCTTTTTATTAATACAGTTCATTCTGCAACTTTGGCGAGAAATCACATGATAAGCTTTCACTTTGTATTCTGTAGTGTTTAGAGTCTCTTCTCGTGATCTGTAGATTCTGGTTCTGATTTGGTCTCTGAATGAAAGAAATTCCGATAGAGAGCTAAAGCTTCCTTCATCTTAAAAAAGAAAGGAATGACATGTTGTAAAATGGACATGCAGGACATTAGCTGCCCACCTACGCTGCATGTAGCTGCTACCATTTTTTCTTCTGGTATCACACTGGTCAGAGTTTTCATGCAGCAAAAATCCCAAAGACCTTTCACACTCCAGACAAAATGATGGCTTTCGTTCCAGGGCTGCCCCACAAAACAGACAAAACATATCTGCACTAAAAAGTGACAGAATGCCAGGATGAGGTTCAATATCATGATAGGCATCCACCTTCTCCTCATAACGTATATTGGCTGATTTAAACAAAGACGGAGATTTACTATACTTACCACCGGACATATATAGTAAATTTTGAAATCCGTTTGAGAAGATTCCTTTTTCTCAATCACACTGCAAGCCCACAAGACGCTCTACTGAACAATGCAAACACAATGAATATCTGTTAAAAAGGGCAATTAACTGAAGACCTTCTGAAATTCGAAAATGTTACTTTAATTACGTTTAATCTGTTCATACCAATAACAAAAGCTGAATATCATTACCAACAATTCATTGGCCTTTTCTGACTATTTCACACACCCCACCTCTACTCCTGTTTTTGCACTTTAAACTTTTTTATTTGTGTACTCAATTTTTTGCTTGTACTTTCACTTTCTTATTTGTGTTTTCTTTTTTGTTTATGCTTTCACTTTTATTCGCATTTTTATTTTTTTGCTTATGATTTCAGTTTTTTGATTGTATTTTCAAATTGTTGTTGGCATTTTATTCACTTTCTTGTTTGAATTATTATTATTTTAATTTGTGATTTCGATTTTTTGATTGTGTTTTTCATTTTTTTGTTTGCATTTTTTTTTTTTTTTTTGTTTTTTGCACTTTTTGTATTTTTTGGGGCCACCATATTAAATGATGGGATGACGATCAGTTGACCAGGGTGTACAGAAAAAATTTTCAAAATTCCAGCTAAATTGCAGGAAAGAAAAACAAAATCTGTAGGTGTTCCATGCCAAAAGACCACCAAGCCCCAACTGGACATTCATATTAACGTAAATGTTCTTAGGTAGTTCTTTATTTGTGTTTTTTGTAAGGCTTTGTCTTAGAGGATTTGACACAGTGGGGTCTTATGGCATGCTGGCATATCCGCTTTCATTCAGTCATTAACACATCACAGGTGGCCGCACAGGACTTTGATCAGGTGGTGGTGGCATAGAATGCTACCATAGAAGAACTGGAAAAATAAAACAGAGAAAAGTAAAGATTAAGAAGGGAGGGTTCAGTGTTTCTCAGAGCTGCTGACTAGCAGCGGATTAAAACCAAGACTAAGTGCAAACACAGTGTGCTTTTTGGAGATTTTGGAACAAAGTTACATACTAACTTAGACCACCTTGTTTAATGGACTTAATACAATAGGTAATGTTACAAAATAAATTCCACATGCATAAGACGGAGACTGTAATGGACATGAAAAAGCTCAAATATGCCATTAAAAATATCAACATTTTATATTTATAATTGACTGAAATAAAGCATGATATGGAATGTTATATTTAACTGAATTCCACAAAAAAGACGAGCAATGCATGGAAATATTTATATTGTGTAATATAAGAAATAAAAACATATAGATTGACATACATTTAACCATTTAATCTTCATTAAGAAGATGCAAAGTCAATTTCCCAAGGGGACCAACTCGTTTTACAATAGGTATAGTTCAATGTATCTGGTGTCACACACGTACGCATGGGAGGCAGCTGAAGGGTCTGAATAAGAGGAATTCCACAACAGACACAGGGGGTGTCGGATTTCACTGACTCTTTATCTCACTTCTCTGCAGACCAGTTATGGGAAATTCCACGTGGCCCTGATGATGTCACTTCTGGTCCCGGCCCTATTGATGACTCACTCCATTCCCAGGCCCATTGATGATGTCACTTCCTGTCTTGAGCCTGATGACACTACTTCCAGTTCCGGTCCCATTGATGATATCACAACCTCTGCTTGTCTTTAAAACTGCTATCTTATCAATCTCAAATCAGTTCTGTGTTGGACTCGAACCTGTACACATCTGTACAACTAATTTATCCATTTGCAGCCAGGAATATTATACAGGTGGCTGCCCCAAAACTTTTTTTTTGGCTTCTTTATTTGTTTTTCGTTGACACTGGGTAAAAGTTATTGGTAAACAACCCTCTAGTGGAATTATTGCATAATGAGCCATACCCTCTGTCCAGCCTTTAAATCAAATGCTGTCTTCTGTTTTCTGTCAGTGGCTGATTTTTGCAGAGGTTTTCAGAATCAACAACAGGTTCTTCTAAACTGCTGCCCATTTATCTTTTAAATTTCTCATAGTTTTCTTAATTTAATCTGTAGTACTAGGGTGTTGTACCGTGTTAGCCATTATGAATGTAGAGAAAAGCCAAGCAAAATGACACCTTTTATTGGCTAACTAGAAAGATTACAATATGCAAGCTTTCGAGGCAACTCAGGCCCCTTCTTCAGGCAAGATGTAATACAGAAACTGAAGTTTCCTATGTTTATATACACACTCTAGGACAAGAAACAACATTGGTAAATCTTTAAATGAGAGATTTTGTATGTAAAAAATTAATAGATTCATTCAGGCTAGGGTTAATTTAGCAAGAGAGAAAAGAACAATGTATTGTCAAGATCTCTGGATAAGATAACTGTCCAACAAAGTCTTTTGAAGTTTGTAATGAGTTTTTCAAAACAATGTGGGTCTGTAGACAGGTTGTCTGTCATTCTGAGAGATGTAAACAATCCTCATATCTGGCCATAAAACTCTTGTCTTTATTCAATCCATGTTGTAAAGTATTAAATTTTAGCATGAGTTTAACTTCCCATTCTTTTCTCTCTTGCTGTGTTTTGAAGTTGCCCATAAGCACTGTGACCTTAAAGTCCTTCTCACAGTGTCCATGGCTGTTGAAGTGGGCCGCCACAGGAACATCTGTGTTGCCATGTTTAATGTGGAACCTGTGTAAGTTCATTCTCTGGCGGAGTGTTTGTCCAGTTTCTCCCACATAGAGTGCAGTGTCAGGACATTTCATGCAGAAAATTAGGTAGACTACATTAGATGATCTGCAGGAAAATGATCCCTTGATGTGATGTTCGAGTCGGCAGTGTGGTATAACTATACGGTCTGTATCATAGATGTGGGCACATGTTTTGCATCTTTTCTGTAGGCATGGAGATGTGCCATTTTCTGTTGGTTCACTTAGGGAGCCTCGGACAATTAATTGTTGAAGGTTTGGTGGTTGTCTGTATGCCAGGAGGGGAGGTTCAGGAATTATCAAACCAGCAGACAAAGGGGGTGCTTTAGTCATCATGAACACGTCAGATTACATACAGGAGGCACAAAGACAATTGTCCAATACTATGCATTATCACAAACTGCAAGAAGACCCAACAGATCTCTACAAAAAGGAACTAAAAAAAATAGTAAGTAGCTTTCCTCTTGACATCAGGGATCATGTAAACAGTTTAATTCCTGAGAACCCCAAAATGGGTTACTTCTACATGCTTCCTAAAATCCACAAAGAAGGGAACCCAGGAAGGCCTATAATCTCAGGAATTGGCTCCCTTACAGAAAATGTTTCAGGTTGGGTGGAGCACATCCTTAAACCCCTCACCCGTAACACAACCAGCTACATCCAGGACACCACTGACTTCTTAAAAAAACTGTCTGCTTTAGGCCCCTTACCTGAGGGAACCTTACTGGCCACAATGGATGTTGAGGCACTTTACACTAACATCCCCCATGATGATGGCATATTGGCATGTGAAATGTACCTCAAACAACATGATTTACCCACAAAGTCAGTAATAGAAATGATAAAATTCACTCTGACACATAATCTATTCTCTTTTGGACAGGATTGCTACTTACAACAAATGGGGACTGCAATGGGATGTCGGTTTGCACCTCACTATGCAAATCTTTTTATGGCAAAATTGGAGGAAGATTTCATGTCAATGTGCATCGTAAAACCAATGTTGTATCTCCGTTACATAGATGACATCTTCATAATCTGGACTGCCAGTGAAAAGGACCTCCTCCATTTTCATAATGAATATAATTGTTTTCACCCCAACATAAAGCTGAAGCTGAATTACTCAAAAACAGAAGTCAGCTTCCTTGACACCACCGTTCAACTGAAAGACAACACCCTTGTAACTTCTATTTTTCACAAACCGACAGACAGACGGACCTACCTGAAAAATGATAGCTTCCACCCCAAGCATATAAGGCGCTCCATTATTTTCAGCCAAGCAATACGGTACAATCGTATTTGCTCAGACCCAACAGACCGGGATCAACAACTGCAGGAGCTCAGACAAGATTTCATCAAACAAGGTTACACCCCGAAAACAACAGACACTAAAATAAGAAGAGCTACTGCCATACCCAGAGACAACCTTCTGGAATATAAAAACAAAGACAACAAGGATCGCATCCCCCTTGTTGTCACCTACAACCCACATCTTGAAACACTTCGAAAAATTATAAAAGAACTTCAGCCAATACTAAACAATGACCAAACACTGAAAAATGTATTTCCTGAACCTCCCCTCCTGGCATACAGACAACCACCAAACCTTCAACAATTAATTGTCCGAGGCTCCCTAAGTGAACCAACAGAAAATGGCACATCTCCATGCCTACAGAAAAGATGCAAAACATGTGCCCACATCTATGATACAGACCGTATAGTTATACCACACTGCCGACTCGAACATCACATCAAGGGATCATTTTCCTGCAGATCATCTAATGTAGTCTACCTAATTTTCTGCATGAAATGTCCTGACACTGCACTCTATGTGGGAGAAACTGGACAAACACTCCGCCAGAGAATGAACTTACACAGGTTCCACATTAAACATGGCAACACAGATGTTCCTGTGGCGGCCCACTTCAACAGCCATGGACACTGTGAGAAGGACTTTAAGGTCACAGTGCTTATGGGCAACTTCAAAACACAGCAAGAGAGAAAAGAATGGGAAGTTAAACTCATGCTAAAATTTAATACTTTACAACATGGATTGAATAAAGACAAGAGTTTTATGGCCAGATATGAGGATTGTTTACATCTCTCAGAATGACAGACAACCTGTCTACAGACCCACATTGTTTTGAAAAACTCATTACAAACTTCAAAAGACTTTGTTGGACAGTTATCTTATCCAGAGATCTTGACAATACATTGTTCTTTTCTCTCTTGCTAAATTAACCCTAGCCTGAATGAATCTATTAATTTTTTACATACAAAATCTCTCATTTAAAGATTTACCAATGTTGTTTCTTGTCCTAGAGTGTGTATATAAACATAGGAAACTTCAGTTTCTGTATTACATCTTGCCTGAAGAAGGGGCCTGAGTTGCCTCGAAAGCTTGCATATTGTAATCTTTCTAGTTAGCTAATAAAAGGTGTCATTTTGCTTGGCTTTTCTCTTAATTTAATCTGCAATTGTATTGGTGAGGAGCAGGAGCAAGTGAAGTGTATTTAGGTACACGTCGCCGTCCTGCCCCCTCTCACACTTAGTCTAGTTCATTAAATGGGTTCAGAGGCTCGGAGGCAGTGACTGGGGCAGATGCTGTCTTAGGAAGAGAGGACAAGACAGTGAGTCGTTAGGTTGGTTGGTGCTGGGTCTTTTAAATGTTCTAAACCTTGTGTGAGAAGCACGTTATGCAGTAAGCCTGCAGCTGATCCAGCAAAGGTCCGGTAAGTGTGTGTTTGCTTCTTATTGAAATACTGTTTAAGAGGGAGTTTCTGAAGGGCAGTTGTGTTTCTTTGCCATAGGTTTACTATTTAACAGAGGGACAGCTTGCAGTAAAGAGTGTATGAGTGTGCAGCTGTCGGTGCAAAGTGGTAGGAAAATGGAGCCGGGGAGATACTGGACTGCCTATGAGCAATGGTCACTGCCGTTATGGGCAATAGATTACTAATGCTTGATGTTCTCTGTTTGCTGACATTGGCTGTTAGAAGTATTTTATGATTGCTACACTCAGTTCTTCTCTTTTTGTCATTTTGTCATAGGATAATGAATAGCTCTCTAGATTGTTAACAGGTAAGTTATCTTTCCCTTCTGGTGTTCACTCCAGCTTGTTTCACATAAAGCAAGATGGCTTAAGGTGACACTCATATTTACATAATTAGAAACACAAGCAGTCATAAGGTTGCTGCTACAATAACTGCTCCTACTCTAAGCCACTTTGTTTGTTAAAAAATTTTAAGACATAACCATAATATCACATACTAAAATCCTTTAATCCAATTTATGATTATGGAAAAGCAGAGTCTTTCCCAGAAGTACCAGATACAATGGAGGAACAACCACTCAATTCCTATACTCAGATTTACATGGGACCAGTCCAGAAACTTTAATCAACCTAACCTGTTTGCCTTTGATATCTGGTAGGAAAAACTGGGATACCTGACAAAATGTCAAAATTATTTTGCAAAGTTAACAGCTAATTACCCTTTGAAAACCATATAACATCTTTTTAGTACTAAAAAGGCAAGTTTACAGGGGGATATTATAGTCATGGGGGACTTTAATTATCCAAATATTAACTGTGATAACCTTGCAGATGGAGGAGCACAAGAGCAGGAGTTTTTAGAAGTAAATCAGTGACTGTTTTTAACACAGTATGTTAAAGCACCAACACAGGGTGAAGCTTGTCTGGATTTAGTATTTTGTAATAATCAAGATAGAACTAAGGATTTGGAGGTGATTGAACCACTAGAGTAAAGTGACCACAATATAATACAACTCTCAGTGTTTTGTAAGAGTGCGGATGCAAAGACTAAAATTGTTAATTTGAACTTTGGTGGGGCGAATTTTGAAAAGATTCGACAAAGTCTAATATGGATACACTGGGATAAGCTTTTAAGTGTGGAGACATTCGAGGAGCAGTGGAACAGGTTTAAAAATGTTTTACATGTAATGCAGGACAGATACATACCTAAATTTGGAATTAATAGGAAATTTACTGTGAATTTGTTTCTTCACAGTAGGTTAATAAAGATTTAATAAAGAAGCTGCAAAAGAAAAAAACTGCTTTATAAGGCATATAAGACTAATGACTGCAAAGTGAATCGTACAACATACGTGAACATGAGGGCAACCATTAAAAAGCATATCAGGGATGCTAAAAGACAGCTGGAGAGGAATATAGCAGATAAGGCAAAAGAAGACACTAAGAGATTCTTTCAGTATTTTAGTAGTAAAAGAACAGTCAAGGAGGAAGTGAAGTGCATCAGAAATAGTAAAGGGGAATCAAAAGATACAGACAGTGAAATAGTGGATGCCCTAAATTTACATTTTTCTGAGGTCTTCACAAGTGAGCAAGTGGATAACCTCCCAAAGGTAAACAGGACTACTAAGGAGTTACTGAGGGATTTTGGCAATTTTACAGGAAGAAGTGCTGCTCAGATTAAATAGGCTGAAAACAAACAAATCACCAGGACCAGATAATAGTTATCCTCGAGTTCTTAAGGAGGCTAGTGAGTACATATATAAACCCTTGACACATATTTGTAACAAGTCACTGTGCACTGGAGAAACTCCGAAAGACTGGAAAATTGCAATTATCATCCCATTATATAAAAAGGGTGACAGGAAAAATCCAAGCAACTATAGGCCAGTTAGCTTAACATGCATTACAGGAAAATTAATGGAAGGAATTATTAAGGATAAGATTGAGCAACACCTGGCAAGGACAGGAGTTATTAGGAACAGTCAGCATGGGTTCAGAAGAGGGAGGTCGTTTTTTAATAACATGCTAGAATTATACGAGGGGGCAACAAAAGAACATGATCAAAGTGGAGCATATGATATTATTTATCTTGACTTTCAGAAAGCATTTGATAAGGTGCCACATGAGAGTTTGGGCATCAAACTAATAGAAGTGGGAATTCAGGGTGATGTTTGTAGATGGGTGCAGAATTGGTTCAGATACAGGAAGGAACCAGAGAAGAGCAACTAGGCTGATTCCAGGGCTACAGGGGATGAATTATGAGGAAAGATTAAAAGAGCTGAGCCTATACAGTTTAAGCAAAAGAAGATTAAGAGGTGACATGATTGAAGTGTTTAAAATTATGAAGAGAATTAGTACAGTGGATCGAGACTGTTATTTTAAAATGACTTAATCAAGAACACAGGGACAAAGTTGGAAACTTGTTAAGGGTAAATTTCGCACAAACATTAGGAAGTTTTTATATACACAAAGAATGACAGACAGAATAAGCTACCAAGTCGTGTGGTAGACAATAAGACTTTAGGGACTTTCAAAACTCGACTTAATGTTTTTTTGGAAGAAATAAGTGGATTGGATTGGCGAACTTTGTTGGGCTGAATGGCCTGTTCTGGTCTAGATTGTTCTAATGTTCTTATAACAATTAGTTAGGTGGGTACCTCAGCCAGACCAAGTAAATCCTTTAATCAGGGAGTTTTGAAGTTAAGAACATTCAAAGTTTCGAGTAAATAAGAGGAGATTACTTCAGTCCATGAAACTTTTTATGCCATATTTGTCAGAGATCTGCCCCTCAGGAAAACAAAACACAAAATCAGATCAATCTGATTTTTATTGAAAAAAAAACTGTCCCTGAATTATGTGCAAGTCTCTTTTAGGGTTTAAGAAATTCACATACCTGAATCATTTGCTTAATTTACCACCTAATATATAGAATATGACTGTGCAGCTCCAGACCACATATTTCATTTTTGTTGCCATTTTCTCCTAAGGTTTGTAATCACCCAACACAAATACATTTTGTTTTCTTCCACTCCGGTTAACAAAAAGGTCCAGCATACAGTACTTGTATTACCTGTTGTAATTATGGGTTTGGACTTTGTGTACATTTTTCCTGTTTTTTGTAATTACATACACTATTTAATCTGGTGACAAAATGTTGTGTTCTGTTTACTGGTTGGTCACTGCTATTTTGTGGCTGTTTCTGCATGGCTGTAGCCTTATTGTTCACAATCATTATGCACATTGCCAGACAGGTGACAGTTTGTGTCGTCATAGCCTGCCTGTAAAAGAAGGTGGTTCCTGTTGTCGGTCTGTTGGGTCAAAGACACAACCTTTTTTGCATCAGGAGTCAGGGCAAAGTCTTAGATGAGGTACTGATTATTTTTCATTTAGATTTTTAACATAACATTTTCGGGTGTAGATGGTACCTATGCCTATTTTTTGCCTTTCCCAACATTTTTCATTTCCCGGTCCATCTAATCTTACCACTTTTTGGCTGTTATTTATCTATAGCCATAAAATTCAATACACACACCCCATGTTTTTTTCCTTTAAGCAGTTTCTTTTCATCAATTGCCAAATATTCTTTGTTTGGATTTATGCCAAATGCAAAATGCTTCCTTTTCTACTTTTTTTTGTTTGTCAGACTCCTTAGACTAACACAAATTTTGTTTTGTCTGGCATCCAGCCACGCACACATTCATTTTCTTTCTCCACAAAGGGCTGAACTTTCTTCAAAAGTCCACCCAGACACTAAAGTTTATATTTCCTTTTAAAAATCCTAAAGCTTAAACTGTGCTCTTTTGGAATATCCAAGATCACTTAGTTCCCAATGGGTAGTGGCACCTCTTTTAAACCCTTTAATATTTGTTATTTGCTTTTTAAAGAAAATGAAACAAATTCTCTGCTGAAAAGCAACTTCATTTTAATTTTTTCAGTAATGCTCTAATGATAGAACCCTGTTTTCCTTTTATTTTACATAAAAGGGAGGTTGCAAAGTGAAGTGAAATAAACTGATCAAACAAAAAATAAAAGCAAAAAAAAAAAAAGTACAAAAGTCAATAATGAGAATAAAGCTATGAATATGATGTGGTGATTTTGAGTTTACAGTTTTTTTAAAATTTACTACTGACTCAATATGTGTGCATTGCTGATAAAGTGAAAAACTTTGTCAACAATGTAATTAAAGTAAGTAGTGCAAACCAGTACATTGTGAAACTAAGACTTGAAAGTTATTATAATTAAGCTTTGTATTTTTTAACCTCATAAAATATAAAGTTCATCTAAAATATATCCAATTTATTTCTATTATCTATATCAAATAGTTCTGCCAAAATTAATAAAAACATGGCAAAAATAACTTCCATTAGGCTCTTGTACATGTCAGTCTTTCATTTAAATCCAGTCAGACTGCGAAACACTTCTTGAAAGTGTCAGTCTACATAAGTAAAAGACATTTTGCAGTCTAATATTATTTGCATTATTCGCAATTTTGAAAACAAATCATAATAAAACTTAACAATCACTTACGATGGGTAGCAGAGCTACTCCGGCATATTATTTGTTTCCTATATGAATGTAGAGAGAACCGTGTCTGAATACTTGAGGTTAAGTTGAATTTGTTTCCTGTGGGTGTTGAGCTTCATCAAGGCTGTGTCTTGTCACCATGGGCAGGATAGGCACAAGCAAAGATGTGAGGATGCTCAGTTGGGGAGGCTAGGGGGTAGTATCAATGCTTTATGCAGTTGATGTTGTCCACTTTGCCTCATCTGATTGTTATCTTCGCCATGTACTTGAGTGATTCTCTGCCAAGTCTGAAGAGGTTGGGATCAGGCTCAGCATTTCCAAATCTGATGTCATGATTCTTTCTCGGAAAATAGTAGATTACTCTGTCCAGGTGATGGGGAGGAACTGTCCTAGTGAAGGAGTTCAAGTATAGGGATCTTGTTCATGAGTGATGGAAAAAGGGAATATGAGATTAACATGCAGATTAGTGTGGCAGCAGCTCCACTGCAGGCACTGTACCAGTGTGTGGTGGTGAAGGGAGAGCTGATTCTAAAGACAAAACTCTCAGTTTACTGGTCAATCTACATCCCTGTCCTCACCCGTGGTTATGAGCAGTGAGTAATGGTTGAAAGAATGAGATTATGAGTACAAACAGCAGAAATGAGGCTTCTTTGCAAGGTGACCAGAATGCCATTCTGTAAAAGGGTGAGAAGCTCAGCAATTCATGAGAGCCTCAGAATAGAGTCGCTGGTCCCCAGTTGAGGTGGTCTGAGCATGTTGTAAGGATGCCTTCCAGACAGTTCCCCCTAGAGCTTCTCCAGGTACATTTCACTGCATGAAAACCCTGCAGCAGACACGGAACATACTGCAGGAATTAAACGTCTCAGCTAGCTTGGGAACACATGGGAATTCACAGGAAAAAGCTGGAATGCTGGAATCTGTAGCTGGGGACAGGTAAGTCTGGGCTGACCTGCCTGACCTGCTGCCACTGTGACCCTCACCAGGAAAAGCAGTTTCAGAAAATCAGATGAGATGTTTAAATAATACATAAAAATGTACCCTTTTCTGATGCAAGAGTGCCAGTTGTTTTGTAGCGTTGTTTATGTATCTTTGTTACTAAAGTTTAAATATTATATTTGTCATTAGAACTAATGCTTGCCTTTTAAAATTGAGCAAAACATTTTGCATATTATTAGTTTCTGTTTTCTGAATTTTCCATTTCAACTTATTGAATGAACCTTCTTTTGGGGTTAACTTACTCAAATATGTGATTTCTGAGGACTGTGTACATTGTCTAGCTATAAGAAAATTCTTGACAGTTTATTGTTTAAGAATATAAGTGAAAACATGGGCTGATGTTTGGAAATAAGGGCTGGTACTCCTAAAGAGAAATTGTTTATATACTTTGTGACTGATGTTTAATATTAATGATGGACCTTCTGAATCCTTCTAGGGAATTTTGGCATTCAGCTTTGTTCAGCTGTTTTGCCAGCTGCTTTATCTCTCAATCAAATAGTTCTGCTCTGCCAAAATTAATCAAAATGTGGAAATAATAAAATCCGATTGGCTGTTGTACATGTCAATCTCTCAATTACATCCATTCAGACTGTGAAACTCATGATACTTGTTGAAATGGTCAGTATACATAAATAAACAACTATCAAAATAGTGTGTGTCTACATCATTTAAACAAGGGATCCAGTGATAAAGGCCATCGCCAAATACCAGGAAAAATGTATACCTGTGCCAAAAGTACTTTGAGATATGTGCTCTTTAAGTCGATTAAAATTCACTTTTCATAAACATGAATATAAGTCATTTGCATTGAAGCACTTTATGTGTATTTTGGCTTGGCAAAATAATACATTTGTACATTTTCATTTAAATGTTTGCAGCATTAAAGGGTCAACTACAGCCTGAATATGTTTACTCAACATCCATATGCACTGCTTACAAAATATACAGTAGAATTACAATTATATGTGGATTACTGAAAATAAAAGATCCATGCAAACTTAGTTATGTAAGAGTAATTTTTCACTTGGAAATTAAGTTGAAAAAATATTCTTAACATTTGGTCAGTCCTTAGATTTTCATAAGTGATTCACATAAAATTCAATTCACAGTGAAACACAGTAAAAGTATGGTGCTTTGCGATCACCTGAAACAGTGTCTAATTTTATTTGTAAAATTTTTTTTTCCCTATGCAAGCAAGCATGGGAGAATTATTTCTGATGCAAGCACGATTGGATTAACTAGGCCACAATGGCAAAACTCAATTTTGCCACGAATAGTTGTATTGTATATGTGATCAGTAATTTTGCAGGTGCTGGGCCACCACATTATTTGTTTCCCCATCCATCTTCAAGCAAGTATGAACCACAGTAATGCTTCTGGAAACATGCAATTACCTAACAGTGACATCATACCTTTTTTGGTACACATCTAAAAGACACTTTTCATCCTTTATTTTTATCTAGAGCCTTTTTCTCAAATATTTATGGCTAAAGGGATGCAAGGTGATGCCAGATGCTTAAAGAACCATATTTCTTACTATCCAATACCCCAAACAACCTGTTCCTACTCCATTTTCTGTTTGCAAAATGACATGAAAAACACACTTTAGCGTTCCCAAAACTGTATGCAAAATAAAACTTCTGTTTCACTCATCATTAAAATAAATGAAATAAGTTAGTGATGGTCCCCTAATTCACTCTTAGGGTGCTCATTCTCCAACCATACTTGCTCTTGGTTGCACTCACGTGTTCCTCTCAGTCGGCTCCCTCTGCTCAAGGTCAGTAACTCTACTGGCAGGAGTGGCTCCCTTAATTATAGGTTTGGTTAAAGCCTCCTTATCCTGTTGAGTCTCAGAGATGTTCTGAAATGACAAAGAGACTCACCATTTTATTTCCTGCTTGTTCTCTTTGTGGTTGGTCTAACTGTCAGAATAGTATCAAGACTTTTATTTACGTGCATCATTTTTTTTAACATGAATTATTTTCTCAAATGAGTTTTGTTGTGGCTAAACTTAGTGAAGAGTGCTATATAAAATAAAATTGAATTGAATTGAATTATACAGTTCAGAGTTATAGCTTTTACCTGTCCTGGCAGCATTATCACAAAGTAGGAAACAAACTTGAAAGGGCACCAATCAATCACAAAGCCCACTGAAGCACATAACCACACAATGCCAGTTTAGATTTATCAATCAATCTAACATTTATATCTTTGGCATGTACTGTAGGATGAAAAATAAAGTGCACAAAGACGTTGGCAGAACATGGAAACTTATGAACAGGACAAACCCAAGAAGCTGGATCTGCGTAACAGCAGTCCTGACCACTATGACACTATGGCGTCCTAAATTTTATTTTGTATAGGGTATTTATTCATCCTTTTTTGAGCTGCATTGTCTCTAGTTAAATGCATTTTGAAATATCTAGTGCTATAATGTATTTCTTAGAAGCTCAGATATAATGAAATCTTCTTTTCCCACCCAGCTACCACTGGATAGCTTTTAGAATATCTTTAGATTACATTTTTAATCAATATTTTTGATTTGTGCTTTGTTTACAGATTAATTACTTTGAAACTCTTGCCTGTCTTCTCACATATCCTTGATTTGGCATGATATGGCAGTCTCTATTTCACAGGTGAATATATAATTAAATGCATACTTTTAATATAAACTAAAGTTTGGCAAAACCCTTCAGGTTAAACCGCATTTATTAAACAGCCTAAATTACTAGGTTCCTTATTGGTAAGAAGAGTTTGGACATAAGTGGTAGTTGTCAGGGAATAATAGGCCCTCCTGTTATTCGTATATTAATCCAAGCATTCAAATAGGCTAATCACTACAGATTGCACTGCATGGCATCTTATTTCCTTATCAAGTTTCTCTCGTCAGCTTAGCCAAGCCTGTCAGCTTCCCTGATCCTTGTTCAATAAGCTGGTTTATTCTTCAAGTTTGCCAGCAAACATTCCTAAGAGTAGCCTCTGGAAGAATGAAATGCTAATTTCTTTATCCTCCTGAAGGAGAGGTCTCTACCTACTTCATGGGAAAAGGTCACCGATAAATCTGACAGGTGCTCTCACAAACTCCATCTATTCATGTTATCTGGAAAAGGGCAGCTGCAAAGTATTGTTTGCTTTATTTTATAGGAGGCAGATTGTCAGAAATTGACCACCAAGGAAGAGAACGCAATTTCCAAAGTATGGCTTGGTTAGTTAGAACACAACCAATCAATCAATTGAATATTCCCTGCAATAATTAAAAGACCTTTAATTATGCAGTCATTCATGGAGCTTATTTTTAACTTTTAAATATTCGTTCTCTGTTTTGCCTTCCTAAAACTGCTACAGTTATTTTTTTAAACAAAACTCTACAACAGTTAATACAGACAACTCATTCAATGCGATTGTATTTATTAAATGTCACACACAGAAAGCATCTCAGGGTGCTTAAAATGACAGTCATAACTGGGTCACTCATCACCTGCCACTGCATTGTTTTCTGACTGCCTCTTTACAAACCCCCTAAACCCATAGAATGGAACAAATCCATGGACTAAACATAATGTTGGCGGGTAGTTAAAGTAGTAGAAATAACCCCCCCCCCCCCCCCCCATAGCAATATAGAAGAGACAGTGGGCATGGTAGAGCACTACAAATATCTAGGGGCAATCACTGATAACAGGCTAAACTTTGATCTTAACACAGAACAAAACTGCAAGAAGGGGAGACACAGCTTTTCTTTCTTAGGAAACTCATAAATGGACAAAAATATAATGTCACCTTTTTATAAGTCCTTTATTGAATCTAGTGCTACATTTGCTTTTATATGTTGGCTTGACAACCTCAGCATTAAGAATATAAACCATCATATCAATATTGTAAAAATTAGCATTAAAATTATTAGAGCTCAGACCCCTGTCACGGAGCCATATTACAAACAGGTTAAAAAGAAGTCCTATTCCTAGACCTATGAGCATTTTGAATTTTGTTACTTGTAGGGATGCTGATTAATTGTGAATTATTATTATTGCATACTGTTAAGGTAATTATTCTTCTCTGTACAACTCTTTAATGTGCGTGTGTGCACAATAACATTGGTTGTCAGCTCTTGTGTCGGCTTATTTTTGAATGCCTTATGTTTTGTTTTCTTGCTGCAAAAATATTTCACTCTTGGCTAATAAAGACTTTCTAACCTAAATCATGAGCGCCGCCTTGCTCTAAACATTAAGGGTGCAAAAAATAGTTGGGCTGCAATGTAAATAATAAAATTCTATTTTAATGCATTCAGTGGCCTACTATTAACACATATTGCTTGAGTTCAGATTTTGGTCATTAGTGTCGAAATGTTCAGCGACAGAAGACTGCAGTAATGCTGTTTTATGAACAAAGCTTTAAAACACATTTGAGGGAACCTGGTCTTTGATAGGTAACTGGGTGTTGATTCTGAATACTTATTGAATGGCTTTATAAGCTACTTTATTCACATTTTTTGATTCTAGGGAACATTTGAGTTATTTAGAATTAAGGCAAGATCAACCAAAATTCTATCTTTAAACCTTGTGTTTGAAATGTTTCATTTTTCATAAAACAATAACAACAACAACAATAATTATAACTGGGCGGCACGGTGGCGCAGTGGGTAGCGCTGCTGCCTCGCAGTTGGGAGACCTGGGGACCTGGGTTCGCTTCCCGGGTCATCCCTGCGTGGAGTTTGCATGTTCTCCCCATGTCTGCGTGGGTTTCCTCCGGGCGCTCCGGTTTCCTCCCACAGTCCAAAGACATGCAGGTTAGGTGGATTGGCGATTCTAAATTGGCCCTAGTGTGTGCTTGGTGTGTGGGTGTGTTTGTGTGTGTCCTGTGGTGGGTTGGCACCCTGCTCAGGATTGGTTCCTGCCTTGTGCCTTGTGTTGGCTTCAGCAGACCCCCGTGACCCTGTGTTCGGATTCAGCGGGTTGGAAAATGGATGGATATATGGATAATTATAACTGTAATTTATGTAGCACAGTAGAAACACATTTGGCAAAATAAAAGTAAACGATCAACACGACAATATAACCATAACTCTAGGTTCTGAACGCTTTACTAAAGATTGATTTCTTTATTTCTTGATTTCTTAATTTTTTGCAACACTACCCAAGGATCTTCGTGTCATTTTGACTTTTTGTTTCCTACATACAGAATATGGAAGACTCACATTGCAAATATCTTAGAGTAATAAGTTAAAGGCAAGCAGACTCGCTTGAAGATGCTTCACCATTAATCTAAGAGGCTTCATCAGTTCTGAATAGTGAGAAATTCCCTGGCATTTAAACCACAGTGGGTGACTGAACACCTGACTCTTATTAAGATCAAAGAAACGTCATGTGAGACTTGTTAAAGCCACATGACTGGAGGCATGAATAGGGTAAAACTTCCCCACTTCAATACATATTTCGTTGTGATTCCTTCAACTATAGTAATCCACCAGCATTATGTTTGGCCCATTAATTTATTCTGTTTTCTGGACTTTAAGGAGTATGCAAAGAGGCAGCCAGGCTACAAGGAAAAATCGAGTGAAGGGTATCCTTATTATGACTGTTAATGTTTCAAGGTGTTTAGAGCCAGGACATCCTTATTATCCCTTTCCCATTGTAAGACATTTGGTGAGATATTTGGGGGCACTGGTGACCTTAATACCTTTAAGATTCACCCCACAGTTCTAGGTCTCTGAGCCTAGCACCTGGTGATGGGGCTTTAACAGGGTTTGGCTACTTCTTAGAGACTGAAGCTTCTGTTGTCCTATAGTTTTCATGTTTACAATCTGCTGGAGCTTTTTTAGATTTTGGTGTGTCAGACCACTAAACCAGGCAAAGAAGCAGGAAGTGATGACTAAAGGACAACATGATTTTCCATAGTGTTGTAAGTTTTTTCAGGATTCTGAGATTCCTGGTCATTACTAATTAGTGTCTGATTACAACATCGGGTTTATCAGAAGTAAAGAGGATTATTTGGTTTGAAAATTATGGAATCACTCTTCCGTTTAATTCAACCATAAGGCTGGGAATGTCTTCAAATTGTAGAAGTATTTTCTGGATCTAATAAAGCCTCATAATTGGCAACTATGCAACAGTGTCATTCAAAGTGTTTTAAACATACTAAATGAAAAATTAAAATTGCAAAAACAAATAAAAGTTAGTCATGCAAGAATCCCTAATGGAGCAGCATATAAATTACAATAGAACATTAGAACAACCTAGACGAGAACAGGCCATTCAGCCCAACAAAGCTCACCAATCCTATTCACTTAATTATTTTAAAATAACATCAAGTCTAGTTTTAGAAGTTCCTAAAGTCTTACTGTCTACCACACTACCTGATATCTTATTCCATTTGTCTATGGTTCTCTGTATAAATAAAAAGTTTCTAATGTTTGTGTGAAATTTACCCTTAACAAATGTGTTCCTGTGTTCTTGATGAACTCCTTTTAAAATAACAGTCTCGATCTACTGTACTAATTCCCTTCATAATATTAAACAATTCAATCATATCTCCTCTTAATCTTTTTTTGCTTAGACTGAAAATGCTCAGCTCTTATAATCTTTCCTCATAACTCATCCCCTGTAATCCAGGAATGAGCATAATCTCTCTTCTCTGGACCTTTTCTAGCACTGCTGTGTCCTTTTTGCAGTCTGGAGACCAAAACTATACACAGTACTCCAGATAAGGTCTAATCAGTGTGTTAGATCACACCCCTTGGCTACCAGCAGTCTTAACAACAGGAATCACAACATGTAGGAGTCAATAAACAAAACAAAATGACGTTATAAACACCACAATATAATGTTCTCCACTTAAAATACATATTAAACTCAAAAACCAATGTCAAATTTGGATTTCTTAATCTCTCAAACCCTCAATGGGTACAAACATGACAGAATCCTGGTAAAAAAATAATAATGAAATGACTTTATAACAATTATGCAGTATTAACTTTTATCTATAAAAATATATCTACTACAAATAATCCAAATTTAAAAAGAGTATTTTAGCATGCTTTTTGAAATGCTTAGATAGATAGATAGATAGATAGATAGATAGATAGATAGATAGATAGATAGATAGATAGATAGATAGATAGAACTTTATTTTATCTGTGTTGATAAAATATTCCTGATTTTCAGTGAATAATGGGAGAGACTGCCCCACAAATTTTGTTATGTTTTATCCTAAGAACATTAAAAAACCAAAGTTTGGCCATATCCTGAAGTAAATGGATGTGCAATATTTTTCAGAGCCTTATACAGTATATGATTTAGAGTATTTTAAAATTACTCCTGAAAAAAAGGAAAATATTGGCAGCAGGAAGAATATCACTGAGGAGTCACTGAGCTTTTTCACAAGACATACGGCACAGCATAACTGGCAAGTTTGAATGGCATAGCCTGGATGTTGTTAACAATGCAGTGAAAGAAAAAAAAATACAATATCAAAAGAGTGCACAGCACCCCAGTAATAGACAGCTGATGAGGATGTATTAGTGTGATAGGTGATATGACCAGGGGTTCCAAAATCTCTAGGTCTGTTGAATTTAATGAAAATAATTTGTTTTTTTCCTAATCCATATGAGTGGAAAAAATAATCCACACCGTGTCCTTGCTCTCAGTGCATTTTCATAAGTCTATACCAAAATTTGCACTGTTTGCTACCTACTTCAGGGTAACTAATTTCAAGATTATGCTATATGACTGAAGCTGGGTGATACTTGAAACCTCCAGAGAATTTTTACTCATTGGCAGCATTAGTTGGATGTTAACAAATGCCTGTTTAAAAGAACAAAATGCTTTCTCATAGCAGTGGCTGCCAAAGGTCCATTAAAGCCTGAGAGCCGAAACTGCATGAAAGTGAGAATTCGTTGTGCTACTTCCCTGTAATGCAGCACAATCATTCAAAATAGTTTTTAGATGTGAATCTGTTGTTATAATTTTACATAATTTTCCTGGCACTGCCAGTTTTAGTAATCACTGCTGATTCACTACCTGAACAATGGTTGGGCAAAAAAAAAGTTATTAATATGTTTTTGGCTCCAAAAAAAAATCTTTTAAAGGAAGTGTCTAAGAAATGAAGAAATAGACTTAATTATTAGAGATTTTATGTTATGTTTTCTATTTTTTTCATGATTAAATAGTACATGGAATTCTTATTTATTGTTTTATATTCACAGTATACCTAATTCCATATTGTAAGTCAAATAACTTATATTTTAAAGAGAGATGATCATTTTATTTTTCTTACTTAATTATAGTATTTAAGGTAACCAACGGGTGATCACTGTAATATATTAGTTTAAAAAAGAAAAAACAGATACTGCCAATTTTCCCACAACACAGCGTTCCGTGCATGTTAAGCTGTCACTTCTAAATGATTTTCCTTGCTGTTTCTTTGTTTCTATACATTGATACAAAGTTACCGTGAGCCACGAAATCCAACACTGAAGCAATTGTACTCTTTTTCAAAGCAACTCACACCTAGAAATATGATACCTATTTGTTTTGCCATATCTAAGCATTCCTCCACCCAGGATTGTGATTTAATTGAGACATTTGGTTGTCAGGTTTCTTTCAGTGGGAATTCATTTCCCTGGAGAATCAATGTTGTTAAAAATCATTTCACACCATGCTCCCATTGTAGTATAAGTGTAGTAACTTTATTTGTATCTTTGATGCTTGTGGAAGAATCTGGTGAATTGGAGAAGATGAATATTATATTTTGCATTCTACTGTGTGCATATGAGTCTCAGGAAACACAAACTCATTTTAAAAGCTAGACGTTTCTACAACTCTACATAGCAGTCACATCCTAAGCATGAGATAATTTAATACAATCCTTATTTAGTCTGGCAACCCTTCCAAGTCTAATTTCTATCCTCTTGCCAGGATACTCTCCATCAGGCCCCAACAGGTATTAGAGGATCAATAGCAAAAGTGTAAGTACTGTTCTGGTTAGCTCCACTTATCTTATTAATGTAATCCATAAGCAAACTCACATTACATTTCACAGCAACAATTAATTCAGAGGAGAAATATTGTGGCTGATTAAAACAAAACTGTGTGAAGGGTTCAATGGACACATAACTTTCATAAGACAGGTACAGAACTGAGGCATCTTATATAAAAAAATTCTTCAAAAGTGGGTATCTGAGTGTTTAAAAGATACAGACACTTAATGCCAGATGATAATTTGGACATGACTAAGTGAGGATCTCCTGGTTCTGCCTTCTCTTATAAGTATGGAAGCAGGTAGATTAAGTACATTGATTGCAATATTTTCAAAGGGAATTCTAATACATAAAATCTCACTGGACAAAGGACATGACATGAAGGTGCTAACTGTGACCTGCAGCCTCACGACAGCTTATAAAACAAGCAATACTCACAATCTGAAGGGAATGAACCACAAACTTTGTTTCACTTTAGAGAGCAAAATAAAATACATAGTGCAGATTTTATTAATTTGAAACTATAAGGGAACTCTACTAGAAATTTCTCTACTTCCTTAACAACAACAACAACAACATTTATTTATATAGCACATTTTCATACAAAAAGTAGCTCAAAGTGCTTTACATAATGAAGAAAAGAAGAATAAAAGACAAATAAGAAATTAAAATAAGACAACATTAGTTAACATAGAAAGGAGTAAGGTCCGATGGCCAGGGTGGACAGAAAAAACAAAAAAAAACTCCAGAAGGCTGGAGAAAAAAATAAAATCTGTAGGGGTTCCAGGCCACGAGACCGCCCAGTCCCCTTTGGGCATTCTACCTAACATAAATGAAATAGTCCTCTTTGTATTTAGGGTTCTCACGGAGTCACTTGATGCTGATGGTTATACAGACTTCTGGCTTTTAATCCATCCATCATTGTTGGAACATCATGGTGCTTTGGGTAGATGGTGGTGGCACAAGCCACCACCAATAGGACACCGGAAAAGAAAACAGAAGAGAGAGTAGGGGTTAGTACAAATTTTGAATGAATAGTTATTATAATGAATTGGATATACAGAGTGTCAGGATTAAATTACAGTGAAGTTATGAGAAGGCCATGTTAAAGTAATGTGTTTTCAGTAGTTTTTTAAAGTGCTCCACTGTATTAGCCTGGCGAATTCCTACTGGCAGGCTATTCCAGATTTTAGGTGCATAACAGCAGAAGGCCGCCTCACCACTTCTTTTAAGTTTTGCTCTTGGAATTCTAAGGAGACACTCAGTTGAGGATCTGAGGTTGCGATTTGGAATATAAGGTGTCAGACATTCCGATATATAAGACGGGGCGAGATTATTTAAAGCTTTATAAACCATAAGCAGAATTTTAAAGTCAATTCTGAATGACACAGGTAACCAGTGTAGTGACATCAAAACTGGAGAAATGTGTTCGGATTTTCTTTTCCTGGTAAGGATTCTAGCAGCTGCATTCTGCACTAACTGCAAACGATTGATGTCTTTTTTGGGTAGTCCTGAGAGGAGTGCATTACAGTAATCTAGCCGACTAAAGACAAACGCATGAACTAATTTCTCTGCATCTTTCGATGATATAAGAGGTCTAACTTTTGCTATGTTCCTTAGGTGAAAAAATGCTGTCCTAGTGATTTTATTAATATGCGATTTAAAATTCAGATTACAATCAACGGTTACCCCTAAGCTTTTTACCTCTGATTTGACTTTTAATCCTAATGCATCCAGTTTATTTCTAATAGCCTCATTGTATCCATTATTGCCAATCACTAAGATTTCGGTTTTTTCTTTATTTAATTTGAGAAAGTTACTATTCATCCATTCTGAGATACAGGTTAGACATTGTGTTAGCGAATCAAGAGATTTGGGGTCATCAGGTGCTATTGATAAATACAGCTGTGTGTCATCAGCATAGCTGTGGTAGCTCACGTTATGTCCCGAGATAATCTGACCTAATGGAAGCATGTAGATTGAGAAGAGCAGCGGACCCAGGATAGAGCCTTGTGGAACACCATATAGAATATCATGTGTCTTTGAGTTATAATTACCACAACTAACAAAGAATTTTCTCCCTGCCAGGTAGGATTCAAACCAGTTTAAGACACTGCCAGAGAGGCCCACCCATTGACTAAGGCGATTCTTAAGAATATTATGATCAATAGTGTCAAATGCGGCACTCAAATCTAAGAGGATGAGAACAGATAAATGGCCTCTATCTGCAT
The DNA here is from genome assembly GCF_900747795.2 of Erpetoichthys calabaricus. Classification (NCBI taxonomy): domain Eukaryota; kingdom Metazoa; phylum Chordata; class Cladistia; order Polypteriformes; family Polypteridae; genus Erpetoichthys; species Erpetoichthys calabaricus. Next base: position 208,235,934 of record NC_041396.2, read on the forward strand.
TTACCCGCAAGTCATTTACTACTTTAACGAGTGCAGTTTCTGTGCTGTGATTTGTTCTAAAACCTGACTGAAATTTATCAAGAATAGCATGTTTATTGAGGTGCTCATTTAACTGCATAATGACTGCCTTCTCTAGAATTTTACTTAAGAAAGGCAGGTTAGAGATGGGTCTATAATTTTCAAGAGAAGAGGGGTCGAGATTATTTTTCTTAAGTAGGGGTTTAACTACCGCAGTCTTAAGACAGTCTGGGAAGACCCCCGTATCTAATGACGAATTTACTATGTCAAGAACATTATCAATAAGCACACCCGATACTTCTTTGAAAAAATTTGTTGGTATTGGGTCAAGGGCACAGGTGGATGGTTTCATTTGAGAAATTATTTTATGTAAATCAGGTAAATCTATCCTAGTGAAAGACTCTAATTTATTTATTATGGAGTACTGGGGTTTCGGGGGATCCTTAGTGTTGGGGAGATATACTATGTTATTTCTAATATCATTAATTTTTTGATTGAAAAATACAGCGATAGCCTCACAGGTTTTACTGGAAGTACTTAGAAGGCATTCCTTTGAGTTACCTGGGTTTAACAGATGATCAATTGTCGAAAATAACACTCTGGGATTACTAGCATTGTTATTTATAATCTTAGAGAAATAGCAGCGCCTCTCAAGACGGACTGTGTTATTGTATTCTGTTATTTTAACTTTTAATATCTCATAGTCAATAGTTAGTTTAGTCTTCCTCCATTTACGCTCAGCTCTACGGCATGTTCTCTTTAAATCAGACACTCTTTGGGTCTTCCAAGGTATAACAATGCTAGAAGATTTTTTAACTGTCTTTTCAGGTGCAACTATGTCAACAGCAGCCCTCACTTTAGTATTAAATCTTTCCACCTTACTATTTACATTCTCCTCGCTATTATAGTTGGCACTATAAACGGACTGATTGGTTAGAATGTTTGTAAGTTTTAAAGTTGCTGATGAGTCAAAGAAGCGTTTTTTAACAATATGCTTCTCATGAGTGTTTTCTATCATTATTTCTATATTAAAAAGTAGAAGAAAATGGTCTGAAAGACCCGTATCAATGACCTGCTTTATATCAACTTTTAGTCCTTTAGTAATTACTAAGTCTAACGTATGACCTGCTTTATGTGTAGGCTGATTAACGAGCTGTCTCAAATCAAAAGAGTCCAGGAGGTTCATAAATTCTTTTACTTTTTGGTCACATTGATTATCTACATGAAAATTAAAGTCGCCGACTATTAAGAGTGCGTCATAGTTCGTAACTAAGATTGACATCAAGTCAGAGAATTCCTCAAAAAAAGACGCGTTGAATTTAGGAGGTCTGTACACGGATAATACTAGAACGTGAGAATCTCCCTGAATAATAATGGCGAGATACTCAAAAGACTTGAATTTACCAAAACTGATATTTTTACATTTTAACCTGCTAGAGTAAATGTTTGCTAGCCCTCCACCTCTCTTTCCTTGGCGATCAGCACGAGTAAAACTGTAATCCGGAGGCGCAGATTCGATTAAAACAGCTGCGCCATCTGAGCTAAGCCACGTTTCACTTAGTGCAATAAAATCTATTTTTTTTTCACTAATAATGTCGTTGATAAAAAACGTCTTGTTAGTTAAAGCTCTAATATTTAATAGTGCCATATTCAATGTTTCGGAGGAGCAGAGATGAATACTATGTGCGTTATTGATATAGGGAACAGGAATTAAGTTATTTTTATTAGCGCCGCTCTGCGTGTATTTTTTATTTAATCTATGATCTGTTTTTACAGTTTTAATACATTGTTCATCTAAAGTAGTAACTTTAATTAAATTATTGGCGTTTATGCCGTATTGCCTAGATTTTCTATGTGCATTAAGATTGGTTATTACAGTATTTATGTTGCGCACTTTTATGGAAGATTTTTTTAAACAATTATCATGACCAAACACAGGAGTGGCAAGAACTAACAGAGTTATTGGACAGGTGGGAAATACACCTACGAAGTAGAAGCTCACAGTGGGATAATTTGGAGATAACAACTGTACTCTATTGCTGCAATTGTCATGCAGTGCAACAGGGAAATTGTGTCATTTGTGACCCATGCATGTTCATGCTACCCAAGTGGGAAAGTAATTTCCTCTATCAAAGTTGGTGTTCCAGCAAGAAACCATAACATACAGTTCCATAGTCCAAATTGAAAAAGAAGCCGAAGAGCAAGAAAGGTACAAATGGTATATTATCACAACTAATAAAGCTTTTTAAAAATAATAATAATTCATTACATTTATATAGTGCTTTTCTCACGACTCAAAGTGTTACCATACAGGGAGGATTCAGGATGTGAACAAATGGTCTCCTTACTGCAAGGCAGTACTGCTACCACTGCACTCTTAGCAATGATAAATAATACTATTTGGGCTTGGAAGCTGTCTGATACAGAGGATTATGTTGAGGGTGTGAAATAAATAGACCTTGACACCAAAAGAGCTTTGGGGCAGCCACCCATATACTTGATTCAGGCTGCAAAATGAGGTTTTGGTTGCACAGAAGTGTACAGATTGAGTCCACAACAGAACTGATGGCAAAGAGGTGGTTGGGTGTCTTTTATGGCTGGTCAGCGGAAGTGATGTCATCTGGAGCAGGAACCGGAAGTGACATTCTTGAGGACCAGAACCGGAAGTGACATTCTTGGGGGCAGAACCAGAAGTGACACCATCAGGCCGGGACCAGAAGTGGTGTCATCGGAATCAGGCAGAGTTTCCCTAATGTGAATTTCCCATTGGGATTAATAAAGTATCTATCTATCTATCTATCTATCTATCTATCTATCTATCTATCTATCTATCTATCTATCTATCTATCTATCTATCTATCTATCTATCTATCTTATCTAATTCCCTGGCCTGGCGTGGAATTACCTTCGTTTGGTCCTTTTAGCTGCCTCCCATGCGCACGTGTGTGATAAGGTCTACTCCTCTGGATCAAGGAACAAATTCATGCCACAGTCTGTGTAAACTAGAGGAGTAAAACACTACATATGATAATCTTTGGAAAAACATAAAACAACTGCACAAAGCAACCATTGAGCACAATGTACAAATAGTAATGAGTATCAAACTAACACTGGTTAGTCTATTACTGTTTGTGCTGGAAATGTTAACATTTATCTTATCAATATTCAGTATTATGGATTAATGTGATTAATTTAAAGTATTACACAAAATAAACAAAGTGTAACTGTACTTACTGTTTGTGGTGTATACTACCATTTTGGATTGACATCAGACAAACTCAAACTTGAGTGACCAGGCCTGAGTTTGTGAGTAGTAATAATGAGTTTGGGGTTTGTTTTCTGTCCATTTTCTGAGTCAAAGGCCAGAATTTGTGAGTTCCGAGTTTTAATTGAATGCACTTTTAATATGCAAACTCCACGCAGGGAGAACCTGGGAAGCGAACCCAGGTCTCCTAACTGCAAGGCAGCAGCGTTTCCACTGTGCCACCTGCATGAAAACAATGACAGTTTATTTTAAATTACTGCATTGTGTACACTGAGTAGCAAATCAACCTCACATTTCTTCCAAAATGTTATGTGGAAATTTATGTGAACACAACAGAGTGTGAAGGTAAGACTTGGGTGGGTTAATTCTGAAAATTGCAATAGAATATGAATGCAGCATAAGACTTGTCTGATGCACATGCACTAGATTTACTAATCTTAAAAATGGAATATCAAAGTGAGTTCAGCATTAGTTAGGAATGTCCAAGCAAATTCTAAATTCCTAGGAATCAAGTCAAAGTAAGATTGTCAGACAGGGTCAATTTTGGAAAGTCAGACTTCCATTTTGGCATTTTACCACATACTGTTTCATAAACATTTTTATGTGTTTTTGCATATTGTTTGTGCCTAATTTGATATATTTTGAAACAGTAAAATGGACCTGCACTTGCCTTTAGCTCTGAGATTCAGGTGAGCATGACATGCTCTTGTTGTTCTACTCCAAGATTTAGATTTGCTTTCCTTTTCCACAGTTTCCCTTTTAGATCCTAAAAGGGATTTTAGCAGCGCAGTCGATTTTTATTTTCTTTGTCTATGAATTAGAGGATGACACAACAACACATTTTGAGCATCATAAATTGTTTTTTTTTTTTGCTTTATTTTATACATGCCAGCTAAGTCATGATACAGACAGAATTCAAAATGACTCTGCACCTATGACTTCTACCTGCCTTTGGATAGTTAGAGAAAAATTATTTGTCTGTGTCTTTGAAATGCCACTTTTTATCTGTTAGGGATTTAAGAGAAATCAGCAATGTGATGCTTTCATTACCAACACAATATGTCTCTTCCTTGATTGACCCAATGGAGTGTAAAGAGAAGAGTTTTTTTTCAACAGCTAAATCATGGTTACTTAAACATGTAAAAAAAAGTCAATTTGTCCAAAATAAATAACAAAGCAACACTGCAAAACACTAAGTCATAAAACAGAGTCTGCTTAATTTCTTTCAGGTGGGGAAATTGACTTTGTTTAAATTTATTTTGCCTTCTTCCTTGTCCTTGATAGTTTTCTGATTCTTACAGAATAATAAGCTTATGTTGTCTTTGGACACAAATTAAGTGTGCAGGAGTATTGACAAGCCCCTGGCTGGGTGCTGTAAAGTTAAAAAATTATGTCAAGAACTGAGAGGAGGATATTTGGACTTTTTTTTCTAAGTAGGCAGGCAATGTGAATAATAAGCTTATGTTGTCTTTGGACACAAGTTAAGTGTGCAGGAGTATTGACAAGCCCCTGGCTGGGTGCTGTAAAGTTCAAAAATTATGTCAAGAATTGAGAGGAGGATATTTAGACTTTTTTTTCTAAGTAGGCAGGCAGTGAGATGTAGTAGTTAAGATCTGGACTTAAACGTCTGAGGTTCTGGGTTCAAATCCTGCTCTTAACACTGTGTGACCATGAGCATGTCACTTCTTCTGTCAGTACTCCTATTGGAAAAACAAAAGAAATGTAACCAATTATATTTCAAATGTTGTAAGTCACCGTGGATAAAGATGTTAGCCAAAAAAGTAAATTTAAGTGTCTTAACACCTTTTCAGAATATTGATTTTTTGATAGACAGTAGATTTTACGCTTAAAAGGATAATATGTAATAAAGTGTATTCTTACTATGAGAATTAATTGTTCATTAAGGGAAATGAAGAAGACACATGGAGGAGCATTGTTGGGAGTAATTGCTTGCCTAATGTGAATCTCAGTGTGGAAAGAGATTGTCTGTGCTAGTCATGGATTGTCAATAATGAATTCCATGTTTAAACACAAGGTTGCTCATAAGTTGACCTGGTACCACATCAACTTTATAGTCATATAATTTCATCTTAAACCAAATGCATGAGAAACTCAAGTAGAGGGGTGATAAACTAGCCAGAAGAATGAAGTGTGTGCTTGACAAAAATGGGCCTCAAAACTGAGACTAATGAGGGCCACAGCCCATCGAAGAAGAACTGGGCACAAGTCCAGAATTAGAACAGACTAAAATATGTTGTAGCTCAGTTTTCAAATTTATATATATAAAAATATACATATATACATATATATACACATACATATATCTATACATATATATCTATCTATCTATCTATCTATCTATCTATCTATCTATCTATCTATCTATATACATATATATACATATACATATTTGTATATCTACATATATATAAACATATATACATATATATACATATTTGTATATCTACATACATACACATATATCTATCTATCTATATATATATATATATATATATATACACACATATATATATACACATACATATATATATATATATATATAGCTGATTAGCCAGTGGATTCGCTCACTGAGTGCAAGAGAAAAAATAAAATGTATGTATAAAATAAGTTAAATTGCCAAATTTATTTTTCCACAAATAAAGAGCACTTACAATAACATAGAAATCAATATAAACAACATTAACATCATTATCATTTGAGAATATGAAGTAATATATAAGAAGCACATTGCATATAAATATAAATTATTAAACATTAAAATGTTCTTCTATAAAACACTACCGTGGCTATTAGTTTGTCTGTCCAGGATTTTAAATGAGCTGTAGCTCGCAAACCGTTTCACCTATTGACTTGAAATTTGGTACACAGATACTACGTCACGTCTACTATTCGCTTTCCCACACATATGAACACATATATATATATATATATATATATACACACATACATATACACACACATACACATATATACATATACATGCATAGTGCGTTGCAACACGGGCTGTGATTGTTACATGGGAGGGAGACGACAAATCACAGCTTCCCGCTTTGTAATCGGGCTTGTGATTGCTGCTTTGACGGATGTCCAGATCCCACAGTATTTCCCCTTAGGAGAGGCGTTAGGCAAGTGTAATTGAATAGCGGTGGTGCAAGTTATTACTCTTTTTATGTTTATTTTATTTTATTGTAGAATCAACTCACAGCTGCGCGCACCAGTGCGTGCGTGGCGGATGCATACGGCTGACGTTTTCATTGTCTACCACCTTCGCTAATCATTCTTGAGGGCAGATTGAAGACTTAAGTGCAGCTTAACTGAAAAATTAAAGAAAACATACTAAGTTTTAAAAGAAATCAGTTTTAACGGGAAAAGATGCCGATGAAAGAAGAGAAGCAGCGGGACGCTAGGGTCAAGAGCTGCTCATTAAGCAGCAATCGCATCAACCTCTGAGCAAACGAATGGTAAACGTACAGAGAAAGAGGATAAATACTATGAATGGTCATGTCAAGTGTATTCACTCCACGTTATCGTGGAGTGCGCTGTTACTGGTATTTTGATAAAAGAATCTGAATAACATATAAGAATCGTATAAATTATTAAACAGTAAAACATTAACATTTAAGAAGTAAAAATACATTGAGTACTACTGTAGTGCTTTCGGGTATAGTACATTTTTTGTTTGCCCATTACATGCATAAATGTATAAATTTTTGGTGTACCTACCCAAGAACACGCGACATGACCCGGCAGTTAAAAATTTATCGCTCCAGCAATTTTAACTCTGTTACAAAGTCATCTAATATGGTATTCCAAACGGCAACGGGAGCGTTTCTATAAACTCAATTTAAACTTACTGTTTACACCGTGCTTTGAAGATGCATAGTATGCGACACGTGTTTCGCCGTAATTGTGGGCTCATCAGGAGTACACAGTCACTGCACTCCCTTACGGGAATCGATCCTCGGACGTAGAGGCGAAGCCCCTAACGTTGTGCCACGGCATGAGGTTCGTTCATTTGACAGCATGTAGATCGGGGTAATTACATTGCAGGCATTCGTAGTCTGATTCACAATCTGATTGTATGGGTGGTTACCTACCAGGTAACGCTTGTGGTTGGTGAGCAAGTCGGCTAACTTCTGCCACGGTGCCCTCTTTCAGTTGCGAGAAGCAGATCATAAAATGGTTGAAATAGTTTAATATATATAGCAAAATCACCGCGCTTCGCAGGGGCGAATATGGTATTGCAAACGGCAGCGTTTCTATAAACTTAAAGTTACGGTTTATACCGTGCCTTGTTTCATATTCTTTTCCTACCTTATCAATTGTGTAATGTGTTTTTGAACAGGTTTGATTAATGCAAGTGATCACTCCTGCTGCGTTCAGTCACTTCACGTGAGCCACTCTCTTGTGTGATGTTGCGATGTCCACGGGGTTATTTAATGTTAGCTAAGACCCGGCAGTTAAAAGTTTCTCGCTACAGCAATTTTAACTCTGTTACAAAGTGATGCAAACTGTCGTTTATACCTCGTGTCTTCTCATTAAACTTGTATCTCGCGAATATGGCATTGCAAACGGCAGCGGGAGCGTTTCTATAAAGTTAAGGTTACGGTTTACACCGTGCTTTTTATACCTCGTGTCTTCTCATTAAACTTGTATCTCGCGAATATGGTATTGCAACGGCAGCGGGAGCGTTTTCTATAAAGTTAATTTAGACTTACGGTTTACACCGTGCTTTTTTATACCTCGTGTCTTATGAAGATGCTTGTATGCGTCACTCACTTGATAATCATACACTTTTTAAGTACTTATGCTGTATATCATGTTATCCTTTTTTTAATAAATGAATTGAAAATTTTGCAATATTTCAGTTTCATCTAGACCTTTTTTTAATAAATGAATTGAAAATTTTGCAATATTTCAGTTTCATCTAGACCATATCATGGCTGAGGGAGCAAGCTGTTACTACCATAGGCAGTTTTAGATATTTTGTTATCTGGAGTTTAGTTGCTTTAGTCCAGAGGTTCTCAGTGTCGATCCTGAGGGCCCACTGTGGCTGCAGGTTTTTGATCCAACCAGCTTCTATTTTTAATTGGACTTCTGGGCTAATTAAGTAAACTGTTATTTGTCAAATTTTGTGTTTTGGGAAAAATGTAGAAATTAGAAAACTAAGTTTAGTATATTAAAATGTACCAAGCAGTTATATTGGAATAATGTATTTTGTTTTCTTTTTAACAATATTTTCATCTTGATTTTCATTCTGTTTTTTGCAGAGTGTTCTAATTGTTTAATGAATTCATTATTTTCTAATTAGTGGGCCTAACGCTGAAGTAGTTGCAGCCTTGTTGTTTCTCTGGCTGTCTGCTCCGCTGGTTGTCATTATTAGGATACAATGAAGGGAGCAAACTGCACAGAGAAAGGGCAAAATAGAATGAAATCAACAAAAGGTTGTTAAGCATTTAAATCTCTAGCAAAAGCAGAAATATTCCTAAATGTCTTATAAATGTAAAACATGCTGCGGTGCTTTCTTAATGAAGAATAAGTGAAGAGAAAAAAAAATGTCTGCTAATTAATTGAGCTCAGTGTTATCAGATGTTGTCACTGACTAGGAATCTGGTTGGAACAAAAACCTGAAGCCACAGTGGACCCCCAGGACCGACATTGAGAACCCCTGCTTTAGTCATTAAACAGGTTGTGAAAGAGAACTTTTTTGTCACCTGTGGATAAATTTGGCTTTTACAGAAGCACTTTAAATAAATAATAAATAGGTAGATAAATAAGTAAATAAATAAATATGCACACACACACACTTTGCTGTGAACACACACCAGAATGACTATAAAGCAAGAAAATTAAAAAGAAAGAAAAAAGTTTTGAGTTGGCTGTCACAGTCACAGTGAGGCATTACATATTACTTCTGGTATAAAGGAGCCCCAGTATCACTTCTTGACAGACTTCTGTTGAATAATTTGTTGGGTACTCAGTGTTAAAAGTAAATAAAATATCAGTGTGTCAGAGAGAAGATGTGCAGCATTGTTCATAATAGCACTCAGTTTTGTTTTAATTCTCTCCTTTGCTACTATCTCAGGGGTTTCTAGAGTGTGTCCTATAACTGATCTTGCCCTTTTAATTAGTCTGTTGACTTAATGCTACCATTGACTTAATGTTACCATTGCAGCACATCAAAAATTAGAAAATTGCACTGGCCATCACAAAGCTGAGGAAGATGTGAAGGATGTCACTTCCCACATTAAAGTAAAGCAGTCTCCTAAGGAAAAAGAGCCTGCTCTGCCCTTCCTTTTATAGGTCCTCTGTGTTCTGAAACCAGTCCAAGCTGTCATTAATCTGGAACCCCAAGTACTTGTAGGAGTGGACCACCTCTACATCCACAATTTGAATAATGACTGGACATAGAGGCTCTTTGTTGCAGTCAAATTCAATAGCCAGTTCCTTGTTTTTGCTAATATTTTTGCTGATATTAAGATAAAGACGATTCACTTTGCACCAAGAAACAAACGTCTCCACCTGACTCTTATACTCTGTCTCATCCCGTTTAACAATACACCCCATAAGTGCAGAATCATCTGAGAATTTCTTTAAGTGACATGACCTGGTGTTATATTTATTCTCTTAGGTGTATGGAGTGAAGAGAAAAGGAGACAGGACTGTTCCTTGTGGTGCTCCAGTGTCGCTCACATCCATATCAGAAGCACAGTTCTTGAGTTTCACATACTGTGGTGTGCCTGACAGACAGTCCATTATCCAGGACACCATAGACTCATCCACCTGCATATCTCTGAGTTTACCTCTTAACAAGGATGGATGGAGTATGATCAACATTGCATTTCTCACTTTAACTCAATCTTTTGATTTGGATGTGGTTTTCCTTTCTTACAGTATAATTGGTTGGCCTTTTGTAATTAGTTAACTGCCAGAAAATATTCACATTTTCAGATTTTTCAGGTATGTAGACTGGAAAATGAAAGTAAGGTAAGATGCTGCAGTAAATGGCTGCACAAATGTTGAGAAAAGGGACAAAACCTGGATGACTTCTTTGCATTAAATGGAAAAACTGAAACTGAGGTTATTGTTGCTAAAGCTGCTTCTTGAGATCAATAGTATTCTCGCGTTCAATTGCTTCTTATAAGTTTGAACCCTACAGATTCAAATAAGTGGATCATAAAGTATGTTAAAGATTGCTGCTTCTTGCTCCATTGCCGCATATCTCGCCTATATCGTCTTATCTTTTTTATGATTCTTAAAGTTTCAAAAACAACTACAAGGGAGCAAATTGTTTCCTATGTACAGTAAACCCAGGACTCTAACTTGCACAGATGTTTTGCGAGGAGAAATAATTTCTTTTGAAGAGTTTGATTTGCTTCCCTCCATATTACAGAAACATATCTCTAAAACTCAAAAAAAAAAAAAAATATGAATGCACTAGTTTGCAAATATATTATAGCCTTTGGGTGGATGTAATATTGGTAGCTAAGGTTCAAGTCCCAGGTGGTCCCTGCATGCAATATGCATGTCCTTATCACATATCTACACTGATCCTCAACTCAGGCACTCCACAGGGTAGTGTGCTGAGTTTTCTTCTGTCCTCCTTGTTCACCTATGACTATGTGGGCAGACACAGCTTCATCTCCACTATTTAATCTGCTGATGACTCCACCATCATGATGAGACCACTTACAGAGAAATGTCAGTGGTGCTACTGTCTCAGTGGTGCCAGAACAACAGCATCACCATAATGTCAGCAAAAAAGGACCTGATATTGAAGGTAGACCACTGTTCCACCTACATCAGAGGGGATGTTGTTGAGAGGGTAATCAGCTTTAAGTCACTGATGAATTGAAATGAGCGCAATATATCTAGGCTCTTGGTAGAAAGGCTCACGTGTGCCTCTATCTCCTCATACATCTGAAAACAGCTCGCATTTCTAAACCTTCTATAGGTGTACAGTGGAGTCCACTCTCACTGGGTGCATCACATTCTGGTATAGCACCTAATTGGCTCAAGAATATTAAGCAGTACAGAGGGTAAATAAGGCGACACAGAATATTACCAGCACCAAGATGCTTTCAATTCAGGACATACACAGCACTGGCTGTCTTAAAAAGTTGAACAGAACAATTAACTCCTTCGAGCTGGGTGTCGACTGATAACGACATATAGTAGTATCTTCACACGACTGTTGGCTGCCACATGAACACATTAAGCAGTAAGATTACCTGGGGACCTGTCAGCTGATGCTGGTACATCACTTTCATTTTCAATCTCCAGACCAAGTGCATCAAAACTGGAGTGCAATAAGTCAGAGTCCGATTCAGCATTGAAAAGCAAAATGCTGTCTACAGAATATTTTTCTTTGTGCGTTTGCTTTGCTCTCTTGCCTTTCGCTCCGGAGGCCAGCAGCTGCTGTGCTGCATGTTTCTGATGGCTGCCGAAAAAATATGCAGCCCTCAAAGAGTTAAAGACCTTAGCCATCCTGCACAGCAGCTTTTCTCACTCCTCCCTTCTAGCCAACTGTACAGGGCCATTGGCACTCATACCTGTGGGGGATACACAAATATTTTCTAGCATTTCCAGAAGTCTGAGTTCAAAACCAGCCTGATTACTGCATGTATGTTAACACTTTATTCTCTCTGTACTCCAACATGGACTGGCACTTAATGCTGTTAGTTTATGTTTTTTCTGTACTCTCTGCTAAGCATGTATTTAATACCTTAATGGCTGTCTTAGAAAACAAATTGCACACACTCAATGATACAGCAAGATACTAATGTATTTGAGGAATAACATATTATGTTTTGCAACATAAAGCAATCAGCTTTAAAATATAATAATTTTTTTCAATGTTGGGTAGAAGCTTCTATAAAATACAGCATGTAAATTGTGTTTTAAAGTTTTATAGTATAAAGGCAATTCCTAATTCATCTTCAGCTTATAATCTACTGCCTGTACCTTGGTGTCAACAGTGAAAAAAGTAAGGATTAGCGAGACTTTAATAAAAAATTACCTAAATTAAAAATAAATAAGACACTTTAGTCAATTGATTAGTCTAATGCAAGAGTTCAATGCAGTGACAAGTCCAAGAGACCGTCCAGCCCTCACTGGGCATTCTACCTAACATAAAGGATCTCAATCAGTCCTTATGGTTTTCAGGCTTCATGTGAAAGAATTTGATGATAATGGCCATGTGGATACCTGGGGCGCTGCCTCCAGTCTATCACTGTAGGAACTGCATAGTGTCTTGATCAGGTGGTGGTGGCACAGATTCCCACCATAGAAAAACCAGAAAAAGAGCAGCAGAGAATAGTAAGGATTAGTATGAACTGCACAGCCTTGATGAAAATGTTAATTCAATGCACATATGGTTTAACAGGGATACACTAAAACGAAGCTATGAGAGAACCATGTTAAAATAATGAGTTTTTAGCAGTTTTTTAAAATGCTCCACCGTATTAGCCTGGCGAATTTCTATTGGTAAACCATTCCAGATTTTAAGTGCATAACAACAGGAGGCTGCCTCACCACTTCTTTTAAGTTTAGCTCTTGGAATTATAAGCAGATAAGACAAGAACCAGCTCTGGAAAGGGTTTAAGTCCATTGCAGTATAATGGCTGAGTATAAACCTTCAAGTGAACACAGAGCCACATTAGTCTTATCAGTCTTTCCACAGTATTTATTCAGCACAAGGAATACACAAAAACAAAACAGGCATGTTCACTGTGTGTTCACTAGATGAAGGGCACATGCTGTAATTTGTTTGTGATTATCTTAGCTGATAGGGTTAAGTGAAAAAAGTAACACAATGGTTACTGAAAGCAGTTAGTCCACCTATCATTTACTGCATTCTAAGAATGTGTTTGCTTTACACAAACACAATGATTATATACCAGACATACTGCTTACTCGATTTTTTTTCCTACATATACTAAAATTACCTGCCAAATAATAAGTAATAATAAAAAAACACCTGACAGCAGAATGCATTTGTGCCAATGCTCACCTACTGGTAGAAAGATATTTTGTAATTTGTGGGGGACGGCTGTTGGTTCCGTGCAACGTTTATACAAGTTTAACTGTAGAGAAAAGCCAAGCAAAATGACACCTTTTATTGGCTAACTAGAAAGATTACAATATGCAAGCTTTCGAGGCTTGAGTTGCCTCGAAAGCTTGCATATTGTAATCTTTCTAGTTAGCCAATAAAAGGTGTCATTTTGCTTGGCTTTTCTCTACATTCATAATGGCTAACACGGTACAACACCCTAGTACTACAAGTTTAACTGTAAGTCTTTCTTATGAATGTTGTTTATTTTGATAGGAAAGGTTAGGGGTATGACTAGATAATGCATGGTGACCTTGGGACAAACAATTAAGTTGACACCAATGTCATGTTTACTATTTGTTCACATTCATCTGACAAGCTCCATACCAGTAGATCCTGACTTAAAGGAATACTCCACCATAAATGACTCTTTTTTTTCTATGTTACTTACCCCATGTACTCATAAATGGAATCAATAGGTAATCAACAGTGGAGAGTGGTAATATAAATTGCCTTTTATATAGCCCTTGACAATTCAGAAAGTAATTATTTATAACTATTTAACAACATTTTAGCAAAAACACATTTTTTTTGTACATTTTGAGCTTGCGACATGTGAATTATGTGACACAAATAACGTGAGTTTTTCTTACAGGGATACTTTTCACAACGTTTGCCACTGTCCATTGTTGGTCACTGTTTGCCACGTTTTGATCCCGTTTTTGGGGATCTCTCTTTATATACTTTCTCTAAGAAAGTACATGGGTTAAGTAACAGTTTTGGGTGCAATATTTCTTTAAAAGAATACTGGCATGTTTGGCGTAAAAAAATCTCCTTACAGTGAGACTTGTTTACATGTGTTAGTGACAAGCTCACTAAGCACTTGAAGCCATTCTTCTTATGGTCTGATGAATGTTCTATAAAGCTTTTCTGCGTATAAAACAGTATCTGTTGATGGATAATGAAAATCGTATCAAATCAAAAATAAATACTGGTAACTTCAACATGGGTACCGATACCTTGATGTAGTTTACATCCTTTTTCCTCATTGCCTGTATAAAACATGGCACTTTCTTCACAATATCCAGCTCTAAATCTTTACATTTTAGTCAACGAATTATTCAGCAGAAGTGGGGCTCCTTTATACCAACAGCCATACGCCTGCATAACGCCTCACTGTGACTGTGAAGTTTTCTTTCTTTTTAATTTTTCTTTCTTTTTAGGCATTCTGGTGTATGTTCAGACCATACTGTGTATCTATAGACATTCATTAGTTCTGTCTATTTATGAATTTAAAGAGCTTCTGTAAAAATGAAATTTTCCCCTGCGGACAAATAAAGCTCTATAATAATATAAATGCAAAGAATTATTATTACTATAATAATTAAGACTTTGGGTATAATGTATAATATACTGAAATAATAATCTGAAAATGCCTCCCTCGTGTAGATATTTTACAAAGTTGGTTAGTAATTGTGACATTTTGGAAACTGTGTGAGCCCTTTAAACTGTTATTTAGTGCTGCCCCTTTGTGGTAGCTCTGATTGTTTTAAAAAAACGGAGGAACCTCTGTAAAGTCTAAGCACTTTACCCATTCTGAGTGACCTAACACCATCCAACAACAGCATACCTTTGCCAGTGTGACATAATATGCCAGGGCTTTCAAAAACTGGCAGTTCTTTGTGGTGCACCTGCAAAGATGAAAGGTCCTCCACAAGGTACCATGCCAGATTTTGAAAACACAGTGCTCATTCAGGAGCACCTTTTTTCAGCTAATGGAAAAACCTAGACTACAGACTTTATACTATATTTAAAAAGATAAAGATGTGCAAGAAAATTTGTTAGAGCCCAACTAGTGTATACTATTGTGGTGCCCAGATAATGGTGATTGAATTGGGAACACCTTGTTGTGTCCTACAGTTTTGGCTTAAGCAAGAAATTTAAACTATCACTCCTTTATAAACAAGAGCTAAATTATTTTTTATGTAGGTGGACTGTGTGCTTTGTAATATGTTACCAAACTTGCAATTCTATTCAAAATGTCTTTTAGGTGAAAAAGGGAAAAAAAATGTTTTTCTTTTAAGCCCTCTACAGTTACAGTTTTTCAGTCATTAAAGGCTCCTCCCTACCATTTTCTTTTACCTTGTTGCTCTAACCCCTTTGTGTGTTCCGTGCATTTTTAGGGTAAACTGATACCACAGGTCCCCAAGGATGTTATTCTCATTTAGTCACTCAGTCCCTTTCAATGGAATAACCCAAGTCTGGCACCAGTTCAGTAGTCAGATTAGGAAGAAAGAAAAAACACACACACACAATACTTTTTTTTTCTTTTCTTGGGCTATACAAGATCAGGCTTTAGGCTGACAGGGAATTTTAATGGAGTTCACTCATTAATGTGTGTTCCAATCCATTCACCATGAACGAGGGAGTGAGAGACGGGGAGAAAAAAAGAGAAGGTAGAACAATGGTGAAAAAGATCTTTTTAATAGCTTGTGGGCTTGGGGGTTAGGTTTTTAGGTCTCCACTTTGGAGTTTTCTGCTGCTTGTCTGCATCATCTATCACCAGGTCACATCCATATTGCACTGTAAGGGCCGCGCCCTGTCACAAGAAAAGAGCAGACGACAGCAGTCCATCTGTAGGCCGAAAAACCTTCCTTCTTGCCCCAAGACAGCTGTTGAGTGGTAGCCAGTGTTCAGGTGTGTGTGAGTTAAAGGGTGATAGATTGGGTCTAGTGTCTCTGGTGCCATCTGCATGTCCACAGGCGGTGGTTACCTCTGACAGCTGGCCCCTTTCTTTCAAAACTTCAAAACATTCTCCTTTCCTTTTCTTTTCTGCTCCTCAATTTTTTTTTTCCAGACAAACCCTTGGGACCGATAACACAGACCTGCTGTGTGAGTGTCCCATGAGGCTCTTAGTTATGAACTGCTGTACCTGCCAACTGGTGTGTCACAAAGGGTCTAAAGTTACTGGCTGGTAAATTATCTGATTAAAGAGATCCTTTCATTGAAAACCAGAAGAGAAAATAAAAAAAAGAACAACGCAAAATCAAGATTAAATGCAGTCTCCTTAAAGTTGCCTTTGACCGGGATGGAATGAAACAAAAAGTCAGACTTTCTGTTCTATAAAGCAGGTAACAGTGTGGGATTTGTTTCATTTGTACTAGAAAAATAGTGGATTTCACAGGAAAAAAAAATATCCATTTTGTGACTTACCTGGAAAATTTTCTCAAAACAATCATGACTATAGGTGAATAGCAGAGTAAGCTTCAGTTTATAATCCATGACAAGATTAGCCTGGAGGCTGCACATCTTTGAAGACTGTAAAAAGAAATCTTTTGTTTAGAAAATGATCACTAAAATGTAAAAAAAGATAATGCCACAATTTTTAAAATTATTTTTAAAGACACAGCCTTACTCCAATATTTTAATAATGGTCCATCTGTTCAAAATCCCTTAGAACACTAGTATAATGCTTTTAAATGCAATCACTTTATAGATATGGTCTGTTGGGCAGGCAGCATGAGTAATTGGCTCAGGAATTGACATCCAAATCACAAAGTTGATGAATTAAACCTCATTGTATGACTTCTGTGCAAGTCACATAAACTGTCTGTGTTCCAAATGTAAAAAAATAAATGTAGCCCGACTGTAAAGTGCATTTGGATGGCGTTTCCTATTGAAAGCTGCTATATCACATTATTATTATTATTTGTATTGTTTGTGTAAGGCACCCCACAATCTTCACTTACAAGGCAAAATACATTCATTATTCATATTGCAAAATATTATCAGCTATACAATTGATAAATTCACTTATTTTAAGAGCTGTGGATAAGAAGCTGAATTATCAGAATATTCCTCTAGTTGTTATACATCTAAGCGAAAACGACAAGTGATGTAAAAATGGGATTGCAGCTACATAAGGCTGTTTTGAATGAACATTGATACCCTTTCATATATTTTTTTATGAATGTCATATGGAAAAAACTAATGGAGAATATCATTAATCAAATTAAGGACTGTAATACATACTGTAGCTCCTTTATGAGTATAGATGTTAAAGAATATCCTACATAATTACTCATGTATATTAACAGGCCATACTGTACACATACTAATTTTGAGTTTATTTTATGTCTTATGAAAAATGGGATTAGTTCAATTTACCTTTAAAATGATAAAAAGGATTCTAAAAAGTAAACATGTTTACACTGAAAAAATAAAAGGAAGGCCAGAAATGCAATGTTTCAGCTCAACAACCAAAATGTTTCTTAACTTCTCTATTTATATGGAATTAAACTTTACCTCTTTGTCCTTTTGCAGATGAATGCTGACACAGCCCTTCAAGAACTCCCACATTATGTCTTACATGACTGGGTATTAAAAATATGTATGTATAATTAAATTTTTCTTTTAAATTTTATTAATATGATTTTTAAAGTAAAACCTTATTATCTTTCAGATAATAGTTGTAATTTGCACAAAACATACACATTTTTTCTTTGGAAATTTAGTTTTCAATGAAACCTTCCTATAACATGGGTTAGGTATGAGACCATCGAGCACTAGATTTCCATGCTGCTTAATGCCTATGCATTAAAATTAGGAGCGACAAATGCTTTTTAAGGAAAAACACATACCTTCTTTTTAATAGGAAAGAGTAGAAGTTTCCTGCATCTCTTGCCAACAAACATAATACAAGTAGCTGCAGATTCCTGCTTATAGCAGGTTTGCAATCAGGTAATTTTAAAATGGGAAACTTGTAAGATATCCCTCCCTGGATTTCTAAGTAATGGAACAGACTCTTAAAACATAAGCTTTATTCCCACTGAAACATTCAAAAGTAGAAAAATGACAGAACTGACTTAGTATTATGAAATTTGGCTCATAGCTCTAGTCATCTGGGTAAGGAGGAACATAAAATAGCAAATATACATGTGAGATAGAATTAGGATTATTGCTGGAAAACCCCAGGACCTGTAAAGATTTACTCTAAATGAATGAGGGCAAACATATGCCATTGAACAATAAATTGTTAAAGCGCAAGGGTGGATTAAGTCCTTGGATTAACCTTTTGATATTTCAGTCAGTTTACATCCTTATCTTTACTTAATACCAAGAGATCTGGGTAGTGACTGATAACTGAGGTGGGATGAACAAACAACCAAAATCTGATTCATGCACAGAGATGACTGGGTGAGGACCCAGAAATAATGATGATCTTGGGAGTAGAACTGCTGCTTTGCTAGATTAAGAGGAGCCATTTGAGGTGGTTTGCACATGTAGTTAAAATACCCATTGGCTCCATGAGTGGTTCCTACAGGGATGTACCAGCCACCACCCTCTGGGACAAGACCAACAGGCATACCCAAGACATTCTGGAGGGATTATTTCTTCTGATTTCCCCAGAAAGTTCCGTAGAAGTCTGGATAAGCACAGTGAATTGAAATGACACAATGCAAACAAAATACAATTTTGGAAAATAAAAACTATCAGGCCTGAAGTTTAAGTCATACTTTACAAAGATATAAAAAAATCAGTCCACAATAAATATAATTAGAAACAGCCCTTTAATACAAGAAATTCAGCAACATGTTCCTTTAGACTTTAGGGTTAATTGGATTTAAGACTGCTGTAAGCAACAAGCAAAATCTGGTAGGACTATGTGCACACTTCCAGACAGTTCCTGCACATTATTTATCCATACAGAACAGCTATACACACTGCTGACCTGTTGAGTATCAATGTCCTGTTAACTGTAGGATGCCCTGCTATTATGAATACTATCTTTGTAAAAAATCAAAGGAAAGAAATCATGGTACAAAAACATTGTGCTAAATGTGAAAAGGCATTGGTTCAACCTGATGGGTTTTAAATATATAATCTATCTCCATTACTGAAATACAAACACACAAAATGTTTAAGAAGATTAATGTTTTTAGCTGCTGCTAGTCATACTGACTAGAGGGTACATCATCTTTTCCAATCTTGAAACCTGGTCTTTAAGAAATTTAAAAAATGTAACTGACCGAACTTAACATGCATTTAATTTTCTAGTGGTTTCTCAAAATCAAAAATGTTTTCAATCTGTAAAAAAATATTCCCTTTAACCATTGTTTCAGCTCCTCCTAGATAAATCAATCACCGTTTCAGTTATTCATTGTTTTTTTTATCCACTACCATGTCAGAGTAACTGAGTTCATATCAAAAGAAGAAGAAGAAGTTTTCAAACAGTCAAGGGATGTCTGTGCAGCCTTTTGGTGCAAGCCTATTGATGACTGGAATGATTGAATCAGAATTCATTAATTAACCTTTTCTGAGGTATAATACTCAAATAATAGAACTAAGGAGATATATTGGAAAATGTTCAAGTTTATTGTAAATGTGACAGGACCTAAGTGTGGTTAATTTCATCTTCACAAAATGAAATAAATAAAATAAAATATAAATCTATAGTTTCATGAACAATACTCACAAGCATATATGTTGTTATAATAAGATGTCTTGTAATAAATGGTGTCTGCCATTTGCTTTCTTCACTTATGTATATTAAACTTCATTATATTTTTTTTTCTTTCATTGGACTATTTTCTTTTTGTTTAGTTGATAAGAGTTCTTGTGGCCTTAGTAAGGTGGCTTTGTTCAGGGATAATTAATACATTAGGTAAGCTGATTTGTGCTTTCTGTTTAATGAAAATGAATTATGTATTTTAATACATTATTTCCTTTGCAATGGAGATTGGTGATGTATTCCATACTGAAAATACAAATAATAATTAGCTATATTCTGTACACATGACAATAGTGCTACTACTGTTTCAACTAAATGTGTTTGGAAATCCATAATTGTAGACTCACTTTCTCAGTGATAATCTGTACACTGTTGAATTAATTTTCATCAATATTGGGATATAGAGGTTCACCATCTTCTTTAACTGTGAACTTTAACTCAAACAAGTAGATATTTAGGGGATTCAATGAGAATTTTGAATTCTAAATGTGATTCTTGCACAGAAGCCATAAATAGTGCTAAATATGATTTAGTTTTCCCAATACTGATCAACTGATCCTTAAGAACTTAATCATTGTTTATTTAAAATTGTTTTGCAACTACTTTAACATTAGTTAAAGAATCATTTAAATCCTCATTAATCACGATGGCCATTTCTCACCAAACTGAATCAGTTTTTGAAGTATGAATGTTATACTATAAAATGAAGCATCATTATTTTAATAATTAAAATTAAGTAATATATGCAGCATTAAACACTGTTGTTGAGTGAGGTTAAACAGGAGACTGTGCAGTGAAACACTTTCAGTTTTTTTTACTAGTAAGTAGCTGCTAAATGTAATCATTTAAACTGTCAGCCCTATTCTGTTTCTTACATAAACAGATTTGCCGCCCCACACTTTCCTGTGGGATTCTTTTGCTTTGACTTTGTCGTACTTTGAAAGGCTGGAAGTCCATTTAGTCACCAGAAGGACTAATTCATGGTTTTAGATTCAATCTACTTAAATGAGCAAGTATGAGCAAACAACTTCTTATTGTATATCAGAGATATGGGTAAGTCGGAAGAATGCAACTCGAAAGAACAGGGCTGGGAGGCTCAGCAACATCATTAGTACACAAGGACAACATAACAAATTCATGAATGGAGGTGAAAGGAAAAAACAGACATTCAATAACGAAAAAAAAACAGACCTTAAAATATGTAAGGAAATCCTTGGCTCAAGTCAAAGCATCCCCTTATCAGTTAAGCTGTGTTTGTTTTGACAACACTAGAATTACAGAACTAAAATATTGCAAATGCCATCCCTAAAAAAAGCAACGGGGTTGACACACAAAGACAACTAAAACTCCATGATATTAACAAATCCGGAGCTCCACCATTAAAAACTCTTATTAAAACTTCAATGCTGATACTGTATTGAAATGTACAATGAGGGCAAAAACAAACGATTACTCTCTACTACATTAAAGTAAGGGACAGTAAACCTGTCAGCCTCATTCTTCCCCACTTTAGCAGTCTATATGTTTGTGTGTGTGTTTTTTTTTCAAAGCGCAGTAAGCTAGAGGTGTGGCCAGGAGCAAACTGAACATGGTGGGAATGACAGAAGGCAGATAGATCTAAAAGGGTACGGCTGTTCAGTAGAGCATAAAAATGTCACCCTGGTGTTAGAATAAGTGGCTAGACGGGGTGATTAGCGTGTGGTGAAAGGGAGAGAGGGAGAAGGACTTCCTTACTGTGCCAGGACCACTGTGAACAATAAGACAGCAACTTTTTTCTTGTTTTAATGTTGTTGCTCTATTAATATAAAGATCTTTCCTTTTTTAGGCACCAGTTCATTGCTACACAAATGAGCACACATAAGTAACCATGTTGGATCTTGACCTTTCCTTTGCTGAATCAAATCAGCAAGACTGAAACCATCTTTTGTGGATAAACTAAAGATGATTCAGGGACACTAACCTCAGAGGCAGAGTTTCAAATAAAAAGCCATATGTGAAATGGCAGATAAAAAGAACAGGTTCAAAGGGACAAAATAACACAGACATTGGACAGAAGATGACTGGAAAAGTGTGTTATGCTCAGAATCTTGAAGTCCCCTTTTCTCTGTTTGCAGATGACACTGGCATTTGGTGTGACAACTGAGGACCTGTAAGTCGTTTGTCTCTCATGCTACACACTGTAGTGTTCTTATCCCTTTATGCAGTTGCCCAGTAATGGACACCTTTGTATGAAATCTTCAACTTCTTGGCAATCTGTCACATGGAATAACCTTCCATTTTGGACATTTTTAAGCCCAGAACTGAACTTCAGGAATGCCAGGACATCACAACCTAAGTGAACAAGATAACAGGTCTCAGCGGTGCTAATGCAATTACAAACATTTTTCTAATAACCAATTAGCATGTAAGCATGGATGGGTAAGGATAAACTATGGGAGTTTTCCACTGAGGAAATTGTTGCTGAAAATAGGGCTTTGCAGCCATATGTGAATAATTAAAAATCAATCATTTCAAGAAGAACCGCCATTATAAATACTGATTATGCCTTGGCTATATTTTAAATTAATTTAATGAATTCTTCATAATAAAAGGTATCAATTTCTACCACAAAACTTGAAAATTGTTGGGTAACCCCAAACTTTTGAACAGCATTGTAAGAAGTGGCCATTTACTATGCACTTGTTTAAAGTATTCCAACACTTCTCTCTGTTGTGAGAGGGGAATTACATTTTCCCTTCCACTGGATGCTTTAGCTGCACAAAAACAAACTTACTTATGAATTTATATTATTTTCATTCAGGATCACCTAATACAGCTCAAGTGCTGCTTTAATTCAATTCTTTATAAGTAACAATTTCTTTAATACAGCACGTTTTTTCCCTGAATGAGATCTGCGTTTTTCAGATTGTTGTAGAAGATGAACAGAACTGTCCTATCCCACAGGACAGCAGATATGGCAATGACTTCAAACTCTCCTGAATGACACCACACTGTTGTTTATGCTGTTGAGATTGTTGAATTCTTCTATCAAGTCTGAAATAAAGTCTGATTTGCAAAGAGCTGAATCCACACATTATTTGTGCAACACACAGCCACAGAGCACAATTACATATATGTATGTGCTGATGACAGTAGACTGTGTCAACCCTAACCCCAAATACCAGAGTAACAACTCTTAGCCCACTGGACCAGAGGAATCAAGGCCATTTTATATTGTGCCCCAGAACTGTTCTGGGCACTTGGCCTATAAGCACTTCTGGGGTCATGGTTGACATCAATCTCTGTCCTCAATGGCACCAAGGGGTTTCTTCCAGTTAGCCCAACTACAGAGCTGTATTGGAGTGGATTAGATTGGCTGCCCTCCCCATTACTCTCGTGAGGCTGCAACATATTGTCCTTTCATGGCTCAGAGAAACCTCAAACTCCACAGCAGTGCTTACATTACTAGCTACAGGGTCTTGGATGATCTTCTGGTGGTCAAGAAGGGAACTGCATCCCAGATTAACTTCACAATACAGTGATCCCTCACTATATCGTGCTTCGCCTTTCGCGGCTTCACTCTATCGCGGATTTTATATGTAAGCATATTTAAATATATATCTCAGATTTTTTGCTGGTTTGCGGATTTCTGCGGACAATGGGTCTTTTAATTTCTGGTACATGCTTCCTCAGTTGGTTTGCCCAGTTGATTTCATACAAGGGACGCTATTGGCAGATGGCTGAGAAGCTACCCAGCTTACTTTTCTCTCTCTCTCTCTCTTGCACTGACTTTTTCTGATCCTGATGTAGGGGGATTGAGCAGGGGGGCTGTTCGCACACCTAGACGATACGGACGCTCGTCTAAAAATGCTGAAAGATTATCTTCACGTTGGCTACCTTCTGTGCAGCTGCTTCGTGAAGTGACATGCTGCACGGTGCTTCCCATACTTAAAAGCACGAAGGGCACGTATTGATTTTTTTATCTGTCTCTCTCTCTCTCTCTCTCTGCTCCTGACGGAGGGGGTGTGAGCTGCCGCCTTCAACAGCTTTGTGCCGCGGTGCTTCGCATACTTAAAAGCCAAACAGACCTATTGATTTGTTTGCTCCTTTGAAGAGGAAGATATGTTTGCATTCTTTTAATTGTGAGACTGAACTGTCATCTCTGTCTTGTCATGGAGCACAGTTTAAACTTTTGAAAAAGAGACAAATGTTTGTTTGCAGTGTTTGAATAACGTTCCTGTCTCTCTACAACCTCCTGTGTTTCTGCGCAAATCTGTGACCCAAGCATGACAATATAAAAATAACCATATAAACATATGTTTTCTACTTCGCGGATTTTCTTATTTCGCGGGTGGCTCTGGAACGCAACCCCCGCGATGGAGGAGGGATTACTGTATACTGTGTGTATACCAGTCAAAAGTTTTAGAACACCTCATATTTTCCAGTTTTTCTTCAAATGTAATCAATTGAAATGCAATGAATGACCTATAATGGTGATAAGAAAAACAATAAACTGGCAGAGGTTTAAATTTAATGTTTAGTAAAAACTGAAAAAATGGAAATATCAGAATATTGAAAATAAACCTTCTTCAGGGAACACCTAATAGGTTACAACATACAGATTGTTCTGCAGCAATTACATGTTAATTAAGCCTTGCAAGTTGAAGCAAACAATTTGCACTGGTGTTCAAGTTCTGCTGATTACTTATAAACCCTATGTCTCTCTTTAAACACAGTTGGAACAGACTGGGTTACTCACCCTCTGAATTACTACATGGACAATATTACACTGGCATAGAACAAATAAACAATTGCAAATAAAAAAGTCAAGGAATCATTAAGTGTGCTAAATTTTATTCAACTTTTTGATTAATCAAAGTAGCTGATATAACAGCCAAACTGGGGTTACTCCTTTTATTCAGAATGCCAGTTACTCTGTGAAAGTCACCAATTCTACCTCCAGCAAAAGTTCCCCATCACACTTCCTCCTCCTTGTTTGACAGTTGGTATCACACACAGAGGAACTATCCTTTCACCAACTCAACAGCATACAAACACCCTGAGTAATGAACTGAAGATTTCAAATTTTGATTCATCGGACCATATGACTGTCTTTCAGTCTGCAGTAGTCCATAGCTTATATTTTGTCCTTTAAGGAATGGCTTTCTTACTGCCACTTGCCCTGTCAAACATGTAGCATAAAGCCTCCTTGTCACAGTAGAAACTGACCACTGTTCAGCTGTGCTTGAAGCTGTTTGTGCTGTGAGATGCTTATTACGCAAGTTGGTGACCCACAGAAACTTGTCTTCCGATTGGGTTGTAACTTTGGGTCTGCCAGGTCCCTTCCTATCAGAGTTCTTTCCAGTTTCCAATTGCCTTTGGATTGTGTAGGACACCGTACTTACTGACACTTTGATTTTTTTGCAGTTTCTCTAAATGAAAGGCCTATATTTCTAAGGGTAATAATGTTCTGTCTCATTTCATTTGTTAACTGCCGATTTCTTACCATTATCATTGGACTTTACAACTTTCTAAGGTGTAGAGCAGGGGTGCCCAATACGTCGATCACGATCGACTGGTAGATCAGAAAGGTAGTGCAGGTAGATCGCATTGCATTCAAAAAAAATTATTTTTTTTAAAATGTTAGTCTATCATATATCCTCCCTATGGCATTTGCCACTTGATTGACATACAGGGGAGGCCAGTCTGAGATCTCTTTTCTTCTAACAAACTGGTGTGATAGTTGCCCGGACACCACCAGTCGGAGACCACATCTTTATAAAAAGCACACGTTTATTTTCCATAAATAAACACAATTCCACACAACACACAATGCACAAAGCAACAATCACCACTGATTCTCTCTTTCTCAGTCCTTGGCCGCCTCTACTCTCCTCCTGGGAGCTTCGTCCTACTCCCACTCCCGACTCTGGCTCCCTGATTGTAAGAAGGCGGCCCCTTTTATTCCTGCCCGGATGTGCTCCAGGTGATTGATGACGTCCATCCGGCAGCACTTCCTGGTGTGGCGGAAGTGCTGCCCTTTGCCCCGAATGCACTCCGGGCGTCCCTGGCAGGTTCCTCCGCCATCTTGCCAAGTGTGGCGGAAGTAACAATATCCGGGTCCCACGAGGTTTAACGCGCCCTCTGGAGGTGGCCACGGGTCCCAACGAGTTTGAATCTTTGCTCTCTTTTCCCGTGGTCCTTTCCTGCTCCATGACGGTTGTGCCCTCGTGGCCCGGAAGCTATTCCCGCCACCTTCCAGTCCTTTTAGGCGTCCCGGCCAGGTAATAACCCTGGCCATCTGCGACACTGGTCACCTCGCAAGCACGATCAAATGCGCGAGCTACTGTAAAACTCCGGCTATCTAAGTGATCTAGTTAGCCTTCCAATTTATATCGATTAAAGAACGGATTTAAAAAAAAAAATTGTTGGGGGGAGGGTATGGGCTGGATGTGGAATTGGAAGAGGATTTCTTTCTCTCACAATGTCACAATCGAAGTGGGTTTGTCTGATCTGTCAATCTATCATTGCTATTCCAAAGAAGGAAAATGTGGAAAGGCTCTTTCAAACTGTTCATAAAAACTACGAAACTGACTTCCTTCCGAAAAGCGATCTGAGAAAGAGAAAGGAGAGGGAACTAAAATCGCAGTTAATCGGACAGCCGTCATTTTTCACTCGGCTGAATTCAAAAGCAAAGGCAGACACACCGAAGCATCGTTCCGAGTGAGTCACTCGATCATTAAGCATAAGAAGTCCTTCCAAGATGGAGAGATGATAAAAGAGGCCTTCGTTGAGGCAGATGGCTAGGGAGAAATTCCTGCTGAGATTTCGAGACCCCTGGCCGGAGAAAAAGGAGTTTCTCCTTGTCATTAAACATGCAGAATACAAGCAACTTGATAACGATCAATGGCCGCTAGACTTGGCATTTTTTTCCGATCTGACCAACATGTTGAATGAGCTTAATTTACAGCTGCAAGGAAAAGACAAAACCATGGTCAATATGATTAGCTCAGTTAATGCTTTCAAATGAAAAATGCAACATCTGTCCTCAAAGCTGCAGCGCCTTGATTTGGGGAACATCCAAAACCTCATGTCAGAGCTGTAGACGCAATGGAAGGCATGTGCGCAACTTGACAGCATACGCTACACAGAACAGATTGAAAATTGTCTGTCAGACTTTGACAGACGGTTTCAAGACTTTGCTTTACTTGAGCCAATCGCTACATTTAAGTGCTATCCATTTAGGGAAGATGTTGAGGGTGATTCACCCGCATCAAAAATTGCAACACTGTTTCACCTAAAACTCCTCTACAGTGGAGGATGAGATTTTGACAGTACAGGATGACATTCAGCTGAAGTCTGGGGCTCATGGACAGTTTTGGAACTTACTTACAGAGGAAAAGAACCCAAACATGAGGAAATGTGCTACCTCCTTGACTGCATTATTCAGCTCTTCTTATTTATGAGAGTCAGCCTTTTCCCACATGAAGATTATTAAATCCAAATACTGTAGTGACCATAAATGTATTGAATTGTTATTGTGCCATAAGGGTTATTCAGTTATGCAAGGTACGACAACATATACTTTATATATAAAGTATGCTCAGTATATATATATATACAGTGGAACCTCGGTTTGCGAGTAACTTGGTTTATGAGTGTTTTGCAAGGCGAGCTAAAATTTTTAATAAACGAGCAAGGTCTTGCAATACAAGTAGTATGTATACGCTTTGTCTGCTGAGCGTCATGTGATCACAACTGAGCTGATGGTTCTTCTCTCTCTCTCACTGCGGGATTGTGGGCAATCGTCTCCTACTCTCCGTCTGAGTCAGTGTGCCTCACTCATATAGTCAACATCCGTACGAGCGTATACTGTTTACTACAGCATTGTGACTCTGTGTGTGTGTGTGCGCTTGTGTGCTGTGACATGCGAGTCCCCGTCTTGCACCCCACAACACGTGGTTATTTATTGTAGCGGGATCTGCCACTCTCCTATACACAGAAACGGCAGTCAGGCAGGGTCATGGCCAAGTAGTACTGTGCCCTGTGCATTTATAATGTTCCTTGTTCCTTGTATCACCCATCGATGGCAGGCGCTTATAGCATGTCCATGATCTTTTCAGATTCGCTTTTATGGCAAACTGCTACAGTGCTGGGAGACTGCGATTGCTTTGGGACGCTCTTCCGCATGTCGTCCCATTGGGTGGAATCCCACAAGAGTTTAGAAACTCACTCACACCAACTGTGATTCTTTTTAAAGGTAAAGTGCAGGTTAATTTGTTTTATGTATTTTTACTTTATATTTTGTATTAATCACTTTTATGTGGATAGTTTTGGGTTGTGGAACGAATCATCTGAGTTTCCATTATTTCTTATGAGGAAATTCACTTTGATATACGAGTGCTTTGGACTGCGAGCACATTTCCAGAACGAATTATGCTCACAAAGTGAGGTTCCACAGTATATATATATATATATATATATATATAATAATAATTAATAATAATTTTTTGCATTTATATAGCGCTTTTCTCACTACTCAAAGCGCTCAGCAATTGCAGGTTAAGGGCCTTGCTTAAGGGCCCAACAGAGCAGAGTCCCTAATGGCATTGACGGGATTCGAACCAGCAACCTTCCGATTGCCAGTGCAGATCTCTAGCCTCAGAGCCACCACTCCCTGGCGGGCACCCATGCCCGGCCGGGACGCCTAGGAGGAGTGGAGGAGGGCTTGTGCCTCCTCCAGGACACGAGGGGGCGTCCTCCCTGGTGGCTTTGGGGACCACGGGTACGGAGCTTAGAAGCTCAACCCTGTAGGGGCCCGTGGTCACCGCCAGGGGGTGCCCCGATGCCTTGGGAACATTGGCCCTCAGTACTTCCGCCACACCGGGAAGTGCTGGGGGGAAGAGATTTGAGGTCACCCGGTGGACTTCCGGCTTCTCCTTGGGAGCTTCCGCCACACAGGGGTGTGGCTACGGAGGTCCTGAGGATGCACCTGGAGCCCATCCGGGGCACATAAAAGGGGCCGCCTCCCTCCAGTCAGGAGCGAGAGTCGGGAGGAAGAAGACGAAGCATGTTGGAGAGGAGTGGAGGCGGACCAAAGAGACTGTGAAAGGCATTGTTGTGGCCAAGACTTTAAGGGGGGATTGGTGCTTTGTGCACTGGGTTGTGCACTTTATTGTAAATATGATGATTAATAAACGTGTGGAGGACTTTAATACGGTGTCCGTCTGTGTGTGTCCGGGCTGCTTATCACAATATATATATATATATATATATATATATATATATATATATATATATATATATATATATATATATATACTGTATATAAATATATCATTTTTAATGTAGGTAGATTATTTTGACCTGGTCATTTTAAAAGTAACTCGCAAGCCGAAAAAGTGTGGGCACCCCTGGTGTAGAGGGTGTAATAACATAATCTGTTCCAATTCTGCTTTAAAACAGACAAAGGGTTTTTAAGTAATCCACAGAAGTTGGGACACCTGTGCAAATTGTTTGCTTCAACTTGCAAGACTTATTTTACTTTAATTTCTGCAGAACATTTATAGGTTGTAACCATTAGTTGTTCCCCGAAGAAGGCCCATTTGTAATATTCTAAAGAATTTCTTTTTTTTCAGTTTTTGTTAATGTAAACTTTTAACTTAAACCTCAGGCAGTTTGCTGCATACTTTTTCACCATTTTAGTCCATTCATTGCTTTTCAGCTGATTAAATTTGAAAAATTTGAAGAAAAATCTGAAGAAGGAGGTGCTCTAAAACTTTTGACCAGTTGCATGTTTGTGTGTGTGTGATATGTGTAAATATGTTTGGAAAAGCTACACAAATATTCATATTAAACAATATTAAATAAAAAAGAAAGAAAAATCCCTCTTCAAATAGATCCTACATTCATCCAAGAAAAGTGTTGCTTTAATTTTGATATGCTTACCTAAAAATGGAATTGTGGGCCTGCGATCCTACTCAAATGGGCCCAGATGAAAATAGTCAAAGTAAGCATTGTCATATCTGTTTCAGATATTTTCTATCTATATCTCAACCACTATTTTTAAAGACTTGATTGTCACCTTTCCTTTCTAGAATCATCTGGAATGGTAAGAATTAACAGGCTAAATATTGTGCCCAGCAGCTGCTCAAGAAAGAACGAGGAATGGAATTGTCAAACCTTAGGGGTTATTATTGGGCGGCTCAATTACAGCATGTTGATAGAGAGTGCACATGCCAAACAGAGTGCTGCTGGAAAGAAATGGAGTATCCTGTCCTTTGCAAATCATCTGGAATCAATGGGCACATTAACAATAAGGCCTAAGTGACTTTTACTAAATTTTCCAAATGAAAAAGAGCTGTAATAATGTATGGTTAATGTAAAGCTTTACAGTACACATTTTGCCAATTATGTGCAATTATGTAATTCAAAGTATTAGTGCTTTTGAAATTTGTTTTGAATGTTTAGTTAAAAAAGAGACAAGAAAATATAGAATGAGGCACTAGGCTATAGTATGCCATGTCATTCTTCTGTGATTTCTCTAGGTAATATGAAAATATAAACATGTAATCTTTTGGCAAAATTTGCCCTTGGGTATTCCTGTCTTAATTTATATTAGGATAAAGATGACTTTTTTCACACCTTTATCAATCATTGGAACCAAAGTTCCCCATTCTTGTTAACCATAAGCAAAACACTTACTTTAAAATAAATCTACATATTGTATAACCTAATAACTGTAAGCCTTAAATATGTCAAAAACTTTTCTTGCCATATTTTTAAAGTTTATTATGCATCAGTGTCTCCAAGGCTCAAATACAAATGTAGCCTTTCAATTTGGTTAAAGCCCATATATATGCATTCTCATTACTGTAAATCATCTGTAGTACTCTGTTTTCTAGATGTAGCAGACCTCTATTAATTATTAAGCAGATCATAAGTGTTAATTCTGTTACCTCCACTAACTGCATGTAATTCAAGTATCTAAAAATACATTGCTAGATTAACAAAAAAAGAAAACATTTTCATATTCTACAAAGTTAACCAGATTACTTTGTGGAATGGGTTACACTGAACTAAACACAAATAGTTTGTTTGCATTTTGTTTTGAATTCCTTTATTTCAGCTTACAAGTCTTTTCCTGAAATTGCTTTTCTGGTGACCAAGTAAGCTTGCAAGGCCTCTGATGACTTTAAACTATCTGCCCATAAAGGTACACTCAAACAGAGCCAACCATGGAAACATCATTTCACTGCCAAGACTGAGAACTCAGACCTTTACTGTTTTCACTCTACATAGTTCTGTTGGGAAATCTCATTAGAAAACATGACATTCACTGTCACTCGTGTAAGCTGATGACACTCTACTATATATTTCTTTCAGGCCGATCAATGTTTCTCCTGTAGAGTTCTTAATTAATATTGTCAATTAATTAAAATATCTGCGGTGGGTTGGCACCCTGCCCGGGATTGGTTCCTGCCTTGTGCCCTGGGTTGGCTGGGATTGACTCCAGCAGACCCCCGTGACCCTATGTTCGGATTCAGCGGGTTGGATAATGGATGGATGGCTGGATGGAATTAAAATATTGGCTTTACAATAATTACCTGCCTTTAAATAAAGAAAAATCAGGTTATTAATTGGAGGGCATGATGCAGACATCAAAATAGACCCTTCACTTTTTTCGTCAGTAGGTCTAAATGTTAGTTTTGTTGAATTGGCACACAGTTTAATCATTATCTTTGACACCACCCTGCCTTTAAAATACATATTATAAAACTACCTGCTTTTCCAGTATAATAATATTGTATAATTAAGACAGTTCTTAAAGTGGGAGGAAACTGTGAAGTTATTTATTGCATTTATTTCTAGTAACATTGATTATTCATAGGCTGTTCTCTATGCAGATTTTTAGATAATTCAAAATTGCTGCTGCAAGAACTAAAAAGTACAACCACATGACTCCTGTATTTAAGCCTTTATACTGGCTTCCAGTTAAATTCAGACATTATTTCAAAATTCGTCTTATAAGTAAAAGCTTTAAATAGCCTAGGTTGAACTTACCTAACTGATCTTCTCATAGCATGGAAACCAGAGCCCGCATTACGATCGCAACATTCCTGTCTATTTGTGCTGATTTTTCTGTTAAATCGGACATACATCATAATCAACTCATTTTCACATTGTTCATATGACAATCACAGTTTATACTTTAAATTATCCAGAACCTACAATGAAAATTAAAGGCAAATTTAAATTCAAATATACTTTATTTGAAGATAAATACAAGGCATAGTTATTACACATTGGTAAAAAAAAATAATGATTTATTAAAAATTACATGTCAGATTAATTGTTTTCTAATAAATGTCTTCAGATTTACTCTGTTGAACCCTCTCTATTATATATTCAATCTAAAACAAATGTAAAGAAAAACAGTAAAATGGCTAAACGGTAAAATCCAAAATATATGCTACGGACAATAGAATATTGTTATATTGGGCCATTAGCAGTATTTAACTTTTTTTCTGATTTCACTTGGTCATTCTAAGTGTTTAGACATTCTGAGAGGAGTTTTTACTTTCTCTTATATGAAGTATAGGGAAAGTATTGTAATTATCCACATACTGTATATGATGATGAGATTTTGATGCATCTTGACATTTTAGACCTTCCTGTCTTTCTCTTATACAAAGGGAAAGTATTGAAATCCTCCAAAAATTCCATTTTGAGCCGCAAAGTCTGATTTATTCAACTTTACTTTTATAAGTGTTCAATATATTATTGATTTGATTTGTTGTTGATGGTTCTTTAATGTACACAATATAAAAATGTAATCATTGTCTTGTGATTTACTCCTCAAATATTCATCCCCCTATCTGAGTATATAAGAAAGTCTAGGGGAGACCACTACTGATTTTTACATTTGTAGAGTACATTTCTCTCATTAGATTTTTCATTTACTATTTCATATTTACTATTTTTTTATTCTACCTTTATTGCCACTATCTTTATGAAATAAAAAGCTCATTCTTTACAAAAAGTTTCTGTTACATTGTAAAAGCTCAGAAGAGCACAAAAGACATAAAGGAGTTGCCAGCAATGTAATTAAAGGTGAACAAAATCCCAATGAAGTAATCCAAGGTAAGGTCAAAAATGGTAGCAAAAGATCAAAAATTCCAGAAAACACAATAGCACAAGCACAGAAAAATCACAGTAACTCACCAACACTCTA
Organism: Erpetoichthys calabaricus; assembly: GCF_900747795.2. NCBI lineage: Eukaryota > Metazoa > Chordata > Cladistia > Polypteriformes > Polypteridae > Erpetoichthys > Erpetoichthys calabaricus. Next base: position 208,269,013 of record NC_041396.2, read on the forward strand.
GCACATGCGAATGAACTGTTAGAAACGGTAGGAGACCCTTTTACAGGGTGGAGGGCAGTTCCTGGCAGTAATTGTCAGGTGGCCTTTCCTTTTTGGGGACAACCAGCAAAACACATGTAACATAACCCAGGCAAAAAAAAAAATACCGCAGATAATTAACAAAAGTAACATTAACATACATAAATTGATCAAAAAAGGGTAAAAATTGCATAAAATATGGGTTTGAACCCCAGTAAGGGGAGGAACCGTGGCTTAAATATAACACCTCAGAGGTTATGACTTCTGATTAATTGCCCCTTGGAAATAAGTGGCTTGGGAAGGTTTACGAATTCCAAAACCCTTTTTGCTTTGTGCTTTGGAAAATAAAACCTTTACTTTGTATCTCTGGTTTTGATTCTTGCCTATATTTTTGACTTGGATTTTTGCCCCATGTTGGTTACTATTCTTTTGAATTTCCTTAATTTTTTTTCACTTCTAAAATATTCTTGCTAGTATTCCTAGAAATACAAATTATTCTTTATAATATAAAACTAAAGAATACATTGATATTCAGACTAGAACACCGTACAGCTGCATGATTTTGTTTTATTATTTAATTAAATGGACCACGTCATTCATTAGTAATTGACCATCTTGATTCTTTGAAGCCATTTCAGTGCAATACACATTGATAATACATGTCTCAGACGTTCCTGAGTTTAATTGTTTGCAAAATTCAATTGTAAGTTAAGGAAATATTTTTACAATATGCAAAAATAAAAGCCTGAAACTTTAATGCTAAAATGTAAATTATGATTCTATACTTTGCAAATAAAAATATATTGCATTTCACCCCAAACAATGCATTTCAATAGTACCAAGTTAAACATTTTTAGTCTATTCATCACTCTGTATTACATATACTTTCAATAATAAAAATTTTGAAAGTGCCTGAGAGATACTGTATATACAATCTACTTGTGTCACAAAACTATTTAAAATAGCTTTTAAGTGTATGTATTTCTTCAGATGCATGAAAAATGCATAATATGGTACTTTTTAGTATATCATATACAGTGAAATATGCTACTGTAGGTTCCCCCTATTGGTCAGTTTTGGCTTTAAAACCATCACTGCCTAGCAATGAAGTACTCAGAGAGAGAGTTTGGGAGCATGTGCTGATAGTGGGTTGCTGCACCCACCTCACGACGAACCACCGAGTGCAGCGGGTGACACCTCAACACCAAACTGGAGCATTGTGAGGTTTTTAATGATGGCTGCAGTGCCAATCCTGCCACCAACCCCCAAGTTTTCCCTGTAAGTTGAAAGACCTACTTGGAGGGCTGGATGCAGATTAATATCATACCCAGGACGACACAGTTGCAGGTTAAGAGCCTTGCTCAAGGGCTCAATGGAATAGAATCACTTCTGCTGTTTATGGGACTCGAACCAGCAACCTCCCAATTGCCAGCACAGATCCCTAGCCTCAGAACCACCACTCCGCCGCAATGTAGTACTCAAATACAGGTGCTGGTCATAAAATTAGAATATCATGACAAAGTTGATTTATTTCAGTAATTCCATTCAAAAAGTGAAACTTGTATATTAGATTCATTCATTACACACAGACTGATGTTTAATCAAATGTTTATTTCTTTTAATTTTGATGATTATAACTGACAACTAATGAAAGTCCCAAATTCAGTATCTCGGAAAATTAGAATATCAATTAAGACCAATGCAAAAAAAGGATTTTTAGAAATTTTGGCCAACTGAAAGGTATGAACATGAAAAGTATGAGCATGTACAGCACTCAATATTTAGTTGGGGCTCCTTTGGCCTGGATTACTGCAGCAATGCGGCGTGGCATGGAATCGATCAGTCTGTGGCACTGCTCAGGTGTTATGAGAGCCCATGTTGCTCTGATAGTGGCCTTCAGCACTTCTGAATTGTTGGGTCTGGCGTATTGCATCTTCCTCTTCACAATACCCCATAGATTTTCTATGGGGTTAAGGTCAGGCAAGTTTGCTGGCCAATCAAGAACAGGGATACCATGGTCCTTAAACCAGGTACTGGCAGCTTTGGCACTGTGTGCATGTGCCAGGCCCTGTTGGAAAATGAAATCTGCATCTCCATAAAGTTCGTCAGCAGCAGGAAGCATGAAGTGCTCTAAAACTTCCTGGTAGACGGCTGCATTGACCTTGGACCTCAGAAAACACAATGGACCAACACCAGCAGATCACATGGCACCCTAAACCATCACTGACTGTGGAAACTTTACACTGGACCTCAAGCAACATGGATTATGTGCCTCTCCTCTCTTCCTCCAGACTCTGGGACCTTGATTTCCAAAGGAAATGCAAAATTTACTTTCATCAGAGAACATAACTTTGGACCACTCAGCAGCAGTCCAAAGGCGAGATGCTTCTGACGCTGTCTCTTGTTCAAGAGTGGCTTGACACAAGGAATGCGACAGCTGAAACCCATGTCTTGCATACGTCTGTGCGTGGTGGTTCTTGAAGCACTGACTTCAGCTGCAGTCCACTCTTTGTGAATCTCCCCCACATTTTTGAATGGGTTTTGCTTCACAATCGTCTCCAGGGTGCGGTTATCCCTATTGCTTGTACACTTTTTTCTACCACATCTTGTTCTTCCCTTCACCTCTCTATTAATGTGCTTGGACACAGAGCTCTGTGAACAGCCAGCCTCTTTAGCAATGACCTTTTGTATCTTGCCCTCCTTGTGCAAGGTGTCAATGGTCGTCTTTTGGACAACTGTCAAGTCAGCAGTCTTCCCCATGATTGTGTAGCCTACAGAACTAGACTGAGAGACCATTTAAAGGCTTTTGCAGGTGTTTTGAGTTAATTAGCTATTGAACCTTTTCACAATATTTTAATTTTCCGAGATTATGAATTTGGGACTTTCATTAGTTGTCAGTTATAATCATCAAAATTAAAAGAAATAAACATTTGATTAAACATCAGTCTGTGTGTAATGAATGAATCTAATATACAAGTTTCACTTTTTGAATGGAATTACTGAAATAACTCAACTTTGTCATGATATTCTAATTTTATGACCAGCACCTGTATATAATAGACAAAAAAATTAAATCTATTATCTTTGAAGGTCATGATCATTCATTTCTTTTAGAGTGCAGTACTAGGGTGTTGTACCGTGTTAGCCATTATGAAAGTAGTGAAAAGTCAAGAAAAGTTACACCTTTTATTGCTAACTAAAAAGATTATAATATGCAAGCTTTCAAGGCAACTCAGGCCTCTTCGTCAGGCAAGATGCAATTTTACATCTTGCCTGAAGAAGGGGCATGAGTTGCCTCGAAAGCTTTTAGAGTGCAGATACCTAAATCCTGATCAATGTTATATTTGTGTAGCTCCATTCTTCTCCGTCACCATAAAAACACTTGACGTCTTCTACATTGTAATATAAGATACATATTCCTACAATTTCAGCACAGACAGGTTCAGTGACTTCTTCAAATTCTTACAGAAGAAATTTAATCCTGAAACACTGACAACTCTAATACTGACTGCTGACGTTAGGGTACCTACAGGGTGAAAAACATCAGTGGAAAGTGTGAAAGAAATCATAAGAAGCTGAAGGCTGTTTTTCTGTTAATGACGATAGGTGTATTGATAGACACAATAGATTCACAAAGTGTCCGGTTTCATTTCCTTTCCTTTAAATATCTGACCTCAAAACAGAGAAGTAATTCTCACCAGGCATATACAAGCAATACAATGAAAGTATTACAATTTGGATCTCACCTAACAGCTTGCATGTATTTGGGCCAAGAGAAAACCTGCAAATAAAGAACAGGAGAAAATGTAAAATCCATACAGCAATTTTTTTAGGAAGAAATCCTAATTAAAACGAATAGAACTGAGCTTCCAAAAATTAAGAGTTTACTATCTAAAAACCACAGGATAGACAGATAGAGAGACAAACTCAAAAACTCACATAATGTAATCTGATATTCTGTTGCTGCAGTTTTTGTTTGAATAGTTGTGATGAAAAGTTATACATCATATTGATTGTTTCCTGCATGTCCAAAATCTGTTGTGTGTAGTTTTTTTCTATTATTTTTTAAAATATTTTAATAATTGTATTAATCCCATCTCAATGTATTAGACACAAAAATTATTCAATGCTATTTAAATACATTTATCTTCCATATAAAAAAAAACTAAGTCAATCTCAGCACTTTTCCTCTACCCAATACAGAAACTTGTGTGATAAGACCAAAATACAGTTGGCCCTTCTATGTGTTGACTCATCTAAAAGCAGAGGCCTTAAAAAGATTAATTAACAGATTAATATATTAATGAACTAGCCATTAAGCCCGTTACAATAACGGGCGCTAGAACAGTAGTGCATAAACATTAGTAGGAACAGTCTATATTAAATGGCAAGGGACTTTGACCTCATTCTTTTTGTTGGTCATATTTTTCTTTGTCTTTCAGCCTTTCTTTTGTTGATGTTTACTTGCTGAGCTGAGCGTTCTTCGTGGGCTGCCGCCATGTATTGTTTGTCTTTAATTTTCTGTGACAGTAATACTGTCTTGTACATCCGCTTGCTTGTATGTCGGTAATATGCCTTTAATTTTCTCTGACAGTAATACTGGCTTGTATGTGGCTGTAATATGCGTCACTGTATTGTGTACCTTTAATTTCCTCTCGCAGCATAGACTGGTTTGTATTTTCGTAAAACGCCTGTAACTTTCTCTGACAGTGATATCGCGCATCGCACCGTGCCCCGCGCATGCGCACTTCACCAGAAGATACACACACACGGACACCTGGACGCACACAGGGATTTTATTAAAGAGAACTATTGCATAATTCGAAAAAAAACTTTGGACAATTCGCTCTTGAGAAAATGTGATATTTTCTAAATTTAATTAAAGAAATTTATTATTTTCCCAGTGAATTACAAAATGTAGAATAGGATTCTTCCAACTGTATATAACGTAACACTCGAGCAGCGCAGTGTTAAGTTACCACAATAAGTTTTTCTTGAGTGTTGTCCCATCTGCTGTTGCTGTCTCACATAAGCAAAGATTTTTTCCAGATATGATTCGATTGTCCTCCAGTGGCAGGTGCTATTTAAAATTGTACAAAATGTGCGCCTTGTGCTGGATATATTTTGGATATACTTGTATTCAAAATAGATGCACATCATATAATATTTCTAATTTAATTACACTATGCTTTACACAAAGAAGAGCGTATCTTGTTGAACGCTTATAGTACACTTAAGGTTACCATATTATCCTGCTTCAAAAAAATAAAAAGAGACTACGGGAAGGGTTCTCTTTGTAGTTTTTGTTCATGTCAGAGTGGGGGTGATTGAGCGTTTGTAATTACTTACATAATGTGCATGGTGGACTGTTTGAAAACTACTCTTCTGCAGCATCACCATTGTGGGATCATGCTATTTTTGTTAAGAATAATACTGTAGGTAAAAAAGGAGGTGAATTCATAAAAGCAAACCCGGTTGGGAAAGATAGGACACGTTGTAGAAAAACCTGGACAAACTGACACTTTTGTAAAATCCACCCAGACAGTCGCCTAAAAAGAGGATGTTTCTGAGGAAACCCAAATGGATGGTAACCCTACTTACACTAAGCTTTGCACCAATCAATTGTCTTAAATGTCTTGTTGACAGCTGATATTTTGTTCATTTTCTAAAATTCTGATTAAAATGTCCCTTCCTGGTGTTAGCCTTAGATCATATAGAGATGCCCACCTTGAGAAGTGTTGGAAAAGTGAATGATGCCTGTATTTACGTTGTCTCTAGATGGTACAGTTGCAAACAATTGATGAAAGATGAGGGTAGGTTTTTTAAAAGAAAGGTTGAGTATAGTCAAAGTAGTATGCTACTAAAGATTATATTGGAGGTGAAATTATTCAAATGATACAAACCTTTTGTCAACATAGTGGTCTATAAATGTTCTCTAACCAATTTACTTCCAATAGTTAAACACTGCATAGGTTAAGTACAGCTGGAATAAATTATTACAATGTACAGAAGGAAAAGATAATGTTAAACATCTCCTATATATTTATTAATTGGGAATATTTATTATATTTCTTAAAACAGATGCATCAAAGTTATTATTTTATAGAGTACTAGCCGTCCTCCGCGGCTCCGCCTGGGTAGAAGTGCAACAGGACACCAAAGGGAGTCCTGCCTGGCTCCCTACTCCTGACATCACGTTTCCCCCTCCCCTTGGCCCGCAGCCTCTGTCTCGGATTAGTGCGAATATATTGCTTCAGCAATGACAGAAGTTGCAAAAAATCACCTGGAATGTTCAAGCAAATTCTAGAGAAAAGCCAGATCTTAATCTATTAAGTAGTTCTCTCATTCGTTAGCTAAGTGGATAAAAGATACGCCCCGAGGCTGGCGCATGAGTAAGGTGGGCAGCTTCTTTAAACTGTCTTCATGTAGGTAATGGTGTGTACACTATGACTTCTAGGTAATTCTAATAAGGGGTAATTTCAAGTTTCAAACATCCCATTGTGTATTTAAATATACCCAGTTTAATCCCTACATGTAATTACATACATTTACTTACAATAAATTTCATCTGACACAAATCTGCTCAAGCCTGTATACTGTTCTTGTTTCTCAGCAACAATTTAGCTGATTCTGCGCTGCCTTTCCTTTCAACTAGCTTGGCATCCTCTGCAAACTTCACCAGCTTTTTTATGTTCATATCTAGATTGTTTATGTATATTAGAAAAGCAGCGTTCCCTTTACTTATCTCAAAGGAACACCACTTTTAACATCACCAAATTCTGAAAAGGTTCCTCTCCTCAAACTCTTTGCTCTCTGTGTTTGACCAAATTTTGTACCCAACTCCCCCTTATGCCGTGAAATTCCCATTATTTTACATTGATCACTAACCTTGCATGTGATGCCTTTAGAAAATGAACATAAATTACATTATCTGCACCTCTCTTATCGTATGAATTATCGTATCACAGAATTCTAGTATATTAGTAATACATGACCTTCCCCCTCTGAATCCATGCTGTGTATTTGCTAATAAACCTGTTCTTGACATGTGCTGCTTGATCTTTTCCTTTAATTTACCAGTGATGCATGCTGAGTTTGCTAGCTCATGTTCTGTCATTCCTAAATTACATGCACGCGTCAATGTTATACTCATTCTAATGTTAAACATCTCCTATATATTTATTAATTTATTTTCTGAATATTTATAGTATTCAGCTCTGTGGTCATAGAAAGGCAAAAATACACAGCATTATGTAAAAGGCAGTAACCAACCAAGGATGGAGCAAAGTGTCAGTCAAAGGTAGACCCATGCCCACTCACTAAACTTTACACCGGGCCAGAAGAAAAATAATCTAATGCATATTTGGAATATGTAAAGAAATCTTGAGTAGCCAGTAAAAGCACACCTAACATTGAGTAATTAAAGAATGGACTTTATATCTTGTTATTTTTTAATGTAATGGCTTAGTAGAAATAAATACTGTATATATTGTCTTTTTCTCCACACATCAGAAACCTCTCCAGGTCCTACAGACATCTTCTTTACAACATCAGGAGAATCCGCCCCTTTCTCACTACAGAGGCTACTCAGCTTCTCGTCCAGACCTTGGTCATCTCTAAGCTGGACTACTGCAACTCTCTGATGTCTGGACTTTCACTAAAGGCAACACGACCACTTCAATTGATCCAGAATGCAGCTGCAAGACTCATTTTTAATATTCCCAAATTCTCACACACTACACCTCTGCTGCGGAACCTGCACTGGCTCCCTGTGGCTGCCCGCATCAGGTTCAAAACCCTAACCCTTGCCTTTAAGGCCAAAACTGGAACTGCACCACCTTACATATCAGCACTGGTTAAGCAGCGTGTCACTTCTCGCTCTCTCAGAACATCAAGCACTGCTCGTCTCGAACCACCCTTACTTAAAAGAAGAGGACGACATGCATCAAGACTCTTTGCAGTGTTGGCTTCTCAGTGGTGGAACGAACTTCCTCTTGCTGTACGAACAGCGGAGACCCTCACTGTCTTCAAACGTCGTCTGAAGACACACTTCTTTCAACAGCACTTGGACTAAAGTCCCCATACTTTTTTTTCTACCCTTTTTCTCAAAAAAAAAAAAAAAAAAAAATGTTTGTACTAACAACTTACTATTTTCTTCTAGCATGGTTTTGTGTACAACTTGGTCAGCGGTAACTTGTTTAATGACAGTAGATTTAATCCTAGCCTTAAAGACTGAAGAACAGTCGTAGACTACTAAGCACTGTTGTAAGTCGCTCTGGATAAGAGCGTCTGCTAAATAATGTAAATGTAAATGTAAATATATAATTTACTTATTTTTACTTTGTGGCCTTTTACTGTAACTTGTTTGTGGGGTATTGTTCTGCTTGCATCTTTTGTTGTTTGAGGCACAATGGCAGAGTATTTTTTTGGTCACAATAATAATAATAATTCATTACATTTATATAGCACTTTTCTCAGTACTCAAAGCACTCACTATCCACACAGGGAGGAACCGGAAAGCAAACACACAATCTTCCACAGTCTCCTTACTGCAAAGCAGCAGCACTACCACTGCACCACCTTAGACACTTGCCTAGCCTTCAGGGAGACTTGAAACACCATTGCACCATTATTAGCCACTTAAAATTAGATTATTTCTTCTTTTCCCATCGAGTTCAATGCATTTTGCGAAGTTTGACGAACTTCGCACACGTTTTCCATGATTTCACAGTGAAGTCAAATCTGCAAGGTTTGCTCAACTCTAGTAATCTGCTGTCTCAAATTGAGGAATTTAAGAACCCAGGGGTTTTGCTTTACAAGTGAATGCAGACATGCTCATTTGATTTACAAAGGAAGTGGTGCAGCAGCAGTAGTATTGCAAATGCTGTCCTGGAGTGTGGTAGTGAAGAGACAGCTAAGACAATGGACAGAACTTTTGATTTACCAGTCAGTCCACATCCCCATCTTCACCGATAGCCATAAACTCTGGGCAGCGACTAAAAGAATGAGTTTACAAGTACATGTGGTCAAAATGAAATTCTGCACAGGTTGTTGAGCTCAGTCTCTGTAATCAGATGAGATTATATGCTATATTACAGGACCTATCTGAAGTAGCCTGTTGAGCATTTACTTAGGATATACTCTGGGCACTTCCCTTGGAAGGTGAAGCACTGCCCTTTGGAAGAAGATCTAGGACAGACACAGGCCATGTTAGAGAGACTGTACCTCTCGAATGGCCAATGAGCATGTGGGAAATACTCCAGGACAGGCAGTGGAAAGTTGCTGTGGGTCATATGGTGTGATCAGCCCAGCTCAGCGTGGCAACACCCCTGACCAGGAACAGAGGAATGAAAAAGAAGATTATAACACATCAATGGTTATAAATAACAAAATAATGCCGATATAGACAAAACATTCATTTAGCATAACATTTCAGATATGCTCACTTGAAAATGGAGGAGCAGAAAATAAGCAGGAAGGTGTGACAGAAATGCACAGGAGTTATAAGTGACATCATAAGAAAAAGATGGTTGTTTCAGAACACAAGGCTGAGGATCGTGGACACAGGAGTGAATCGCAGGTAATTGTTCTACCTATAAATCAACAGGTTTCAGAAATCAGTTCAAGGAATTAATAGTTACAGTGCTTTTATTAAAAAAATAAAATGTATTTTATTTATTTTTTTTTTTTTGTTTTGTAAAAAAGTAGAGATGTGTGCACTCACACATCTCTTAAAGAAATTTTTGGAATTCTTCAAAATAAACCACCGAAACATGTAAAAATCTATTGTGTCAATCTTAACCCTTTACTATTAATAACTTTTTTATTTTTGGGAAGACACTGACAGCCAAAATAACACTACCTTCAGTAAGAAAAGCTTTTACCTTTTGTTTGGCAACCATGATTCCCAAAGGGACCCCAAAGCATTTATAAGAGACTGGGGTGTAAGCTAAGCATTAACAACTGCTGCAGATTTCCTTTCAATGGGAGCACAGTAGGACAAAGCACAAGGAGGTTAAATAACTAGCTCAAGGTTAAATGCTGAGCCAGGGACTGAGTTGGGATTTCAACACTGGTTCTCCTGGTTTCAAGGCCTTCTTTAATGCAATGGGTCATTTGCTATTAATAAAATTGTATTTCACCAGGCTTTCCTCCCATTCATAATTATTTTTGAAATAGTAACAACAAATAAAGCACATTTGGAACAGCACAATAGTTAGAGGTATGGACTGACACCTTCAGGGGACCATAATTCAGGTACCCACAGGGTCAAGTTTCCCTGGCAGTTTTCTCTTACAGCTGTAAGACATGAATACTCGGCTAACTGGCAACTCTAATTTGTATGACTGTGCCCTGTGATTCAGTTGTCTTCTGCCCAAGGTTGCTTTCTGCCAGTTAATGCAAGAATAGGGTCTGGCCCTGACTACCTTGAAATGTACATAGTGGCTTTGGAAAATGTATGGATTGAGGGATAAAAATCACCTTAAAAGCCTGTCCCTTAGAAGAGGGTTAATAAAACAATCATACTCTTTATAAAGAATTACCATGCCACACATTTTCTGTGTTAACATCATATATTTTCTAATTTGTATTTCACTTGTAAACTTATTACAGCACTTTGAATTGAAATTTAGTGAAGAGAGCTATACAAAAATAAACTGAATTGAATAAATCAAATTGTACCAGTAAGACATAAAGTATTGCATGTTTTTCAGTTCAGATACAATTTCACTTACTCAGTCTGGAATGGGAAAGATTTCACATGAAGTAATCATTCAGAAAAAAACTACTGTGTAAAAGGGCTTACCAGTGATTCAGAATGTTACATCATTTTAAAACATTAATGAGTGCTGAAATATTATCAATATTTGAGCTGAAATCATTAGGGACACCTCATTATGATTAACATTTAAATGATTTACATGAAGTGACTGATTCATGAGTTTAACATGCAAAGTTAAAGTTAAACATCCTTTCATTGCCAAAATTGCCTTTAAAACATAGCTTTATCTATTTGGCTTATATATTATATTTATTTTTTTCTATTATAAAGATAATTATATGCATACATAATTTGAAATAAATCATAACCATATTTGCCTAGTGACTAACAAACATATATTTATATAAATTTCATCAATGTATTTGTATTTTTAAAATACAGCATTAATAATATTGCTGTTGAGATTACCCATAAACACCAGTCTATCGGATAGGCTCTGTTTTCTTTTTTTTTTTTGGATTTTATTGATTTTATTAAAATCAAATAACATTCCATACAAATAAGTCAAGTTTTATAAGACTTGGTTCAAACAAATCAAACCCCATCCATAAGAAAGACAGCTAGGTCAGATGAGTAAAACTTTAAGCTAGTAAAAATAAGTAAATTAGATAAATTAATAAATGAATAGAAATAAATAAAGTAAAAAAAAGAGGGGAAAGAATCTGCTTCCTCAATTTAAATGCTTATTCTAAAATAGTATTGATTAGATCCTGCCAGGTTTTGAAAAAGTTTTATGTGTTGTTGGCCAGACCTAAAGTTTTTACACACCTAATTCTTAAACTGAGACTCAAGTTTTGAGCTTCTGCAAAGAATTAAACTCACAACGTTCAGGGTAAACTGAGGAAATCTAAACAGAAGTTTTCAGTATAATTTTGGAGAGAGCACTAAATGTACAGTATGTATGTTTATTTGTTTTTTGTAAATGATTTTGTATAAAGTGTCTGCTATATAAAGAATGATATTAATACAACACCTGTTCTTGGCTCATTGCCTCCTGCATTTCTGATGATGGCAGTTGGCACAAACAAGAATAATGTGAGACACTCTTGACAAACTGAAAAAGGATTTGTATTAAGCAACACCCCTAAAACAACATGGCACATGTCTTTCAGACCTTAAAATTGGTGTGTCTGAGATTGTGAAAACTGTGATCATTCTCATGTTTCTCATAGGTATTTATTTACTGTATTATTTGAATGTATTACTAAATATTTTTCAGTTTAATATACATATTTTTTGTAACAAATTGATACACATAGTAGACTAATATTGATGTTATTTGTATGAGTGTCAGTCAAAAACTCACTCTTTATATTACAATGCAATATATACAGTATGTACAGTCAAGTCTTTAAGTATTTGGACAGTGACACAATTTTCATAATTTTGGGTTTGTATGCCACCACAATGAACTTTAAATAAAGCAATCATTATGTGATTTCAACTTTAACTTAAGGTGTTTTCCAAAAGTATCATTTAAGCGGTTTAGGAATGACAGACATTTTCAGACATGGCCCCTTATTTTCAGGGGCTCAAAAGTATTTGGACAAACAAACATAATCATAAATTGCAGTCGATTACTGCTTGAAGTCTTAGAACCCTCGGCCACCTCCAAGTGCTGCGTTTCCACCCTAGTGATACTTTTCCAGGCCTTTTCTACAGCTGTCTTCAGTTGCTGCTTGTTTGTTGGTCTTTCTGCCTTCAGTTAGTGAAATGCATGTCCAGCTGGTTGAGGTTTGGGTCACTTGATTGACTTGGATTCTTTGTGTTGAAAAGCACTTGTTTTGATTTCACAGTATGTTTTGGTTCATTGTCCATCTGTACTATGAAGCACTGTCATATCAGTCTTGCACCATAATGGCTGAATCTGAGCAGACAGTATAGTCGTATACACTTCAGAATTCATCCTGTTACTTCTGCCAGCAGTCATATCATCAATAAACACTAGTGACCAACTTCTATTGGCAGCCAGGCATGCCCATGCCATAACACTGTCTCCACCATGTTTCACAGATAATGTAGTATGCATCGGATTATGAGCCATTCCTTGTCCATACCTTTCTCTTTCCACCATTTTGGTATATATTTATCTTAGTTTCCTTTGTCCAAAGAAAATTGTTCCAGAACTGTTTTCTGGCAAAGTCTAATCTGACCATCCTATGCTTGAGGTTTAATGTGGTTTGTATTTTGTGGCTGATCCTCTACATTTACTTTCATGAAGTTTTCTCTTGATTGTAGACTTTGACAGTGACAGGTCATGCTTCCCAGAGAGTCTTCTTGTTTTGGCTAAATGTTGTAAAGGTGTTTTTCTTCACTAAGTAAAGATTTCTGCAATCATTAGCACAGTTGTCTTCCATGATTGTCCAGGCCTTCTGGATTTCTGAGCTCACCAATGCATTCTTTCTTTATAATAAAGTACTAAATGGCTGATTTGATCATTCCTTGTGCTTCTCGTATCTCCCTAAAGGGATTGTTTTGTTTTCTCAGCCTAATGATGGACTGTTTTTACTTGCATGGACAGCTCTTTGGACCTCATGTTGAGAGTTCACAGTGACAGCTTCCAAATGTAAATTCCACAGATGGAATCAATTCCAGACCTTTTACCTGCTTAATAGTTAATTAAATAATTAGGGAACTGCTCCAACATGGCTATTGTACAGCTTGTCAGTCAATTTCCAAATACTTTTGAGCCCCTGAAAGTACGGGTACCATGTATAAAAACATCTATCATTCCTAAACGGCTAATACGATATTTTTGGTAAACCCATTAAATTAAAGCTGAAAGTCTACACTTCAATCACATAATGACTGCTTTATTTCAAATCCATCGTGGTGGTATAGAGTCAAAATTATAAAACTTGTTTTACTATCCAAATATTTATGAACCTGGCTGAATGTGCATATGCATATGCACATATACTGTATGTTGTCATCAGCTGAGGGAACACACTGGTCACAGACAAAATGTGGGGGCAGTAACTGGCTCATCCAAGCAAACAAACTAATAAACCATCAAACTGTTATAATTGGACTTTTTCTCCATCATTTTACGAGATTAGATACTCATTTTGGATTTCTTTTTCAACCACTGATTTTGATTCTGAACTTACTTTTCCAATTATTTTGTGTACTTTTATTGTTGTTAAGATTTTTGGGTCCACTTCAGATAGCATTTTTGTTTTTTTTTCACGGACAATGCTATATTGTGCTCCCATTTTTGGGGGAGTGTCCCACGTTGTCAGGAGCATGCCTTCCGAGTTTGTGATCTGTGGGAAAGAACACAACAGGTTAAAAGGTGGGCCTAGGGATTTGTTCCTCAATCAAGCTGATGGACTCCAGACACCTTTGTGACTTCTCAAAACTATTAATTTATTTGATTCTCCATTATTTTGATTTATGTCTAATATTTTGAATTTTGGTTTTGGTAACTGTGTGGCTGTCTCCAGTATTGACCTTTTTTGGCTTCCTGACTACGTCTTCTCTTCTGATTGCATCTCAGAACTTTTTTGCTAGTGTTACAAGCATAATAGTAACACACATGCTTGAATATTGTCACACACGTGTGCATAGGAGGCAGCTGAAGGGCTTAGAGATGGTTGATAATACGTCTGCCCGGGGGGGGGCGGGGTTCACTGATGCTCCTTCTGAGTTCCCCGCAGGCCTTTCCCGGGAAATCCCACCAGGAGCCACTGCCTCGACTCTGGACACATCACTTCCGGTCCCGGCCCCGAGGACGACATCACTTCCGTTCCCGGGCCCGAGGACGACATCACTTACGGTCCTGGCCCTGAGGACAACATCACTTCCCCTAAACTTCCTATAAAGCCTTACACCTTTTCCCTGGAAGTCAGTTCTGTTTTGGACTCTGTCTTGTAAACTTGACTCAACAATGAATCATTGACTTTTGCAGCCAGAATACTGAATTATACGGGTGGCTGCCCCAAACCTTGCCATGTCTCTTGTCTATTCTTCTCACAATATATACTTGGATTATTTGGGTGTTAATGCAAACAAATGAAAACTTGGCCCGCTACAAAGCCATAATCATAATTGTGACTTAAGAATAACAACTGTTTTGTAAAGCTTTAAAAGCACAAAATCTACATTTATAGCAGACTGTCTTACTGCACTTATCTTCACCATATTAGCAAATAATAAATGAAGAAATACAGAAAATAAAATATAATTTAAACATTTATTGTGTATGTTAAAATAATACATTATTTGCAATTCATTTCAAATAACTGTAATCCTCACTACTTTGGAAGGAAAATTACACTTATAAATCAACTTTTTTACCTATTAAGCATTTTCAAAAAACAATAAAAAAGGTATTTAGACTGTCAGTACAACTGGCACTGGTTCAAGGCTCTTTGCTGTGTAAGAGATCTAATAAAATGTGCTGATGTGTGGAAGAATTGTTAGGTGAGCCTGTCAACTCATACACCTCATTCCTGAGCAGGGATTATACCGATGGCAATTTGTAGGAGATTTACTGTGTCAGATCAAATACTGAAAACTTCAGACCACCACAGACTACATATATATATACATACATAAGCAGACCACGATAAACCAAGCCACCTGTTGATGGATGTGAAGATTAGTGTATTAGCAAGTGACTCTCTTTACTATGGTGTGTATAAAAATGTATATATTGTATAGAACCTTGTAATCATAAACAATAAACTTCGGTATATATTTGTTTTGTTATATACTACTGTTATTTCAAACATCACTATATATTGTAAACATACATTTTTAAGTTGACTGAAGCTTTTAAAATGATATAGTTATTTTTTTCATCATAGTTCCCTTTTGTTTTTTTTTTAAAGATATTTTTTTTGTTTACTGAATCCATATAAATTAATTTTATATACCACTTTGTCCCAGTAAGAGCTTACAATGACCATCATCATCAAGTCTTTCCGTGAGAACCCTAAATACAAAGAGGACTATTTCATTTATGTTAGGTAGAATGCCCAGAGGGAACTGGGTGGTCTCGTAGTCTGGAACTCCTGCAGATTTTATTTTTTCTCCAGCCGTCTGGAGTTTTTTTTTGTTTTTTCTGTCCTCCCTGGCCATCGGACCATACTCTTATTCTATGTTAACTAATGTTGTCTTATTTTAATTTCTTATTTTGTCCTTTATTTTTCTCTTCTTCACTATGTAAAGCACTTTTTTTTTCTTCACTATGTAGAGCTACTTTTTTGTATGAAAATGTGCTATATAAATAAATGTTGTTGTTGTTGTTGTTACAGTGGACACCAATGGGGCTCAAGTCCCAAGGTGAAAGGAAAACTTTACAACACACTTCAATTTCAAAAACAGACCTGTACTCCCATACAGACCTGAGAAACAAAAAGTGGTCTGATCGTGAAACTCAACAAGCAGACTTATAGCTGTAAAAGGAGAATGGGAAACTGTAAACCTCCTGGTCTGAATAACAAATGAATATTTTTTAATAATTAAAATGTTTGTTAACAAAAGGATTTAAAAAACAAAACAAGAGCAAAGTATGAAAAGGTCGCTTACATATGGAAAACCTAAAAAGAAAAAAAAAAACAGCTCTAGAATCCAATAATCAAACCCAAGAAATGACAGCAAAATGTTTAAAAACAGGGAAACACCAAAATATCACTTACAAAAAGGAGTGAATCTAAAATAAGCAAAGCAATAAGAGAAGAAAAGCTAATGTCTCAGAACTAGAGGGCCTTTCAGAGTGTTACAATGGCAGAGGGTGGTCCCCACAGCTACAGTGTTAGGAGGCCCTGTCCCCTTTAGCTTAATATGTAGAGCACTAGGCAAATTGTACCACAGAGAACATACTAGATTGACTTATTAAGAACTACACAAGACTAAACGAACCAGAAAATATTGACAGAAAGAAAACAAAAACATATTTGGTAGCATGAAACAAACATGAAAAACCATAATATAAACCAATGCAAAGAGAAGAAGCTAAAGGCAAGAACAGAGCCAACACATACTGTGCCACTTTAAGTAAAAAATGATTGTGCCACCCCCTTTGAATTTTCATCCAATAGGAAATAACACATAAAAGGCATGTGCTGGCTAAGAATTTGCTTAAAGATACACAAGGAGAAAACTGTGCTATAACACTTTTAACACTTAAGATAAGTATAGGACACACACCGTGGAGACATGCTTGAACCATGGAAGATTTCTGATACTTTAATGACATTTTTAGTCACACGTTCTACACCAAATCAGATCTCTCTTTTACACACCTCAACAGACCAAGTGGAAGCCTATGGTTGGAACAAATTTAGTAGACAATAGACTGGTGGCGCACTTAAGCAAGAAAAAAAGATTATTATTGTAATAAGTTTATTACTTAATATTACTTGTTATCTTTCAAAAGTGTACACAATGGATATTTATGGCTGCAAAGATCTTAGCTACATCTTGTATTTCAATGTTCTATGAAATTGTCACCAGTTCATGAAGTCTGTGTTGTGTTATTGTACTGCCAGGGTCATTGAAAATTTCCTCACCTTTTACTATTAGTCACTGGTCAGTGTCTACTGTAGATGAGATGTCTCTGTTGTTTCTATCTGAACCTTCTACGTCCACTGCAGCTTGAAGTGAAGCAAAGTTCCAAGTGGAATTGGCCGATTTGATGATGGCAGATTATCATCAGAGCCTACTCAGTCCTTGTATTTTTAGGAAAGAACATTGTTGGATTGTCTGCTCATTTAAAACTCTCCTCCTTTTGCATTTACAACCAGACAGTATTGATCACTTTAACATGCTGCATTTTTCTTTTCATTGACAATGTCTTATCCTGTCAATCAGAATTGGAACCAGTGCCATAAATTCGGGGTGGGTGGCCCAAGTTGAGACTGACAAATTCCTCATTCATTCCACGTGATTAGAGGGAGCCTGGAAGGATGAAATGTTCTGCCATCAAATTCCTAATTGGTCACATAACACATTAATGAGGGGCATTTGGCTGCCTTTACTCAAGTGCTAACGTTGGCAATTGATTAGTTCAGCCCTGGCCAGGAGTGGAGTCCTGGTCAACCATAACAATGTCCTCTTTAAAGCAGAGAAAGTCATTTTTGTTTTGATTCATATCTTCATGCTATTCACATATTAAGTAAGTGCTTATCTGAAGTGTTGTTTCAGAAATATTTTGCATATTTAAAAGACTCTATCACAACTGGAAGAAGCCTGAATTACCTTCTCACTACATTTGCAGTTCCATTTCAGCAAGAGTTGTGCTTACAAACTTACTGAAAGCCAAATTTAAGAGTTTTGACGCTGCTCTGGCATTTATGCTACTCTGTTTTGTGTTTGATTTTTTAAATTTTTTGTAACATTTAGAAAAAAAGGCTGCCATTTATACAAAAGATCTGTCTAGCTACAAAATGATGGTAACATTATATATCTTTGCTTAGCCTTTCGTACAGTACATGCGATAGAATACACAAATATGCAGTTAAGACAACACAGCGGCAGCACTGCTGCTCCACAATAAGGAAATTAGGGTTCGTGTCTCAGGTCCTCCCTGCATAGGGTGTTTATGCTCTCCCCATGTCAACATGGGTTTTCTCTGAGTGCTCCAGTTTCCTCCCAGAATCTAAAGACATGCAAGTTAGGTGGATCGGCAATGTTAAACTGGCCCTAGTGACTGTGTTCACCCTGTGATGGACTGGTGTTCTACCCAGGGGACTGTTTCTGCTTTTTACTCTGTGCTTGCTGGGATAAGCTCCAGCCCCCTGTGACCCTGCTTAGGATTAAACAAGTTTATAAAATGGTATTGGATATTATGGTAATATGCAGTTCTAACAGATTGAGGATAAGGAAATAAACTGAGGGATGAAAATGATTAGACAAAGGAAAATATAAATCACCAGTAACGGCGCACTGCACGATAACGTGTAGGGAATACCCTTGACTTGAGCATTCACAGTTTTCATCCTCTTTCTCTGTACGTTTAGCATTCGTTTTCTCAGACGTTGATGTGCTTGCTGCTTCCTGAGCAGCTCTTCTTTTCTCCAGCCTAGCGGCCCGCTTCTTATCTTCTTCCGTCTGCATCTTTTCGTGTTTAAACTTATTAAGTCAGTGTTTGTGTAGCGATTACTTAGTATGTTTTCTTTAATTTTTCACTTAAGCTGGCACTTAAGTCTTTAATCTGCATCAAGAATGATTTAAGATATGAAGATGTAGGGAAGTCACAGTGAAGGTGGCAGGGATGAGAACGGCGCCTGTACGTACAGTGCATCCGGAAAGTATTCACAGCGCATCACTTTTTCCACATTTTGTTATGTTACAGCCTTATTCCAAAGTGGATTAAATTAATTTTTTTCCTCAGAATTCTGCACACAACACCCTATAATGACAACATGAAAAATGTTTACTTGAGGTTTTTGCAAATTTATTAAAAATAAAAAAACTGAGAAACCACATGTACATAAGTATTCACAGCCTTTGCTCAATACTTTGTCGATGCACCTTTGGCAGCAATTACAGCAATTACTTGTTGAATATGATGCCACAAGCTTGGCACACCTATCCTTGGCTAGTTTCGCCCTTTCCTCTTTGCAGCACCTCACAAGCTCCATCAGGTTGGATGGGAAGCGTCGGTGCACAGCCATTTTACGATCCCTCCAGAGATGTTCAATCGGATTCAAGTCTGGGCTCTGGCTGGGCCACTCAAGGACATTCACAGAGTTGTCCTGAAGCCACTCCTTTGATATCTTGGCTGTGTGCTTAGGGTCGTTGTCCTGCTGAAAGATGAACCGTCGCCCCAGTCTAAGGTCAAGAGCTCTCTGGAGCAGGTTTTCATCCAGGATGTCTCTGTACATTGCTGCGGTCATCTTTCCCTTTATCCTGACTAGTCTCCCAGTTCCTGCCGCTGAAAAACATCCCCACAGCATGATGCTGCCACCACCATGCTTCACTGTAGGGATGGTGCCAGGTTTCCTCCAAACGTGACGCCTGGCATTCACCCCAAAGAGTTCAATCTTTGTCTCATCAGACCAGAGAATTTTCTTTCTCATGGTCTGAGAGTCCTTCAGGTGCCTTTTGGCAAACTCCAGGCGGGAATGCCTTTTACTAAGGAGTGGCTTCCGTCTGACCACTCTACCATACAGGCCTGATTGGTGGATTGCAGAGATGGTTGTCCTTCTGGAAGGTTCTCTCTCCACAGAGGAGCTCTGGAGCTCTGACAGAGTGACCATCGGGTTCTTGGTCACCTCCTTGACTAAGGCCCTTCTCCCCCGATCGCTCAGTTTAGATGGCCGGCCAGCTCTAGGAAGAGTCCTGGTGGTTTCGAACTTCTTCCACTTATGGATGATGGAGGCCACTGTGCTCATTGGGACCTTTAAAGCAGCAGAAATTTTTCTGTAACCTTCCCCAGATTTGTGCCTCGAGACAATCCTGTCTTGGGAGGTCTACAGACAATTCCTTTGACTTCATGCTTGGTTTGTGCTCTGACATGAACTGTCAACTGTGGGACCTTATATAGACTGGTGTGTGCCTTTCCAAATCATGTCCAATCAACTGAATTTACCACAGGTGGACTCCAATTAAGCTGCAGAAACATCTCAAGGGGAAACAGGATCAGGGGAAACAGGATGCACCTGAGCTTAATTTCGAGCTTCATGGCAAAGGCTGTGAATACTTATGTACATGTGCTTTCTCAATGTTTTTATTTTTAATAAATTTGCAAAAATCTCAAGTAAACTTTTTTCACATTGTCATTATGGGCTGTTGTGTGTAGAATTCTGAGGAAAAAAATTAATTTAATCCATTTTGGAATAAGGCTGTAACATAACAAAATGTGGAAAAAGTGATGCGCTGTGAATACTTTCCGGATGCACTGTATGTGCCGCACTACTGCGCACTGCCGAGAGTTGATTCTACAATAAAATAAAAAGAGGAATAACCTTGGAGGTCAATCATCACCTAGAAGCAGATAGTAGACGCCACGTAGTATATGTGTACCATATTTCAGGTCAATCGGTCAAACGGTTTGCAAGCTACAGGTGATTTAAAATCTTGGACAGACAAATGGACAGCCATGGTAGTGTATTATATATAAAGATATGTAACTGATGCAAGAAATTACTAGCGGATGACAAATGAAAACTGGAAAAAGTGGCCCCAGAGGATGAATGCCTATACCATACAGAACTAAACACATTGCTACCACCATTTTAATTTTGTGTTCATATGAGCATTTACGAGTCGTTTCTATTTGTATAACTGGCCATAGACATGCACTGTTACTTTCTCGTATACGAAGTATAGGTAAAGTACTGGAATCATCCAAAAATTTGATTTTGAGATTTTCATAGTACATAGCGTTTGTGATAAGTAACATTCAAAAAACCATAAGTACCATTTCAATCAGATTGTTTAGGATCTCTGAGGATGTCTGTGTGAAATGTTTAGCTTACAGCAAACCATAGACAGTGTCCATTGCCTGCAGTTTAAGACAAATATCTCTGTAACATCACTTACATACAGTATATTGCAGAGTATAAACATATTGTAACGTGAAGGTTGGGGTGTTTTGTTTACTTTATTTAATGTTTTCAGTTGATTTGACCTCAACCCATCCTTGAAGCCCACACTAGTGAGGGTAGCGCACATGTGGATGTACGCTAGTTTTAGTTAATTACTGAGTGGTAATTAGCAGGCTCCTGCTGCAAGCTGAATAAGATAAAAGGGTTGGGTTAGTGAAGAGAGGAAAAAAAAAAGTTGTTGAGAGAAGGAGAGAAGTATAGTGGTTACTGGATGGATAGGTAAAGGACAAGAGAATGAAAAGGGCAGATTTGGCAAGGCTGATTATGTAAAGAGGATCAAGGCCTGTGAGTGTGATGTGGGTTCCGCTTCATGCTCTCATCCAGCCTCTTTCTCCTGGAACCTCCTTTCGTCGTTTCCTTTTCTTTCCCCTCCTAGCCACTTCGCTTCTATTATTTATTACGGGGATGTGGATCAGATGTGGTAATTAGCAGCTCCCGGCACCAATTACGGATGCGGAAGACTCTTCACCTGTTCATCCGGGAACCGCTCGGCCACACATACCATGCCCCCTCGCTAATCCACGAGTGTGGCGATTATTTATTTTAAAAAGTGGCCTTTTTGACGTGAGCTGTGGACCCGCTACACCACATTAAACCCCCCATAAGCCCCAGTTGCACAGGAAGGCTCCATGCCACTGCCAACCCTGTGCAACTGGCGGCCCAGGTCCACAGCTCGGCCACACTACCACTGCACTAAAACAATAAATAATAAAAGCACTAAAACAAATTCCACACTAAAACCAACCCTAGCCACCCTTGTAAAAACAGGACATAAAAGAATAAGAACTTTTAAAGTGACGATAAAACCAACCAATAAATGAATGTCCATTAAAAAGCTCCGTCCTTTAAAATGTCCTCCTCCGGCTTGGGTCCATGGGTTCTTGAAAAAAAGTATGGCACCAATCCCGCTTGCTGCTCTGTCTCCTGCTCTTCAGTTCCCACTGCCAGCTCATCCCACCGCTGCCACCAAATGTTACGATGCGGGTTCCGCTCCTTGCTCTAATCCATCTTCCTTCTCCTGCAACCACCATTCATAGTTTTCTTTTCTTTCCCCTCCTCATCGCCTTGCGCTTCTATTTATTACGGGAACGTGGATCAGATGTGGCAATTAGCAGCTCACGGCACTAATTACGAATGTGGACGACTCCTCACCTGTGCACTTAAGTGAGGACCATACGCATCACGCTTCACCCGGGAACCGCTCGGCCACACATACCATGCCCCCTCGGTAAGCCACGAGTGCGGTGATTATTTATTTTAAAAAGTGGCCTTTTTGATGTGAGCTGTGGACCTGCTACACCACAAGGACAAGGGCTGTAAAGGGGTTCCAGTGCACGGTGAACTCCATGTAGTAATGACCGATGATCGAGACAGCATGCACAAAGTGAGAGAGACCATGGGAACTAGTCAAAGACAGAAGAATCTGACACAGCAGCATCTGTGTGAGACCAAGGCACCCTGGGACAACTGTGGTGACAGATGGAGATGGCAGCTTCGGAACTGAGGTGACCGGTTGAGGTGGCAGACCAGAATGCAATAGACTGTGGTCTTATTGACCAAGTGTGCAAAGACAGAAAGAACATAGAAGGTTTTTTCTCCATGACCTGGATGGCATTAAACATATTTATTTGGATTTATTTAATTGTACACAAGACACTGTTTGATGTTAATGGCATGAATTTAAAGAAGAGTTCTTTATTCTGGAATTTTTTGTAATTTTATTCTGATTTGTTTATTAAACTCTACTCTTGCTTTTGTAAAGTAAGTCTAGCTTGTCTTCTTACTTACCCTGGTACATCTTCAGTTCATAACTACTGATGCCCTGGGTAAATGATGGTCACCATGGCGGTGGGTCTTAGTCATCACACAACAGTATATCTATTATGGCCTGTAACTCCTAAAGATTTTACTTCCTACTAAAAAAGACCAAATTCATTATATAGTAATAATGTTGTTTTACTCCCACATGCCACTAGCTTTCCACAACCATAAATAATTTGCAATACATTATTACCTACTTTACACTTATTTTGTCTTCCAACATTTAATTTCTCAACACTTCTATGGTGAATGTAGAGTTCATTTTTGGCTTTGTAGCCCTCGGTCAGGAAGTCTTCTTACTCTGTGTTATTGCTCCTATAGAGTCAGCACTTTGACGCCTATTGGCTGTCAGCACTCCTTCTTTATTTGCCTTTCTTGAGTTCCTTAGCCTATTGGGTTGTGGTCTGAAAATGCAGCACAGACTTTGAACTTGGATAATTGTACTGGAAAAAGTGCTGAAATCTGCAGTTTAAAGTAGTCACTTACCAAATGGATGGTGGTATAAGTCCTAAATTCAAACATATGCAAAATTCCTTTGGTGCTGAGAGAAACCTAAACCGAGGAATATTTTTTTTTATTCTTTCTTTTTAGGGTCAACATGCTAACTCTGATTCAAAGGGACTTGGTGAACAGTAATGTAAAAAGTTTGATTCGTTTGTGAACGAGGACATTAACGTAATGAGAAACGGATTCCCTTTGAGTAATACATTTAATTGACTGTAGTGACTTGTCAAAACTAAACATTTCATGTTCATATGGATATTTATCCTCTGCACAAAAATCACCAAAATTTAACTCTTCATCATCCTACCAAACACAGACTGCAGTTTAAGGAAGTGTGTAACATTAAGCTATGGCAAGTAAGGATCTAGTTATGAGGTCCTACATGGTACCGTGTCTTACCCTAAGTATTTAGAGATGGACATAGGGACTTAACATCCACGAGCTATTGCATACAGAGATGAGAATACATACAAAAAATCAAACATTAGTTCTGGGTTTTGTAAAGTTGTCTTTAAAATTAAGAAGTCATAGTAGGAAGTAGACATCAGTATATTTACCAGTTGAATGTTTAAGATAAAGTGCATTTATATTACTTTTCTGTGTAGTCAGTAGTTTATCTGGTTTTAATTAAGCAAAGCAGGCCCAGCATTGTAACTTAGAGCTTCATATCAATACATAAAATCTATTGAAAAGTTCAAGTTCAAATTTATTGTCAAATCCGTATTATCCCCTACTTTCTCTGCTGTCCTTTTTACAGTTTTCTGTGGTGGCAATCTGTGACACCACCAGATCAAAGCACCGTGATGTCCCTACATTGATGGATTGAAGGCCAGATGTCCACATGATCATCATCATCAAGTTCTTCCATGTGAATCCTGAAAACCATATGGAGTGATTTAGATCATTGATATTAGGTAGAATGCCTAAAGGGGGCTGGGTGGTCTTGTGGCCTCAGAACCCCTGCAGATTTTTGTTTATTATTTCTCCAGCCGTCTGGAGTTTTTTTGTTTTTTATGTCCTCCCTGGCCATCTGACCTTACTTTTATTCTATGTTAATTAGTATTGCCTAATTTTATTTTTTATATTTTGTTTTTTTCTCTTTCTTCATCCTGTAAAGCACTTTGTGCTACATCATTTGTATGGAAATGTGCCATATAAATAAATATTGTTCTTGTTGTTGTGATGTGTCCATAATACAATAATACATAATACAATAAAATTCTTATGTGCATGTCAATGTATACCTTTCTGCTGATGTTTACTGAGTTGTGTGGTTCAAGTTTGTTACAAATTGCATGATTTTTATCTCAGAAACCATCACAAAACAGTACATAAAGAAGTGTGTTGTTCTTCTAATAGTGTTGAATATTTGCATTTTTGTGGACACTGAAGTGGACCATTTTTACATTTCATGTTGCTTGCTACCTTCTCCCCTTTTCCCAAGGATAGGCTTCGAGCCCCTTCATCTCTTAGCTGTATAATTCAGTAATTAAAAAAAAGGTAAATGGATGGATGGAAACCCCAGCAGATGCAGAAACATTCCAGAGAAATTAAACATGAGCCATCAATATAGAGGCAAAAGTGATGTGACCAGTAGAGAACCAGAGACAGGTAGGGAGAACCACTTTTACAATTACAAAAGGTCTGGCATATAAATAAGTACCGTATTTGTTACAGAAGAGTTAAAATAATGAAGTTTTAAGTTTAAACTATAAAACTGTAATATTCTCACTTTTTCATTTGATGAACACTACATCATCCTGAAAGATACAATTGAGTCCTCTTAGTTAATAACAAATAGTGCAGTCAATTAAAATTGTATTTATACAAGGCAGGAGGCCATTTAATTCTGTATTTGTTACTAATGCCTAGACAATGAATTCCATCTAATCCAGAGTTAATGAAACTCATTCTAGCCAGTTTCCCTGGTCAATCCTGAATTTAATGTGATAAGTACGGAGTTGGAGGATTAAGCAAAGCAGCAAAATTGAATTAAATGTATGGCTTTTATGTAAGGAATTTTTTTCTTTGGATTGCTTCATAAATGTTTTTTTTTTTTTTTGGAAAACATCCTTCCTTTCCTGAGATGCAGGTAGTATTATGAAATATTAATAAGCAAATAAGTCCTGCCTATTAGTAAGCGAAAATAGATCTTCTAAAAGCTGCTGGAGTGACAAACAATACCTGTTCTTTAAAAGAAGCTTTCAGTCATTTCCAATTGTGGAATGAGTTTGGTTTTGGATTTCAGCTGCAAACAGCATTAAGCATGTCTTAAAAACTGTGGCCCTATGGAGATGGTCATTCATAAATTTGTCATGTTATTTATTTATTTATGCGCATGTCAGATTAGATCTTTACCATCTGTCCTTTGTACTCCAGATGTTCCTGCACAACATCAATTCATCTTCCTGAAGGTGTTGCTATGAGGATGAAACTGACATACAGCGCAATAGTGTTGGATTGGTGGAGGTTTATTAGAAAAACATTTAAAAAAATCACCTGCTTTCTTTGCAATATTAATATTTGCAATCATTCAGCTCCCAGTTAAAAATTTAAACAGTTTAATTAATCAGTGGTTCATTTTTCAATCAAAAATATATACACTACTCACCATCAATATAAAATGAACAGCTTTTACTGTTCATCATAACAAAAAGAGATGATTAATATTCAACATGCACTTTCATGCTTGCTGAGCCACCAGTGCATTTAAAGTACATGAACAGCGGTGATCAGAATGGTTCAAATAACAAAAAAGCACTTTTAGTACAAAAGATCTTTGTTACTTCTGTAACCAAACAAATTGTATTTAGCAACAGGAAATATGCTGACAAGAAAATGATGTGTCCTCAAATACCATATAAGCTATCAAATGGTCTAGAAAAATCTAGAACCTTTTGCATAGACACTCCAACAATATCATTGTAAAAGAAAATTTAGTGCAGAAGATCTGCAGTAGTGGAGTGATGTACGGAGTTAGACAGTTATGGATGCAAGAAGGATTGAAGCAAAAATAACATCTTTTATTGGCTGAGAAGATTACAATATGCAAGCTTTTGTGGCCATTCAGACTCCTTCTTCACACCTTTACACCTTGCCTGAAGAAGGGACCTGAGCTGCCTCGGATGATTGCATACTGTAATCTACTCAGCCAATAAATTATGTCATTTTGCTTTACCTTTTAATGTAAAAGATGAAAGCAGAAGGAAAAAGTCAGAAAATGTACACAAGGCATAGCATTCAGGTGCGTTCAGAAACTTTGCAAACTGTTTTGAATGTTGGTTCATTTTAATATTTGTTTATTTGCTTTATCAAAAAAGACAGATATAACACTTATTGAATACTTTTATAACAATGTTTCATATCCAGTAATAACTGACAATTGAATATAATTACATGTATTAATAAAGTACATAAAATACTTATTTTTAAAGCATTTTACTATAGATACAGTATGATGGACTTGCAGTGGCTGAATGAGCTTTCATAAATGCCAGAATCCAAATGAAATGACGTAAGCATTGTGTTTTTCTGTACTGTTATTCGTTGTTGATTGTAGAATGTTTAAAGCTAAAAATAATTCATATTTCTTAAACATGCAATTTTTGAAAGAATTAACAAACTGAGTTAAAATGTATAGTGAAGCAGGTCATTGAAGCAATTTAATAATGACGTAAAAGTGTCAGTGAAATACTGAATCTTTATAATCTGTAGATAATGCAGAATTGAGGGCTTATTTAATGTAATGAAAGTACAGAATACATTTATTTAATAGATACATAACAGGTTACAGAGCCATGCTTAGGGAGCTCCTTTCCTCTTTTAAAAGGTGAGTAAAGTGACTTTTTGCTTTCCTTGTTTGTATTTTATACTTTCATGTTTTCGAAGATCATTTAACTTACTGGTTACAACTTCAAGAAGCAGGAGAAGTGAGCTGCTATGGCAGTGGTTCCCCCAAGCAGCTAATGTGACTGTGTAGTCCTGGCCATGCACACAACTGTGCTGGTGTTTCAATGACTTTTACTGTAGATCTGTTTTGCCGTCAGTAGCAGATATCAGGTCGTGTTTTTCATGTACTTCTCATATATCAGATATAATGTTTTTCTTTGAAAGATCAAAATATACAAAATATAGAAGTCAAAAAACTTTCCTCAATGTTACATTATTTTTCTGAACTGGGTCGTGGAGTGTGCTGAAGCCTATCCCAGCAGGCATAGGGTGTAAGGCTGGAACAAACCCTGGACAGGGTGCCAGTCCATTGCAGGAGGAACACACACTCACACACACACCCCAATCACACATTAGGGCCAATTTAACATCGCCAATCTGCCTAACTTGCATGTCTTTCGACTATGGGAGGAAATTGGAGCACCTGGAGGAAAGCCACGCAGACACAGGGAGAACATGAAAACTCCTCAGAGGTAGGATGCAAACCCTGCAAGACAGCAGCATTACCACAGTGCCACCATGCCCCCCTCCAATGTTATATTTGAAAGAGTAAATTAATTAGTAAGTGTGGCTGCATAAAATGTTTCTCTGGTCAGACACAGGGAGAACATGAAATCTCCACAGAGGTAGGATGCAAACCCTGGTTTCCTTATTGCAAGACAGCAGCGTTACCACAGTGCCACCATGCTGCCCTCCAATGTTATATTTGAAAGAGTAAATTAATTAGTAAGTGTGGTTGCATAAAATGTTTCTCTGGTTTTATATGATTGTGAATGCACCTTAAAATGGATAAATATTTAAAAATATGATGAGCTAATTTAAAAATCCCTATAAATGCATATTAAAAATTCTAAGGCATCTGTAGCGGTTCATTTCTTGGCCTGGATGGATTATGTGTGGCATTTTGTTTAAGTAAATTGCAATGTGATAGTGTCATCAATAAAAAGAATGGCCTATAGCCCTTATATTTGGAATACTGTACAAAGTGAGGCAATTTATAACTTCATCTATCCTTTCACCCCTTTTATAGTAGTCATCTTCCATAAGATAGTGACAATGAGAAAGAGCCTATACTGTCAGAACAAATCTGGACTGAACTCCCATCCATTGCAGGTCACATTAACACACACACACAGTCCTTTACACCAGATGGCAAATCTGCCTACGACTCTTTTCATTTGCAGAAATGGTGATGTATTTTTTGCTAAACCTAGCAGCCAGGAAAGTTATTGTATACATGGTTGAACTGAACAAATTGTTAACCAGATTTACATAGGTTGATCTTGCCCATGATCTATAGCATTACTATATCCCTGAGTAGTAAAGAGCTACTGAAATGTACTGCCAAAGTGAATTTGGAAGCAGGATGTTTCTGATGAGTAGGTTAACAGCTTTCTTTTGCAAATCGTCTTTGAGGCAGAAGATTATGATAATGGCTGCCTAAACGTTTTGGGCTACTGGGCTGAAATATAATCAGAGAAATTGGAATCGGGAAGGGTACTGCTTATTATAATAATTCTGTCTCCCTTTATTATGGAATACTATGCCAAAATAGGCTATTGATCTTTTTTCAGACTATAAGGGAATACATTGACAAATACGTTATATGTGAGCACTGAACCTCTTTGATTAAATAAAAAATACTCATGCAAGGGTAAATAGCCATCCACTACATCAGCTGAAAAAACATGGCTGCTTTCACTTTCAGTCTCTAGCTTGTCACGCATGCACATCAGAGAATCACTTTCCAGGTTTATACGTGGTAAGCAATACCATCCCGGGGTAAAGTTTGTCGCTAACACTGTTATATTTTTTTTCACTCACAGGAGACACCTAGTGAGGGCAAATAACTCTATCCCTTCCGGCCAGAGCCCTATAAAAGACTAGTTGCCCTACAGAGAGGCATCTCAATCCAGACCCAAACTTTCACCAGAACGGAGCTCCCAAGAAAGACCAGCTCTATTAAACTGCTAATGTTAGTGGAATGAGAGAAACTCACAAAGACTATGTTTTGTTTCTGTTCAACTGCTCTTTTGCACCATTGAGTGCCTGTTGTGTTTGATGTTATTAGTGTTAGGATTAGAAGTGGTGACCCTGCTGGTACTCCAACTTGACGTCCACGGGTGTCCTTTCACCCATCGACAAGCTGAAAGTGCTATTTTTTTTAACTTTTTTCATTAGAGAGTACACAGGAGGTGATCACATGGCTCAGGCATTTGAAATTCATAATAACATTAATTTGCTGTCATAGAATGAGGATTTCAAAGATTTGAAACTGATCTAATACTGCATGGTGTAAACCTTCAATAAATTTAGAATTGCACAGTTCATGCCATACCATCTGTAAGGGTATATTTAAATATTTTTATAAGAGGGCTATATTCATGTTTTCTTTTTGGTTGTTGGCAGGTCATTAGTACAAAGGTTGAATATTTTTGGCATTAGCTGAGAACCCTGAAGTAAGTTGTTTTTTTTTTACAATTCACATATGACATCTTAATGCAAGACTAGTATGATAGTTTTGACTTACTGAATGAGGCACACAGGAGTCGTATTTCCAATTGTGTTGATTCAGTTAATGAACACTACGTACTTAATCTGACCACCTCTCACATACATATTATTCCTTCCTCTCCCTGTTCCTGTCACTTTCTTTATCTGTCAGACTCCGTCACTCTTCTTTGCTCCCAGTCCAGGCCCTTGACCTGTTCTTACACCAACACACCTGCACTATGGATACTGTACAAATACACACATATACAGAGGGGGGCAAAAATGTATACACACTTCAACATAAGAAAAACCCACGTTAAAGTTGTGATATTAAATTTATACAGATATCAAGGACTGAATTTAAGTCACTTTTGACCTCTACATTTACAACACTTCTGATTACAGCAAACTACTACTTGAACAACGATGGCCAAAGTGTCCAGTGAGACAAATAAATTTCAATTTCTTTTTGAGGTATGGCCGTTGTAGCTGGTTTCACTCATGTGAATAACAACATTTTCTGATATAATGTCATACTACACATCGATGGCGTAATTCGATTCAACTTTGGAAAAGTTCTGAGATAACAATGTATATTCATCACGTATAGTGTGTGATCTTGTGCTGTAGCTATACAAACTTACATTCTGTACTAAACAAATCCTGCTTCCAGGTCATTAGACACCAAAGTAAAGGTGAAGAAAAGTTTTAATTTTTTAACAGCTAGGCAGTGTGGGCTCTGGAATGAAATACATGAGAACAGTGGTGATGTCTGCTTCTTTTCAATGGGCAAAGAACTGAAAAATATGTTTGTTTTCTGACTAAGAACCAGACCCTACTTTAGTTGTGACAGGAGCTGATGAAAGGTTGCATTCGTATTATATGCACCTACAGTCATTTGTGGTCTTCTTCTGACTTTGAAACTCTGTTTTTGTCAAAGTGTAAGCAAATGCAAGAAGGACATATTTTGTTAATCTTTAAAAATATCCTGCAGTCTTGCTGTGTTGAAATCAATCCCAGAAAAGAAATACTCCTGCTGTGTTTGAAATCAATATCCAGAAAGGGAAGCGAGAGTCCGGGTTCCCAAAAAAGAACATTGCATTTTTTTTCTTCTACTTGTTGCACACAATATAATTTGGAATGTTTTTTATAAAGGGAATAAAGCTTATCTTTTCATAAATTACTGTATACAATGCTATTTGGTCAGTTTACAAGAAATAAAATTACAAAAATGAGGTTTTGACAAATCACATTATCTGACATTTATATCTACCATAGGTGTGTTTATCCATAAAGCTTCAGTTGTATTCTTTAAATTATATGCATTGTAAAAAAACTCTTAATATGTCTTAAAAGTCCTATAACTAACTGCATCGTTGATACTAAAACAGTATTATGAATTGTGGTAACCAATTAAATTAATATATTCTGCAAATTTACAGTTAAAAAGCATGTCAGTATAATTTTTTGAGTGTACATTAAAGTTTTCTGAAAACCTTTATCCATGGACTCACAATGGTACTAAACATTCTGTATAAAAACTAAAGTTTTTCTAAAATGTTTGAACACCACATTTTTGGATCTCATTTGAGTTTTTTTTTTACTAAAGAAAACCCAATCTTATTTGTACAACATCCTAGTACTGGCTCTAAATACAAATTAGCAATTCTGTAAATTTTATTGTAATGTTAATAATTAGTATTATGTAGTTGTTTAGGGTCTCTTTGTGAACTGTATTAATTATATTAATCATTGTATTAATGAATATTAATGAGTACTGAACCAATATGATATACTTAGGCAGTCAAGAAAACTCTGCACTTTAATGTAGAGGCATAATTTTAACACTACAACCTTAAATAAATTAAACAAATTTGACCAGCGCAGTCCAACTACTTCTCTACAAAGTCAGATAACAGCTGAATAACAACGAAATACTCATCTGCCTACTTTAAATAACAGACATGAGAAAGTACTTCTGCTTGATGCTTCAAAGACAAAATATTCCTTTGCTGTACTGCATTATAAAGAAGAAGCAATCCGTTTGTTGAAGACATTTTGATCCATTCAGGGTCATTCACCTAAATTGATAAAGCATTGGATTGTACACCACAGTCACAGTTTTTTGAATGTTGATTGATGAAAAGCGCCCACACTTTTATTTTACGAGTGATGTATGAGAGACTTATTTTTTACTTTTTAGTACTTTTTTAACTTAATATAAGCATGGTTTTTAAAAAGTAATTTTATATATATATATATATATTATTTTCAACTTTTTAGTCTTCTGTTTGTTTTAGTATAATTTTGTAATCAATATTTTAACACTTCCTTTAATATTTCTATCTGTTACTAGCGCCATCTATTGGTGAAATCTTCATATGAAAATTTCATTTCTTAATTAACATGGATTAATTGATCAGTTAGTGAAACTGATTACTGATTCATGTATTGTCATTGGAGGTGAGCAAGTGTGCAAAATTTCAAGCCATTTCGACAATGGGAAGTGGGTTAATTATTGATTACAAGATTTGTATCAGACAACAAACAAGTTAAAATAAGCGTGGTAGTAATAATAATAATAAAAAGGGATATATTGTAACAGTTCACAAAGGTAATGTGTTCTGTCTAGTCCTTAAAAAAGTTGGTCTGTGTTTATGTCACATACATAGTAATGAGTGGTTTGATTTCAATTGTCTGTGCCAATTTTGTTGCCAGGTATAACTTTTCCGAAGAATAGGTTTTTAAAGTAGCTGATCAAACATATTGTTCTGTGCAACCTGGGCCAATATCATTTTTGCCCATGTGTTAAATAGTTTTTGAAACCTTTCCATATTGCTTTCCACAGGCTACATATACCGGATTATTTTCCATCAACTTACTCTTGTGCATAAAGAGCTCCCTGTCTCAAGCCAAGAATGAGAAGTGAAGTATGCACTCAATATGACCTGTATAGTAATTCTGTATTCTTCAACTTTGCTCTGCCTCATCCACTCTACTGCTAATATTTCCAGTCCAGTGCAGTTCCATTATAGTTTTTTACTATCGCTAACCAAAACTCAAAGTGGTCATCACTTGTAACACAGGCTGTCCAACGTTCAAAACATTGCATTTTGCATTAATGTTGTTAAAGAAACCTTGCACTTACAGAATCATGGAGACATTTCTTTAGAGTCGCCCACACACAAGATACCAATAGTGTCACTGTGTGGATAAAGTATCTACTGATCATGATGCTTCACGTAATGTCACTGTAAATCATAGGTTCCCATTAAATGAACACAACAGTTAGCTACAAAAAAAAACCAAGAACTAGAGCACTACAAAAAAACGAAAATTCAAACTGCAGTGTTCCTCACCTGCTTTACATTTCCATCAACCCTGTCATGCAGATTTGGCCATAGGTTCTCATTTACATCAAAATGAATGTTCTCTCTTGCCAAACATCTTGGAAGGACCCTTCAGACATGGTGAATATAGGCCTTTACCAACTCCCTGTGGAGAAAAATTCCTCAATCGGGTTGAGAAAAGGAGAGTATGGGAGCAAGTACAGAGTACTGAACTGCGGATGGGCCTGAAACCATGCCGGCACCATTTGAGCATGGTGGAATCTGACATTGTTCCACACAATAACATAGGTCAAGCCAACAGCTCTACAGACCAGAATTAGATCATCAAGGAATGTTACAAGGAGCTCTGCATTATATGAGCCAATACAAGGTCTGTGTCCCACCACACCATCTTCTGATATAGCCACATGCATGGTGATGATGGCCCCATGTTATCTGGATACTTCGATGGTTGCCTGCTGGCTGACGAAATTCCAACCTCTCCTTGTTGTCTGGGCGAGGCTGAAGCTTGCCTCATCCACAAAAATTAATTTATGATGGTTTTCATCAGCATCCAGGGCCATCACCTTCTAAGTAAAAACACATGCATGAAGGAGAATCACTGATTACAACAGAATGATGTGGAATCTTTCACAGACAGGCATTATGACCCTGAACATACTCAATCCTCAGTTTTCTTAAAAGGCATATGGTAAAGCTGTTTTAGGGACATTTGGTGCTTTTCAAGCAGGCATGCAATGGTTGGCAAACTTCTGGCTTCCACATTGTTGAAAATGTCAGGATTTGGTGTCTTGGATTTTTGTAAGGTGAATGTCATTTTGATCATTGGTTGTTACTTTTGGGTCTAGAGTTTTGAAAAATGACATCAAGGTTCTGAAACTAGTGCCAAAGTGATTGTAAATTGACTAGAACCATGTCTGTCTATTTCCTCTACAGTCTCAGAGTTGTTGACCAGAAGAACATTGAGCTCTCTGTGACTCTGCCTGTCAGTACAGTCTTTATAAAGACTGTGCACACCAACACCCAGTTGTCTCTAGACTTTCACAGGCAACGACAGCTATTCTCATAAGTGCTGTTGTCACTGCTGGCAGTGTGCTTATACACACCTCAGAATATTACAGAATCCATAAAAAGGGATTTTCCCAACTCTTTGTATTTGTTTTGTGTCTTATTATACATTCAAAGCCTACTGTTAAAATCACTTTTTACTCAAGCAAATTGTGTACTTGGTTTTTTTTTTCAAGAAAAGATAGCAAATAATGTGATGGCTTACAGAGTCTAATATCCAGCTTGAACTCACTCTGTCTCACTATCACAATTTTCTGTAAAGTTCAAAACAATTTCAAGTACCCATATATTGGATTAAAAGCTAAAACATTTTTACTTAAATATTTTAATACATTAGAAGTAAGGAAAGTGCTATTAGACTCTGGAATATTTTGACCTATAATTTGTGGATAATATTTTCTGGTTTCAGCAATCAGTTTATTTAATCTTTTTTGATTTTTTTTTGATATCTGCTTATTAAACATCTAATATGCACTAACAGTGAATAATTGCCCCTTAATTATGTTTCAATGTAATTTATCATCTACAGTATTAAGTACTCATATATTTTATATAGCGATTTTAAGTTGTTCTCTCACCTGCTTTTTGAAGTACTCTGTGAAGACTGCTAATCAAAATGAAGACTTGTTGATCCTTACTAGGCTAGCAGTCTGTTTCTGTCTGCCTCTTTATTAGTTTTGTATAATCAGGTGGTAAAACAATAAAACCTGAACAGAGTATTAAGTTTAAAATTGGTATACATATGGTATAGCCTGTTTATTGCTTTTATAAAGAAAACAACTGTAGCTTTCTGCAGCTTTCAGATTTTCAGTAATGTATGATAAAAATTCAAAAAGAAAGCTTTACAAGAAGCAAAGGAAATTTAATTCTTCAGTGTGACAAAAAGAAGCAGGTGAGCTTAGCTGGTGAGAAAAATTATAGTTGTTGCCTAAGGGCAGAACAAGCAAGTGATTCTCTTTCAGATCTACTGTCATTTTGCTAAGCAGGCAGATGACAGGCCTAGTAAAAGTAGTAGTCAAGATAATGTCCTAATCCTATGTGATTCCTGCAAATTAAGTACAGGTGTATAGCCTGGGCACTGAAGCATAAAAAAGTAACTGGGCTGGCGTCATCAGTTTTAAAATTCATTGAAGGCAACAGATTTCTCCATGGCTGCCTGTTTTGGACAGTTTTTTTCCAATCTGAATTTATCTGCACTTGCCAAAAATGCATTGTTTATTTTTAAATATAAAAATGTATTCTGGTAAGTGAGTTAAAATGAAAAAGAAAAAGTATAAAAATACAAGTTCATGAATCTACATTAATAGAAGGATGAGTGTCTGTGTGTATGTTCGATTGCTATGTCTCTGTCATGCCCAAAAGATTGCACATCACACATATTTTTAGTAATAAAATGCATTATATTTGTCATTCCAACAGATGGTGCAACACAAACATTAACACTGCTTTCACCAATCCCATACCAAATGGCATATAACAGAGACATATGCATTGCATGGTGCACTGCAATTTTTAACAGTGAGGTCAAATTGAATGATACTCTGGTATTTGACATTACGTAATTTAAAAATAATGTAGATGGAGGGTTGTTTTTTTCATGATACATTATGCACTTGTGAGGCTTGGTTGAAATTTTTTTTTATTAATAATTAGCCATGGT
The DNA here is from genome assembly GCF_900747795.2 of Erpetoichthys calabaricus. Lineage (NCBI taxonomy): Eukaryota > Metazoa > Chordata > Cladistia > Polypteriformes > Polypteridae > Erpetoichthys > Erpetoichthys calabaricus. The sequence goes on from NC_041396.2 coordinate 208,305,217, forward strand.
ACCTAATATGGACAGGTAGTAGAATAATTTAAAAATATATGCTATATCTTGCACTACATGTACTTTCAGTGACTTTCCCCCTTATTTACATGTGTGTGAAAGTGCTCCCTGCACTCCCTCTCTTGAACGCATTCCTGTAAACCTTTCTAACTAGATTCTTTCTTTATTCACAAGGCACCTTTCTTGCCTCCCATCTGGTTTTATACTAGCCATCTTTAAAGGCTACTCTCTAAGTGTGGCTCATACACCTTTACTTTTTCATGTGCATCTCACACTTGCATTTCCTCATTCGTTGCGGCACCAAGGCCAAACTTGACCAACTTGATTGCTCTGATGGTCTGGACACACAGACCTTAGTGTTTTATTTTATATAGTAGTAGACTCTGCTCAATAAATAAATTAGAGTGACAAGTCAGTAGCGTCTTTCCAAATAGCTTTAGTGGTGTAGTTTTCATCAATAAAATATGTTCACCACACCAGACTACTACAGACTCTTGCTTCAGACCCCATGTGGGACCCATGTGAAATTTGGAGCATTATGTTTTCTCACTTACTAATTTGGTCCACTATGAAGAAAAGCATTGTTTCAATAATGATTCAGTCTGGGGGAACTTTTTAATCTGAGTTTCTTTATTGAGTTTCCTAAACATATTTTTAATTTTTCATTCTACAAATTATTTCTTTTTTTGGGGAGGTATAAGGCATAGAGGGTGTCTTTCATAGGCTTACACATAGATGTAGATTATTTTTTCATTTTGTTTTATTACCTTCTGATTTGCACATATTTCATTTTGCTTGTTATGACAGGCAGATGCCAAGAACAAGGTATCCAAATAGGTTTGACATTTTGTTATCAGGATGTCTTGTTTATTTAAAGGCCAGAAAAACAAGAATGAAGAAAAATCAGTTGACAAAGTGTTTAACAATTGTTCTCACTCTCATGTGCAACCTTTAGTTATGTAGTCTGTACAACTGAGTCTCTTTGAGCTTTTTTTTTACGTATTGGACTAGTTTTCCTGGGATTTGCGTCCTTGTTAATCCTTGGACAATTATGACAGATTTCCTTTCTTAACTTGAAAGTAAGTTCCCTTTTTATCTTTCTCTGATTCTCTCTCCCTCTCCAGGTTCACCTGAGCAGTAGTGGTATCCTCATTCAGAGGAACATTACTGGAAAACGCAATACCCAAATATTATATGATATCATCTACTGTTAAATTCTGCTCCGTACTTCTAAAATTTTTATATATTTATTTACTTCTAAAAAAACTTTTTATTTTATACTGTATTGAGGATTTGTTCTGTTCTGTGTATTGACCCCCTTCTTTGACACCTACTGCACGCCCAACCTACCTGGAAAGGGGTCTCTCTTTGAACTGCCTTTCCCAAGGTTTCTTCCATTTTTTCCCTACAAGGGTTTTTTTTTTGGGAGTTTTTCCTTGTCTTCTTAGAGAGTCAAGGCTGGGGGGCTGTCAAGAGACAGTGCCTGTTAAAGCCCATTGCGGCACTTCCTGTGTGATTTTGGGCTATACAAAAATAAACTGTATTGTATTGTGTTGTATTGTTTTTCATGACGTATTCTGTTGTTGGATATCCAGTACTCCCCTGCAAGAAAACAGAGCCAACTTTGAGGCATGTGAAATTTTTATTTGTACTTCCACAGGTTCTTTCAATTGCCAGAGCAGACCGTGAAAACATTAAATAAACTAAGTACACACAAAAAGAAACAAAAATGTTGGTGCCTGTTACTTAGTGCTATCCGTCATACTGTAGATTTAATTACAGCCTTTGCTCTGACTTTTCATGTCTCACATGCAGTCTACACTCAGCACCACCTTTCAATTTCAGTTGCCTGGAGACGTCAGTTATGCTATAATCATGTGATGCAATGGGGCATGCATTTAAGAATAAGCTGAGCTACACTCAGGGTTAATTCACTGAGTCCTCTGAGTTTGTTTACAACTGAAAGGGAATTCCAGACATCTCAAAATACATTAGCAGTATCTCAGAATGTATTAAAATACAGAAGAAGTCATTCCAAGACTAATTAAAATGACTTTCAGATATGTGAAAAACTCAATTACATTTTAAGATTTGTGAAATCCATTTCTAAATAACACTAAATGATTGTAAAAGTGTTGCATATACTACAGTGTATATAACAGCAATATATAATTTAAGATACAGTATGAACTCTGTCATATATAACACCACTTGTGTATCTTGAAGTACTGAATTTACGATCAGTTTGCAATCTTATGTCTAATGTTCTAACTGCTTGAAAAAGCTATTTACAGTCATTCTGTTTTAATTTGAAACACAAATTTATCTGAGAGTCTGTGCATGTGTAAAGTCTGACACAAGCAAAAAGTAAACTTTTTCAAACTGATGCTTTTTTTCACTTTTACTTACATTGTACAGCTGTTTCAAATAAAATGTGGGTAGGCCGCCGTAATGAAAAAATATATTCAAAGTTGCTTAAGCCACAACAAAAACTGAATTTGAATAGATTCTGTTAAGAAGATATGTAGTGAAGCTGCTGTTAATTAAGCAATAACATTCCCCATCACACAAAATCTCAGCAAACCAAGGTAGCTAAAATTCCATTTGTTACTTTGCCAAAATATTGCCACATTTTTTTTTTAAACTTTACATTGAGCATTCCTTTCTCTAATATGATCCATATGTCTGTGTTTTGAATGCCCTCCATTTCTTAGTACAAATAAAAATGGCACTTTGTTAAATTACTGTATACTTTACAGTTAAATTATATTTTGCTAGCAATTATAATTTAATATGAAGTTTGCACTTAATGGCAGACCTTGTGGTCATTAGGGGATTTCTTGCAGTTAGAGTTAAACCCGGAATACAAATAGTGTTTAATTATAATAAAATAAACATCGTCAGTCAATGGCCATTTGAATTTAAATTTAAGTTGGAGTTGTGACTGCTGCAGGTGGGCTATCTCTCAAACAAAATGGTTTATTTAACCTGTGGATGCACCAATCTGAATCCACACACCCAAGTGAAGACAGATGCTGCTGGGAGTCACTCCCCCCATCAAAAGTAGATTTTAAACATTTTTCCTTTAATACGGTTCTGTCAAATTAAAAGTGGTACTCTGCAGTTACAGTGCTGAAAGTTTTACTATGGCACTGAAAATTAGTGTTTTAAGGAAATAAAGTAAATCAGCATTTTAAGAAATGAAGCATATCCAGCACATTTATGAAAGTCAGCTCCGTCAAGGTCAGTTAAATAAAATGGCAGGAATTTGTAGCAAATGGGACAGCTCAGTGATTGAAAATAAAGTTATTTGACAGTATTTTTTTTAAATACCCTAAACCTCAATTAAGACTTCTGTTGTTTATGTTTATACATTATATTTGAGAAAAAGTATTTTGTTTCCCGCAGCTAACTTTCTAGCCATGTAACCCTACAGCCAGTGAAATGTATGTGCTCTATAATTGAAGTTAGACCTTTGCTCGTCAATAAACGTTTCTAAAAACTTTTCTTATTTTCAAATAATATTTTTCTTTAAGGGTCTTTCTGGAGGATAATCCAAATCATGAGCTAATGATGAAACACACAGGTTGGTAGACTGATCGTCAAAACTAATACAACACAAAACTTTGACACAATGGTGTGACTAAAATAATGATAACTATACAGAATAGTGAAAAGTAAAAATTAACAACTTGCTGAAACAATGTTAAAACAATATAAATAAATTAAAAAGACATTTCTGAGAATGTGTGCATGAATGGGCAGTATGATGGACGGGGGACCCATCCATGGCTGCCGTGCAAGGCCCTGACCCTCAGTGGGATTATGTGATTTGCTGCAAGGTGTGAAAAAGTTTCCTTTTCAACCTGTAATTTTAAATCATCTTTCATATCCACCTTTTTTCAGCTTATGGCACTGGAAGAAAAATCCAAACAAACATGAAGAAAACATAGAATCTCTACACAGTCAATAACCTGGCTAGAATTTGAGGACTTTAAAGTTGGGAGGCAGTAATGCAACCATGTCCTCCACTGTGTCATCGATCTTGCAATTTACACACTTCAATAGATTTATAGCACCACTTAAAGACATGGCGATGCTCGTTTTTATAATACTTGAGTGAAATCTAACGAATAGAGTGGCTTCCAAGTATATAGCTAGACAAAAAAGCAAGCAATTTAATAATGTAATCTCCTTCCATGATTCAAACCAAAATAAGTTTACCACATGAAATGTAATTTTTAAGGAATTTTAGCATTGTGTTTTTTTTTATTTATTAAATACTAGGTGTTCTTCCTGGCATTGCCTGGAAGAGTGATAACATGCACATTACATGCATAAAATAAAAGTAAAACACCAAATCTGCTTGAAGCACAAGCAGCAACAGAAGTGAAGCACAGCATTGTCTTACATATGCATGGAATGACTGACAGCACCAGACGAGGATAATTGAGAACTTATCTGAAGCAAAAAAAATAACCGAAATCTGTCAGTAAAGAAAAGTTGCAATGGGTGTAAAAGGTGATTTCTGACTAGGGGAAGAAACCAACAGTGCAATGTCAGTCTCCCAGCTGGTAAAGAAAGCTTGAACACGATGGTCTCACAGCGAACCAGCTGAACTAGAAAGGCCCAGAAGTGACAGCTGACACATAGATAAAGTGAACTCTACCACTCAACTAAACATAAGTGTAATTTGCTCTCTGCCTGTCCATAGGTAAGTTATATGTTGTGTGTCCTGCGTTATGTACAGTTTGTGATTTCCGGCCAAAAATACAGACACCTTCACTTGACAAAAATCTATAGTTAACTTAGAGTTGGTCAGGAAAATACTGCTTTGGAAAAACTGTGTTAGCAATCAGGCAGCAATGAGGCAAACTGAAAAGTGGATTGACTTGATTTGCTTAGACAATTTGCCCATTTCTGATTCAGCCTCACACTCTCTAGGCCCTGTTGTAGTCAGTGCATGGCTGAAATCAGCAGCACCAAATCAGCCAGAAGGTGAGCAGATAACAGTGAGACAGGGGTCTAAAAAGTCAAAATTTAGTCCCTCAAAACTCCAATTCGGACCCAGCACAGATACTCTGCACTCAGCAGCACCTCTGTTGAGGCTGAGAACAAACTGCTCATAATTGGTGACTCTATAGTATGCAGTTTTAGAATTGTATTATTAAATGCCTCCCAGAGATGAAGGTATTTGACATATAAGCTAAATTAACTTTCTGACTGGAGAAGGATCTACCTTTTTGTTGACTAATAATATCACCACTTTACAGCAGTCTGATCTATTAGAAATGAAATTCATATCATTATGCACCAAAGCTAAAAGAAAATGTCAGAATTTAATTTTGTCTGGCCAGTTACCAAAATTATATGTAAAGGATGTGATTTATAGCAGATTGTGTTCCTTTAACTACTTGTTAGAGATCTGGGGCCTCATGCATAACGCCGTGCATAGAATTCACATAAAAACATTGTGTACGGAAAAAAGTTGAAATGTACGTACGCACAACTTCCATGCACTTCCGCTACATTAATCCCGGTCTGCATGAAATGTAAAGCTTGTGCACACGCCTGCCTCCCCTCCCAGACTCCTCCCAAGATTACGCCTCTTTGAATATGTAAATCAATATAACTATTCCTTTAAGTTCAGCGTTCTGTAAAAAGACAATGGCAAAAGCATGGGGGAAAAAAAGAATTTCAGCGAATGCCAAATGGAGGCAATGAAAAACATAATTTTTGTTGGTTTAAGCAGTTGTATAAACAATAAAAAGAAGTTGACCAAAAGTTCAAGTTCAGAAAATTGCACAATGCCCAAAATAAAAAACAAGTGGTCAGATATCAAAGTCGACATGAAAAGGCAAGTCGCAGCCTACTGTCTGAGTGTCATATAGAAGCTTATTAGGGTACAGAGAAAAGAAAAAAAATATGAACACAGTGGGAAAAAAATGAAGTTGAAATGTCAACTTTTATCTCAAAATTTCCACTTTAATTATGTAGTTTATTTTGTCATTAAAGCGGAATGTCATAAACTTAATCTTAAAATCTTTTAAACTACTCAAATCCCATCTTAACTAAAGTAGCACGTTAAATGCTTCGTATTCTATGTGTTCTTTTATGTACTCTGTGTGTGAATCACTACTTGCCTCTTAAACGGGTTTTCTCTTACGCTGACAGGACACAGAATCCATTACATTCATGATATTACAGCTCTCTGAACAATTTAAATACTAAGATGTATACTTGATATCACTTTCATGATGAAATGAACTAAAGGATGTATTAAACATGGAGTCACAGTGGTGCAATGGTAGCAATGAGCTGGTGTCACGTCCAGAGATTGTTCATGTCTCCTGCAAGATGCTTGCTGCGCCATGCACAACCCTCGATGAAATAATTTATTGCAGCAGTACTGTCTCTTTCAAACATACTAACCCCTAATTCCTGTCCTTCCTTTTCTTTCTCCAAATAACCAATCACCACACAATCATCTCTTTAATAAATGTCAAGCCATCTGTAAGCTTGGAATGCCGATTCTTCAAAACTTTTAAGGAACACTGAAATATCTTCGTAGTACATGTTTAATTATTCCATCCATCTATCCATCCGGGGTCGTGTCAGACCCAGCAAACATACAGCGAGAGGCAGGAACAATCCCTGAATGGGGTGCCAGCTCGTCGCTACAGCTGTCCACTGTATCCATACGTTTAATTATGGTATACATTATTTAAATGAAGTTAAACATTTCTGTATAATGTGATACATATAATTTACAGAATTTCATCTTAAAAGTGATATCAAGAGCTTCAAAAAGATAGGACCTGGAAATCTAAATCGACTTAGAAGCCAGTCGTCATCATCTGAAAATAAGCGCTATCTTCTGTTGAATTGAATTGAATTCCTTTACTGTTATTGTATGGTACAATGAAATTCAATATGCAAATCCTCCATAAACTTACTTTCCTATAAAACGGTAAAATAACAGCAACAAAAACAATAATAATAATACGATAAAAATAATGAAAAATATACAATATGAAAGCATAAGTGGCTCAGGTTGTGCAATATTATAACTGTAGTGCAAGTTTACAGTGAGGTAATTGTACTTATATGTACAAATAGTTCTACCAGGAGCACTGATGGACTGATAGAGTGTGTTTAGAGCTCTTGGGATGAAACTGTTTCTGAACCATGAGGTCCGTTACAGGAAAGGCTCTGAAGCGTTTGCCGAATAGGAGCAGTTCAAATAGACGGTGCGCATGGTTGAGGCAGCATGTGCTAGATGCTGTATCCCGATAATCCTCTTTCCGATCAGCTGCTGTAGAGCTGTGATTCCACACTCAGATACAGTGGATTAAAACACTCAGTGGTACACTGAGAGTAACAACACTAAAGCAGCTATAGTATTTGGAATAGATTGGCCATTCCGTGCACCATTATATGGCTACAGGTTGATTACAATCAGATGCCTTAAACTAAAAAACAATCTGTGGCTAATGTCAGTGTATTTGATAAAGCCACGTCAGGGATGTGAATCTGAAAATAAAGGGAAGCCACCCAGGAAAAGTAGCACAGCTTTCACGCTGGGTGTCCCCAGCTTGCAAAACCGAGCTGAAAACTTGTGTACGCTATGGTTTGAGCTGGCATGAGAATGTGCATAGCTTTATGCCAAGTTTAATTTTTATACATCAGGATGTGAGTGTGGGAATGGGCGTATGCAACATTTTTGTGCATACGCACCATTTATACATGAGACCCCTTGTGTGCAAACAATAGCATAGCCTTTGTGAAAAATTAGGATGATTGGGATGGATTTTTCAAGAGAGATGTTCTTCATCCTAATGAGAGTGAATCTTTTGTTTTATCTCCAAATATTGCAGCAAAACTGTCTGGCTGACTGATCATAGCTCCATTCAGGACGCAGCTTGTGATCTTAAATCACAGGCTGTTGTTACCCCACCTCTCACTATGCTGTAGCTGCTACCCAGAATCCCTATTGTGGGGCATCTTATAAACTCAATCTTGAAGTAAAATCTAAATAGTTTGATCACCAAACAATTAAGAGCATAATTATTCCAAAAGTTAAAATCACCTCCTCCATTAGAGGTACCTGTATTAATAGCTTAAATCAAATTAAAACAAACAATAAAATAAATTTTAAAAACACAAGGACAGAAACATCTTTGCAGTTTAAAAATCTGCTTACTAAACATTCCCTCTTTTGGAAATAAAGCTACATTAGTAAGCGATATTATATAAGTACAAAATCTGATTTATGTCTTCTCTCTGAAATAATGCATGGTAAATCTGGCACTGTTTCCTTAACTGAGGCATTGCTAAATGGTTATACGTTACTTCATAAATCATAAAAAAAAATACTGGTTGAGGAGGTGGCCTTGGGATAATTCTGTGTAATGAACCATTTAGGTGAATTTACATTCTTTGAAGGACTTGCATTAGATACATAATTATAGTACTAGTCTACAGACAACCAGGGCCATATTCCTTGTTCATGACCAATTGTGATCGCATAGTATTGATAGGGGACTTTAATATACACATTGATGTGGGAACTGACACTTTCAGCAAATGTTTTACTTATGACTTAAACTTAATAGGCTTTGCTGGATTGTCAAGTGCCTGGCTAATAGTCATAGCCACACATTAGATCTACTTATTACTTAAGTAGTTTAGATTCAAAATTTAAATATTACTCCATTAAATTATTTCTGATTACTAATTAATTACATTTAATTTGGTTTTCCCTTACAAATACAGTTGCAGATTAAAACAAGGAGAGTGACTTTGAAAGAGGCTTTGCATATACCTGTAGCAGCCCGCCAAAAAAAGTAATTAAAGTGTATAGAATCTCACCATGGTTTAATGACCGCACTCAAGCACTTAAATTAGAATGCCAAAAACTGAAATGTAGATGGAAAGCAATGAAGCTGCATGTTTTCCAAATTGCATTGACAGTGTTAAAAATATATAAAAAGCAATCTTTACAGTCTGCTATAGGACTACTATTCTAGATTAATAGATAATAATAATAATAATTCTCATGGACTGCTGAGAACAGTATCTAATTTAATAAACAGACATTAGCAGTGCAAACTTTATGAACTTCTTTAATGAGAAAATAAGCAATATAGAATTCCAGATTACAGTATCACCTTAATCCTAGTTCATCAAACCCTGTCTCTCCTTGCACACACTAGTTTAGAATTTTTAATTTTGTAATAGAATAAAAAATCATAGCTTTAATTTCTAAAATTAAACTTACTACTTGTTTCTTAGACTCAGTCCTAACAAACTAGCAAAAAGTTAAATAGATGTTTTTGCAACAGCCATTCTTAGCATTATCAGTAGTTCATTACTAAATTAAGTAGTTCCAGATACTCTAAAAGAGTCAGTTATCAGACCATTACTTAAAAACAAGAGCTAGACCCATATATACCTAACAATTATTGACCAATTTCAAACCAATTTCTCTCAAAAATACTTGAAAAAGTAGTTGTTACTCAGCTACAGTCTCTCTGTACACATCACAATTTATCTGAGAAATTGCAGTCTGGGTTTAGAACCAGACATAGTACAGAACCTGCACTAAACCATGTTTTAAACATTATTCTAATATCCTCTAATGAAGGAAAAAACACAATAATCATGTTGATTGATTTAAGCACAGCATTTGATATCACTGACCGTTCTATTTTATTAAACAGACTGGAAAATTACATTAGGCTCACAGGCAATAATCTTGCCTTGTTTAGTTCTTATTTATCAAATTGATTCCAGCACATACTGAAATGTGCTGACAGTACTCCTTTTTTTACTCAGAAGTTAAATATGGTGTCCTGCAGGGCTCATTACTGGGGATCTTCACTGTTTTCACTTTACATGCTTCTATAGGAAACTATCATTAGAAAACTTAACATTAATTTTCACTCATATGCAGATGACACCAAGTTATACCATTCTTTTAGACCATTTCTCTGATGATGTCCTTATTTAGTTATGTCAGTAAGTTAAAGGATTAGATGGATGAGAACTATGTGTCTCAGATTACAGAAAAAAACAGAATTGCTACTTATTGGGTGGAGTAATGCTAACCATTAGTTTATTTTTAATGAATCAGGGTACAATTTAGGCATTTTCTTGTTTAAAACACACATTACAACACCCTCTTAAACATGTTCTTTCCCATCTTAAAATGCTGGAAAATTAAGGAATTTTCTAATTATGCAGATATTAATTAAGATATTAATTTATGCATGAATTCCTCTATTGTTGAGGCAGCTGACCGGAGCTGTGGCCGTAAGGTGGTCGGTGCCTGTCGTGGCGGCAATCCCCGAACCCGCTGGTGGACACCGGCGGTGAAGGATGCCGTCAAGCTGAAGAAGGAGTCCTACAGGACCCTTTTGTCCTGTGGGACCCCGGAGGCAGCTGATAGGTACCGGCAGGCCAAGCGGAATGCGGCTTTGGTGGTTGCTGAGGCAAAAACTCGGGCGTGGGAGGAGTTTGGGGAGGCCATGGAGAATGACTTTCGGACGGCTTCGAGGAGATTCTGGTCCACCATCCGGCGTCTCAGGAAGGGGAAGCAGTGCAGTGTCAACACTGTATATGGTGGGGATGGTGCGCTGCTGACCTCGACTCGGGACGTTGTGGGTCGGTGGGGGGAATACTTCGAAGACCTCCTCAATCCCATTAACATGCCTTCCAATGAGGAAGCAGAGCCTGGGGACTCAGAGGTGGGCTCCCCCATCTCTGGGACTGAGGTCACCGAGGTGGTCAAAAAACTCCTTGGTGGCAGGGCCCCGGGGGTGGATGAGATACGCCCGGAGTTCCTCAAGGCTCTGGATGTTGTAGGACTGTCTTGGCTGACACGCCTCTGCAACATCGCATGGACATCAGGGACAGTGCCTCTGGATTGGCAGACCGGGGTGGTGGTCCCCCTCTTTAAGAAGGGGGATCGGAGGGTGTGTTCCAACTACAGAGGGATCACACTCCTCAGCCTCCCTGGAAAAGTCTATTCAGGGGTCCTGGAGAGGAGGGTCCGTCGGATAGTCGAGCCTCGGATTCAGGAGGAACAGTGTGGTTTTCGTCCTGGTCGCGGAACAGTGGACCAGCTCTACACCCTTAGCAGAGTCCTGGAGGGTGCATGGGAGTTCGCCCAACCAGTCTACATGTGTTTTGTGGACTTAGAAAAGGCATTCGACCGTGTCCCTCGGGGAATCCTGTGGGGGGTACTCCGAGAGTATGGGGTACCGGCCCCCCTGATAAGGGCTGTTCAGTCCCTGTACGATCAGTGCCAGAGCTTGGTCCGCATTGCCGGCAGTAAGTCGAACCCGTTTCCAGTGAGAGTTGGACTCCGCCAGGGCTGCCCTTTGTCACCGATTCTGTTCATAACTTTTATGGACAGAATTTCTAGGCGCAGCCAGGGTGTTGAGGGGGTCCGGTTTGGTGGGTTTAGGATTGGGTCACTGCTTTTTGCAGATGATGTTGTCCTGTTTGCTTCATCAGGCCGTGATCTTCAGCTCTCTCTGGATCGGTTCGCAGCCGAGTGTGAAGCGGCTGGGATGAGAATCGGCACCTCCAAATCCGAGACCATGGTCCTCAACCGGAAAAGGGTGGAGTGCCCTCTCAGGGTTGGTAGCGAGATCCTGCCCCAAGTGGAGGAGTTCAAGTATCTCGGGGTCTTGTTCACGAGTGAGGGAAGAATGGAGCGTGAGATCGACAGGCGGATCGGTGCGGCATCCGCAGTAATGCGGGCGTTGCATCGGTCTGTCGTGGTGAAAAAGGAGCTGAGCCGCAAGGCGAAGCTCTCAATTTACCAGTCGATCTATGTTCCTACCCTCACCTATGGTCATGAGCTATGGGTAGTGACCGAAAGAACGAGATCGCGAATACAAGCGGCTGAAATGAGTTTCCTCCGCAGGGTGTCTGGGCTTTCCCTTAAAGATAGGGTGAGAAGCTCAGTCATCCGGGAGGGGCTCAGAGTAGAGCCGCTGCTCCTCCGCATCGAGAGGAGTCAGATGAGGTGGCTCGGGCATCTGATCAGGATGCCTCCTGGACGCCTCCCTGGTGAGGTGTTCCAGGCACGTCCAACCGGGAGGAGACCCCAGGGAAGACCCAGGACACGCTGGAGGGACTATGTCTCTCGACTGGCCTGGGAACGCCTTGGGATTCTCCCGGAAGAGCTAGAAGAAGTGGCCGGGGAGAGGGAAGTCTGGGCATCTCTGCTCAAGCTGCTGCCCCCGCGACCCGACCTCGGATAAGCGGGAGACAATGGATGGATGGATGGATGAATTTCTAGTCAGACTCATCATTAGAGACTCAAAAACTAGTTCTATATATATGGACTCTATTTCTCTATTAATTATTTATCTATCTTATGTGTGTGCATTATTTATTCTGTTGTTTATTCATTATTTTTCTTATGTAATTTTAGTTTGCTTTTCTATTTTTACAACTCTTTCTTTGACATTTTGTAAAGCACTTTGAGCTACATGCAGTGTATAAGAATGTGCTATAGAAATAAATATTGTTGTAGTAGGATTGACAGCAGCAATGTGTTATTCACTAGATGTTCAAATCATTATTTATGAAGATTTCATTTAATTCAAAATGCTGCCTAAAGAATTATTACAAGAACCAGAAACTATGAACACATAACTCCAATTCTTATGTCATTGTACACGCTCCCAGTTAAGTCTTACGGCCAATTTCAAAATTCTCCTCTTAGCATAAAAAGCCTTAAATGGCCAAGACCCTGCTTACTTATCTGAATTCATCATTACTTCCAAACCAAAGTGCACATTAAGATCTCAGGATGCCAGTGTACTTATGAGTCCACATATTAATAAAACAACAGTGGAAAGTCGAGGTTTTAGTTAAATGGCCCCAAAAGTGTGAAATGATCTGTATGCTTCTCTAGGAGATGCCCCTTCAGTCTTATCTTTTAAATCCAGGCTGAAGACTCACTACTTTAATCTAGCATACCCTGACTAGAGCTGATGATAAGTTGTGCATACTGCATTTCCGTCTGTTAGTTATTTTTACAAAAATATAAGTAATACAATATTTAAAAATTATAATTAACCTTCCTTTATTCTGTTTCTCTTTTTGGTACCTTGATATGGCACTTGGTACCACTGCTCTACTTTCAAGCTACTCTCCTGCCTATGGAAAAGTCATCTCAGATAAAGTAGCATTAGAACAACCAGATGGAAAGATTCTCTCATTATATTAGACAGCCCATCACAGACTCTACTACTGAACGCCCAGACTAGTTTGGCCAGTGACTCCAGGACAGTGACTGTGCCGGTCTTGCTCTTTTGATTTTCTCTCTTACAATTTTCATATCCTCGGTTGTCAAATGACCATACTGCTTCAATTAAATAATAGACAGATATTGTTGTCTTCCAGTTTTGTTAACCAGTTTCCTTTTTGTTTTCTGTGTGTTTTAACAAATTTGTATCTTTCTTCGTAGCTATTCCTTCTAATTCAGTATTTAGTAATTAATATAATGTATACATATTGCATAATGTATACATACAATTGCATATTACCTGAGAGTTTATTGACAGTGGTCTGTGCCAGTACTCTGTAAAGACTGCTATACAAAAATAAGATGTTTTATATTGTATCTGACACTTATGACCACCTAATGGAAGCAGAAAGACATGTTTTTTTGTATTATTTAACAGCTAATGTTTCAGAGCTTATTATGCTTTTGTGAAAATTTACTGTTAAACTAAGTGTAAGATTTAGAGAAATAGATGTAATTTTGTAGAAAAAACACACTGTAGAACAGTAATAATAATTATCTCAATATTTCAGTAATATTATTCAAATGTAAAGTACAACTTGATTGCTGAGAGACAAACGACGGTCAAGCTACATTCATATTCTACTCCTCTGTGAACAAGTGCTCCTTGTGGATTCTTACTAGGAGGATCCTACCTCACCAACTCAATCCCACCATCTCTAAAACACTTGTATTAACTCCAGCTCAAGCTCTGATCTCATCACAAATGTGTCATTTGCTTGCTTATTATTTACCTTAAACAAAAACAGAGTATGGTCTTTTTTGTTCGGCATAAAATAGCATTCAGAAAAGAGAGAACAGATTTTTGATACAATCAACTGTTAAAAGATTTTTTGAGCAGCAATATAAAAATCTAATTTTTCTTCAACTTATTTAAATATTTAAAAATTACTGTGAACAATATAAAAATGATTTTACACAATCATTTCTATACTTTTTGAAGTAAAAATCCCATTAATATCTTGTTGTGTTCTGGACATATTGGGATTAGAAACTGCAAAGGTCCAGCAAAAATAATGTTATATAGAATTTTTTCTTTTACTCTCAGCAAGTATTTTTAAATAGATTAACTTGTTTAACATTCATAAGTATTGTACGATAAATAACATGCAGTGTATATTTTTCTTAAGTAGTCTAAAACTCAGCGTTATGTAAGTGTAAATTAAAATGTGAAGTACTCCTGAAAGTGTTTTATGGCTCTCTAAAGTAATAATGAATGCTGATAAGACCACTGGTAGTTTTACAGGCTAATTTAAGAATACTTCATATTTATGGAAATTGTACTCTGCATAACTAAGTACTGCATCTAAAGAACTGGCACGATACCAAAAAATAGCCAGAAAACTAAAAGTGGAAATGCTGATGTACTGATGCAATACATTCATTCATAAGAAAAAGTTTTAAATCACCCCCATTTAATTTATTTTACAGAGTTGATTTTTGACTATCTGTGACAACTTTTTATCTATCCATTTACTGAATATTAAGGTAGTGAGGTCCTGACATTCAGAAACCAACCAGCCCTGGGCAACTAGTCCATGAAGGACATTTCAGCAGAGGTATATTTTAGTTTAGAGCAACTGCAAACAATGTTTAAAATATGAACGACATTTTAAAAGGCAACATTTTCAAACAGGGCATTTAAAGCTTTGCTGTCATACATCTTTTAATTAGTCATTGCTTTGTAACAAAAACAAAACTTTTATTATGGTCTTGCCATACAGGAACAAGTGTTTAATGATGAAAATAATAATGAGAAAAAGTAGCAGGATAATGCACATTTATACTTATAACAGTTTCTTCTTCTGTGCAATTTGAATAAATGAATGCTTTAAATACATATACAAAAAAAACTATAAACTTTCTATATATAACTTTTGCAGAAAAATACTTTATTAAGTATTTGTAAGATACTACAATTCAAAATGTAATTTATGGTAGACATAATTGTTTAATACTGATTTCAATTAAATAATGTTCTTTGGACATACGGGATAACAAGCTGTCATTTCTTGCAGTTTTTTAACAGTATTTTCTTATGAAATCACTTATAAGGGTCTTCTTCTTCGCTGGATCTTGCATTACACTACACCCTGTACAGGTAACTGTAGTGGTAGATTTGTCATGTTTACTAATATAATAATTTAAAAAGTGTATAACTGTTTTGAGTAAACTGGTTGTTTGGATGCTGTTGAGGAACAAAGCTTACTCTTGTCCTTAGGCTTTAAGGTTTCTCTGATGTTTTATATGAATGAACTTCAAATAAAATTCAATGAAACTAACACTGATATGGCAATAAAGCATTTGGTATCACTACCCATATTCAACATTACCATTATCCGTTGGCAGAGCCTTATATTAATATTTTAGCATATACTGTATTTCTTATAAACTGGTACAAAATATTTCCATGTACAATGTCAGAGAGTTCTTCCTATTGTTTTAAATTTTCAAGTAATTCAATATGCACTCAGACAAATATAATGTGCTTATAATTTTGAAATATACATTTTATGGATAATTCAATATACCAAAGAGTTTTTGGTGCCAAAAAGATACCTACATTATCCTAGACAGAATAACTTTCATTTCTCTTACGCGCGGACAGTTTTTCAAATTCTGTTTATACAAGATCTGGTCCTTGCGCCTAATACGGTAATGAGACAGATTTGATTTTAGAGACTCATTTCATCTTTCTAGACTGTTCTGTCTTGAACATGATTTACTCTGCAAGATTTATTATTTATATTAAAGTAAAACATCAAAATGTGGAGCTTTCTGCCTGTAAACAACGTTTGCTTCCACGTAATGCAGTTAGCCAAACATGGTGTTGCTCATCAAAATGAAATGGGATGCAGCTGGTTTGAAATTCAGAAATAAAAATTATTAAAATATAACTGTTTATTGTCAATCAATTTGATGACACAATTTAAGTTATGCCATTTCATGTTTTATTCATGCTTCACTAGCATTTTAAATGGTGTATTTCTTTGAAACAAAATAAAGATTATATGCACAATTTAAATTTCTTGGTAAAATTGAATCTCTGAAAAAAATGCTTATGGACTCCATCAAACTTTTTTTCGGGCCTCATACAAAATGTGCATAACACTATATGCAATAATATAATATATTTCCAGCAGCAGTCCCAAAATATTTGCTTGTGAAACTGGGGTGGTAATATTATAGTATTGTTCTATGCGTCTTTGTTAATTCTCCAGAGAATTACTCAATTTGTTATACACTAGCTACGTGAATGCTTTATAGACTTTTTTGATAACAAAAGAACACTGTACGTTTTTGAGACCACTTTTTAACTCAATCCATCTCCAGCATGCAGTACAAAATGATGCCACAGTATGAAAATCAGCAAATCACGTCCAACCCTTACAGCAAACAATTCTGATATAAAAAATTGATAGTTTGTGTTTTTCCTCATACAAGTTGTTCAGTGTGGCAAGATATGTTTTGATTTATATCAGCAAGATAGTAAGCTTTACTTAAGGGTAGGCACACATTTGATATCTATTATCCAAAAAATATTAATGGCTTCTGCTCTCTTGTCCTTGTAAGTAAATATGTTCTATTTTATGAATAAATAAGTCTGTGGTAATAGGTAGTGCATTTAATTACAGAGCTTTAAAACACTAAAATAGGATTATTCTGCTGTGGTCTATGGATGTTCAAATATTTTGCACTATATTGTATAAGAAGACAGACAGTCCATTGGCCTCGGTCAGGAACACTTATTTCAAAGGACCATAAGCTTTGTATTTTGTTTCCAGGCAAGTCAAAAGGTCTTATCTCATGTTAACATTATTGTTCCTGTATTTCTACATTTCTAAATTCTATTTAACTTACCAAACTTACGTTTCCTAATGTTTTTCTACAAGACAACATTTTTAATATAATAAATTTATATGAACATGATTTTGTATATTTATGGTAACATTTTATATTTGCAAATCTGAGTAAGACCTCCAGGTCTATTCTCAAATAAGAATGCTACTAAAGAAGAAATTGAAATGAATATATTAATTTTATTATTTATGTACTCTGCAAATCCAAATAGATGCTTCTGATTGTAAACACGTGCTATGACTTCAAGTTTGTCTTTAACATATGAAATATATAATTTAAGTATAAAAGGGATTTACTTTTCAAATAAGCACAATAGTGTGATTTGTTTAATTTTCTCAGTACAAAACATGGGAACACAGCACCTGTTGCTGTTCATTTTCAAAATGCATCCCAAACCAAAAGTAAGACGGGAGGTGAACTCACAGTGACATCTACTGGTACAAACTGTGCTCAAAAGAAAAAACGGTGGAAACTCAATAGCTTTGTGTAAAATGACAGAAATGACAATCATTGGAGAATGTAAAAAATTAAATCTTTTGTCTTTGAAGATATATTATCATTTTGATCCCACAAATGTTCAAGTAAGTATAAAACATTCTGAAAAACATATTCAGCAACTTACATTAGAAGATAAATTGACAGAGATGTATAATAGTGCAAAATAACAGGATGCAAATGTATGGTTTAGGTTTCATATTTATGTTACAGAAACTGTTTACCATAAGAACAGTTTATTTGTGTGTGCATAATTCATTTTTAAAGAGTACGAAATAAAGTAACATGGCACCCAAAAAAAATTTTTATATGTTACTTATCCTAGGTGTTTTGTAGTGATATCTGAGAAAAAATTTTAATCTCATGTTTTCATGGAGAGCGAAGAATGATGAGCCATGGTAATCAGCTGTACCACATCAAACAGCAGCCAAATACTCCACTTAAAAAGAAAACACTCATGTTACATAATTCACATAACTGAGTTTCAAATCAAAATCTCAATTCCATCCTTGTGTTTCCTGCTTATGTCCAGCAATGATTTTTCTTTAAGTATTTATTAACAATTAGCCACAGTATCTGTTGCAGACAGGTAATAGAATAGTAAAAAAATATTTGTTTTCTCATGCCCTACGTGTACCTTCAGTGCCTTTCCTTCATATTTGCGAGTGTGTGAATGCCTCTTCCCTGGCTCCTGTAGAGCCTGCATTTCAAACTCTTTCAATATTGCAAGGCCCTTTCTCGCCCTGTGTCTGGTGCTATACTTGCTATCTTTGAAGGGTGACACTGTCTGTGTGGCTCATATGCATTTACTCTTCTTCATGCTTGTCACACTCGCACTTGCTCATTTGTTACATCACCAAAGCCAACTGGCCAATCAGATTGCTCAGGGAGACTGGACAAACAGACCATTTTATTATATATTAGACATTTCAGCAAAGAAATACTTGCATTATGCATGTTATGAGCATATGACTGGATAACTGACATGTGAATTATGTGACACTTGTAATGTGATGGAGGTAGTCCTTGAGTGCTTAGGGCCTGTGCTGACCAACTTTGTACTGCCTGTTCTGTCTGTTCCTAAAGCTCCATAAAGTAGCACTGCTGTGGAAAACATCCTGAATTGTTCCAGTTCTAAAGAAGGCAGGTGGCACTGACCACAGACCAGTGGCTCCTTTGCCCAGTGTCATGAATACCTTCAACAGGCTGGGCTATTTGGACCAACTGCAGCTTGCCTGCCTGATAAAGATAGGAGTGAAAGATGCAATTATCTGTCTGCACCACAAGGCTTATTACCATCTGGGGAAAGTTGGCAGCACTGTGAGAATTATGTTTTTGATTTCTCCAGTGAATGTAATGCCATTCAGCCATCACTGTTAAGGGTTAAATTTAAGAATATGAAGATGGATGAGCCTGTGGTGTCCTGGATAATAGACAGTTTCCACAGTTTGTGAAGCTCATGGACTGTAATATGGATGTCAGCGACACTCAAGAGCCTAAAAAAAAAACAGAAAAAGAAAGGGAGGCCCACCAAAATTTATAAGACACACTCTTAACCTGCTGGAGGTAGTAGTAAAGGAGAGAATGAAAACCAAACTGATGGCCATTTTGAATAATGTTTCAAATCCTCTTTGACAAACTAGAATTGAGTATATTTGGCCATGAAATTAATTAGAATAAATTCAATAAACTCTACTTGGGTGGTTCTTCATACCCACCACAATTCTTCTTCTTCTTCTTTCGGCTGCTCCCATTAGGGGTTGCCACAGTGGATCATCTTTTTCCATATCTTCCTGTCCTCTGCATCTTGCACTGTTACACCCACCACCTGCATGTCCTCTCTCACCACAAGATGTCTTTATAATGCCTCACAGTTACTGCTTTCTTATTTTTATCCAAGTCAGAAGATTTACTTCTTTTTGTAATTCTTGTGTTTGTTTGAGGGGATTGTTTGTGTTGTTCATCATTATAATAATATTTCTGTATTTCTTGATGTCTTGTAAAAGCAAAAATTGCTTCCACTGACTTCCAATTCATGATGAGATTTGTATGCTTCAAAACACATTTAATGTATTTGAGCCATTAATCTCTTGCGCTTCACCCTCTGCTTTGAGTCGCTCTCAACGTCAATCTCTTGAATCTGGATCACAGCATAAGTGAGATGATTTCTTTCTGATAGGACTATCATTTAACTGCTGCAAACAAGCTCATCTTTGTGGACGTAACTTCTTGAGAGTACCAATCACTGTGCCCTCCATGTGAAATAGCAAAAATCAAGCTAAGACAATAACAGCCTGGAAGAGAGATGTCACTCATGAAATCCTTTGGTATGTACTCACTCACTTAAGCACTGTTACAAGTCAAAGTTGTTTTTGTTTACAAGTAAAGTTGTGATATAGTTATAACAGCAGTATTGTAAGAGCCGAGTTGAATGCTTAGCTGACATCACCAGGCAGTGCTCCAGTTTGCTTTGCTTACAGCCCTTCCATGCTCGAATAGTAAATGTAGTTCTCCTTTAGCTTACGCTGACAAGGAGTATTGCTTCTGAGATCCCTTCTTATCCAGATGTTGTGGATTTGAGGCTGACCACCTGCACCTGCCACAGTGCAAATCTGCGAATTGAGATGGCTCATGGTGAGAGTCCACCGCATTCCACTTTACACTTTACTCTGTGGACAAGTGTAGAGTGGTACAATGTGGTACGG
This sequence comes from Erpetoichthys calabaricus, assembly GCF_900747795.2. Classification (NCBI taxonomy): domain Eukaryota; kingdom Metazoa; phylum Chordata; class Cladistia; order Polypteriformes; family Polypteridae; genus Erpetoichthys; species Erpetoichthys calabaricus. The sequence goes on from NC_041396.2 coordinate 208,325,605, forward strand.
TGGGGGACTGCTGAAAGAGAGAGCTCTGCTGACATCACTGGGATGTTCTCTGCTTTGCATTACTCACAGCCTGTCCTTAATCGAGTTTTCCCTTAGCTAACACTGATAAGGAAAGCTGCTTCTGACAGCCCTTGTAATACAGACATCACATGTTCGCAGCTGACCACCAGCAGTTACCACAATGTAAATCTGAACTGAGATGGCTTGTCATGCAAGTCCACAGCAACATAATATTGTTTAACATGTGTAATAAAACATTGAACGCACTGTTTAAAGCATGTCCTCTAGTAGACCTTTTGATGGTTTGCTTGCTTGTTTCATTCCACGTTGATTCCAGTCTCACTTTTTTGCTAAAGTTTCCTTTGAAACTTTACTGAATAAAACTGGTAAAAAAAAATTCCAGTGCAGAGTGGTACCAGTAAATTGAAGAGACATAAAACTGTACAAAGAGCATTTTACAGTAAAGCGGTTGATTAGCTTTGTATACCCAGCTGCTAATTAAAAGCTTATATTTAGATTTATATACTTAACCACTATATGTAATGAAAAATGATAGTACATGTAAAGTTGTTAGTTATTACTTAGTGTACATGTGTTATAAATGTAATTCTTTGCCCGAAAAACAGTTGTGACTCACTTTTCATTTGCATAAAAACCCTGTTCCTTGTCATGACATTTTACTGTGCTGGTGCTCGCTGTTTTATTTCACTACTGGATTAACAACCACTTTATGTCTGCTGCTTTTTTTTTGATTCACATGGAAATATTATTGCCTTTGATACTGGATAGATTTTTTTTAATATACTGATAGGTCTATTATCATAGGGTAAAATGAGAAGATATATTTTTTAAATTTGGGTTTTGGGTGGCACAGTTATGTAATGGTTAGAATTATTGTTTTACAACTGCAGCATAATGTGTTAGAAATAAAGGTTGGTTGGGATCTGTATGGAGGTTACATGAAATCTTTGTGCCAATATAATTTTTTCTCTTGGTAATGTAGCTTTCTCCTACATCCTAAAGTGGTTAGGTTAGGTGAAGTGGTAACCTTTATTTTACCTCATATGATTTTGATAGAATGTGTCCTTGTGACCAGCCCCTGTGATGGACTGGTACTCTCTCCAGGAATGGTTTATGACTTGCTCATGAATAGGCTCTGGTGTACCATTACCTTGGGTTTTCTCCAAATACTGTGTTTTTTAGGCCATTCTGTTAAAGTAGGCTTAACTATTTAATTGTGTTTGATATTTAATGATATTTGACTAATTCCTTGTTTTTCCTGTAATTTCTTGATTTTTACAGGTCATCAAAATAAAGCTGCTCTGTTTCAGTGGTTTAACACTCTGCATGTACAATTAATGTAATTAAATTCTTGTTTATGGCAATTCTGCAGATACAAAATGACCACATCAAATCCCGTTTTTTTCTTTTCCACTGAAGTTCATGTAGCTTTCATCTATCGACTTTTTAAATGTGCTGTGTTTTTAAATGAACCAAACTAGTTTTGGCTTGGGTGAAATGTAGCAGCCATCACTTATATAGACTTTGTGAGCATGTGCCACTGAATCTAACCGACAGCCTGCACATCTCTGCAGTAAGTCTGTCACAGGTAAGCAACTCGACTGGCAACCGTCCTGCTTTCTAAGTACAATATGTGTCCAAGCAGTGTTGTTGCCGAGATTGGGAGATGGCACTTTCAGAAATGCACATTATGTTTTCTTTTTAATTAACATTTTTTTAAAACTTTTGAACATTATTTTTTGCATTGCATTATTGTGTTTTTGACTTTATTTTTATGTGTTTTTGATATTGTGTTATTAATTATTGTGCTTTTTTATTATGATAATGAATGTGTTTGTTACTTGCCCTGTTCCTTTATGTGGAGTCTCAGTGATGTGGATGGGATACATCCTCCAGTAGTATTTTAGCATAAGCAGCCTTTACTATGGTTGCTTCAGCACTGAAGTTGTTTCCTGCCTTCTTGTTTGCGCTTTGACGTTTGACTTACTTGTTTTGACCCCTGCTTACAAATTCAGCGTCTATTTCTAGTATTGGATTTTTTTTGCTTCTACGTTTGCCTTTTTAAGCAAACAAGTCTTGTTGGTCCTTATTTTTTGCTCTTGTGTATATTTTTCTGAAATACTTTTTGAATTCTTAATAAATCTTTAAATATTTAGCGATCTTTGTTTAGTTTTCTTGGACCAGAGTGTTTTCTTATGTCCTTTATCCTCTCCATGTGAAGACATTTTGATATTTAAAGCTTTTACCACATTTTTTCGCTAGAGCAAAGCAAAAGCCAGCTTCTTGAATTTTGGAGCCAGGCTGTCTAAAATGACGAGGCTTACTTTGTTGGTACACACCTGTGGCTTCTCTTTTGAGGCTTGTCATCATTTTTGACTTTTAAGAAGAGAGAGAGAGACTCATAACAGTCTTCAAGGGCCAGGAATCTCCTTGGTTGTCCATCATAATGGGAAATAGGAAAAGCCACAAATTAGCAACAGGTTTCCTTCTTGCCACCTAATGGCTCGGGAGGTCTCCTGCTGTACATGCTGTCATCACCCAATGTCATCCATTCTTATTTATATCTCAACAGTAATTAATCCTTGGGCACCAACTTTTATATTGGGGCATAGCAACCTCTGTACTGTAAGTGGTGGTCTTGTGTCAGTAGCAATGTTGCAACTGCAAGTGCATTTACCACCAAGGAATCTTAATTCCCAACTTCATCCTGGCCAATAAAATTCCTTGAAATTGCAGCCCTTACCGGCTCACCCGTTGTACCATTAACAAATGTACCATTCATTTAAGAAACTACCGTTTTTATTAGCTGTAATCCTTTCTTTTTTATGAAGAGACTTCAGTTTTTGTCTAGAAATAAGTTATGGCAGGGCTTTCACACCTGCTGTGTTTTAATAATTAGCCACACTTCATAAATGGGCCTCTGTAGGTCATTGGTCAGGCTTTGCAAACATATGGTAAAGATTACAGTCACTTGTGCTTCCCATGTTAGTTTCCATTTTTCCTATGTGCTGACAAAAAGTGACTTTAGTCCTTATGAAGACATTCTTCTCCAGACATCTATCTCAGAATTCTAACAAAATACTAACAAAAAAAACAAAACTACTTGAGGGAAAAAAAACAGGAAGAAAAAATTATTGCCTGAAAACACACAAAGCTAAAAGACCCTCAAAAAAAGAATAAAACCTAAACGATTGGCAACTTTTAAATTTTTCAGAAATGATTTTAGATGGTTTAAAATTGAATTCCTATCATTTTAGAGCTTCACAGTGTTTACAAAACATTTAGTTTAGGACCTTTTGTTTCTTATCAAGTAGTGCTTATCCTCCTAAGCATTTTCCGCTTTTTAATTTCATCCTTCAATTTTTTACAATGAGTTTGAAAGGGTGTCGGTTTGCAAATTTGTAGCTATTAATCCACAAATGGAGAAAAAGAATCACGTATCTTAAAAGAGTTTTTTATTCCTAAGCTTTCGACAACATACCAGGTGTCATCATCTGAGGAAAATGATTACACATATAGGAATCAAAGGCAATATATAACAAGTGAGGTGGTGGGGTGTGGGAGGGGGGATCTATAAGGTGGGGTTCGGACAGTGTTTACATTAAAGCCTTTTTTATTATTTTGGTGTCCTTCTTTCCAAGCCTACATATGTGGGGTTCATGTCTATATATCTGTTAATGGCATCTTCATTTGAGAGTCATGCTTCAGCCAGCACTAAATGAAACCGCCATTAACAGACATTTGGACATGAACCCAGAAAATGCGGGCTTAAACAGAAGGACAAATAAATAATAAAACTTTATTAATCCAAGTACAGTGGAACCTCGGTTCACGAACGTCTCAGTACACGTACAAATCAGTTTACGACCAAAAAGTTGGCCAAACTTTTGCCTCGGTTCACGACCACACACTTGGTGTACGAACAAGCCCGTTTCCCTTTCGGTTTGTACATGTTCAGTCTCTCCCTGTGCATACCCTGTGCAGCGAGCAAGATAGAGAGTGAGAGAGCGCGCGACACACACCCACACACAGAGGCAGCGCTAGAGAGAGACAGACGCACACACACAGGCATCGAGAGCCACGCACACACACAGGCAGCACGAGAGAGAGACAGATGCACACACACAGGCAGAGCGAGTGAGAGAGAGGGCTGGACTCATAAGGTAGAGAAGGCAGTTAAAGAATGAACTGGGCTTGATTTTGTTTTCACTTCTGTTTACAGCAATTGGTTCGTAGCGTGCATTGTTGCAATGTTACTTTTCTTGGTGGTTTATTAAATTACGGATTTTTTAAAATGTTCATTTTTTTTTCCTGTGCTTAAAACTCATTAAAAAAAGTGTTTTTAGGCAGCGGTTGGTAGCGCTATAGTGCAAACTATTGCAGTGTTAGTTTTCTCTGTTGTTCAAGGTTTTCTCAGTGTTATTCAATGTTTTACATTTAGTTTACTATTACGCTGTGCATTCTATGGTTTAATTAACTATATTTGTGCTTAAAAACTAAAAAAAATATATATATTTACATACAGTTCGTATGGTCTGGAATGGATTAATTGTATTTACATACAATCTATGGGGGAAATTGCTTCAGTTCATGACCAAATCGGTTTACAACCAGAGTTTTGGAACGAATTATGGTCGTGAACAGAGGTTCCATCTCCTCATCAGCTTGATTGAAAAAAAAAAAAAAACGTTCTGATACTATATTTGCCCATATCTATAGCTGTTAAGCAATGTTTAAAGTTTTATTGGATTTGCCAGCTATCATCAACAAATTTGGCATTAGCCACATGTAGTTTAATGTAGAAATGTGCAAAGTAGGTTACGGAAACATTAATTATAAATGCAATGTTAAAGTTATATTGTTAAAAGTTTCTAATATAAATCAAGAGAGTGTGTAATGGCCTGCATTTGGAGAGCTGTTTAGAGTTCTGGTAATTGTGCTGCAAAAAGGCACATCTGCACTTGAAGCTGTGCAAAGGAGAGTGCATCTCAGCACTAAAAGGCATGTCCTACTCTGACAGGCTCAGGGAACTAAACCTCTTTATTCTTGAGCAAAGAAAATCATGTGGGTACCAAATCCAAGTTTTCAAAATTTTCAAAGGCATCAATAAAGTTGAAACAAAAGAATTTTATCAATTAAAGTGTGAAGATACACTTCTTTAAACAAACTGTTGTGTGAACAAGGAATAAGTTGGTGGGTCATGTAGCGGAAAGGGAAACCTCAACAACTTTTAACCAAATTTTACCTTCTTTTAACCTTTTATCCAGGTAACCAAATCTGCTTGATGGACTGAATAGTCCTTATTTTTAAAACATCTTACTTCTTATGTTCATTACTGGTACCTTCAACAGCTCTAAAGAAAATAATTAAATAAAAAAATCTTGTTCCTCTTCAGAGGTATATCAGACCCTGAAAATATTATTGCGTTTTTTCAGTTCAGTTTCTATTTTGCCCCATTCCAATCCTGGTTGAGGTGGATGCATCTGATGTGAATGTGGGTGCATTTTTTTTCTTAAAAAAGACTCAAAGAGTACACCCTTATTCCTATTTCTTAAAAAAAAAAAACTTTCCAGCAGAAGGAAATTTAATATACAGATACAAGGAAGTTATTATCTATTAAATTAAAAATATTCAAGTAGTTAGAGGGAGCATCACACCATTTTGTAGTGTACATAAATCATAAGAAAATGTCTTGCTTTAAGACTTCTAATGTCACTCGAATCCAGACAAACCTGTTGGGCTCTAGTTTTATGCTCTCTCACTCTCTAGAAGGAAAAAGTGCAAAAAAAACCTTTGTCGGGCAGCGTGATTTAACTGAATCTGAACCTGATTATGACCCAGTGTCGTCAGCTGAAAAATACTTTCGTATACTGTAATTGTAGCCATTTGTTATTTTTGAGCTGCAAACCATGGTATGTGCCACATCTTTCTCATAATGCCTGTTTAAGCTGTGATTGATGCCCACAAACTACTTTCACAATGCAGCCCTAGAGTTTCAGTGTTTAGTCCTACCATGTCTTATAGTCACATTACTTTAATAGTAATTCCTCTGTCAGTTATAACAATAAAGAACTTCTAGTTTTTAGGTTTTTCTGGCAGTCCATCCTTTTGCCAGAGCCAGGCAGCCATAATTATATAAATTATATGTGGTAATGATCAAGAAAACAAAATAGGTCACAGTTTAGGGACAGGCATACACTATGCAATTTTCTCACATATCAAAGACATCTGAGCTTGTATGCCCTCTCACACTTAATGACTCATTTGTAATAAGGTGCTGATTGGAAGCAGGAATATATAATTTTACAGGTCTCCATTTTGCAAATCTTTACAATAACAATGCAATTTAACATTATGAAAAATGATTTTTTTTTTTACAGTGGGCTAAATGTAGCTTAGTTTACTATCAGTATTGACTTCATTAGCTTTTATCGTATAACTACCAGACTGCATTACTTAATGCTAACCTGTTAAAAATTCGAATATGCAATGTTACCAGCAATTAGTAGCCATCAGGCAATATTTTTCAGTATTTCCACACAGACGTTCCAACCGTGATATTTCTCACTGTGCAAGAGTTGCACATGGCCACAATTTTAATTGGACTATGGTTCTCTTAATTATAAATTAAACTAGTAATGTAGTGGCCTTCTCAGCTTGCACCACATGAATAAGTCTGGCAGGGTAATTGTAATCAAAAGCTCAGATTGACATAAAAATTATAGCTTATTGCTGAAGGCTGTAAGACACACTTTGATTTTGGTGGCTTTGAGCACAATCTAAGGGAGGAAAAATCCCACAGAAGGTAGAAAAGGTGGGTGACACTGAGTATTTACTGATTTTGTTGAACAGATAATAAATATGTTTATAGTTTAGTTTTAGTTTTTTCATGTCCTCTTTGTTCATTTTAATGTGTGTTTTGGTCCATTTACGTTCTTTCTATGTGTAGAATGTGAGTTTGTCATTTTTTTTCTTTTGGTGTAACTTTGAAAATTTCTAAGACAGACAGAAAAGCATAAAGTGAAGAAACAATACTGCTTCCTTTAAGCTCCTGCTCAGTCCCAAACACTCAGGTCCTTCACATTAATAAATAAAAATTATTTCATTTTTTTAATGTGGTTTTTTAAGAGTGACCTATCTGCTTGGTCAAGTCCCCTGTCCATTTTCATATGTGTATTCAAAGTAAGGCCTCTCATAATTTCACAGGGGAGCATTCTAGTCTGGTGATACAGAATATAGAGTTTTTTAGTTTTGCAAATACCAAATCAGTATAAAAACAGACAAAATACAGTATGTATGTCTAGATATATATAGATGATGGCACTCGCCAGAAAGCAGGAGACAGAGCTGAAGGTGGCAGAGTTAAAGATGCTAAGATTTGCATTGGGTGTGACGAGGACGGACAGGATTAGAAATGGGTACATTAAAGGGTCAGCTCAAGTTGGACAGTTGGGGGACAAAGTCAGAGAGGCGAGATTGCATTGGTTTGGACATTTGCAGAGGAGAGATGTTGGGTATATTGGGAGAAGTATGCTAAGGATAGAGCTGCCAGGTAAGAGAAAAAGAGGAAGGCCCAAGAGAAGGTTTATGGATATGGTGAGAGAGGACATGGGGGTGATGGGTGTAACAGAACAAGATGCAGAAGACAGAAAGATATGGAAGAAATGATCCGCTGTGGCAACCCCTAATGGGAGCAGCCGAAAGAAGAAGAGGATATATTTATACTAGCTATATAAGCCCATGCTGTAAAAAGCTCTGACTCCTAGAAACCGTGGATTCTGGCACTTATCAATCACATCGGTTGTGTATTAGCAGCTCCTTATCGGTTTCATTTTGCAGACGTGCTCGACTCTATTGTCTGTCAGCGGCTAATCAAGTTTTTCTCTCCTCTGAGGTTTCGTTTTGCCGATGTGGTCACCTCGCTTGTGTGCGGCAGTTTCACTTTGGTGACAGAGTCGCTTTTTTTGTGCTTCACTCTGTAGCCCCGCACTTCCGGGCCGGACACACAGACAGACAGACACACTTCCACGTGGACGTTTACATGTAAGATATATATATATATTGAAGGACGCTGTAAAATGCCCGACCTGACACAGACTCACATGAGAGGCACAGGTAAATAAAATAACTTTATTTTTCTTCAGCTGGAGTGCACATCTTCCCCGTAATCCCTCCAGCCACAACACAGTCCCAAGCACAGTATACAAATACAGCAAGCACTTTCTTCCTCTTGGCACCACCACTCCTCCTCAGCAAGCTTTGTCCTCCTCCCACCCGACTCTGGCCACTGAGTAGTGGTGGCTGGCTCCCTTTTATTGGGTACCCAGAACTGCTCCAGGTGCTTGATTGGCAACATTCGGCTGAACTTCTGGGTAAGGCGAAACCAGTGCCCAAAAGGGGCCAGCAGCTCCTGCTGCAGCACCCCATGGCGGCGTCTGCGGAACCCCACAGAGCTGCACAGAACTCCAACCCACATGAAGCTTTGGGGGAGTCCGAGGCACTGCTGCAACCCAGGGAGGTAGCCATCTAGTGTCCAAGGGGAGATACTGGGCTTCCCACCCTTGTTCCCCTGGCAGATGTGGTGAAGGGAGACCCGGACAGGCATGGACCCCAGCCATCTGTCAAAATATATCCGACGTGTATAGTAACGAGTTACATTTAATCCGTTACATTTAATTGAGTAATGTTTAAAAAAATTGTACTTCTAAGAGTAGTTTTACTGCACCATACTTTTTACTTTTACTTGAGTACATTTGTAAAAAAGAAATGCTACTTACTCCACTACATTGGGCAACACTCGACTCATTACTTTTTTCCATTTAAACATTAGATACGCTACATTTTTGCCAGAGAGAAGTCGTTAGTGGATCTACTGCATGACTGTTTTACCAATCAGACGTAGCAACAATAATCACATGACTCCGTTTCACCAATCAGATGTAGCCATGCAGTCACATGACCACACACAAACTTCCTGGGTCTGCAGCCTGTGAGAGTCTTTTAGTCATGTGGGGCTCCTGTTCACTGCTAAACGGTCACAGCTTCACTGCAAGAACCTTGAGAGCCAACTCCTGCTGAAGCTTAACTATCACTTCACTGAGTAAAGAACAAGCACGTTTTAACCAAACATGCACAGACACAGATAGTCAAGGTAAAGTGAGACTTCTTGTACGTGCACAAGCTGCCTTGTTCTAATGTTATTTTCTATCAGCTGTGCTATTTGGAGGGCAAGTGTGTGACGATGCCGGTTCCATACAGACTCTTTTCTCCTTTTCTTTGATTCCCCCCCTTCTTTTTTTTGTGTGCCAACCCATATATATACACTCCCGTCTCCGTGGGCCTTAATCACACACCGCAGAAAGCTAATGAAGCAATCGAGAACGATCGCGCCCGCACGTGCAGGTGTGACTCGCTCCTACTACCTCATTAACTCCCGCGGTCGTGCAATTGCGCCTACGGAGAGTGACATAGCTTTATGGATTTTAAACTTTTTTTTGAAGCTGCAGATACACTACACCACAAAGTGAATATGCAGTATTATACTGTCAGTGTACAGTATAGCTTGTCACTGTAAGTAGTTTGCACTATTCAAACATACGTTACCTACTGTAGATATTGGCTTCAAAAGCTTTGTTGTGAAAAACTGAGATTTGGAACTTTTTGTTATTTGTGCATCTTTATTTTGTAAAGATGTTATTTATTTGTACTCATTTTTTATTATTTGGAAATAGCAGAATTTGTACATTATTTTATATTTTTGTCTGTCTTATTACAACATTTCTAAAAAATAAATAATTTATTACGTTCAAACAGTTACTCCGCACTTGAGTAGTCTTTTCACCAAATACTTTTTTACTCTTACTTGAGTAATTTTTTGGATGGCTACTTTTTACTTCTACTTGAGTAATATTATTTTGAAGTAACGCTACTCTTACTTGAGTACAATTTTTGGCTACTCTACCCACCTCTGCAATATATATATATATATATATATATATATATATAATATATAATATGTATACACATAAAACTCTTCCTAAGATGCACCAAGGAGAAACAGCACTCAGAATTTGAGACAGAGAAATCACATCTTAAAAGTAAAGGTCAACACTAAATTGGATAAAACTCTAAACCACATAATTTTATAAATTTGTGCAACCAGTAAAAAGTAATTAATTCTTAAATTTGTTTCAAGAAAACAGATACAAACTTCAGTTTATTTTATCATGTACATGTAACGTCATGTTATTTTTTAATTTTTTTTTTCTTCTTTATTTCGCTTTATACAATTTCTTGTATTAGGAATTTGGTAGTTTACGTTTTTACAAGCTGTGTGAGTTGGAATTTCTGTTGGGTCTTGTCTTTCTTTTTATTTTTTATTTCACTCCCCCCTGCCTGTTTAGTAATTTTGTACCCAGTTCCTTTTGGTCAATTATATCGGAATGAAGTTAAGGGAACTGATTAAAAAATTACCCTTGGATGCTACATTGTTTTTTTTTTTCCTTCAGCAGTAGGCCTACCTGTAGGTTACAAGACGCCTCTGGAATGCTACCACCACAAGTTACAGTGGCATTAATCTAATTGTTCTTCTGCTCCATTTTGCACTTTCATTTTATTTAGGTTTTGTTGTCTTTTGACCTTTTAATCTTGCTTTTTTGGTTTTGACTTAATATTTTGAAATTATTCCCTTGACATTTTTATAGTTTTGAAACCTCTCTTTAAGCTGTTTTGTATTTTCATGTTTATTATTTTTGGAATTTATTCTGTATTTCTTAGATTTTTAAAAAAATCTCTATGATTTTTAAGTGTGCATTCTTTGGTCAATTTGATTAAATTGCCTATTTTTTTTTCTAAAATAGTTGTCATGATCTGAGGCCTCATGTATAACTCAGTGCGTAGAATTCACACTAAAACATGGCATAAGGACAAAAGTGGAAATGTGCGTATGCACAAAAAAATCCAGATGCATAAATCTCTGCTTTCGTCAAGTTCCACATTCTTCCGCTCCATAAATCCCGGTCAGCATGAAAAGTAACACATGTGCATGCGCCTGCTGTCCCACCCCGTCTCCTCCCAGATTTACGCCTCTTTGAATATGCAAATCAATATAAATAGCCCTTAAACTCAGCATTCTGTGAAAAGGCAATGGCAAAAGCATGGGGGAAAAATAGAAGAATTTCAGCGAATACCAAGTGGAGGCAAGGAAAAATTTACTATTTGTTGGTTTAAACAGTGGTATAAACAATAAAAGGAAGTTGATCCAGTGACATAGAGTGTTGGAGAAACTTGAAAGCTCAAGTTCACAAAGTCGCACAGTGCATGAAATAAAAAAGAAGTTGTCAGGTATCAAAGTCCTAGTGAAAAGGCGAGTCGTAGCCCACCGTCTGAATGTCATATGAAAGCTTATTAGGGTACAGAGAAAAGAAAAAAAAATAGGGACACAGTGACAAAAAAGCTTGAAATGTCAACTTTAATCTCAAAATTTCCACTTTAATCACGTAGTTTATTTTGTCATTAAAGTAGAACATCATAAACTTCATCTTTAAATTGTTAAATTTACTAGTTTCTTAAATCCCATCGTAACTAAAATAGCATGTTAAATGCTTTGTTTTGTATGTGTTCTTCTATGTGCTCTATGTGTGTGAATCACTACATGCTTTTTAAACGGGCTCTCTCTTCCTCCAATTGGACACAGAATCCATTACATTCATGATATTACAGCACTCTGAATAATTAAAATACTGAGATGTACAGTATACTTGATATAATTTTCATGAAGATAGAGTTAAAGCATGTTATTAAACATGGGAACACGGTGGCGCAATGATAATGATGAGCTGGCGCCCTGTCCACAGACACGCAAGATGGTTGCTATGCCGTTGCGTGGCCTTCAATGAAATAATTTATTGCAGCAGTACTGTCTCTTTTGAACGTACTAACCCCCAATTCCTGTCCTTCCTTTTCTTTCTCCAAGTAACCAATTGCCACACAATCAGCTCTGTAATAGACGTTAAGCCATCTGTAAGCTTAGAACACAGATTCTTTAAAACTTTTAAGGAACATTGAAATATCTTCGTAGTACATGTTTAATTATTCCATCCATCTATCCTTCCAGTGTCGCACCAGTCCCAGCAAGAATACAGCGTAAGGCAAGAACAATCCCAGAATAGGGCGCCAGATCGCTGCTGGCGCTGCAGCACCGTGTCCTCACATGTTTAATTATTAACAATATAGATTATTTAAATGATGTTAACATTTTATCCATATAATGTAATGAACATATTTTGCTGCATTTCATCTTAAAAATGATATCGTCATCATATGTAAACACGCTGTTTATAAAGTGGCTCAGATTGTGCAATATTATAACTGTATCGCAAGTTTACAGTGAGGTAATTGTACTAATAAGTACAAACAGTTCTACAAGGAGCACTTGATGGACTGATTGAGTGCATTTATAGTTCTTGGGATGAAACTGTTTCTGAACCCCGTTTGAGAGCAATTCGATAGACTGTGCGCATGGCTGAGGTAGCGTGTGCTTGATGCTGTATACAGATACAGATTCTCTTTCCGATCAGATTTCACACTCAAATACAGTGGGATAAATAGTCTGAGTGGTGCATTGAGAGGAACAATGCTAAAGCAGCTATGGTATTTGGAATATTTTGACCATTCTGTGGACCATTATATTGTTACAGGTTAATTACAATCAGATGCCTTAAACTAATAAACAATATGCGGTTAATTTCAGTGTATGTGATAAAACCGCGTCAAGGATGTGGATCTAAAAAAGAAAGGGAAACCACACTGGAACAAAAGCACTGCTTTGACTCTGGGTGCCGGAAGTTTGCAAAACCAAGCAGAGAACTTGCATACACCAAGCATTTAGCTAGCGTGAAAATGTGCGTGGCTTTACGTCAAGTTTAGGTTTTATACATCGCGATTTGAGTGTGGAAACGGGAGTAAGCAAGATTTTTGTGCGCCCCTGGACTTTATTTTTTTTTTTCAGCTTTTTCTTGGCTTCTAAAAATGATGTATATATCTTTGGGGGAGGATTAAAGGGCAAGGAATTTAATGGTCAGAATATGAAGGTCAGCATCATACACTTCCCGACTGTCCAGATTTGTGGATAAAAAACAAATAAAACCCTCATCTTGTTGCTGTTTAACTACAGTCCTCTCTAATTACAAATTATTTTCTGTTCTTTGGCTTTGATTTATGTCCTGCATTTTGATTTTGGCTTTGTGAAATATTCTGGTTACTGCCTCTTAAGCTACATTTTTCAATCTTTGATTTTCTCTCCCATAGTGGCCATTGTTTATTTTCCTCCTGTGCTTCCCAGTTATGACCTGGGCTTGTAATTACTATTGTTATCCATCTTCTGATTCAATCTTACTTTAAACTGCTGCTGCCCTTCACAGTCACTACAATAGTTACTTTAGTTAGGTTTCTGTCATGAGGCTGGTGATTTTGCTGAAATTCCTCCCCTTTTGTGTGCTAAATAACAATAGTGTGGATTCAGTTCACAATGGTTTGCATCTTAGTTTTGTTCAGTGTGTCAACCATAATATGCCTTTATCCAAATGGTGCTGCGTTAGAAATCTTAGCTAGAGAAGTACTACATCTGTTTGTTGCTACTTTTTGGACCATAATATGGTATGCTTTCATACGACTTAGTCAACATTTGATTGTATACTGTTTTTGTAAAATAAATAATAATAATCTAATTTGATAATCAGAAAAACCCTCATTATTGTGCCAAGTGCCCTTTACACTACTTTTTTTTCCTTCATAAGCACATACTGAATAATTAGAAAAATCAAATAGAGGTTTAAAAGGTGTTGCTTTATGGGGGCTAATTAATTGTCTGACTAATGTGCTCTGGGCTGACAGCACTGTCAACCAAAGCCCTTTCTTCAGCCGCACAGCAGGTGCAATGCTAGCAGCTGTAGTTTCAGCTCCATCTACACACAACTTTGCCAAAGCATTTCGACCCTGGTCAGAATAGACCACCATCTAAGGGGGTGAGGGTGGTCCTTCAGCCTCCTGTAATCTTTGGCATCTTAGTGAGATTGCTGACAACGGCACTAGGCAATGCCAGCTGGGATATGCCACCTGTTGCTTTAAAATTTGACGTGAAGCCACATAAACCTCTTTTACTGAGTTGCCTAGGCTGACATCCTGCAGAAATGCTTGATGATTTGAGGCCAGCAAGATTGCCAAGCTCTATTTTAATCCACCTAATACTGGCTCCAGCCCATTATATCCACTTGAAGTGTGCTTGCCAGTGCTGTAAATTAAAAAAGAGCCTGTTGCCTGCAATCTTATATATAAAGTTGGAAGTCTGTATTTCCATTTGTAAGTTCCAAATCTTTAGTACTTAGTATGCCCAAATAAAGGTCATATAGTAAAATATGCCAGAGAAGAAAAGTTTAAGATATTGTGCCAAAAAAGCAGTAATGATCTATATATTTCATCAGAAAGAATACTGATCTGAATTTAGAGAATACTTCTCCTTCCTATCATAAGGCTAGACTGAATTTATTTTGAAATAGTAAAGAATTAAGAGAAATGGATGGGTTTTAAACAAGGCGATGATTGTGGCCTAATCATATGCTGCAAGCACAGATCATTGTGTAAAAACCTAAACTACACAAAATACTTTTACTTGAGAAGCAATTTGTCATACTAACCTGCTTAGAAGTATTTTTGATACTAGTCCAACAAAATTTTACATCAGTAACTGTTTGTTCCTCACCATTTTTTAACCTCCATCTTCCTCTATTCCCTTGTAATATGCCAGCTCTCCCTTGCATGCCTCTGTGGGTGCAGCACCTCAATTGCCACCTGCGGAAAGCCAAGGAGAAATCAGAAGAGACCACACCCTCACATGCAGGCATTCTCTGCCTCAGTCACCCCACTAACCTCCTGTAGCTGCGCAAGCACGCACACCCACAGAGATTGAACCAGCTATTCCACAGGCCTATAAAATTATTCATAAAAATTATTATTCATCCACTTGGGAGTCAAAAAGCGGACAGGAGTCTGTGAAAGCGGGCTTTACAGGGGTTGTGTGTGAGAGAGGAGGCATCAGTCATCATAGGCTGAGACACCTGACGATACTGAAGACAGGCATAGGATGAATGCTGAGGGTACATGTAAGACAAGTGATATCCAATATTTTTAATGTATTCTGTTACCTGTTTTTGACAGATAATGTAGCAAGTTACAAATACGAAATACAAAAATAATTGACTAAATAAGAATTCACCCCTTTAATATGATACAACTAAATCATCATTAGTGTAGCCAATTGGTTTTAGAAGTCACATGATTAGTTAAATGGAGACCTGTCAGTAGTCAAAAATGCACCTTATCTGGAAAATCCAACTTGTGGTGTGTATGAATCATGGCTTTAACCTACACAATGAAGACTAAAGAACACTCCCAAGCATCACCATGAAAAAGTGACTGAAAAGCAGAAGTCAGGGGATGGATACAAGAAAATATCCAAGTCACTAAATATCCCATGTTGTCCCGTTAAATCAATCCTTAAGAAGTGGAAAAAGTATGGAACAGCTGTGAATCTGCATAGAGCATGCCAGCCACAAAAAATGTTGAGATCTATGAGAACTCTGAAGGAGTTACAAACTACAGTGGCAGAGACAGCAGTCGCAGGCTTATGGGAGAAAGTGAACATACTCACATGAAATCTTGGTTAGAGTTTGCCTAAAAGCACATGAGAGACTCTGAAGTCAACTAGAAGAAGACCCTATGGTCTGAGAAGACCAAAGCTGAGCCTAATTTTTGAAAAGCATTAATATCAATCAGATTTCAGTCCAATCCAAAAATGGGTATTCACTCATGATCTCTTTGCATTCTGAACTTGAGCAGTTTTGCAAAGAAGAATGGGAAAAAATTGCAGTGTGCAGATGTACAAAGCTGATAAAGACATGCACAAAAACTCAAGGCTGCCCTAGTGAATACTTGTGTGATCAATTTTTTGTATTTATATTTATAATAAACTAGCAAAATACCCGCGCTTCGCAGCGGAGAAGTAGTGTGTTAAAGAGGTTATGAAAAAAAAAAGGAAACATTTTAAAAATAACGTAACATGATTGTCAATGTAATTGTGCTGTCATTGTTATGAGTGTTGCTGTCTTTTACATATATAATACTAGCAAAATACCCGCGCTTCGCAGCGGAGAAGTAGTGTGTTAAAGAGGTTATGTAAACATATATATGCATAAACATATATACTTATATACATATCTACATATACACATATCTACATATATATATACAGTAATCCCTCCTCCATCGCGGGGGTTGCGTTCCAGAGCCACCCGCGAAGTAGGAAAATCCGCGAAGTAGAAACCATACGTTTATATAGTTATTTTTAGAATGTCATGCTTGGGTCACAGATTTGCGCAGAAACACAGGAGGTTGTAGAGAGACAGGAACGTTATTCAAACACTGCAAACAAACATTTGTCTCTTTTTCAAAAGTTTAAACTGTGCTCCATGACAAGACAGAGATGACAGTTCTGTCTCACAATTAAAAGAATGCAAACATATCTTCCTTTTCAAAGGAGTGCAAAGCAAGCAGTCAAAAAAAAAATCAATACGGCTTTTAAGTATGGGAAGCACCGCCGGTACAAAGCTGTTGAAGGCTGCAGCTCACACCCCCTCTGTCAGGAGCAGGAAGAGAGAGAGAGAGAGAGAGAGAGAGAGAGAGATAGCGAGAGACAGATAAAAAAAATCAATACGTGCCCTTTGAGCTTTTAAGTATGCGAAGCTCTGTGCAGCCTGTCCTTCAGGAAGCAGCTGCACACAGCCCCCCTGCTCACACCCCCCTACGTCAGCGCAAGAGAGAGAGAGAGAGAGAGAGAAAGTTAGCTGGATAGCTTTTCAGCCATCTGCCAATAGCGTCCCTTGTATGAAATCAACTGGGCAAACCAACTGAGGAAGCATGTACCAGAAATTAAAAGACCTATTGTCCGCAGAAACCCGCGAAGCAGCGAAAAATCCGCGATATATATTTAAATATGCTTACATATAAAATCCGCGATGGAGTGAAGCCGCGAAAGGCGAAGCGCGATATAGCGAGGGATCACTGTATATATATACACATACAGATATATATAGCAAAATACCTGCGCTTCGCAGCGGAGAAGTAGTGTGTTAAAGAGGTTATGAAAAAAAAAAAAGGAAACATTTTTAAAAATAACGTAACATGATTGTCAATGTAATTGTGTTGTCATTGTTATGAGTGTTGCTGTCTTTTATATATATAATATACACACACACACATAAACATATATATACATATACATATATATACATATCTACATACACACATATCTACATATACATACGTATATACACATCCACATAAACATATATACATATACAAATTTACATATCTACATATATATATATATATATAGACATACATATATTCACATATATATATATATATATATACTGTATATATATATATATATATATACTGTATATATATATATATATATATACTGTATGTATATATATATATATATATATATATATATATATATACTGTATATATACTGTATATATACATATCTACTTATTGGCTCCTGTATTTAGGATATGGCAGGTTGGATAATGGACGGATGGACATTTGTATGCATAGCCCCATTTGCCCGTTTTCGTTTTTTTTCTTTCTTCAGTAATATTTCAGTAAACCCGGAGCTTGTAAGTTCAAATCGTGGTACTGACACCACTGTGTGACCCTGAGGAAGTCACTTCACCTGCCTGTGCTGCAAAAAACAAAAGTAATGTAACAAATTGTACCTCAGATGTTGTAAGTTGGTGGAATAAAGGCATAAGTAAAATAGATAAATATGTATTATACACATAGGAACTATTCATTTATTTTCAGTTAAGTCATCTGCAGCAAACTTTTATAAATGAGGGTTTCTGATTTTTAGATAGTGCAAACTGTTTCTTCTTCATTGACGTTTTCTCTTGGAGAGCTTTTTTCATTTCATTGAAAATGAAAGCAGCAGCTGCCAAAATATGTAGCTTTCTTATTAATTTTTCAACATTGTGTAAAATAAATGTATAAAGTAACATAAAAGGTTTAAATACTGGTTATCCTTTTACACTAAAATATTACTAAAGAGATACAAAAAAAGTAAAATGGATATGTTCTTTTTCTTTAAGGAGATTAAATATTACTGAAGAAAGAAAAAAAAAATTAAATAGCCAAATGGGGCTATGCATATGAACTTAAAAGGTTTAAATAAAACAGAAATATATATTTTATTTTTACTTGCTTAACTTGTGGAGGGTGTATCCTGTAGCAAAGCCCTAACTTTTTTCGTGAAAGCCCGTTTCAGTCAATAAGTCTTATGTGTGTGTTTATGTATGTGTGTATATATATGTAGATATGTGTATATGTAGATATGTATATATATATGTATATGTATATAAATGTTTATGTGTGTGTGTATATTATATATATAATATATATATATATATATATATAAAAGACAGCAACACTTATAACAATGACAACACAATTACATTGACAATCATGTTACGTTATTTTTAAAATGTTTCCTTTTTTTTCATAACCTCTTTAACACACTACTTCTCCGCTGCGAAGCGCGGGTATTTTGCTAGTATATATATATATATATACATACATATACACACATACATGCAGTTTCAATAACATAGAAATCAATATAAACATTAACATCATTATCATATGAGAATATGAAGTAATATATAAGAAGCACATTTCATATAAATATAAATTATTAAAACAGTAAAATCTTCTTCTGTAATTTGCTACCGTGGCAATTTGTGTGTCTGTCCAGGATTTTAAATCACCTGTAGCTCGCAAACCGTTTCACCTATTGACTTGAAATCTGGTACACATATAGTACGTCACGTCTACTATCCGCTTTATGGGTGATGATTGTATTACTCTTTTTATCTTTATTTTATTTTATTGTAGAATCAACTCCTATCTGCGCACAGCAGGGCAGCCGTGGGCGGATGCGTATGGTGTATTCACTCCATGTTATCGTACATTGCGCTGTCACTGGTATTTTGATAAAAGAATTTGAACAACATATAAGAAGCGTATAAATTATTAAACAGTAAAACATTAACATTTAAGAAGTAAAGTTACATTAAGTACTACTGCAGTGCCTTCGGGTATACCTCATTTTTTGTTGCCCATTACATGCTTAAATGTATACATTTTTTGGTGTACCTACCCGAGAACACGCGACATATAACCGAGCGTGGGAGAAGCATGGATTTTAAACACGCGTTGAGTTCATCTGCTGGTCTCCCTCATGGAATAACTGGTAATGTTTGACTAAAATCTACAGCGAGTAAAACGACATTACCTCCTATTTTTTTTTTTACGATCTCTGAGATCTTGCTTTTTTCGGTTCAAGGCTTCATAAGCTCTTTTATGTTGTATGGTGTACTTATCCCAAACCATCATCTTTGAATGTTGCAAGACTTTCGCCTTGTATGTAGATCGCGGTAATTACATTCATTGCATTCCTAGTCTGAATCACAATCTGATTGTATGGGTGGTTACCTGGCACTGTAGGGTTGCCACCCGTCCTTTAAAATACGGAATCGTGCCGCATTTGAGAATGAAATTGCGCGTCCCGTTTTGAATCAATACGGGACGGGATTTGTCCCGTATTTTTTTTTATCATTTTTTTTAAAGCAGCATCTCATGCAAATCATCCCACACGCATTTTATGAAGATGCCTCCTTTTCTACTTTTGATTGGGTAATACTTGATGTCATCGTTAGTTTGATTGGTCTTTTTAACTGTCCAGTGAGAAGGGCGGGTCTTTTAAGTAGAGTCTGCAAACTGTTGGCACTGAGATGTGGCACCCGTTGCAGTATGCGTCCCTTATTTTTTTGTATTAAAAGTGGTAACCCTACCTGGCAGATAACACTTAAGTTTGGTCATGAAGTCGTCTAAAATCCGCCACGTGCCCTCTTTTAATTGCGAGAAGCAGATATATATAGCCAAATTCTCGCGGTTCGTTGCGGCGAAGTACTGCTTTTAATTTTTTAATAAGAAAAGAAAACCTTTTTAAACTGATCGAAAATATACCAATAACAATTTGTTAAGGATCTGTTTTTTTCTGAACCTCGCTTTTCACAGCTGTCGCGCTACGGCGTGTGTTACGATTATTTGACAGTATGTAGATCATGGTAATTACATTCATGGCATTCGTTTTCTGAATCACAATCTGACTGTATGGGTGGTTACCTGCCAGGTAACGCTTGTGGTTGGTCAGGAAGTCGCCTTACATCCGCCACGTGCCCTCTTTCTGTTCCCAGAAGCTGATCATAGAATGGTTTTAATAGTTTACTTTCAAATAATGCAAAGAGTATGCGACACGTGTTTCTCCCTAATTCTGGGCTCATCAGGCATACACACTCACTGCATCCCCTCTCGTGAATCGAATCTCTATCGTCAGCGCCAGAGTTGAAGCCCCTAACGTTGCCGTCAGCAAGTCGGCTAACATCCGCCATGTGCCGTCTTTCAGTTGCGAGAAGCAGATCATAGAATGGTTGAAACTGTTGCCCCTAACGTTGCGCCACGGCGTGTGGTTCGTTTATACCTCGTGTCTTCTCATTAAACTTTTATCTCGCGAATATGTTATTGCAATCCGCAGCGGGAGCGTTTCTATAAACTTAATTTAAACTTACGTTTTACACCGTGCTTTGTTTCCCTTATGAACATGCTTGTATGCTTCATTCGCTCCCTTCTCAATTGTTTAATGAATTTTTTGCTCTTCGCATTTTTGCGGCTCTTCCTTCATTTCCCCCTACTTCGTTCTTTTATCTCGCGAATATGTTATTGCAATCCTTAACGGGAGCGTTTCAATAAACTAATTGAAAATAGTTTTGCATTTACCTTTTTAGTAAAAGGCGAGCTTTTAAGCCTGAGAAATCACCCCGTAAATGCACACGTTTAATTGCACATGTGTTAATATGTATGGTTACACAGTATTAAAAGACAGTGAACAACGTCAGTTACCTTTGTTCCCCGCGTTTGATAAAAGGCGAGCTTTTAAGCCTGAGAAATCACCCCGTAAATGCACACGTTTAATTGCACATGTGTTAATATGTATGCTTACACAGTATTAAAAGACAGTCAAAAATTAACGTCATTTACCTTCGTTCCCGCGTTTGACTCGTGCTGTAAATCTCTTCCTTGTTTTTAGTTCACGTGATTACGTAGGAGGCGTGATGACGCGATACGTGACTCCGCCTCCTCCATTACAGTATATGGACAAAAAATATGTTCCAGTTATGACCATTACGCGTAGAATTTCGAAATGAAACCTGCCTAACTTTTGTAAGTAAGCTGTAAGGAATGAGCCTGCCAAATTTCAGCCTTCCACCTACACGGGAAGTTCGAGAATTAGTGATGAGTGAGTCAGTCAGTCAGTCAGTCAATCAGTCAGTCAGTCAGTCAGTGAGTCAGTGAGGGCTTTGCCTTTTATTAATATGTATAGATTTACACCTTTTGTGTTTTATCTTGTCACACACGTACACATGGGAAACAGCTGAAGGGCCTAAACACTAGTAATTCTATGCCAGGCCAGGGGGCGGCGGAGTTTTACTGACTATCTCTCTCAGTCCCTTGCAGACCTTTCCAGGGAAATCCCGCCTGTTGCCAGCTCCAAGGATGACGTCACCTCCGGGCACTAGGACGCCAATCCCAGTTCCAGCACCAATGACGTCATTTCCCTTCCAGGCCTTTAAAACTGCCATCTTGCCTCAGTACAGGCAGTTCTGTTCTGGACTCTGACCTAAAAACATCGTGCTACTAACCAAAGCCATTTTGCTGCAGAGAAAATATTATACGGGTGGCTGCCCCAACTCTTTATGATGTCTCCGACTCATTCTTGTTACAATATGTATAATAAATTTACACCACTCTCTAGTGATGTATTTTCACTTTGACATTAACTGGTCTTACTGTGTCAAAAAAGAAAAATTAAATCTGCTGTAATTCAATTTGATATAATAATAACATTTGAAAACTTCCAAGAGGGTGAATACTTTTGATAGTTTCGATAGATTGATTCTTGAACAATCATTATAATATATATATATAGTTTACCAATATCCCAGAAAGGTACATTGTAGTTTGATTGACAGTACTAAATACTAAGTCAGGGAGGTCTAAAATGTTATGATTCGTCAAAATTTCCACATCAAATTTTTGGATGATTACAATACTTTTCCTATACTTTGTATTCGAGAAAAAAGTATGTTAAAAAAAATGTACAGATCCTAGAGCAGCAATACTGAACTGGCATACAGTCGACCCTTGATATATGACCGGCCTGACATGCGAACAACTTGATTTACGAGCAAAATTTTTGTTTTGATTTACGACCAACATCTTGCGTTACGACCTGAATGCGGTCACGTGTATCCGCTTGCGCGATTGTAAACAAACAGCCGAGCGCATTTGTAAGCGTCATTCGGAGCCCAGATACATGTGTTTGTGGACGTAATTTCGGTCAGTGCAGTGATTTATATCATTTATTTCGATAATTGCTAAGGAAGGAAGAGAAGGTAACGAAGGTAAAGAAAACGATCACAAGGATCGAAGAAGGAAATTGTGCGGAAATATGAGAGTGGTGTTCATGTGACCGATCTCGCTAATATGTACAGCATGTCGGAATCCACCATCTTGACAATTTTACAAAGAAAAGATTTGTATAAGTAGGCTCCTTCCAAACAATAACCACCTTCAGTTTCATTCTCCTCCTTTCCTGCAGCCCAAAGATGTCAAATTAAATGGTGAGTACTGTATGAAATTGTTGTTTCTGGTAGGCTAGGTACTTTTTATAACTTTTTGGTTAGTACATTAGAAAAATTATTGGTGTTTTGGTAAATTATGCACATTATACAACCCTTTTTTATTATGAAAAGGTTAAGTAAGTGTTGCTGTGGGATGTTCGGAATGCATTATGAGTATTTCCATTATTTCTTAAGGGAAAAATAGTCTTGACCTTGCAACCAACTTGAGTTACAACCAGCCCTCGCGAACGAATTGAGTTCGTAAGTCAAGGGTCCACTGTAATGTCAAATTTTAACAGAACTATTTCAATATTTATTTAGTTATGAATACCCGAATAAACAAACACAACCTCACCATTTATTGGCCAGATGCAAATAATGTACTCCACATAAAACCAGCATTCTGTCAGTATTCCATACCATCTATGCTTCAGAACAGGTCATCCACCTAAAGCTAAGCTTGTTCGAGCTTGGCCAGTACTTGGATGAGAGATCATCTAGGAAAAGCTTGGGTTGCTGCTGGGAGAGGTGTTGGTGAGACCAGGAGAAGGCACTTAACCTGTGGTCTGTGTATGGATCCCAATGCCTCAGTGCTGTGATGATGACACTGTGTTGTAAATATGGCACTGACCTTCCGATGAGATGTAAAACTGAGTTCCTGACTCTCTGTGGTCATTAACGATCCTGGGCATCTTTTGAAAAGAGTACAGTTTATCCTGATGTCCTGACTAAACTGCCTATCACGGCCTCATCCGTTCTGGCCCCCTAATCACCACTTGTCTCTAATAGGCCATCTAATAGCTAAAATGTAGTGAGTGTATTGCTGTTGAATCATGTGTGTGGGTGCTACAAAGTGCTTTGAGTAGTGAGAAAAGTGTTGTATAAATGCAACTAATTATTATTATGATGGTTTCTCAATATGAGTGTTAAACATCAAGAGACTGTTGCTGAAAATATATTATTCTTCTCTATTGGAAACATGACAGTGTTTTTATTTTACCATCACATTAACATGCTAAACCTATGTGTTTCATTTATGGAGTGACAGAAGCTGTTCTTAAAGTCAGAAACATTAAACACCATTTAAGCACTTTGACTGAGTTCTTAAACATGGTATATATACATAGCTCTGCCAGTAATGAAAAAAATACATCTTTAAAATGGTGTACACCTCCCAATACTTAGCAGTGCTAAAATGGATATTCAGAAAGTCGGTGCAGCATCCCATTTAGTCAAAAAGAAAAAAAAAGTTAAAGCTAGTTAAAGACTGCAAATTGGCAGTAATGAAGGAGCTTTTTTCAGTTGACAAACTCTAGGATGATATTTTTAACCATTTTAAGCAAGTCTTTCTTTGAGATTCTACAGCAATGGGGCAGATGGAGTTAATATGTGCTAAATTGTGTTTCCGAAATTGATTACTAATTTGAGGTACAGGGCTTGTTTTAGCGTTGGTTGTGAGCGGACAGTAGGAGCATAGGTGAACCTCTGAGAAAATTCTTGGAAAATATATAAAAATACTCAGTATCTAAAACTGATTCACTTGAAGTTTTTTCATAGAGAAATGTACTCCAAACCAGGAACACACTCAGTACTAAATGAGTGACGTTAATTTTTTTATGAATGAATATTAAAGATTAAAGCTTCAATAAATGAATTTTTCAGACCCAGTTAGTCTGATTCAGGGCATACCCTAGAGTGCAAGGTAAGAACCGCCCTCCCCAACGTGGAATTACCCCATTGCAGGGTAGTCTCACGCGTGCATTCACACTCTGTCATACTGGAGCCAGTTTAAAGTCAGATGTTGAAGATGGAGAATATTGAGTAATATTATTCAAAGTACTTTGTTTTTTTTTTAATTGCTTTTATTGTCTTGTGAGTTAAGATCAAAGTAAAAATAAAATAATTTATTTATATATCTTTTCCTTAGTATTTTATTGAGTTATTTTAAATAAGTGGATTGCAGGAATATTCAGTCAATGAAACTGATTAACTTTTTGGAATTAAATCAATCAATCAAAATCCTCAACTGCTTTACAAGTATCACATGCTAAAGTTTTAATCCACTGCCTTTTCATTTTAATGATGCTGATCACCCCACTTTTATAACTCAACCAGATTGTTGGACTTTTTTCTGCAGTGGACTGTGACATTTTGCATTTCTCTTGATTTTCCTTGCAGGTCAGAGTAGACACGTTTAGATGATTGAATTTCACTTTTTATTTTATTTTTCTGACCAATTGGTCCGCTTTTTATTTTCAGTCAAAATAAAATATTGTGCTGTTTTATATCTGAGGCCAATTGCTAAATATTTCTTTCAGTAAATGATTTCTCATGATTTTATAAAACTTTTTTTGGCAGCCAAAATTAGGATTTATCTCCTGCTTTCATGTTTGATGGCTACATTCAGCTAATTTCTAATATCTTCATTCTGTTAATAGCTCCAGTCTTTATTTTATTATCTAATACTTTTTGCACTCTACATATCTTCAATGTACATCACCTATTTTTCTGAGAAAGGCACTCTTGTCTCTTGTCCAGTTCTATATGCGAACCACTCCAACACGCACATACAAAAGGTCACAGCTTGCCTCATTTACATCTATGCATACATTTTTTTCCAACTTTCTACAGTGAAATGCCAACAAAACAGAAATGCATCTGAACTCAAGAAACTCTAATTCTCTGAATAACTCCACAAACTGATTCCATTATTTACTTTAAGAAAAATGGTTGCAGGATATTCTTTACCATGCTGTTGATAAATGTACAATCCTTTGAGAAGACAAGCAATTTGTAAAGGTAAAAATGTTACTTGGCCATTGCTATGAGGTATTTATTATTTATGACAGATCATGAAGATGAGAGGTGCTTCATGACCTAAAATCACAATAACCAACTGAAATGTAAGTCTGAGAACAATTTGCATACCCCAGAAAGCCACACTGTTGGCAACAGTGAAAAATGCAGTGGTGGGCCGTCAGGGCCTGCAAGGCCTTCTCTGCTGGCCTAAAAAAATATCTGAATCACAAACTGATGTTAATTATATTTTGTCCATGAATACTTATTAAATAATTCCAAATAGTCTGTCCGCTTCCTTTCATAGGTTTTCCGATGGTTGTGCTGCTTCCAGACTTGTATTTTCGTATTAAAGCATTTAACCAATCACATTTCAGCCATCATTTGTTGCCAGGCAGGGTCAAAATCAAAGAAGTCTGCCCGGAGGCCTTCACAATCTGTTCTGCAGGCCCTCTAACACAAAATAAATGTCGATTAAACTGTTGCTTCAATCAATCAGATTTTGAGTTGGTGTCAGTAGGGCCCTCCAGCAGGCGTACGGCAACGTCACCGTATTCAGACTCGTTGATTGGATAGGATGTTATAATAGAAAAATCTGAATGAGAGCATAGGGCAGCTGTACACATTGGTATGTTTGGCAGTGACCATTCCCATGTCCACTGCTTCTGTCGAGCGGACATTTTCAGCCCTAAAGCGAATTAAAACTTATGCCAGAAATACGACAGGGCAGGTTCGACTTTCAGCATTAGCTTCGATGGCGATAGAAAGGGACTTTGTGATGGAACTGAAGCGCACGGATAATCTGTACGACAGAGTAATTGAACTGTTTTTGAGGAAAGAGAGGAGGATGGATTTTGTTTACAAATAATCCGAATTTTTGGTGAGTAAAATGTTGCAATATTCCTAAATAATATTGCAAGTTTATGAGTTATTATTGATGTTTTTTATGTGTGTCGCGGCTGTAGCTGCAGTAGAAAGGAACTTGTTCACCCCTGGTTTGTCTATACAATAAAGGCATTTATTGTGGCTACAGGAGTTATCTATCTGCGATGCAACGGCTCTTTATACTGTATTTCTGCATATTAAGATGGTTCTTATAACCATAAATTAGTTTTTGAGGGGCGGGTTGATTCAGACGGAGCACTACTGAAGGCTCAGGTGTGAAATGCACGGTCCGCCACTGGAAAAATGTAAGCTGCATACAAGTACTGAGAGTTAAGTGAGGTGATGAACTCCTTAGAAATTAGCTAAGCTAATCGCGTACCTGTTGTGAACTGGCTGGCATAACTAGAACACATTTACATTTAAAGTGTTGAAAAAACAAACACTCATTATTCTGCATTATTTAGTTTAATTTCATTGCTGTTATTTTTAGTCAGTAGCTACTCTATTAAGTGCACCTGCTTATTAACACAAATAGCCTGCTCCCCTAGACAGCCAATCATATGGCCGCAGCTCAATATTTGCAGCATGCTGACATGATCAGAATTTTCAGTGTAGTTTTATGAAGTTTTTTGTGCATTTTTTAGTTTTTGTTATTGTGTTACTTCATTTATTTTTTTTTACTCTTAGAGAACAATTTCTGTTTATCCTTTTATGCCAGACTCGGGAGTACTTCTGGTGCCACATCATTGCATCTTGAAAGCAAATCTAGACCAACTGGAACAGTTGTAAGGTAGGGGAGACCTCCCCAGCAGCGCCCCATTGCAGACCCCGGGGCACACAACAGAGCTGTCTTTTCAGACAACAGCTAACATGAACCTTTGTGGAAGCTGAAAACTGGTGGCAAATCAGCAGAGCACTGCCACCTAATCCACAGCAGAATTCTTTGCCTCCACAGAGCAGTCTCCCATTGTCTTTCCTGTTCAGTGTCTTCTCTACTGAGTAAGGGTATCAGGTTCATCTCAGGCCAGGATGCCAGTCCACCCCTGCCATCCGTCCGTGTATATATGTATATATATATATATATATATATATATATATATATATATATATATATATATATATATATATATCTATAATAATAAAAGGCAAAGCCCTCACTGACTGACTGACTGACTGACTCACTCACTCACTCACTCACTCACTCACTCACTCACTCACTCACTCACTCACTCACTCACTCACTCACTCACTCACTCATCACTAATTCTCCAACTTCCCGTGTAGGTGGAAGGCTGAAATTTGGCAGGCTCATTCCTTACAGCTTACTTACAAAAGTTAGGCAGTTTTCATTTCAAAATTATACGCGTAATGGTCATAACTGGAACCTCTTTTTTGTCCATATACTGTAATGGTAGGCAGCAAGATGGCCGTAGGAGACTGAGTTGCGTGTCGCGTCATCACGCCTCCCACGTAATCACGTGAACTGACTGTGAACTCAGTACGTAGAAAAGAAGGAGGAGCCCCAAAGAGCGCAGAAGAAAACATTCATTACACAATTGACAAGGCAGCGAAACAATAAGAAGCGAGTGAGTGACGCATACAAGCATCTTCATAAGACACGAGGTATAAAAAAAGCACGGTGTAAACCGTAAGTCTAAATTAACTTTATAGAAACGCTCCCGCTGCCGTTTGCAATACCATATTCGCGAGATACAAGTTTAATGAGAAGACACGAGGTATAAAAAAAGCACGGTGTAAACCGTAAGTCTAAATTAACTTTATAGAAACGCTCCCGCTGCCGTTTGCAATACCATATTCGCGAGATACAAGTTTAATGAGAAGACACGAGGTATAAAAAAGCACGGTGTAAACCGTAACCTTAACTTTATACAAACGCTCCCGCTGCCGTTTGCAATGCCATATTCGCGAGATACAAGTTTAATGAGAAGACACGAGGTATAAACGAGAGTTTGCATCACTTTGTAACAGAGTTAAAATTGCTGTAGCGAGAAACTTTTAACTGCCGGGTCTTAGCTAACATTAAATAAACCCGTGCACATCGCAACATCACACAAGAGAGTGACTCACGTGAAGTGACTGAACGCAGCAGGAGTGATCACTTACATGAATGAAACCTGTTCAAAAAACACATTACACAATTGATAAGGTAGGAAAACAATATGAAACAAGGCACGGTATAAACCGTAACTTTAAGTTTATAGAAACGCTGCCGTTTGCAATACCATATTCGCCCCTGCGAAGCGCGATGATTTTGCTATATATATTAAACTATTTCAACCATTGTATGATCTGCTTCTCGCAACTGAAAGAGGGCACCGTGGCAGAAGTTAGCCGACTTGCTCAACAACCACAAGCGTTACCTGGTAGGTAACCACCCATACAATCAGATTGTGAATCAGACTACGAATGCCTGCAATGTAATTACCCCGATCTACATGCTGTCAAATGAACGAACCTCACGCCGTGACACAACGTTAGGGGCTTCGCCTCTACGTCCGAGGATCGATTCCCGTAAGGTAGTGCAGTGACTGTGTACTCCTGATGAGCCCACAATTACGGCGAAACACGTGTCGCATACTATGCATCTTCAAAGCACGGTGTAAACAGTAAGTTTAAATTGAGTTTATAGAAACGCTCCTGCTGCCGTTTGCAATACCATATTAGATGACTTTGTAACTAAGTTAAAATTGCTGGAGCGATACATTTTTAACTGCCGGGTCATGTCGCGTGTTCTTGGGTAGGTACACCAAAAAATGTATACATTTATGCATGTAATGGGCAAACAAAAAATATACTATACCCGAAAGCACTACAGTAGTACTCAATGTATCTTTACTTCTTAAATGTTAATGTTTTACTGTTTAATAATTTATACGCTTCTTATATGTTATTCAGATTCTTTTATCAAAATACCAGTAACAGCGCACTGCACGATAACGTGGAGTGAATACACTTGACATGACCATTCATAGTATTTATCCTCTTTCTCTGTACGTTTACCATTAGTTTGCTCAGAGGTTGATGCGCTTGCTGCTTAATGAGCAGCTCTTGACCCTAGCGTCCCGCTGCTTCTCTTCTTTCGTCGGCATCTTTTCCCGTTAAAACTGATTTTTTTTTAAAACTTAGTATGTTTTCTTTAATTTTTCAGTTAAGCTGGCACTTAAGTCTTCAATCTGCCTCAAGAATGATTACCGAAGGTGGTAGACAATGAAAACGTCAGCCGTACGCATCCGCCACGCACGCACTGGTGCGCGCAGCTGTGACTTGATTCTACAATAAAATAAAATAAACATAAAAAGAGTAATAACTTGCAGCACCGCTATTCAATTACACTTGCCTAACGCCTCTCCTAAGGGGAAATACTGTGGGATCTGGGCATCCGTCAAAGCAGCAATCACAAGCCCGATTAGAAAGCGGGAAGCTGTGATTTGTCGTCTCCCTCCCATGTAACAATCACAGCCCGTGTTGCAACGCACTATGTATGTATATGTATATATGTGTATGTGTGTGTATATGTATGTGTGTATATATATATATATATATATATGTGTTCATATGTGTGGGAAAGCGAATAGTAGATGTGACGTAGTATCTGTGTACCAAATTTCAAGTCAATAGGTGAAACGGTTTGCGAGCTACAGCTGATTTAAAATCCTGGACAGACAAACGAATAGCCACGGTAGTGTTTTATAGAAGAACATTTTAATGTTTAATAATTTATATTTATATGCAATGTGCTTCTTATATATTACTTCATATTCTCAAATGATAATGATCTTAATGTTGTTTATATTGATTTCTATGTTATTGTAAGTGCTCTTTATTTGTGGAAAAATAAATTTGGCAATTATACTTATTTTATACATACATTTTATTTTTTTCTCTTGCACTCAGTGAGCGAATCCACTGGGTAATCAGCTATATATATATATATAGATATATATATATATATATATATATATATGTATGTGTATATATATATGTGTGTATATATATATATATATATATATATATATATATATATATATATATATATAGATAGATAGATAGATAGATATATGTGTATGTATGTAGATATACAAATATGTATATATATGTATATATGTTTATATATATGTAGATATACAAATATGTATATGTATATATGTGTATATATATGTAGATATACAAATATGTATATGTATATATATGTATATGTGTCTGCATGTGTGTGTATATATATATATATATATATATATATATATATATATATATATATGTATGTGTATATATATGTTGATATATGTATATATATGTGGATGTGTATATGTATATATTTATGTATATACAGTATGTTTATGTATATATATGTTTACATAACCTCTTTAACACACTACTTCTCCGCTGCGAAGCGCGGGTATTTTGCTAGTATATAATATACTGTATGTCAACCCTGCACTTCAGCAATTTTATTTAGCCTTTGAAGATCTTTTCTCCAAATCAGGCCATGTGGACATATCTGAAAAGAACAGAATTCAGCAACAGAGAATAAACTTGCCTGTTTCCAGTTTTTGGCCAGTCATTCTCATTGATGAGATTAATATGCAACTTACAGTATCTCTGCAAGGGCATGTATGTGCAAAGTTGAACCACCATTAAAAGGAATGTTAACCTGGGACAGTCAGTAGCCAAGTATAATAAATAGGTGTATTTCTATTAATGTTCCACTTATATTGTCACAGGGCAATATGAAATTACCTTGCAAAAGTATGGGGAGGACAGCCAGTCTAGCTCTGCTGCATCTTTATGGTGTACATAAGTGAGTATCTGGTGTGTTTATGGACCTAACCCAGTACAACACAAAGGCTTCAAATGGTCAGTGGATAACCAAGAAGTACTTACTGTGAATTACCTGAAAGTGGTCTTTGTCTCTAACTTAAAAAAAAACTCTGTCTGGCAGTCCCAGGTTGAGCCTGAATTTGGGAAATAGTGATAGACAAGTGCTTAATGGGCAAGAGAAAGAATGAACAGAATAAAGGATAACAAAAATGGTTAAACTTAGAAGGTGAGCATAAGGTTTACATTTCATAATGGGGTGAGTGAACATCTGCCACAAGGGGTAATTGGGGACAACCCTGGTATAGGTATGTCTTGATCCTTAGACTTGTATCGTTTTGATTCTTTTTACCCAGCTATAATTCTTCCTTCTCTTTTTCAAATAGTTCTTCATTTTGTTTGGCACTTTTGGTTCTCATGTTTCTTACTTAGTTTCAGGGGTTGGCTCATAAGCGCTCCCTAATCCATAGTAGATTTGCATAGTTAACTATATCCAACTGCAACTATATTACATTATTTTCTGTAGTTTTTATCAGTTTAGGTGTGCAACCCATTATTATATTGTCATCTACACAACACTAAAATTTATATGTTCATTGACCTCCCTCTTGGTCTCATTCTTCTCACATTCCTAAGGTACATAATTCATTCTCCTTCTTTTACTCCATTAATTCTACTCACATCATTATCACAACATCAGTCATTTCTCTAACCTCTGCACTTATCTGTCTTTTTTGGTTGAAAATCTTCCCTTCCATATACCACAATAACCTCAAAACGCAGGTTTCACTCTTATACTTTTTAAAATTGCTTGCTCAACTCGCACAAAGTTTCTCCATCATTTAGAGAGAGGCTCCATTGGAAACCAGATTTGAAGGACAGCTCTTTGAGATGAAAATGGAAGCAGGAGTACCTACAGGAAACTCTCTTGAATATGGAAGTGATGTACAAACTCCTCATAGAATTATGAGCAGTGATTAAACCCTGGTCTTCAAAGTTATGAGGCAGTAGGCATTCACTGCACAAACATGCCCCCTAGCTGTTTTTAAGAAATATAAAACAAATAACTCATCCAATATTTAAAACTATAATCCCTGAAGGTTGCAAAAAACCTCGTAATCCCAGCCCACCTTAAATCCTTTCGCACCTCTCCATCAGCGTCTTTTGTTTTACAAATGCGTCGATCAGCACAAGTAGCAAGCAGCCTGCTGTTCCATCCCCTGCCTTGACGGAGCTCAAATCAGGCAAAATGTTCTCCCAGCTCAAGCCAAGGCTCTTTATCTGCATGTGAGCTGCCTAGAGTTGTATAGGGTAAATAACACAGTATATCATTATTTGGAATACATGCATTTCATGTGTGTTCCTTGTCTACAAACATGTATGTAAGTGTAGGATGAAAGGAAATGTGAGGCAAGAAATGCCGAACACATACCTAAAGCAGGTTATTTGGACTAAAACATTTGAAGTTTTCACTCATTATACACTTCACATCATTATTAGTATGACATGGAAAAACCTTCTGCCTTAGGCATGTGTTCGGCATTTCTTGCCTCACATTTCCTTTCATCCTCCTAAACTTACCCAGATCTTTGTAGACATGGAACACACATGAAATGCATGTATTCCAAATAACGATATACTGTATTATTTACCCTAAACAACTCCAGGAACCTTTTTTCAACTAAAAAATTCTGTTGATGTTACTTTTATGAATTACTGAATATCTTAACTCAAAATGTTCCCATTTACATTGTGTTTCTTTTTCTAACATGTCAACAGGAGGTGTTTTTGTAGGATGTTTGACTTGATTCATTTAGTTTTAATCTGTACCCATTCAAATAGTGAAATGGATACATCCTGAATGAACCCCATAGATTGTAACTTAATCACTTTGCTGATAGCCTTTGTTATCATGTGGAGGATTAGTGACGGATACAGCATGTCCTAACATTCATTAGTCAGTTGCTTTGTAACCTCACCAATGATTTTGAAAACCTAAACAAATGACTGGGTTTAGCAGCATTGGTCTGAAAATAAAGTGAACAGAAGGGAATTTGTTTACATTTTCACAGCAGCAAACTTGATATCAAAGGTAGAAAGAACTTTTAAATGTCAATTTTTTCCCATGTTTAAATTCTGCCATAAATTATAGTTTAATTATTTTGATTTTGTATAAGACCACACTAGTTAGCACTACTTTGTTACATTGCAGGTTGTAGTGACTGCACCGCAGATATTAAGCAGATTTAATTAAACATTCAGAGATAGAGAGTACTGAAAACATGCAGAGATCAAAGCCTGAAAGCGAAAAAACACTTGATTTTTAAACAGAGCCCAAAATGTAAGGCATAAGTCATTCCAGAAAAGATGTAGCAAGAATGTTGAGAATCAGATGAATAAATTGTAAACTAAGCCAAAACAAGCAATAGCAAAGATAAAACCGGGTCAAAGCAAAGAAATCAAAATTGATATAGTATGCTAAGTTTTTTTTTTAAATCAGCAAACTTGGTAGTGCATGATGTCGACTTGTGGTAATTTTGCATACTTTGTCATCCCAGTCATGTTGCATAGCACCAGCCTAGCAACCACGCAACACAAAGGCACAAAATGCAGTGTACATGAAAAAAGGAGGAGCAGCGACTCTACTCCGAGTCTCTCCTGGATAACTGAACTCCTCACCCTATCTCTGAGGGAAAGTCCGGCCAACCTGTGGAGAAAACTAATTTCGGCCGCTTGTATCTGTGATCTTGATCTTTCGATCACTACCCAAAGCTCGTGGCCATAGGTGAGGGTAGGAACATAGATCGAGTGGTAAATCGACAGCCTCGCCTTTTGGCTCAGCTCTCTCTTCACCACGACAGACCGTTGCAGAGCCCGCATTACTGCGGATGCCGCACCAATCCGTCTGTCAACCTCCTGCTCCATTCTTCCCTCACTCGTGAACAAGACCCCGAGATACTTGAACTCCTTCACTTGAGGCAGTAATGTGTTCCCAACCTGGAGAGAGCATTCCACCCTTTTCCGGCAGAGAACCATGGCCTCGGATTTAGAGGTGCTGACTCTCATCCCCACCGCTTCACACTTAGCTGCGAACTGCTCCAGTGAGAGCTGGAGGTCACTGTCCATTGAAGCCAACAGAACCGCAAATAGCAGAGAAGAGATTCTGAGGTCACTGAACCAGACCCCCTTCGCTCCTTGGCTGCACCTAGAAATTCTGTCCATATAACTTATGAATAGAATCGATGACAAAGGGCAGCCCTGGCGGAGTCCAACCTCAACAGGAAACGAGTCCGACTTATTACCGGCAATGCGGACCAAGCTCCTGCTCCTCCTGTACAGGGACTGGATGGCTCGTAACAACGAGCCTTGTACCGCGTACTCTTGGAGCACACCCCACAGGATGCTTCAAGGGACATGGTTGAATGCCTTCTCCAAATCCACAAAACACATGTGGAGTGGTTGGGCAAACTCCCATGCCCCCTCCAGGATCCTGGCCAGGGTGCACAGCTGGTCCAGTGTTTCACGGGCGGGACAGAATCCGCATTGTTCCTCTTGAATCCGAGATTTGACCATCGACCGAACTCTCTTCTCCAGCACCCCTGAATAGACCTTACCGGGGAGGCTGAGGAGTGTGATCCCTCTATAGTTGGAGCACATCCTCCGGTCACCCTTCTTAAAAAGGGAACCACCACCCCGGTTTGCCAATCCAAAGGCACTACCCCCGATGTTCATGCGATGTTGCAGAGACGTGTCAACCAGGACAGCCACACAACATCCAGAGCCTTGAGGAACCCAGGGTGAACCTCGTCCACCCCAGGGGCCCTGCCATCTCTGAGCTTTTTAACTACCTCAGCGACCTCAGCCCCTGTTATGGATGGGCCCCCCCTCGGAGTCCTCCAGCAATGCTTCCTCTAAGGAAGACATGCTGGTGGGATTGAGAAGATCCTCAAAGTATTCTTTCCACCAGTCAATAATATCTGCAGTTGAAGTCAGCAGGGCCCCAACTTCATTGTACACAGTGTTGGTGGAGCACCGCTTTCCCCTCCTGAGGCACCTGACGGTTTGCCAGAACCTTCTTGGTGCTGACCAAAAGTCATTTTCCATGGCTTCCCCAAACTCCTCCCATGCCCGGGTTTTTGCCTCTGCAACAGCCGATGCCGCCACACTCTTGGCCCGCCGGTACCCCTCAGCTGCCTCTGGAGTCCTACTGGTCAACCAACCCGATAGGACTCTTTCTTCAGCTTGACGGCCTCTCAAACCTTAGGTGACCACCACCGGGTTCGTGGATTGCCACCACGAGAGACACCGACAACCTTGCCGCCAGAGCACCGTTCTGCTGCTTCGACAATGGAGGCTCGGAACATGACCCATTCAGACTCAATGTCCTTCGCCTCCCTCGGAATGAGGTTGAAGTTCTGCCGGAGGTGGCAGTTAAAGATCTTTCTGACCAGTTCCTCCACCAGACGTTCCCAGCAGACCCTCATTATTTGTTTGGGTCTGCCTGGTCTGTCCAGCAGCCTCTCCCACCATCTGATCCAACTTACACCGGGTGGTGATCAGTTGACAGCTCAGCCCCTCTCTTCACCCGAATGTCCAGGACATAAGGTTGCAGATCTGATGACATGATTACAAAGTCGATCATCGAGCTGCGACCTTGGGCATCCTGGTGCCAAGTGCACTTATGGACACCCTTATGCTTGAACATGGTGTTCGTTATGGACAATCCATGGCCAGCACAGAAGTCCAACAACTGAACACCACTCGAGTTTAGATCAGGGAGGCCATACCTCCCAGTCACACCTCTCCAGGTTTCACTGTCGTTGCCGACGTGAGCGTTTAAGTCTCCCAGCAGGACAATAGAGTCCCCAGGAGCTGTGCCTCACAGCGCCTCTTCCAGGGACTCCAAGAAGGCCGGGTACTCTGAACTGCTGTTCGGTGCATAAGCGCAAACAACAGTCAGAGTCCTTCCCCCAACTCGAAGGCATAGGGAAACAACCCTCTTGCCCAACGGGGAGAACCCCAACGTACAGGCCTCGAGCCGGGGAGCCATAAGTAAGCCAACCCCTGCCCGATGCCTCTCACCTACAGCAACTCCAGAGTGGAACAAAGTCCAGCCTCTCTCAAGAGGAATGGTTCCAGAGCCCAGACCATGCATAGAGGTGAGCCCGACTATATCTAGCCGGTACCTCTCAACCTCTCGCAATAGTTCAGGCTTCTTCCCCACTAGAGAGGTAACATTCCATGTCCCAAAAGCCAGTTTCGGCAACCGAGGGTCGGAAAGCCAGAGTTCCTTCCTTCGGCTACCACCCATATCACATTGCACCTGACCCCTATGGCCTCTCTTGCAGGTGGTGGGCCCACAAGAGAACGGAACCACGTTACTCCTTTGGGCTGGGCCCCGTGGTCGAAGGTCCAGCCACCAGGCACTCACCAGCAAGCCCCTCCCCCAGGCCTGGCTCCAGGATGGGGCCCCGGGTACCCTTTCCCGGGCAAGGGAAATGCCGATCCTTGATTTAACTCCATATGGGGTCTCAGGATCGAGTTAGTCTGGATCTTCACCTCAGACCTGTTTGCCTTGGGAAGCCCTACCAGGAGCATGTAGCTCCCGACAACATAGCTCCAAGGATCACTAGACCGTGCAAGCCCATCTTCCACGGCAAGGCCTCAATCCGAGAAGGGGAGGGGGGGACATTGCAGTCTCATTAGAAAATGGGGACTTTGCCTTTAAAATCAGGAAACCCTGAAATACAACCTTCTTTATTTATGTTTTAAGCAAGGATTTTCTTGATAAAAATTTGAAATTCTGATGCATTTTTGCAAACCAGGCATGGCAACAGCTGTGGGTTGTTTAGTAACAACTGCAAGAAACAGAGAACACTTCTCACCTTACTATATTAATATGGAAATTTCATTTTTTTTTTTCAAAGTGTGGGATTGTGGCCTTCATTTAAAGATGTAGTTATCCACTCTGAAACTGTGTTGTGATTCTGGGATGGCATCAACTGAAACTGTCCTTCAAAAATAAATCTACATTTTAAAGAAAAACTAATGTCTTATCAGAAACTAAATATTAAAACTGAAACAATAGCTTCATCACTTTCCATCTCATTACAAAGCTGACTGCTGAAAATGTTTCCAAACTTTTAATAGTAGAAAACCTTTGTAAAATATGGCAAAACTTTATTGGCCCTGTTCTGTTATCTGCCTAACCCTGGTTATTGTAACAAGTAACTGCAGTCAATCCTAGCAGCACGGAAGAACTAACCATAAATGGGGCATCAGCAGGGGTGGAAAGAGTTCTGAAAGATTTTACTCAAATGGCAGTGCGGTTACTTCTCATAAAATATACCCTGAGTAAAGTTCATTGTCTTACAACTACTTAAGAGGAAAAAAACTCAATTGTAAGTGCTCAAAAAGTAGGCATTTTTGTGTTTACTTTTTATGAACTGTTACTTGTAAATGAACAATTAGCCAACACATTTTATATAATGTTCTGCTCTATAGACATAATAACCATCCTCTTTAATAAAATCCCTGTGTGCGTCCAGATGTCCGTGTGTGTGTGTCTTCTGGTGAAGTGCGCATGCGCGGGGCACGGTGTGATGCGTGATATTACTGTCAGAGAAAGTTAGAGGCATTTTACGGAAATACAAACCAGTATTACTGCAAGAGGAAATTAAAGGTACACAATACAGTGACTCATATTACAGCCACATACAAGCCAGTATTACTGTCAGTGGAGATTAAATGCATATTACCAGCGCGCACGCCTGTATTACCACAAGAGAAAATTAAAGGTATATTACGGACGTACAAGCCAGCGGACGTACAAGACGGTATTACTGTCACAAAAAATTAAAGACACACAATACACGGCGGCAGCCCACGAAGAACGGTCAGCTCAGCAAGTAAACATCAACAAAAGAAAGGCTGAAAGAAAGAAAAATACGACCAACAAAAAGAATGAGGTCAAAGTCCCTTGCCATTTAATATAGACTGTTCCTACTAATGTTTATGCACTACTGTTCTAGCGCCCGTTATTGTAACGGGCTAAATGACTAGTATGAGAAAAAAAGAAAGGAATCACATTATTTAGTTTTGTCTTGTCAAAGGTACAACTATAATCCAAGCCTCAAATGTGAAACTTGGGCCAACATATCATAAATAATATAACTCATTAGTAAATCAGAAAGCAATTTTCACAAAATATTCCAAAAGCCAAAATGCTTTAAATGTTTAAAAAGAAAATTATAATAATTAACAGGTTCTCCGATCATTGTGTTGTTACAAAAGAAAGATTTTCTAATTTTTTTTTTTGCATGAACCATTAACAATCAGTCAAAATTATACATTTTGAACTTGCTATTTAGTTTCAGAAGGTGTGGCTACTCAAATTTTGTAACATCTTGGGTGGGTAATACATGCTATATCACAACCAAAAATAACACCTGCAGTAATACAATAACCTTAACTAGCCTATTAAATGATAATCTATGGTGTGTAAAAAGAAGTAGTTTTAAACAGGAACAGACATTCCAACTTTGCAAACTGGGCA
This sequence comes from Erpetoichthys calabaricus, assembly GCF_900747795.2. Lineage (NCBI taxonomy): Eukaryota > Metazoa > Chordata > Cladistia > Polypteriformes > Polypteridae > Erpetoichthys > Erpetoichthys calabaricus. The sequence continues at coordinate 208,364,557 of NC_041396.2, forward strand.
GAGTTGTTGTTTTAAAAGCATAACATATGTCAAGGGTGCACTTTTCTGTTTTCCCTTCCAATAAAGTTGACAACAGTTGCATGAATCTTTGGTTGCCAACATCATCATTTTGCAGTTAGAAATGCACTGCTGTGATATAAAGGACCCTTGGTCTTCATTGTATTTTAACAATGGTATATAAGTGTCAAAAACTAGACCAGTTGTAACTGCTACAATATATTAATGACAAGAATCAGTCACATTTAGAAGACATCCTAAAACAAAAAAGGTAAAAAAAAATATATGATTTTGAAAATAATCGTAAAATTCATATAAAACGAATAGACAAGTTTCTGAAAATTTTTAATAAACATAAACTTCGAAACTGGGAAATAGCACCTTATTGAGATAATCAGTTCAGTGAAATGCAGCAATTAACAAACACAAACTTGTAGCTCTGTAGGACCGTGATGATGTCCTTCCTGGAGTATTTCTTTAATCACTGTAACATTAGCAGCAATGCTAACCCAGTCAATATCTTCATTTCATATTCCAATCTCTCTCTTGATTTGCCATTCCTGTCAGGCCTGGTCTTAGGTATTATGGGGCCCTAGGCGAAAGGGGGGTCCAGGGGCCCCCCTGGAAGCTCTGCGAAATGCGTGAAAATTAGACCAAGGAGACGTTTTCTTGTAACGTTATGAGGTCATCACCCTGCTGGCCCACGTGATTTAAACATGCGAGGGGAGGGGCGGGCCGGGGGCCTGGCCGCCGTCGATCCGGGGCTCCCCGGATGCCGGGGCCCTAGGCGGTCGCCTACTTCGCCTATGCCTAAGGCCGGGCCTGTTCCTGTTTTATTTTTTTCTATGAGTTAAAAATCACACCCTACAAATGCTGTTAATGTTACTTTCACAATTTTTCTTGTTCAGCTTACCCTAATATGACAACTTCAGCCTCAAAACACCTGCACATGTGAAAAAAACTAAACTGTCCAGCACCAAAGAGTTTTGCTCTTCTTTGTGGATAAAAATAAACTTACAGCACAAAATGGGGCATTCATTGCTACAATATACTAGAAGGTTATGGGCTTAAACTTTTAATTAGTACAAAGAACAAACAAATCAGGTTTCTCTGGCTGTAATAGCAGTTTAAAAATGTCATTTGTATTTTGTTTTTTTTCTTAAAAATATTCAAATTGAATTATTGACTTTGCCACAAGATTTCTCCAAATTCACCACAGGTGACAACTGGCAGAAATACTGTATATGCAGTTTAATATTTTTTTACCTAATTTAAGAAAGATGTACTGTAAAAATTCACACAAAGTAAAAAAAAAATTTTTATTAACAAAAATAAAACTTTTTACAGAAATGTACATAAAATTCCTATTTGCATAAATGAGGCAGACTTTCTAGTAGCACTAGATACAAATACAAATTCTATTTACACAAATAGAAGGTAGATTGTTGAGGAAAAAAAACATAAAAAAAACCCTTGTTTACACAAATTAAATATATTTTCTAGTGCCAGATAAAATAAAATTGCAATCAACGAAAATGAGTCAGATTTGTTCTAGTTCCAGATACAAATCCTATTTACAAAAATGAGGTACAGTTTGTAGTAAAGAAAACTTGTTCAGACAAATTAAATATAATTTCTAGTAGTGCCAGATACATACAAATGAAATTCCAATCAATACAAATGAGGCAGGACTTCTCTAGTTTCAGATACAAATACAATGTATGTACACAAATGAGACATTTTCTAATAATGTCAAGTACAATTACAATTCCTATAACAGAAATGAGACAGATTTTCTAGTAGTGACAGATACTTCTCCAAAATTGTAAAATTTCTCAAACATTAAACTTTAAATAAGAAACAAGTTTGAACCCTGATGCTTAATTAAAATCCAGGTCTGTGGCATCACACTACTGGAGTGTTTCTGACTGAACTTAAGAAGAATTCCTGCAGCCGGGGAAGCCAACATCCATGTTATGCTCTCAAGTGGCTCACATACAGTTAGACAGTGGCAGGTTCTTACATTGTTGTCCCTCAAGTGGTCAGCCGACCCAGTGACTCTGTCCTGAGCTATTCCAAACACTCCTGAAACCAGGATAATAATTTCAGGTTCCACAAGGTTTCTGTTCATTCCAAGGTTTGTGCCTGGGTCTTTAACATTCCATCACAAATATCTCATGGAATGTCAAAAACCCAGGTTCAATCCATGGTAAGGGTAGAAATCTTATGTAACCTGAGACCATTAGATTGGTGCCAGGAGTGAACCAAGAAGTCCATGATAGGGTCATTGGGAGGGTTAGCAGTGTAATGAGTGTGTAAGATTCCCCAAATTAGTTGTCTGTACAACAGGAATGCTATGTTCCTGGGATATAGGTGTTTACAGTTTACAGTTTAGTCCCTGTGGTGGAACGTCATAGACCCAGGTTCAGCACCAGACAGAAGCGGAAAATCTCAAGGAACAAAAGGTTTGTTACAATACTTCAGTAGAAATGTTGCTTTTATAACCTATTCAAATGATCAAATATAAAATACCTAAAACTGAATCTTTTGAAATTCTAAATATATCTAAACACTCCTTGATATACAAGTGCATAGAGTTTTGTTTTTCAAAGTTTTCTCTTTAACGCAGTAATTCTATTCTTAACAGAATATTTAATTCCCATCCAGTCTCTGTTTTTCAGTACTTCCGGCTCAGCACTGAGACACTGCTCACATTCCCTCTTTCCTGGCACTTTACACATGCGTATAAACTTTCCTAAGTGTTTTTCAACAGCTTTCACCTCAGAGTCATCCCATTTTTTCTTCTTGACATTTTTACAAGAGTTATTGCATTTTCTTTTGGTTTTTTCCAGACCTAAGAGATAAAAATGCACTTGATCAGTAGAATGACATTTATTTTATCATTGGAGTAGAGTTGGATTTATGACATTACCTTGAGAAACGCTAGTAATGCTTGCATCCTGTTCTTGCTGTGGAGGATTTGTCTTCTCTAACTAAAAACAAAATTGACTGAAATTAATATATTTTGTATTGATCACTGTTGGGCATGTCAGCAATTTACAAACGCACAAGTCAAGCTCTGTCTGCAGCATTAACAAAGCTGTCATTGTGTGAAGGAAAGAGTTATTACCTTCTTTTTCCTTGACATCTTCTAGTTCATCCTCACTTCCTGAATAGTCAGTATGTACTTGAATTTGTTCTTTAAAAAAAAATTATAATAAACAATAAAATCAACTATATATATATATATATATATATATATATATATATATATATACATACACACACATCTGGATAGGAATGGAAAAATGCACAACCTATAGCATACCATCGGGATCAATGTCAATCTCCTCCATTTTTTTTCCTTTGAATTCTCCTAGCCATCCATTTTTAAGAGCCATTAGCAATTTACTTATTTTAGCCAGCTGTAACGTTCCCTCTGGAAGACGATAATATTGTCTGTGGACTCGTATATCATGCCCCAGGAAGTCAGCTAACTGGTCCAGCTCTGTATCACTTAAGTTGAGAACTTTGGATAATGTTGCCATATGTTTACGAAGCTTTGTTGATGACAAAGCGTTGGGATTTTTTGCTCCACATTCATTGGCAAGCATTCGGATGCAATCAGATCCTCTAAGATGTGACAATGCAGCTGGCCTTGCAAACATGTAAATGTTCTCTTGGGAAACACCACAGCTTTGCCTCTTGTCTACAAGAAGATCCATTGCTTTCTGGACTGCAGGAGTCAGTAGAACTGGCACCTTTCTTCCCCTCTTACCTTGGATTTCAATTCGAGTGAAGTGGTGACACAGTTTCTTCTCTAACTCTGAAAGAGCTAGAGCAATATCTTCATGCAATGCTGCCTTTCCCCTGCAAGAAAATGTGGACAGCAGCATCCTGGAAACTTCACCCTCTCGTCTTCGATTAAATAAAATTATCTGAGCAAATGATAACCTTTGCAAGCATTGCCCAGTTGCTTCCAGAAGCTTCCTTCATCAGTTTCTGATAATATTCTTCTTGCTTTTCATCTAAATATACATGCATCTTCCTAACATCTTCAGTAAAGGGTAAGACCTATGGCACATTCCACTTGACTTCTCATAGCGTCTTCAAAGCATTTGATGAAATCATTTCACTCCACCTAGTTTTATACATCTGTCTGAAATTTCGTACTGTCTTTGCCCTTGTGCTGTTGCTTTGCATCATTGCCTGACATTCCAGAAGACAAGAGATTTTCTGTAAGCTATGACCAAGCTTTAGTGCAAGGGATGGAGTTTTAAATGTGCATGTATCTTCATTATAACCACAAACATTTCTGACAGAATGAACTACATGAAGAAAATTTGATGGATTGACAAAGTCTTCCATTTTACATAGAGGAGTATTTTTTCTTGCTTGTAATAATAGTCTTCCAACTTCTCTTAATTTCTGACGAATATATTCGTGCTTGCTAGCATCTGAATCTACCTTGTTATAAAGATGCTCACCTAGCTGTATAATGACAGGGTCTGATTTTATTAACAGTAAAACTTCGTCATGTGTCATAACACTCAAGAGCTTCCATAATCCACTGCTAACTCCAGCTGGCATAGAACATGCAAATGCACAAAGGGACTGCACTTTGTTCTTTCATGGTTTTGATGTGGCTTTAATTATTGTGTTAAATTTACAGCGTTTCATATGGCACCAAAGAGACTTTCTTGAGAAAAATCCCTGGCAGCTGACACAGTGCATGTAGTCTTTGGAATCCATCCGTTTCCGGTGTTGTTTGCATGGGATAAGATCTCCACTTCCAGTTTGGATTACTTCACTGTTATGTGCAAAATTGCCCCTGTTTCTCAGATACTCTAATTGTATTTTCCTCTCTTTGGAGTTTTTTTGGGAATTTCAGAACTTTTGCAACTTCTTTCTCAGTAGAATGAACTTGTTCCAAATGTCTGGCCATTTTTGAAACAGGCTTACTACAATACAGGCAGTATTGTTTCTTATTATATACTCTTCTCCCAATTGAATTTTTTGAAACACCTTTGATGGAAAGAGATTGTGGTTCTGCATTAGATTTTGTTGTATACCCAGAGCTACGTATACTAGGGACAATATCAGAAGAGGAACACTTCTTAATGGCTTTACAACACTTGCATTTTCTTTTGTGTTTAGGTGGCATACCTCCACCACAACTGCTGTATTCAGAACTACTTTCTTTTAAAGAATCGGGAATACAATCCTCATTGCTGCTTACTGAACTGTCATCAGAGTTAAGATTCTTGTCAGTGAGCTGAAAATAAATAAATAAATACTTTAAACTAGAATATCTAATCGGATTTCAATGCTCAAAAAAACATATGGAGGACATACTATAATAATTTTGGTCCTCTGTAAAGGTTCCACTGATGACTCTACCTCTATTTCATGGGAGACCACAATGTCAGTGTCTGATCCTCTACTGTCTATGTCCACCTAAATTCAAAAAATATGCACAGTGATTAGTGTTTATTATTACTTTTATTATTTTTTTTTATTTTAGTATATATGTTTAATGGGCAGAATATTGAGGAACTGGAGTAACAATGACAAATAGTTAAGACCATGATCTTTATTATCTAAAACGGATAAAATACCTACCCTTTTACTACTAAATATAATGTCAAACAACTGGAACCAGGCTAGTTGTTTTGCATTCACCAACACTCAAGACTTTTAAAATGCTGAAAAAAATTTGAATGCTCTACAACCCAGCACAATCTACCACACCCTTTACAGGCAGCAAAACAATCTCCAAATACAGAACTGTATTAATATGTAAGAGGTACTATACTATAGCAGACAAATACTCTGAAAATTGTTCCGTTTGATCCCCCTGTCAATAAAATTCTGAATTGTCACATACACATGTAGAACTGCACATATATAAATTGTTAACACCCACACATACCACATTGGATACCTCATGGATATGATGTGGGTGTGGGAAAAACATAGATTAGTATAGCTACATTAGGCTCCAGACTCTGTGGCAGAGGATGCTGTGAGCACAGACACAGATTTCAGGTCAGACACATACAGGGGACCACGCAAAAATAATATGTACACATATTTCTGGGGACGGCATGGAGTAGGGGAGCAGAGCCATAAGCTAGTCTCCAGACTCCGTGGCAGAGGATGATGTGAGCACAGACACAGATTTCAGGTCAGACACATACAGGGGCCATTGCAAATATTTACAGCTAGAACACCTCGTGAGGGCAGTGAAATAACATAACCCTCACACTTCTATGACTATGGGCTGAAGAGCTGCTACAAATATTTAGCATTTTTGCAGGATGCTAATCTGGATACCTCATATTCTTTAATATACAGTAAGATAAAATGAAGAATTGTTTTTTACCTGCTTGTCATGTGATAAGCCTGAATTAACATGTTGCTTAAAAACTTTTTTTTCATTCACCTTCAGTGTTCCCTTTTCATTAGGAACAGCCCAGTACACAGACATTTTAACCTTTTTCATATAATGTTCATATCATAAAAAAACTTAGGGTAGAAAACTACAAAAAAGACAAATAGCAATTAGTTTACCTGAATGATGTTTAAGTCACTTGCTGAATAATATTCATCCATACTATAATTAGGTAACTCTACAGTCGTTTCTTTATTTGGATGATTCTCAGTTTCATATGTCACCAAGACAGAATACAACACATTGATTTTTAATATCAGAAGCCTTCACTTGTGAAATTAGATATGATATACTTGTGTTTTCTTTAAAAACTGTATCATTATTACCTTACATCTCCAAGGCCAATCACCACTTCCATAATCATATGTAATTTCCTCTCCAGGAGATATGTCTCTAATTGCAAAGAGACACAAGTGTGGCTTTCCTTTCACAGTGATTCTATTCACTTTACAATTAGGATTAACATGACTGTCATTTACCAATCTTCCCAGTGAATCTTTTTCAGCATCAATGCTGTAATTTTTAATAACGGAAAACGACACAAATACTTGTGATAACATTTAGAGAAAAATAGAGCATATTTCATATTCAACAAGTAAAAAATTAACTTTAAAAAATCAAATACATACCACCAATATTTTCCATTCCATTTGAAATCATACATTAATCCGTTAAGTGCATCATGGTATACATTTTGCCGTTTGTGACACTCATCAATGCTTATTAGGTCTCCTCTATACTCCACCACAAAGTCCCCTTTTTGTAAAGCTAAACTTGCAAATACACCTCTACCTACTCACAGGCAGGAAGGAAAAAAGGAATTAATACAGAGCTTTCAAAACAGGTGTCTGTTTAAAACCTGGATGATCATCTACAATCTCACCTTTCAAGATGTTGATGTACTGCACCTGTAATACAGCTTTGTCTGTGCAGGTTGTTATATAATCAGCAGCTTCTTTTTCTGGGTTAATCCTATGCTTTTTCATCTTTAAACAACTATAGAACACAAACAAATCAGTATTTCATGAATTAAAAATGCAAAATATAAATAAATAAATAAAATCTAAGACTTTTTGTGTTCTGCAGTCAAGATACAAATCTAGGACACACTATCATTTTCACCTCTACCTTTCCCCTTCTCTGCAACTTCATGACAGCTATGATGGGCTTCTTGTTATACAGAAACCAGAATTGCTAGCAGTAATCTAAATGTTGCTTGATATATAATTGTGTTATATAATTTTAATATGACCTCACTTGACATTTACGCATCTATGTGACATTTTATCACAGAAGCATCTGATAGATATATGGCATTCTGTCACAACTAATGAATTTAAATACAGTAATAATTAATTTGTTTAAAATGCCAGGTTTGAACTGTTTGCATAATTTTTATTACAGAGTTATGCTATTCATGATTTTGTACTAAATAACTTAAAATATCAGCTTTTCTTCAAATGCAAAATTGTATGTATGGCATTCTTTCACAGAATCCTTCATATATACAGGATTGTACAAAATCTTAAATATTCTTTAAATGTTAATTTTTTCTACATTTTATTCCAATGTGTAGCTAAGCCTTTTTTGTACAGTGCTGCATGTAAAAAATATTTTAAATATGCAAATAAATAAAACTGTCACATACCACGGTTGATATTAACCAGTGAAAATATAGCTTCATTGGAATCTCTAGAAAAATAAATCCATCCATCCAAATCCAAATGGGTGTAAGACAGAAATCAAACCAAAATTAGACCAGGACACACTCATGCATCATTCACACTTACTCATGTGGAGTTCATTTAGAATGGTATTTTAGCATAACCACTATTGTCCTTCTCAAGTGTGTAAAAAGACTGGGGAAGCTCCATAAAAGCCAAACCGAGCCTAAGAGGAACATGGAAGTGATAAGCTGAGATGTGAACACAGATGTCTGGAGCTCTGTGACAGCAGTGCAAAGTACTCCTCAACTGTGCTACTGTGAACTATTAATTAAAATTTAGAATATAAGTTCTCAGTAGGCAGTGAGTACATAAGTAAACAACAAATCCAACATTTTCACTACTGGGCAAAGGCATTAGGCACATGTAAAAAAAATGCGGAATAAAAAAAATCAAGTGTGGCCAAGACTTTTTCACAGTACTCTATATACACAGCTGTGTATGGTTTTCATAATGGTTGTTGCATATTAACTTTTCTATGATGCAATGACACAGAATTGAAAGGTAACTTGTTGTTTGTGTAACATGCAACCAATGTTACTATCTGTAAGGTGCACTGAAAAAAATACACTGAGGTTTTTATTGTTGAACTATCATACAGAATTTGTTTTTTTTTTTACACAAAACTATCAGTTAATAGAGATGGGTCTTTGAGAAGTTCTGATATTTACATCTAGCTAAAATTTCCTGCATATTTTGTTATGGCATAATCATATATAAAAATCTCATATACAGTACACCGAATTGACTGCTTAGTGTCGCCACAGATCAGAACTGCCATACTGATAAAACAATGGGTTCATACCTGAAACCCAATATGACACACTGTGAAATAGCTTTTGAAAAAGTAACACTTTAACCTTTTTTTGTTAACTCAAGGGTTTCCAAAATATTGCCAGCAGCTTTGGTTTACATGGACCTACAACAGTTAAAAGCATATTACATAAACAGCACACAAAACTTAACAGAACCAAAGAAAATACAGTTATTTTCATTTGTCATATTGAGCTTAGATGTATATATATTTTTAGATGGATCATAATGGCAAGGTGAGCCAAACCAGAAATGTTATTTTTTTTATTTTCAGTTTTTTTCCTGAATAAAAATTCGGATTTTATTCTAGGTTGCACCTTTCAAGAATAACACTAAGAACGACATCTTTTCATTTGACACATTTATACTTATTTATTTAGCAACATTTAATTTATCAATGCATACTCACATTAGTGCCCTTCAATAGCAGTATTATGAAACCCTTTTAATTATTTAGTTATAAAATTATTCAGCCTATCAATGAATATTCTACATAATGCCTTTTAAAAAGAGTACAGTTGTAAACCTCTTAATATAAACTTTTCTATGCTTGAAGTCTGAACAGCTATTTAATATGCATATTAACATTTCATATAACTCAAGTAAGTTTGTTTGACACTTGGCCTTAATTAACTTTTTAATTAATATGCCCTATAATATCTGTTTTACATTACTTACATTTACATTTATATCAAATATTCTTCCTAAGAATGAGGATTTTGTACACTGTCTTCCAAAAACAGTCATAAAGTAAGTTAAATTTGGTTACAGAACAGTTTTATTAGACAGATATTTTAAAATCACAATTGATGATGGGGCAAGGAACTCTGAGCCTCAACTAAGTGTGATTTTTCCAGAAAAGCACAAGTTTCATGTGTCTATTTTCCAAACCAGGTTAATTCTAGGCAGCACGTGTTAAATGTTTAAAATATGAATGCATGTATCGTGTTTTAATTAAAGACTCATACTGCGTAAAATAAAAGGAAATGTAAAGAAACACAATCACAATAAAAACACAGCATTTGAGATTGAGGCCCTGATGTTTCTTATTTAGGTTTTTAAGGCAATGTCTCCTTCATGGAATCATTTTGTGCCTTTCAGCGCTTTAAAGCATTATGAAGGCTTAATGTCGAAAAAAAATAAAATTCTGCAGAGGCGGCTACTACGAGGAGCAACTGAGTGTCGTATAATTAGTTCAACACATTGGGGACTATGTAGATTTTAATGCAGGGAAGATCTACAGCACCTCCTTATCACTGTACAATAGTTACTTTCATGGGGACTCACTTTTTGGTCCCCATGTTCGGTGACGTCCCCATCTTATTGGTGTGTATCCTGTCTAAAGTCCTAAGTTTAATAGAATTACGAGAACACACACACACACACAGGCAGCGAGAGAGAGAGAGACGCGCACACACACAGGCAGCGTGAGAGAGAGACAGACGCACACACACACAGGCAGCGTGAGAGAGAGGGGGCTGGACGCATAAGGTAGGAAGGCAGTTAAAGAATGCACTGGGCTTGATTTTGTTTTCACTTCTGTTTACAGCGATTGGTTCGTAGCGTGCATTGTTTCAATATTACTTTTCTTGTTGGTTTATGAAATTACGGATTTTTTCAAATGTTCATTTTTTTCCCGGTGCTTAAAACTCATTAAAAAAAGTGTTTTTAGCCAGCGGTTGGTAGCGCTATAGCGCAAACTATTGCAGTGTTAGTTTTCTCTGTTATTCAATGTTTTTACATTTAGTTTACTATTACGCTGTGCATTCTATGGTTTAATTAACTATATTTGTGCTTAAAAACTTAAATAAATAATAATAAAAAAATATATATATTACATACAGTTTGTATGGTCTGGAACGGATTAATTGTATTTACATACAATCCTATGGGGGAAATTGCTTCGGTTCATGACCAAATCGGTTTACGACCAGAGTTTTGGAATGAATTATGGTCGTGAACCGAGGTTCCACTGTATACAGTTTCATCTAAATTTAGCTCTGGGTGAGTTCTAGTGAGATGAGCTTTCAAACAAGAACTGAGATTGTAATAGTTCATATTTAAAATATTTTTGAATACAAACAGATATATGCTTAAGCTTGTACAGTGAGGTATGTGCAGATCATTAACATGTACTTAAGTAATCCATTAATAAATATTCATAAAAAAGCAAAATATGTTGAAATCTATTTAGTTCTCAAGTAGTGATAAAAGTCCTATGGTAATTACCTATGGGAAAAACACATCGGGTAATGGTTTGCATCCCCTAATATTTTTTTATATAATAGGAGATTCCTTTTAGAGCTATGTCATGACTAAGGCCAGGTATACAATTTAAACTGAAAGTAAATTTGGCCAAGAGGACTGGTGAAAATAAAGTGTCTGTAGGAACTTTAAAATGCAGCAGCTGAATGTGATGAGCAATTTTGGCTGAGTTTTCTTGTTAATGTCCTTTCTTTAATAACACAAATTTGCATATGGGGAGAATTGTAAATTTGAAAGAAATCAGTCTTTAAGAACATCTGTCAACTGGTGTTGGAAAGGCACTCCTAGTTTGTAGTGCACTAGAAGAATTTCTATGGTAACATATCAATACTTGCAGATTGTTTTTCACACTAAGCTCTTTATTCCCTGAAACATTCTGAAAAAGAAAATGAACTGAAATAACTTAAACATGGACAGAGAATTAGGTTAAAAAATCTCTACAGTAGTTCATTTTTTGTGATTATTTTTTATTGCAGATTTGACCAAACATATACAGTGAGTACAAGAAATTTGACTGCTAAGGCTAAACCAAAATAATTTTTAAAAAAGAGAGAGCAAGTATCCATAGTAGTTAAGATATAATAAGTTTAAGAATAACCCCATTCCCCTGCCAGAACTTACCCCAATACCCACTTGGGTCCTGCATGGAGAGAGAGAAAAGTAAAAAAAAAAAGAGTCAGGGGCCATTATCTAACAAAACCCTAACTATCCCAACAGCTTTTTCCCATGTGTGCAAGGATTTAGCAGAAGCTGTATTAATACAACCTGCAAATAACTCTAAATAAATAAGATTATAAAATGAAGCAAGCCAGTGACAGGGAGTATCTAAATTGGGTTGTTTCCTTCTGGAACCTAACAACAAATTGGTAGCAATTGTGCCTAAAATAAAGACTTTGTTTTGGAATAGGCTGATAAATGTGAGAATATAGAGGGAAATTATAATTTAAATATACAGATAATAATTGATAAACACAGGACAAAAGGAATAAACAGAAGGACAAAATCAAAAGGTATACATAAAAGTACCAGGAAATTTGGTTCCACAATTAAAACAAGGATACAAGACAATCCCTATGATGAGAAAAACAGTCCCAGCCAAACATGTCACTTTATAATATATATTTTTATTGATCATATCAAATAAAAAATAGAAAATTAAATAGTGGAATATTCAAGATGAGGTGAAGTTGTTCACCACTCACATCATTTTCTAAGGCAAGTAAAATATATGCTGAGTCAAGGCATTTATTAATTCCACCCAAGCAGGAAAGAGCTGAAATGTTTGCAGCCCAGCAGCTTCAACTTCGTAAATGACTAGGATGAAAGCCTTTCTTCTTTGCACTGTGACCATGCTGAAGTTGGGGAACATAAGAGTCGTGGTACCTTCGTGAGTTACTTTGGGCACCTGCTAAAGGCACTAAGAACCTTTTTCCTGTCTGCGTAATGGAAGAATTGGAGACTGAAAGTGTCTAGCTTTGTGTCAGAGGTTGTTAAGGCATAGACCTGGTGAGCTTGTATCACTTCCAGCTCACAAGATGTCAGGTGTGGGAGCAATTTTTTAAAGCCTGGATGATAAATCCAATTGGGTTACTACCTTCAGAATTTTCTGGTAAACCTATAATTCTAAGGTTGAATCTTCTAGACCTTGATGAAGAGGTCTGTAAAGAATGAACCTTATTTCACTTCATCAGTTTTATCTCTGTTCTGAGCACAGTTATTAGAGTCTGTATGGTGTTATTCAGTATTGATGTTTGATGCAGCATAAAGTGATGCTTATGCAAGACAAACCTATGTCATTGCCAGAATAATGCTTGGTACTAATGCTGTTGGCACTTTTACAGCCAGAGTACTGCTCGGGTCTTACGCGAGATGCGTCTATACCGTTGTTCTAGTGACACTCAAGACTAACACTTTTAGCACTGTTTTTACAGCCCAAGTTATGCTCGGGTCTAACACTAAGGAGGTTAATAGCTCAAACCTTTATCATAGTGAATACCAAAATAACACCTCAGCCTTTAAGCAAAAGCTGAGAAGAGTAAAAGACTCAACATAAACCCAGTAAGCAATGTAGCTGGTTTCCTTCTAACACTCTGAACACACTGAACCAGGGTACAAATTCAGCTTCAACAAGACTATACAGCTTCTGTATTAGCTGGAATATTCCCTTGTCTTGTGCGTCCTTAATGTACTTCTTGGGCCAATGGGACATTGTAGTGTAATGTCCAGGTTCAGGCATAAGGCTTTGTAACCAAACATGTTTAGGCATTACTTATATACTTGAAAACGTCTACTGGCCCAGCACTCTAATTCTTTTGTCTCTGCATGTTCAGTTTCCAATGGTTCTGATTTGGTATTCTCTGAGTAGAACACACACATCCAAACAGAACAAGTTTTTCTTAAGGTATGTTAATGGTGGACAAGATCTTTATCTTTCTCTTGTAAGAATAGATCCCTCTTAAGATCTGTTAATGGTTAACAAGATCTTTATATGTCTGACCTGGTATGTGATGAGTATAAGAAAAAATTATTATTATTTTTTCCAAGTACATACGTTTATCATGATATTATATATAAAATAAAAAGCAAATCACAACATCCTCATGTCAAAGAGGAAAAGGAAAATAAAATGTTGGAAAATTTTGGGTCAGAAAGTAGTGTTTTGTGTTGTTGCTGTAAGACAAGTGTAAAAAATCTGGACATTTATGCATTATTTCTGCCATTTCAAGAAGAGGTGGAAATGAGAATATGATGTTAGAAAAATGTTTGATGGAGATTTGTTTTTTGGTTTGTTATTGATGTTAGTATAAGACACATGTAAAGATTCTGAGGGTTAGGGCATTTTTACAGTATTTCCACAATTTTTTTGTTCTTGTTATTTGTTGCTATTGGACTTTGGTTGTTTTCTTATGTTTGTTTTGTCTGTATCACAAAGGGAATCTTATAAAAGCTGGAATACAGGTACTGAAAAAAGAACCATTATTTCTTCCAATGTTCGGGACCCGCAAACCTAGACTGAGTGTGGACAACAGAAGATATCTCACACTTTCTTGCTTTTTTTCTGTCTGCCTGGCTTTTTTCAGAAAGCAACAGCCTTCCTGTTCTAGCTGAACTTAGTTGGGCATGTCATTCTTTCTAGCAGCAACCATCTTTTTTCTGTCCTAGGTTTATGAGATATAAATTTAACTTTTCTTGACCTAGTAAAGCTGCTTTACAGTTCTCTCTTTATTATCTCTGCTTCTCTGTGCTCATTTGTCCAAAGTGTGAGTGTAGACACCTCACCATTGACATTCTACATTTTCTGGTTTCCACTATCTGCTAGTCCTAAACCAACAAGCAGCTGCTATATTCTGTGTTTGTATACAACTGGCTAATTCCTATCCTTTTAGGTGAAGAAACAGATCCTAAATCAATGGGCCCCAGGCCTGACAAAACATCAAGGCCCCTCTAACTTAACCCTTGCAGCCAGCCAGAACCAAACTATAGACTATATTTGCCTTAAAGCTGAAATTTTTTATGTGCAGGACATCAAATACAATCTAATAACTTAATTATGGAAGCTAAATAGATATCAGATACTACATCATTTATGCAACAATAATTTGCAACAGTAAAAACCCTGGGATAACAAATTCTGCATTTGTGCGAAATAATAGAATCATCATTCAGCTACCTTCCTTCCTCATTAACAATCATGAAAATCAGTCACTGGTTCGCTTGAACTGAGTCTGTCCTTTCACTGAATTTTGCTGATATGCAACGTATGTTGTAGGTTTTAAGTTGGTGTGACTGAGCGATTCTGGAGAGCTAAAAGCAATTGTTACAGCTTGTTTCTCTCACTGATGTCAGGTAGTCAAATCGCTGATTGAGACATGCTTCCAAACCTTTCCCAGTAAGAGTGCAACTCAACTTGTCAACTTTAGTATCTCTTCAAAATGCTGGGTCATTTGTACTCTCATGCTAAGTACTGTCATCCTCCGCTTCCTCCTCCTCTCCCTGTAACTTTGGGACTGGTGGTGAAGATGTTTGAGATTGACATTGGTCCAGCTGCTTCTCATCAGCTTTTGTCAGTAAAGGTTCCGCTTTGCTACTAGCTTTAGCTTGGTCTTCAGCTAACTTTAACTGTTCTGACACATTTAAATAAAAAAAAGGTTGATGGTAAAGTTTTTTTTTTATTATTATTGTTTTTATTATATTTTTATTTTATTTTTTTAGCTAGTCAATTTTGTTTGTTTAATCGCTCAAACCTTTAGAAATGGCTGGTACTAGATATTTCATGATGGGCTGGATGTTGCTGACGCAAAACAATTATTTCCATTGGTCATGCCTTCATATGTTTATGTTTAACAGATATTTAACACCGTATTATATGTTAAGACAGGCACTCAAAATATGCGACACTGCCAAAGAATTTGTTTGGAGGTGTATAAGTGTATAGAATTATTATTGTCACAGAAAACTAATACAGTGTCTCACACATGAGTGATTAAGGGGCAGCTAAAGGACCCGACAAGGCTCAGAAAATCGCAGTGCATTAATGCTTCTCTCTTTATTTCACCTGAAAACCCAAAGAACAAAAGAATACGACAACTTGAATTTGTTTCGAAAAGATCGTCCCGACATCCAAAGAACTTCCACATTACTCCCGTCTTGCCCTGATGACTTCACCTCCGGTTGCTCTCTGATGACGTCACCTCCATTGAAGATTATCCACATCACCCTTCCTGCTCTTTACTTCCTGTTCAGATCACATAAATTTATATGCCAGTAATTGCCAACCATTTTTTCACGAAACCTGACCATTGTATTTGCTCAAGCCAAATTTGTATCAGACCAGACAGTATGCAGAGATGGATCCCCAACCCTTAATATGTGTCTCTGTGTTTTGTTCACAAATGTTATAGTATTTTAAGAAGCATCATGAGTTCCATCAAATTTGTGTTCTTCTTTTACACCTGATGACCAGGAGTTGCAAGTGGCAATTAAGAGACGGGATATAAAAAAGAGAAAGTGTGAATCAAAAAACCTCTACCATGTCATTATAAAGAAGGAAAAGCACAGTGTGGTTCAGGCTGCTAACATTTCGCAAGGGCCCTGAAAGACAAATTGGAATTGCAATATTACCCAGGGGGCACTACATTTTTACCACAGCATCTATTTTCAGCTTCCAAGACTCAGTTAGTTTAATTTTCACGAGGGCCCCCCAACCTTTGGGCCCCTTGGCTTGGGCCCAATAGTCCTTTTCTGAGAGACAAGTCAGTGTGGTCATGCTGTCTTTGTTCTTGTCTAGTCTGTGCCATCTGCTGGCTCACAACTTATAGGTCTACACAGCTGGCCCACACATAAGAATAGGCCTGTGTATCTATCATGTCTTCCTGCTACTCCTCATTCGTCTTATTGATCTAGGCAGCATTTGAAAACAATCAGTTATTAGCATGGAAAACTATTTTATATCTGTGGTTTTGACCCCTGCTCTTACTTTTTATGATGATGTACGCCAAACCAGGGGAATCTGTTATGGTGTGTGACTTTTGCGGTTTTGACTCTCCTGACAGTTCTGGTTGTCAAGCTTATAAATGATTTCCTTACAACAACCTTTGCTTTGTAGGTATAGATTCTGTCGAATGCTTGGGGTATTAATTTCTTCTTAATTTAATAACCTTGCCAGTTGATCATGCATCTAGAGAATACTTTCAAACCTGACTGAACTGTTGCAGCAGAGGAAGAGAAGATAGAGGAGACCAGAAATCAGGCTGGAGATCATGATATCAACTGAATAGATGCTAATAAGGGAAAATTCCTTAGGAAATAATGAGATACAAATTGTAATCAGAAGCATGACTGAGCAAGTCTAAGGGAGTTGATAAACATGAAGTTAGATGTAAAAAAGAAGGGGCATTGATATGAATGTAGAAGCCATCAAGAATTAGAATATTATTTGTGTTGAAAATGGTACATAATGAAGTTGTAGGTTTTGTATATGATGAAGCTTGATGCATAGTTAGGAGGATGGTAAATCCAAAGACTAATGATCAAGAAACATTGAAGCAACCAGCTTAATCAACCTGTGTGATGGAACAGAGAAAGATGTAATTAAGGCAGCTTGGCTAAAGATCACAGAAGATTAGGTCATTGAAGGTCAAGCAACCAGCAGCCATTTGATCCTGTTTAGAGATCCAGGTTTCTGCTATACTAATCAAATCAATGTTAGTGATGAGTTCAATAAGAAGAATACATTTTGACAGTTGGGAGTGAATTTTAGAAGTAAGATGCCCCACTCCATATATAAAATCAAGGTTCTTGAATTAAGGGTAATTTTTTCTATTTCATGCAAAGATATTAAATACTGTGACAATTTTTAAAAACACATTGTTCTTTTTTAGTACATTGGTACATCTCCATATTACATATGATGGAGAAAAATTCAACTTGATTAATGCATACAGGCTTTCTTGCAAATTGACATCATTTAATGCAACACTGAGGCTAAGGTGTGATATCATCAGAGACATACAATGGCATTATTAAAATGATTAGAAATACAACTGTAAATAAAATGTACAACATTTATAAACTGCTAAGTTGTAATGTTTATCAAGCAAGATGAAAAGATTTAATTACGCCATCTTAAGTTATTTCTCAATGGAGTTTTTATACTTACATCTTAGCCCAAGTCATTCCTCATTGGTTTTTAATGACTTACAGACTTCATCCCACTACATAAGGAATTCAGTTGCTAAGCACTGAAAACAAACAAGACCATGTTAGAACAAGCATTTAATTAATAATAGCTAACCTTGGGTTTTTAGTGTCTATCAACCCAGGGCCTCCCTGTTCTTCTTATCTAGGCTGTGTCATATAACAAAATTAGTACAGTCAGTTCTACAGGGTTTTTCAGGAATATAAGCATGGATAAGGAGATCACAGACACTGAAGCATAGATCCCATGGGAAAAATAGGGTTATGTTGCGATGGGATGTCGGTTCAAGGGAGAGCTCCGATGCAAGGAGATGGGACTGAGCCTCTGCTCTTACCTTCAAGGCTTGGTAATAATCCATCCACTGTTTAACCTATATACCTTGTTACAACGTTTACTTTCTGTATAGTCAAGTTCGATCATCTTCATGCCAGGAGGCCATGAGCATAGGGGGCTGATCTGAGGACCTCACTAAACCATCCAATCTGTAGTAGCTACAGGCCATGATGTGTACAAAGGGTAAGGACTTAATCAGATGGACTTATGAACTGGACTTACTGGGAATTCCTTGTATGTGAGGAACAGTTGCAAGTTCCCATCACAAATGGGGTTCAGCAGCTTACCTACACCTCTCAGATCCAGGTAGACACACATTGATCCATTCACAAGGTATCACAGTTATTTTTAACAACTTCAGTAACATACATAAATATAAACATGGAAAATCTAACTTGTTAGCAAGAGCTTGTTAGTTGTCATTCTGAAGTGTTTAACCTGTGCAAACAGGAGACCATCATGTGAATCAAAGCAATGTTGTATGTTCATCATGCTGAACAGGAACAAGTGTTTAACCTTTAACTACTCGCGCTAGTGTATTTTGTACACCAATCTCGGCTATTTTTGTCCAACGTCCTTTTACTTGAACCTACCGGCAGCATCCGCCATCTATCCTCAGCTGATTCACTACAAGTATAGTGTTGCAATGGTTTCCCTCCAATGTGCCCCCAGCTGGTTTTATGAGTTGATGCACAGTTGCAAGTTCCATTGGTTAATTTTTTGCACTGCAGGGGTACTTATGTATGTATGACAACGATGAGATGTTCTCCTTGCAATGACTTTGTCTGCAAAGAACATTCAACAACTGAAGTGAAATGTGATACATGTACAAATCCTGCAGTGGATGAAAGTATGACCGGTGACGAATGAGGACTACATAAGTGGATCAGGTTTATTTTCAGATAGTCCTAAAACTGTGTCATACTATTCAGTAATATGATATTAAATTGTATTAAAATGTACAATTTAAAATTATTGCAGTATTTTACATTAGAACCTCACAACTTGAATATAAATAGGCATTTTAACACTGGTGCATAAAGTACACCTCGCGAGTCCTTATGAGATGAGAAATGGTGCGAGGAATTAAGGGTTAATAAAAAAGGAGTGCTTACTTGTGAGTGAGATGTATCTCTTATTAACAATTACAGCTACAAACAATGATTTTACTTGTGGTGTGATCAGTAGTATTACGTCTCTTGGGAATAGAGTCCAGTTTCCATCCCGGTCATTATATGCTCCAGCATCTCAAAATAAGCAGATAGATTAACTGACAATTTCAAATTGGGACAGCATGGCCGAGCATAAGCGTGCATGTGCTTGCACCATAGGAGTTGTGCACATTGTATCCAGAATAGACTCCCCATTGCCCAGTAAACAAAGTGATTCAGACATTGGATAGAGAGTTGGATATGAATTGCACTTTCTGGACAGAAAATACAAAATGTACTCATTTTGGGTATCCCTAATTGTTGCCTGTTTTATCTTTTATAACTGTAGAGACTGGTACAGTCTACTTTTAAATGAGCAAATTATTAACTATGCTAAATATTATTGAAGGAGGTTTGCAACAAATATGAAATTATGTTTAATATGTTCAATTTGCATAGTCACTGGATATTCCTCTAATCTTATAATATCACTGCTAATATATTTTATTAAAGTATTCCGTTAAAAGATATTGCATAATACATAATTACGTGTTTAATATTTATCTGAGTTGGTAAGGGACATTATCAAAAAGACTGTAATCAGTAGAGACATTTGCTGTAAGACCACTAAAAATCACCAACCAGCAAGCGTGTGAAACTCCATTAGTTTCATTGTTTAAATCAATGCTGAATATCTGTAATTTCATCATAAGTCACACCTGCTAAAACTGTTGAGAGGGTTGAGTTGAGCTGTTGAGTATGTCATTGTGTTTAAGCTGTATATTCACCATTGTGAGCTACATCTCATTTTCTTTTCCTTGCCTTAATGCCAATTTGAAGTTGCCTTTAAGCTGCTTCAATAATTGACCCCTATCTGAAATTTTTTTTTACAAATTTATAAATGTAATTTTACCAATTACATTTGTAAGGAATCCGGCTTAATTTGAATGCAGAAAATGAATAGGAATTTGTGCGGTTTAATCACATGTAATGCTATCTGTTGTAAGAGGACTCTATATAGCGCCTGACCCGACACAGATTGGACACAGGAGGCACATGTAAAATAAACAAAGAACTTTTATTTTTCCTCGTCTGTGGGCTATGCCTTCCCCGTGCCCAGAGACACAACACTGTCCTAAACACTAAGCACACCAGTAAAGCAAAAGCACTTTCTTCTCCTTGGCACCACCACTCCTCCCAAGAAACCTTGTCCTCCTCCACCCGACTCTGGCCACCGAGTGGTGGTCGCTGGCTCCTTTTTATTGGGTACCTAGAAGTGCTCCAGGTGCTTGACTGGTGACATCTGGCTGCACTTCCGGGTAAGGTGAAACAAGTGCCCAAAAGAGTCCAGCAGCTCTGCAGCACCCCCTGGCAGTGCCTGCGGAACCCCACAGAGCTGCACAGAACTCCAAACCCCATGCAGCCCTGGGGGAGTCCGAGGCACCGCTGCAACCCAGGGAGGCTGCCATCTAACATCCAGGGGGAGATACTGGGCTTCCCACCCTTGTCCCCCTGGCAAATGTGGTGAAGGGGCATCCCGGCCAGGCATGGACCCCGGCCATCCGTCACAATGTATAAAGATGTTGTTAATCAGTTTTGCACTCAATATAATACAGTATACATCTTCAAAAACAAAAAATCACATTCTGATTACTTTTTTAATATTAAGGTAAAACTTTAAATAAGTGAAACTGCATATATTGCATTAATCTGTTTTGTCTTTACACATGTTGCCCAAATTTATGGCTGCTGGTAGTGTGTCTACTGAAATGGAAACAAAAACCAACATGCTAATCTACCTTTCAAATCTGATGATCTGATGATCTGAAGTTTTTCTTTTTTTTGTACAAGTAGATATTAAAAAAAACACTTCTCCAGTTCTTGGTCGAGCTTTAAAACATGAGAAACAAATCATTAAAATTGTTTTTTATTTTCAAAGTAGAAAGTAAAGTAGACTATACCTGGGCAAAACTGTTGTTCATTTAATTATTATTTTTTCATAGTTTTTTTGACTTTGTTTAGAAGCTGTACTAGATAGAGTGATATGAAACAGTATGAACACTCCATGAAAAGTGTTGTATATTTTAACCTGAGTAAACACATGGAAATGTAATCCTAATTTTATTAGCACTAATAATTTAAGATGATGGTAAAAGCCATTCTTAGTAAGCTAAAGTTCATATGTATTTGGTTAGTTTTGATGGAAAATTTAGATTTATAATAAAATAGATAGGTATATCTGTTATTGCTGATAACACAGTGCAGCTTACCTCCAAGCTGAAATGTACAGTAAATGATATGTTTCAGCCTGTGTTCTTGTGTTGATTCAACAATGAAATGGATTCTGTTAGTTTGTGAATAGCAAGGTATGTTGGCATAAACATAATATGTAAAGTTAAATCATGCCAGAGTCTGGCAGAGTATGCAGCACAATTTCTGTTTTAGGCATTGGTCTTGTCATGTCAGGACTACTGCAGCTGGCTGGAATACCTACATGTGCTACAAAGCCCCAGCAGATGACTCAAACTGCAGTGGCAATTCTTACCTTCAACCAGCCAAAACTTGTGCATATCACTCCTCTTTTCTGGTCACTATATTAGCTCCCTGTTGATGCACATGTTAAGTTCAAATCATTCATGTTTGCGTATAGAGTAGTCAGTGCATCAGCACCTACGTATAAGGAGTCATTCATGATGTTCTGTGCTCCTTCTTGTCCACTCAAGTCAGCTAGTGAACACCACCTGGTGATACTATCTCTATGTAACATCAAATCTAAATACTCTTGTCAAATGAAGCTTCTAGTTGATTGAAGAGGTTGTCCACCTCCATCTGAACTGCTGATTCCCGCAATGTGTTTAAGAACCATTTGAATACTCTCTTATTCTGTGAATATCTTTCTAATTGATAATGTTTTTGATGCTAGGTTCATTGTTGCTAAAAAAAAAAAGTAGCTAGTCTTGTGTTGCTCTCTTTGGTTTACATTTCTTCACTTGTGATGGTCAATTTGTAATCTTGTCTTGTAGCACGTCTTTCAAAAGTGTTTCCCAGACTGATATTTACTTGATTATATTGACCTCTTTTTCAAGTCATTCTGGATAAACCTATCTACTAAGTTGATAAATGAAAATATATGTACTGTCAGAAAAATGACCATAAGACATCGAGAAGGTTTTGGACAGCCACCCATATAATTGTTCCCGGCTGCAAAACTGATTAAATAACAGAAACATGTTCATTCAACTGAGTCCAAAACAGAACTGATTCTCAGTAGACAAGATGGCAGCTTTAAAGGCCAGTAGCGGAAGTGATGTCATCAATACCAGAACTGGAAGTGACGTCATTGGCTGCCCCAGAGCCGGGCGGGATTTCCCTAGAATGGTCTGCAAAATATCGAGAGGGAAAATTAGTGCACTTCGCCACACCCTGGTCTGGCATGGAATCACATGTATTTAAGCCCTTTAGTTGTCTCCTAAACATACATGTGTGACAGTACGTATATATAAGTGTGGTCAATGTTCCTCAGCTTCCATCCCAGCCACTCTTTGGGACACCCAAAACCTGGCTCCATCTTCGCACTACCATCCTTAGGCATATGTAAGATGACCCCTGAAGCCATCGCCATCTCCTTCTCCTACAAATACTCAATGGGATCTACGCCCCCTGGAACACCATTTCTCTTGCTTCCCACAGGGCCTCCTGACCACTTTGCTCGATCTCCTGCTTCTGCTCTTTATTCTTCCCAAACCTTATTTCTTCTTTTCAGCCATTTACTTTTCCCCCGTGTTGTGATGTAAGATTTTGCATATAAGTTGATAAATATTTTGTATGTCTTTATTTGTAATTTAGGCAAAGCAATGTTGCATTAATGTTTAACCCAGGAATGGGTCTCTTTGAATTTTGGGGGTAGGGGGGGTGGTTGTGTTCCTTAAACCAGTTTGGCGAGTGTTTCTCTGCTAAAGTCTTTCAATCCCCGCAAGAAAGTCATAAAGACATATGGTCTTGGGGGTGGCAGGTTTTAAGATGTTATATTCCCCCATTGGTCTGAAGTATGGCAGTTTGGAATTGGCTTCTCTCAGAAGCTTTTAAGTACCATGATGTCTTATTGGCTGTAGGGGTCGGACAGAGAATCTATAAATCTGTTTGTTCAACCACATTCTCTCTCTCTTACCAACCTCTGATGATGAAGAAGTATCTCTCTTACTAACCAACATATGATGAAGAAGTATATCTCTCTTACCAAACTGATGAAGACCATCACACCATGAACTGAAGAAGACAACACAATGGAGAGCATAACTTGGCAGCCATATTGAGACAGGCAATGCAGCCTATCCTGAAGAAAGCTGAATGATGCTTTAACTAGAGACATTTTTAAGTAACTAATAAGTCTGTGTGCCGCCTGAAACTACACATCACCATTTAATCAGGTTGTATGGTTGCCATTATTCAAATGTACTTTGCATATTGTTATTATTTATGAATATTATCAACAATACATTATTTTATGTGTAACTTAACTCCTGCTTGTTTTTTTACTACATCTAATTGCCTGAGGTTATAGATATAGAAGGGAAGGTGGGGATAAGTTATATACTATAATACCTCATAAACAGTGGTAAGTCTGTGAGATTAGAGGCATTCTGACAAAAGCAATCAGCCAGTTTACCCATTAAAGACCATGGGGCTACATAGCCTTACGTTCGTTCACATGTACACTCCCAGAAGGCTGACCCACGCTGTTTTTAAAACCCCTTACCGCCACAGACCCCTGAGGTGCTGAATCACACCAATTTTGAATATAAAGTTGGAACTTGCACTAAAAAGTGTCTAATAATGGGAAATCTGCAACATAATGCGTTATTGCTTATTTTAAAGAGTAACATCTATTAATATAATATCTTTGAAGCAATATTGCTGTGCTTTAAGTCACAAAACACAATAAATGAAAAAGTTTAATCCTCAGGTATGTACAGTATAACAACCTTATGCTTAAAACATCCTGCAGTTTCTTTGATTAAGATACAATACCTCTTGAAGTTGGAAATGGCATAATGATGGCACAAAAATCCACCACTAACTGGTGAGACATGTGTTATTTCTGTTGAGGAATCTCTTAGGATGCTGGAAGTTACAAGTAGAAAGAACACAGGCAGTGTGGTGTAGCGGTTCAAGCTTTGGATCCTGCTACTGACATTGTGCTCCAATTGGAAAAAAACTAAAGAAAATGTATCTCTCAGATGCTATAAATAACCTTGGATAAAGGCATCAGCCAAATAACAAGTAGCAATAATAAAGTTCTACCACTCAGAAAAAAGACAGCTACTACTGTAGGCTAACTGCTTATCTGTGACTGTGCTTATTTGTGTATCTGAGTGCACTGCTGGTTACTTTTGGTGATGTATGTGTGCAAAATATTTGAAAATGGTGACAAAGTGTACACTGTATTATATTTTAGCCTTAGTGCTGGTTGCTGTGTATTCATTCACATCAAAACAAGTTTGCTTAAATAAAAATTTACCAGATGAAACTTAATTCAAGTTCAATTGAAAACAAACATTTTTGAATTGTATGTGCTCCTTCATTTTTATGAAACTGGCATACGTTCAGAGTGCTAAAACCTGAAATCTACCTGTGTATATATATTAGGTGTCATAATCAGTGCTTGAACCATTGCACAATTAAAGAAATCTTGAAGAAACGAAAGTACACTAATCTAATCAGGGAAAATAATGCTGGATGATTATTCTTTGCAATCATTCAATAGACAAAATAAAAAATAGCCATAATAAAATTTCATTTTCCATTAAACTGCTTGCAGTCTGTAGCTGGTGCACCAAACTAGAAGGAGGAGATCAGCAAATCAGTGGAGTAGCTTGAAGGACCCCAAAGGTTGGCATTGCAAAGTCATAAAAATACAGAAGAATAGTAAGACATCTTGCCAAAACGAACATGGCTTCCAGAGTTCCTCACAAGATACAATGAAAGAAAGAGGTCAGTATTTATATAAATGACAAACTATCTACAAATAGAGAAAATTCAAAATGACTAGCAATTTTCTAAGAGCACGTGTTTCACACATTGACCAAGGAGGGATTCCAAAATACTCCAGGATATCTTTAACACTCTTAAACTAAAACTAAGGCATCTCTTGTGATAAATAATTTGAAGGAGTCATGAAGAAAACTCTTCTCTCACATAAGAACAAAAACATATGACTTAAGTATTTTAAAGATATTCTGGGTATAGCAAAGCACTTACAGAGCAATCTGCACTAGACAGACAAGACAAAGTGAGACTCATTTTGTAGCAATACCAGATGTCAAGTTTGAAACAAACACCAAACCGCTCCTTAAACAGAACAGCACCATACAAATCATAAAGCATAGTGTTGAGGGCATCATTTGTAATATATTATGTAAAGGCAATAGTATTTTAAAGTGTGTGTGACATAGTCTGTTCTGTTAGCCTGTTGTATTAAGATAGGTTTGTGCTGATTCAATTGGTAGTGTGTTCTGTGATTTAATCCCTAGAAGCAGAAATTTTCCTTTATGCATCCTCCATTTTCCACTACTTTTAATGGATACTATAATAGTAGCATTCTGTTTTTAAATGTTATGGCACCCAGTACATACAGGTGCTGGTCATAAAATTAGAATATCATGACAAAGTTGATTTATTTCAGTAATTCCATTCAAAAAGTGAAACTTGTATATTAGATTCATTCATTACACACAGACTGATGTATTTCAAATGTTTATTTCTTTTAATGTTGATGATTATAACTGACAACTAATGAAAGTCCCAAATTCAGTATCTCGGAAAATTAGAATATTGTGAAAAGGTTCAATATTGAAGACACCTGGTGCCACAGTCTAATCAGCTAATTAACTCAAAACACCTGCAAAAGCCTTTAAATGGTCTCTCAGTCTAGTTCTGTAGGCTACACAATCATGGGGAAGACTGCTGACTTGACAGTTGTCCAAAAGACGACCATTGACACCTTGCACAAGGGGGGCAAGACACAAAAGGTCATTGCTAAAGTGGCTGGCTGTTCACAGAGCTCTGTGTCCAAGCACATTAATAGAGAGGCGAAGGGAAGGACAAGATGAAAATAAATCAACTTTGTCATGATATTCTAATTTTATGACCAGCACCTGTAATATAATTGTTTGGACCTGATGTACTGTATAAGTACCTGTACGTGTGAAGCTATTTAAAATTTGAAGTTAGGATGAACGAGGCTAAGATCTGAAGCAGTCAGGTAAAATTACAGCAAAATAGCTAAAAATGTATTAGAAATCACGAGTTTTAGAAAGCTTACCCTCTACTCCATCCAGCTATTGCTTTTGATCTCTTAATGTAATGCTTTCAGAGCAAGCACACCCAAGAAATGAATGTCATATTCTGTAAAAAGCACAGACAGGATCAAAATATAACATACAGTATGACAATACCACGTTTAAGGCATAAAACATTTCCAGAAATGTACACACAAAAAAGGGTAATCAAATGTTCATTTCCAAGGCAGTATTTCAGTAGTGCCAGTTCGTGCGGTGTTTAAATGTTCTCCTCACGTGTGGGTTTTACTTTGGTTTCCTCCCACATTACCAAAGAAGTGAAGGTTCGGGTCCTTTGTGACTCTTTGTATGGGTGTGTTCATGTGTGCCCTGAGTGGGTGATATGCCAGTAGTCTGACCAGGGTTGATTCTTGTCTTGCTACTGAGATAAGTTCTAGGACTTTGAATTAGATAAATTAGATTGAGATTATGTGCAATTATTCATTTTAGATTTCCACTAATAAAATTTTATGTATGTATACAAAAATACTTGCATACATTCAATAAACCTGCCATGGGATCATCCTTATTCACTTAGGTGTTATTCAAATTTCCCACAAACATCAGAACACACTGGACTAAAGTGTAGCTAGTTAGATAAACAGAGCACCAGTAGAAGAAACTTGGCTTCATAAAGAGCTCCTTCATAAACTGAGAACTACATAAAATATTCAATGATTAATTGAATGATTAAGGAGCATTTCCAATCTGGTATGAACAGAATGTAATGGTTGGCTCAAAGATCACTGCTTTTCTAATTACGCTATGTCAATTCACTTGCAGTACAACAGCACCACCTTGTGTTCTTCTTGTATTATGCAGATACAAGATTAATAACTGCAGAAAGGCAAGAGTTTAGTATTTGTTATCATACTGTATATTTAGAAAATTACTGGTATTTACATACTTTTATAATTGAATTTTGTAGATGTTTCTGTGACTTAAGAATATAATGAATATGTGAATACAAGGACTATGTGATTTGGGTATCAAGAGAAATAGGGACTCTGCTCTGTTGGGCCCTTGAGCAAGGCCCTTAACCTGCAATTGCTGAGTGCTTTGAGTAGTGAGAAAAGCGCTATATAAATGCAAATAATAATAATAATAATAATAATAGTAATAATAATAATAACTTATGTATTATTTTCATATTTTTGACATTATCTAGTGTTCATTCATGCTATTCAGTTCCAAACATGCAAATATGAATGTGGAATCTAAATATTAGAGTGAAAAGTAAAAAAAAAAACTTAGCTAACTTTACAAATTTTCCATGCTGTATCACTAAATGAAACCAGAAATAAACCATTATTTATTGTGATTTGTTGTAATTTGGAATTTTTGGTAAAGATATTTGGTAAAAAATAAATTCTACATGGAATATCTGAAAGTATTAAGAATTTCTTACAGCACTTAGCAAGTTTACAGCAATTCAGTTTCCAAAGAAAGAAAGAATAAAGGGAATAAAAGGGAATGAGGCAGCACAGTGGCACATTGGTTAGTCCTGTAACTGCGTGGCTGCCAAGTGTTGTGTTCAAGTCAGCATCCAATCACACTCTTTGTATAACTGGCATGTTCTTTCCGTGTCTGGGAGGGTTTTCTCCAGGTACTCCAATTCCCTCAAGCATCCTAAAAGTATATTTAAATATTTAAAGGCTGGCAGCTTGAAATTGGCCTTGTATTGTCTGGTACATCTTCAAGATTTGGGTCCTGCCTTATGTGTAATGCTGCTATGGGTAGTTTTACTTAGGGGAAAATTAATGAAGAGAAAAAGATGAGGGCACCTAAAGCAATACAGCTTATTACTATCAGTCACCAGAATATAAAATGAACAGTTTATATGCAAAATACTATATATACATGTTACCCAATTTAAAAAAAAAATAAACCTGAAAAAGTTCTAAAAATTAAAAGACAATTTTGGTATAACACAACATTTGTGGAAAATATAATTTTTTCCACAAAACTCTGCATATCTGCATAAGAGTTACCACAAGAAATGCATTCGTAAAAAATCAGATACGTGTAATAATTAAAATTCTAAGAATAAAGCAAAAACGAAGCTGGATGCACAAGCAAGAGCAAAAATACATTCAGAGATGCACAGCAGAGAATTTTAGGAAAATTGTTTTATTAATTCCACATACAGATTAGGGAAAAGCCACCTGTTTCAACTCATATGTGCCCTCTGGTGGTTGCAAGCTGATCTGCAATATTTAGCGAAAAGCTCAGTCCCTTCACATACAAGTCAGCATTTCTAGCAGAATAAGGAATACAGAAAGAACAGTATAGTCTCATGATTGCACTTTCTGCAAGTAATAAATGCAAACTCCAAACATATATCCTCAGTAGACGTGACTGCGTGATCTGGGAATAGGTTTGAAAACTGCTTCATCCCAGAAAACGAGTTGGGAGTAAATGTCTTACTTGCAGGAAAGAAAGTGACAAAAGGGAGATGGCTTTTGGACAGGCAATCAAGCTGAATGCCTCGGAAGACTTGTCCAAATGAGAACCTGGGCTTTGTTGCTGTGTGTTCTTCAAATTGATTGTTCCTTCATTATTGTAATCAGCAAACCATATTTTAATATTTTTGAGCTTCTTGGCATTTTATTGTGTTTAGAGAGGTGCCACAAAGGAGTCTGTAATCTTTTGATTTTGTTTGACTAGCCTTAGTCCTACAGTTAGGTGATTTTCCACCTAATATATGGAATGCACTTTGATTTGCTCCAAGTGTTAGATTTTTAATTATGAAACCCTTGAGGACATTGGAGTAACAAACAAGACTGGAGAAGAGTTTTATTTCTGTTTCAGTACTGACTAACTATTATTATTATGGACACCAACTATTACTGAAAATGTCTACATTGAATTAACAAATCAACAGAAATGCAATTACAGTATAAAGAAAATTTTAATCTCATAAAAGAAAAAGATGTGACTCATTTTTGTAAGCAGAAAGTATAAATTGAAAGTAAATTAGATTTTAAAAATTGAACAGAATTGTATTTTGAAAAAGTTAACAGTTTTATACCCTGAGAACTAGTTGTGAAAATGCAAAAAATGTCCATCCATTTTTAAACCCAAGTCATCCCATTATTCTTGTCATTCTCTTACATTCATTTAATATTTTCATAAAATATCTTATACAGAAAAAATAACACCTTATAGCTCCTCTATTTCCCATTCTTCTGCTGATTTTAAAACAGATCCATTATGATTCATTATTGTCTATGTTATTAATTGTATAAACTTTGTTAAAGGTAAATTAATTCTCCTTTGATACCATCCACAATTTCTGGCCTCATCAGATTTGAATCCTTGAAGTTTTTTTTAACCAAGCAACTCCATTTAATTAATTTATAACAGATTAAGTGTATTTTTATTAAATTCTTTTGCTTTTTCATTATATACATAAGGTTTCCTTGTTGCTGTTTTTGTGATCAACTGATTAAACTCATCTGGCTAATAAAATAGAATAGCCGTGTTATCAACAGTAAAAACAAAGAAATTCAAATGCAATGAATCATGATGTTGTAATTTTATACTGAAGCTGTGTACGCCATGTTCCTGTCAGCATGAAGGAATGTTTTCTTTTCAAACCAGTGTTTCTGCTATTTAAACTGTTACTCTGTGCATCTTAAGAAAATGTACATCATCTTATTTTTTATTTGCCCAAGTTTGTGACTTTAAAAGTAAAGGACATTTATAAATTTTTAATCATATTTTACTCTAGTGCTCTAATGGGTGGAGCAGTGGCTAACACTCTAGCTTTACTGTACCAGTTATGAAATTTCAAATTCTGTTGATTGTTCTGTATATGCCACAGGCCTATCATCCCCATAATGGTTTCATTTTTGGCACGTGTTCTCATAGCTTTTGAATAAAGAACCAAATGAAATCTATTGGAGAAACATACATTTACACCTCTGTCTTTCTTTCATCACAACTTGTAAACTATGAGGTCTAGAACTGAGGATGTATAAAAGCAGCATGCACAGAACATTTGGAAATTTTACATTCAGATGGGATATGTAAACTGATCATCAAGAAGTTCAGTCTCCTTAAAGAGTATAATAATGCACAGTAATGCAAACCTATAGAACGTACACCTTGCATAGGAAATTCAGTTATGAATAATGAATTATACACAGAAAAGAACCTGAAAGTTTACGTTTGTTTTATATATACAAACATTTGTAGAACAGAGATAGAGTAGAGTAGAAATCAATTCATGGTCTTGAATTGCATTATGTGGGTTGGATGGATATATATTTCCAAAGCCAGCTCCTCATAACTTACTGTGTAGTGTCTTTGTTGTTAAATAGTATAAGAAATAAATATTCAGCCTATATTGATCATTGGCTTGCAAGGGCAAACAATATGGAAGCCTTTTGGCACAATGCAGATTTACATGGAACTAATGCATTGCAAACACACTTTACTATGGCTTAAAACTGCTGATATCTCAAAATGTCCAGCTAAGAATGTGTTCAGGCTCAAATACCAACTTTTTATTCCATTTTCCACTAGTGCCATGGGTAGAAAGTGTTACGTTGTGCTGTTGTGGAATATCTCTAACTGGAATAGTTAGGAATAGAATGTTTAGAACTCGTCTCCTAAATAAAGTTAAGCACTGCATGAGCACCTCCTCTTGAGACTCTGCCCAGATACCGAGGACTGATTTAAATTTGTGAAGGCAGAAGATTTCCATATATCTGTCATTTAGAAAGTTGTCCATGAGATTAAATTAATAGCACAAATGTCTCTTTTAAAAATAATTATACTTAAATAATCCAGAATCAAGTTAGCTGAATTTCAGTGAGCCAAAGGACAAGATGAGAGTGTGTTACTGAATTGTCTGTTAGTTTATCTACTGAACTCTTTCTTTAAATTTTGGATATTGTATTCCTTTCTTAATATTTCTGAAGCACCCTTTGTTATGATGAACATACTGTATACAGAAAATCTGTTGATGCAGAATTAATTATGTAATGTATTTTAAGGACAGGTAATTTGGACTTTAAGTTACCCACTAGGTGTTATTGGTATGAAAATTCTGGTAAGGCCATAGCATAATATTCCAATATTTGTGCCGACATGTAAGTTCACATACCTTTCACATCACAAAAAGCCAATCAATATAATGGAATTCTTGATTGTTCCTGGTCTTTCTCAGATGACATCATATCATTGTGATACCCACCCGACATTGTCATCATCTGACAAAATACACACATACAGATTTAAAAGCTAAGTAAAGGGAGAGCCTCGCAACCACCTGCTGCTCAGGAAAACTGGCTCTGAGCTGCCTAAACTTAAACTGAAACCCCTCAAGATTAGAATTGAACACATTTGAGGTGTAAAGAGATAAATCACAATAACACAGAAAAAATATGCACAGTACTCACCCTGCATGACCTCTAAGTGCACACTGCACATCCCATAAGCAGCACCACGAAAAATATTTTCGACGTACATAGCTGTTCTTTCTGCCTCAGGATTCTGTGCTTCTTTGAAATAGGAGCGTCATACAGCTGACTTCTTAATAACAAAGTGGATGGAGCACACATAGCCTTCCTCGGAGGCTTTTCAAATTTAGCAGAATGGGTGAAAGTCAAGACATTGCAGAATGTGTTTCTGATACTGATCTACTTTTTTTAAATTACTTTGGCAGACTTTAAGAGAGTAAATGGTACTGGACTTTTCAAAACTGGGGAAAGTAAAAATAAGTGTAAACGTGATTTAAAAACAAAACAAGAATGAGTCCTAATTGTAATGCTTGGGGGCGGCACGGTGGCGTATTGCTGCTGCCTTGCAGTTAGGAGTCCCGGGTTCGCTTCCTGGGTCCTCCCTGCGTGGAGTTTGCATGTTCTCCCTGTGCCTGTGTGGGTTTCCTCCGGGTGCTCCGGTTTCCTCCCACAGTCCAAAGACATGCAGGTTAGGTGCATTGGCGATTCTAAATTGTCCCTAGTGTGTGCTTGGTGTGTGGGTGTGTTTGTGTGTGTCCTGCGGTGGGCTGGCTCCCTGCCTGGGGTTTGTTTCCTGCCTTGTGCCCTGTGTTGGCTGGGATTGGCTCCAGCAGACCCCCATGATCCTGTAGTTAGGATATAACGGGTTGGATAATGGATGGATGGATGTAATGCTTGGATATGCAATGAACTCACGCTAAAGAGCAAGGTTCAAGTTGGACATGTGCACACAAACTCAAGGATACAGAGAACACTGCAGGGACAATTTGTGTAGTCCTTCAGATGGAAACAGGTTTGCTGCACTTAGCAAGAATAGAACTGTACTTACTACAAAAGTTATATTTTTCTAAATTACTAATTGCATTGAGCATATGATGGAAAACTAGAAAAAATTGTTTTAAAAAGTGGGGTTTATACTAATAGGTTACATTACTGAGGGCAGCTTATTATGTATTTTGTACATCTGGTGAGACCTTTCATGCAGAAATGTCACTAGAACTAATAATTAAGTATCTAAACAAAAATTAAAATTGATATGAATACAAAATATGGATGTACCAATATTGTATTAAGCTTCATATTCATGTAGGAAAAACACGCAAACACTGGATATGCACTGGCCAGCCTAAAATATAAACCCAGATATAAACCCAGAACTTTAATATTCTGAGGCCACAAACAGTGCATCACCAATATAATTTTTTAAAATTAATTCTGTGGTTTGCCATAAGAGATGTACTTTTTAATAGCATGCCATATCTGAAAACAGCTTCATTCAGCTTGAGGAGTCTTATTAGCAGTATTAGGTAAAAGGTAGGAACCAACACTGGAAGGGTTTCCAGTTCATCACATGGCCCACTTATACACTCATCCAAACTACCAGACAGCCAATGTTGGAACACCAGTTGATACAACATGCACATCTTTTGGTGGGGTAGAAGTGAAAAGGAGAAGTTAGAAGGCGGAGTGGTGGCTCTGAGGCTAGGGATCTGCACTGGCAATCGGAAGTTTGCCGGTTCAAATCCCATAAATGCCAAAAAGGACTCTGCTCTTTTGGGCCCTTGAGCAAGGCCCTTAACCTGCAATTGCTGACCGCTTTGAGTAGTGAGAAAAGCGCTATATAAATGCAAAGAATTATTAACTTAGACAGACATGGAGAGAATATGTAGACTCCACAAAGATAACAACCGCAAATGGGATTCAAGCATTCAACATGACTCTAGACTTTTGAGACAAGTAATTATTGCACCATCATGCCACCCTGTCTTTCAGTATTTATTCCTAAAATACAGTATCTTATATTGTTATCTTAAGACATTTTGTTATAGAGCAAAAAAAAGAAAAGAAATAGGTTACACAAAGAAACTATATATAGTTAAAGTGAGTTTGTTCTATATGTCACATACCTCTTTTCTGAAATGCTGAAAACAAAAGAAACAGTGATATTAATAATGTATTTTTTGCCATTCGTAGAAGTGTAAAAGAAAAAGAAGCACTAAAAGATGTAGGCCATTGACAATAAGCAGCAGAAGGGCACGTGACAGTGCCTGGTAGGAAGGAAAAGATATGCCTGGAAAATCTCCATCATAAAATTCCCAAATGCATACAATTAAGTGAATCTGGAGTGGTCTCAATAACTAGAACAACTGAGAAATCACAGTCCAGTTCTATTCACTGTGAAACCGATGAACAAATATCAATAGCATTAAGATTATCATGCTGAACAGAGTGAAGATTCTTTTACCAGATAAAGACAGAAGACATATTTTGTTTATAGCAGGTATCCAAAGGCTACAGAACAGATGCTGCATACCTCTAGCTTTCCAACCATGAAGAACTTTGGACCAATTACAAAACTGTAAGGAGTTTCTTTTTGGGAGAATGGAATAGCAAGAAACAAATGATTTTCTGTCTAAGGCTGTTTCCTTATTTTACCATTTATGTTTAAAATCTGTTTAATATAATCTTAGGGCTATGAAGAGCCCAGGCCTATTCCATCAGCATTTGATGCAAAGCTGGACTAGTCTGGGGAAGAGTATTGACATTATATTGCAGAAAAAAGTTGCCTCAGAAAGTGTAAGGATAGATAAAGTATATACTATGTCCATAAAACATATTCATCCCCTTGGAAGTTTTCACATTTTATTGGTATACAGTATTGAATCACAATGTATTTAATTTGGCTTTTTTGACATTGATCAGTAGGAAATGACTAATGTCAAAGTGAAAACAGATCTCTGCAAAGTAGTCTAAATTAGCTGCAAATGTAAAACATAAATGATCACATAAGCATGTACCCCCTTTAACATGACACATCTAACTCATCATTGGTACAGCCAATTGGTTTTAGAAGTTGTATACTGTAATTAGTTGAGTGAAGATGTGCTGTCTGTAGTCAAGGGGTTTCAACTGATTGTAGTACGAGAGATGTTCAAAAAGTTTCCTTACGTTTTTTTTAAACTCTATTTATTAAGAATTTTAAAAAACAAATTACATCACTTTTCTACATAGTCACCTTTGTATGTGATGCAATTTTCCCAGCGTCATAACAACTTTTTAATACCCAATTACTACTCCTCCCGCCTTCACTGTTTCCAACAAAAATATAAAAGTGCAGAAACTTTTTGAATGTCCCTCATATAAATGCTCCTTATCAGGAATTACTAGCTTGTAGTGAGTCAGTGTCTTGGCCTATAATACACAATGAAAACAAAATAACACTCCATCAACTCTATGAAAAGGCAATTGAAAAACAGAAATCAGGGGATGGTTACACTGAAAGGCTGTTGGATATTATGAAAACGGGACAGCTGTAAATCTATGTAGAGTAAGTCATCCACAAAAACTGAATAATCGTGCAAGAAGATGCCTAGTGAGGGAGGCCACAGAGACCTATGATAACTCTGAAGGAGTTACTGCTGAATGGGAGAGATTGGCAAAGAGAAAACAACTGTTACAAAAAAAAAAAAACACACACACATGCACAGGAAGTTTACCAGAAGGAATCCAAGAGATTCTGAAGTCAGCTGAAAGAAAGTTTTATGGTTCAATGGAACCAAACTTGAGATTTCTGGCCATTGGACTAAATGCAATGTTTGGCCTAAGTTAAATACTGCACATTACCAACACCCCACTATCCCAACATGAAGCCTGGCGGTGGAAGCATCAAACTGTCGTAATGCTTCTTTGCAGCAGACCTTAGAAGGCTTGTGAGGACAGAGGGTACAATGAATACACAAAATACGCAGACATCCTGGAGGAATACCTGATGAAGTCTGCAAGAAACTTACACCTTGGGAGAAGATTTGTTTTCCAGGAAGACAATGACCATAAGCATATAGCCAAGACTACACTCAAATGGCTTATAAACAACAATATGTATAACGCCGTGCGTAGAACTCACACTATAACATGGCGTAAGCACAAAAGCGGGAATGTGCATACGCACAGAAAAATCAAGATGCATAAATCTGTGTGTTTGCCGACTTCCATGTTCTTCCACTACATACTGTAAATCCCGATCAGCGTGAAAAGTAACACACGTGCACGCACCTGCTGCTCCACCCCAACTCCTCCCAGAATTACGCCTCTTTGAATATGAAAATCAATATAAATAGCCTTAAGCTCAGCATTTTGTGAAAAGACAATAGGAAAAGCATTGGGGAAAATAGAAGAATTCCAAATACCAAGTGGAGGCAAGGAAAAACTATTCGTTGGTTTAAACAGTGATATAATCAACAAAAGGAATTGGTTCAAGTGACATATAGTGTCGAAGAAACTCAAAAGATCAAGTTCACAAAGTCGCACAGTGCCCGAAATAAAAAAAGAAGTTGTCACATATCAAAGTCGCCATGAAAAGGCGAGTCGTAGCCCACCGTCTGAGTGTCACATGAAAGCTTATTAGGGTACAGAGAAAAAAAATAGGCACACCGTGGGGAAAAAAGCTTAAAATGTCAACTTTAATCTCAGAATTTCCACTTTAATCACGTAGTTTATTTTGTCATTAAAGTAGAACATCATAAACTTCATCTTAAAATCGTTTAATTTAGTAGTTTCTCAAATCCCATCGTAACTAAAGTAGAACATTAAATGCTTTGTTTTGTATTTGATCTTCTATGTGCTCTATGTGAGTGAATCACTACGTGCTTCTAGGCTTTCTCTTCCTCCGACAGGACACAGAATCCATTACATTTGTAATATTACAGCTCTCTGAATAATTAAAATACTGAGATGTATACGTGATCTTTTTCATGATGATAGGAATGAAAGCATGTTATTAAACATAGTAACACGGTGGCGCAGTGATTGTTCATGTCTCACGAAAGATGCTTGTTGCGCCATGCGCGACCTTCGATGAAATAATTTATTGCAGTAGTACTGTCTCTTTCAAACGTACTAACCTCCAATTCCTGTTCTTACTTTTCTTTCTCCAAATACCCAATCGCCACACAATCAGCTCTGTAATAGACGTTAAGCCATCTGTAAGCTTAGAACGACAATTCTTCAAAACATTTAAGGAACATTAAAATATCTTCATAGTACATGTTTAATTATTCTATCCATCCATCCTTCCAGTGTCGCGCCAGCCCAGCAAGAATACAGCACGAGGCAGGAACAGTCCGTGAACTAGCTAGCGCTTGCGGCACCGTGTCCTCACATATTTAATTATTAACAATATAGATTATTTAAATGAAGTTAAAATTTTATCTGTATAATATAATAAACATATTTTGCTGCATTTCACCTTAAAAATGATATCGTCATTATATGTAAAAAGTGGTGCAGGTTGTGCAATATTATAACTGTAGTGCAAGTTTACAGTGAGGTAATTGTACTTATACTGTAAGTACAAACAGTTCTACAAGGAGCACTTGATGGACTGAATGAGTGTGTTTAAAGTTCTTGGGATGAAACTGTTTCTGAACCGCGAGATCCGTACAAGAAAGGCTCTGAAGCGTTTTGCCGTGGCTGAGGCAGCATGTGCTTGATGCTGTATACCGATAATTCTCTTTCCGATCAGCTTCTGCTGTGATTCCAAACTCAGATACAGTGATATAAATACTCCAAGTGGTGCAGTGAGAGTAATATGGAAAAAGATGATCCGCTGTGGCAACTCTTAACAGGAGCAGCTGAAAGAAGAAAAAGAAGGTGCAGTGAGAGTAACAACACTAAAGCAGTTATGGTATTTGGAATACTATTCCCTGGACCATTATATTGTTACAGGTTAATTACAATCAGATGCATTACACTAATAAGCAATATGCAGTTAGTTTCAGTGTATTTATAAAGTCGTGTCAGGAATGCGGATCTAAGAAAGAAAGGGTAACCACACAGGAACAGTAGCACTGCTTTGACGCTGGGTGCCGCCAGTCTGCAAAACTGAGTGGAGAACTTGCGTACGCACCGTGTATACATGAGCCCCCTGGAGTGGCCAAGACAGAGCTCAGACCTCAGTCCAATTCAAAATTTGTGGGTGGACTTGAAAATGACTGACAGCCATGTATGATTCCCATGAAACTTGACTGTGTTTGAGCAGTTTTACAAAGAAAAATTGGTAAAAACTGCAGTGTCCAAATGTGGAAAGCTGATAGAGACGTGAACACAAAGACTCAAGGCTATCATGGCTGACAAAGGTGCATCTACCAAATAATGAATTGAAGGGACCGAACACTTATGTGACCAATTATTTGGTGCTTTTTTTTGTAACAAATTCTGAACATTTTGCAGAGATCTGTTTTCACTTTCACAATACAGAGTCTTTGTCTATTGACTAGTCATAAAAACAAAATAAAATCCTCTGTAATTAAATGATGTATAACAATAGATAGATAGATAGATAGATAGATAGATAGATAGATAGATAGATAGATAGATAGATAGATAGATAGATAGATAGATAGATAGATAGATAGATAGATAGATAGATAGATAGATAGATAGATAGATACTTTATTAATCCCCAAGGGGAAATTCACATACTCCAGCAGCAGCATACTGATAAAAAAAATATTAAATTAAAGAGTGATAAAAATGTAGGTATAACAGACAATAACTTTGTATAATTTTAACTTTTACTCCCCCGGGTGGAATTAAAGAGTCACATAGTGTGGGGGAGGAACAATCTCCTCAGTCTGTCAGTGGAGCAGGACAGTGACAGCAGTCTGTCGCTGAAACTGCTCCTCTGTCTGGAGATGATACTGTTCAGTGGATGCAATGGATTCTCCATGATTGATAGGAGCCTGCTCAGTGCCCGTCGCTCTGCCACAGATGTCAAACTGTTCAGTTCCGTGCTTACAATAGAGCCTGCCTTCCTCACCAGTTTATCCAGGCATGAGGTGTCCCTCTTCTTTATGCTGCCTCCCCAGCACACCACCGCATAGAAGAGGGCGCTCGCCATAACCGTCTGATAGAACATCTGCAGCATCTTATTGCAGATGTTGAAGGATGCCAGCCTTCTAAGAAAGTATAGTGGGCTCTGTCCATTCTTGCACAGAGCATCAGTATTGGCAATCCAGTCCAATTTATCAGATCTGCACCCTCTGCACACAGTCACCTCTGATGATCACGGGGTCCATGAGGGGCCTGGTCCTCCTAAAATCCACCACCAGCTCCTTGGTTTTGCTGGTGTTCAGTTGTAGGTGGTTTGATTCGCACCATTTAACAAAGTCCTTGATTAGGTTCCTATACTCCTCCTCCTGCCCACTCCTGATGCAGCCCATGATAGCAGTGTCGTCAGCGAACTTTTGCACATGGCATACTCCGAGTTGTATTGGAAGTCTGATGTACTGTATATAGGCTGAACTGGACCGGAGAAAGTACAGTCCCCTGCGGCGCTCCTGTGCTGCTGACCACAGTGTCAGACCTGCAGTTCCCGAGACGCACATACTGAGGTCTGTCTGTAAGATAGTCCACGATCCATGCCACCAGGTATGAATCTACTCCCATTTCTGTCAGCTTGACCCTAAGGAGCAGAGGTTGAATGGTGTTGAAGGCGCAAGAGAAGTCCAGAAACATAATTCTTATTGCACCACTGCCTCTGTCCAAGTGGGAGAGGGATCGGTGTAGCATATAGATGATGGCATCCTCCACTCCCACCTTCTCCTGGTATGCGAACTGCAGAGGGTTAAGGGCGTGACGGACCTGTGGCCTCAGGTTGTGAAACAGCAGCCGCTCCATAGTCTTCATCACATGTGACATCAGGGCGACAGGCTTGAAGTCATTCAGCTCACCAGGACAGGATACCTTTGGGACTGGGGTGATGCAAGATGTTTTCCAAAGGCTCGGGACTCTCCCCTGTTCCAGGCTCAGGTTGAAGATACGCTGTAGAGGACTCCCCAGCTCCAACGCACAGGCCTTCAGCAGTCGTGGCGATACCCCATCTGGGGTATCTCCTCAGCTCTCTGCTTACCTGGGCTGCTGTAATTGTGGGTGGGGGGAAACTCTCTCCTATGCTGGTATTAGCAGAAGGATGGGTGGAGAATGCAGTACTCTGAGGTGAGAGTGGATTAGGGTGGTCAAACCTGTGAAAGAAGTTGTTCATCAGGTTTGCTCTCTCCACATCTCTCTCGATGGTGGCACCCCACTTCGAGCTGCAGCCAGTGATGATCTTCATCCCATCCCAGGCTTCCTTCATGCTGTTATTCTGCGGCTTTTGCTCCAGCTTTCTCCTGTATTGCTCTTTTGCCACCCTGAGCTGGACTCGGAATTCCTTCTGCAAGCGCTTCAACTCATGCTGATCACTGGATTTAAAAGTCTTTTTCTTCTAGTTCAAAAGGCCCTTAATGTCACTTGTAATCCATGGCTTGTTGTTAGCATAGCAGCGTACAGTTCTTACTGGAACTACAATGTCCATACAGAAGTTGATGTAGTCAGTAGTGCAGTCAACAACCTCCTCAATGTTCTCACTTTGTGATCCCTGCAGGATATCCCAGTCCGTAGTTCCAAAGCAGTCTCTCAGAACCTGCTCTGCCTCAGGGGACCACTTCCTGAATGAGCGTGTGGTTGTAGGTAGCTCCCTCACTCTTGATTTGTAGTGAAGCTGAAGCAGAACCAGGTTATGATCTGCTTTCCCAAGCGGAGGCAGGGGGTGGCACTGTATGCGTCTTTAACGTTTGCATAGAGTAGGTCAATAGTCCTGTTTCCCCGGGTGTTACATTCCACATACTGGGAGAAGGCAGGTAAATGTTTCGTCCAGCGTCGCATGGTTGAAATCTCCAGAGATTAGCACAAGTGCCTCAGGGTGCTGCGTTTGTAGTTTAGCAACAGCAGAATGGATGATGTCACCCGCTATCTCCATGTGCACCCGAGGAGGGATGTAAACAATAAAAACAATGACGTATCCAAACTCTCTGGGCAAGTAATAGGGATGCAGACTTACGGCCAACAGTTCGATGTCCCTGCAGCAAGTGGAGATTTTGACGTTTACATGTCCAGGGTTGCACCACCTTGTATTCACATAGAGATAATAAACAATAAAAAACCTGCAAAGGGGTGAATATTTTGTATGAACACTGTATATATTTAGGGTGTGCTATTTGTTTATAATGTCATTTTGTGCAAAGACTAAGTATCAGAAATGCCACATAAAAAACGAGTTTAACTTTGAAGTAACTTAACCATAATTGAAATACAGCCGCAAAAACTAGTCATATTAGGTCTAACAATTCGCAGTTTAATATGTGAGATTTCAAAGCATCACGAGGCACCTAACAAATGCTTGGGTCACAAAAACTCTAAAATAGAGAGTTTTAAAAATAACAGCAGCACATGGACTAAGTGCATCAAAACTTAATTCGCAACTTGAAGCTCACCAACAGGGATAGAAGGACATCCCCAGAGGATAGCAAACTGTGAAAATTATGAATCATGAGCTTCACAAAACTGCAATTTATGGTAGTTCTACCATCTGAAAACTACTTGCATCCAAGGTGGAACTGATGTAATGTGCACCAAATCTAATCTCATGAGCGACAGAAAAAAAGTACCATGGTCTGAAGAGTCATCTTTCGCTTTACTTCCTAAACCCACAAATTTTTGTTTGGCCAAAGAATGAGTTCATCACCACATCTGTTGCCAACAGTTAAACAAGGTGGGGGAATCAGTAACTGTATGAGAAGCCAACTTGTGGGAGTCATTAGGTCCAGTGATTGTACTGTATGGCCACATAATAACAAAGGAATATAAGCCATATTATAAAATCAGGTGCACTCTAACATGAAAACAATGTCCTCTGAGATGTTCCCCTATTTCAAAGTGATTGAACCCCCATATGCTCTGCCAAACTAATTCAGGTATGGTTATGTGAACACACGAACACAAATGCCTTTCATAGTCTGCCCAGTCACTAGATCTTTGAATTATTATAGGAAGTTCTGGAGTGCAGAGTTCAAAGTAGAATACCACCTCCTTCATCCCTTAAAGCACTGAAGATTTTTCATTTTGAAGAATGGTACAATATTCATATACAGTACACAGTTCAGGACTTGTGCAACAGCATTCTATGAAGGAATAATGCTGGTCTAAAGTGAAAGAGTATCTGTAATCTTTATTAGATCCCTGACCTTTAAATATTATTAGGTGTTTTTGTTTTTTTTTGTCTACACCTTGTATCATGGAACATCGGTGTGCACAATCCTACCTTGCACCATATAAGATGGAAAGCAGAAGCATGGAATCTAATAGCATATTGTACTGCTCTGCATCTAACATAAGCAATACAATGTTGCTCAGTCAAGAAAAACAAAGGACTTAGTGATGGAACAAAATGATTCATGCAAAATTAAATTTCCAGAATCACAGTATTCCTTCCCCAAAAAATCTGTAAAATAAATCATAATCCTAAAGAAGTATCATAGACAGAAAAGATACTCAGAGCTCCTCACCTCTAGGTATGTGGACATCATCAAACTCATGTGTATGACATTTTGTATTTCATGAATGCAAAATTGCATACAAAACAAATTTTAGATAGATCATCATAATTTTTCCTAAGGAGGAAATTTAACATTTTACAGAGGCTCAATAAATAAATATTATTGTAAACAACAACATCCCCTCCAAAGAACACTATTACTAAAGCTTCTAACTTGGGAAAGATAAAAAGAGTAGTCACAGTCACAGTTAGTCATTATAAAAGAGTATTGTTGTTGGTATAAAGGAGATCCAGTGGTGTTTCATCTCACTTCAGCTGAATAATTCATTGGCTGAAAGCTCTTAGTGATTGTGTATTAAAGTTAATTCTAGCTACAGTAACTAGTTAATTCAGAGATAATGATAGTGTTAGCTTGAATTATGTGAAACTGTAAGCAATATTAAACTCTTCTGTTTTGGTCTTCACTATAAAGGACCCATGTATGGTGGTCACTGCACAAAGTGGTGACAATATGAATCTAATATAACATAGCATAACATTTTCAAACCCATTTAATTCAGAGTCACAGAGCAGTAAAGCCCACGACGACAACACTGTGTATGAACTAGGGAATGGCCCTGGACAATGCACTATCACTGAGCCCACACACACACATCCACACTCACAAAGAGACAATTTAGAATCTTGTAATAATCTTCCTGCACCTTTTATTGATTTTTCTTATGATGAATTTAAGGGATGTTTTCTGATTTTTCATATTTTTGGGATTAAGTGTTTCCTCTAAACTTTTAAGAAGAATCATGAACAAAGTGCCCTTTGTAACAAGGCGCTAGATAGATAGATAGATAGATAGATAGATAGATAGATAGATAGATAGATAGATAGATAGATAGATAGATAGATAGATAGATAGATAGATACTTTATTAATCCCAATGGGAAATTCACATTCTCCAGCAGCAGCATACTGATACTATAAATAATATTAAATTAAAGATTGATAATAATGCAGGTGAAAAACAGACAATAACTTCGTATAATGTTAAATGTTAATGTTTACCACCCCCCCAAACTGGGGTGGAATTGAAGAGTCCCATAGTTTGGGGGAGGAACGATCTCCTTTATCTGTCAGTGGAGCAGGACAGTGACAGCAGTCTGTCGCTGAAGCTGCTCTTCTGTCTGGAGATGATACTATTTAGTGGATGCAGTGGATTCTCCATAGCCTGGAGCCTGCTGAGCGCCCTTCGCTCTGCCACAGATGTTAAACTGTCCAGCTCCATGCCAACAATAGAGCCTGCCTTCCTCACCAGTTTGTCCAGGTGTGAGGCGTCTTTCTTCTTAATGCTGCCTCCCCAGCACACTACCGTGTAGAAGAGGGCGCTCGCCACAACTGTCTGATAGAACATCTGCAGCATCTTATTGCAGATGTTGAAGGACGCCAGCCTTCTAAGGAAGTATAGCCGGCTCTGTCCTTTCTTGCACAGAGCATCAGTATTGGCAGTCCAGTCTAATTTATCATCCAGCTGCACTCCCAGATATTTATAGGTCTGCACCATCTGCACACAGTCACCTTTGATGATCACGGGGTCCATGAGGGGTATGGGCCTCCTAAAATCCACCACCAGCTCCTTGGTTTTGCTGGTGTTCAGTTGTAGGTGGTTTGAGTCACACCATTTAACAAAGTCATTGATTAGGTCCCTATACTCCTCCTCCAGCCCATTCCTGATGCAGCCCACGATAGCAGTGTCATCAGCGAACTTTTGCACATGGCAGGACAGTTGTATTGGAAGTCCGATGTATATAGGCTGAACAGGACCGGAGAAAGTACAGTCCCTTGTGGCGCTCCTGTGTTGCTGACCACAATGTCAGATGTGCAGTTCCCAAGACGCACATACTGAGGTCTGTCTTTAAGATAGTCCATGATCCATGCCACTAGGTATGAATCTACTTCCATCTCTGTCAGCTTGTCCCTAAGGAGCAGAGGTTGGATGGTGTTGAAGGTGCTAGAGAAGTCATATAAGTTATGACTTATGGTTTATATGAGTTTTTATGAGTTATGGTTATATAAGCGCCCGACCTGACACAGACTGGACACGGGAGGCACGTATAAAAATAAATAAACTTTTATTTTCTTCAGCTGGAGGGCATGTCTTCCCCATGTCCCCCCAGTCACAACACAGTCCCAACTACAAAATGAAAACACACAAGGTATAGCGCACTCCTCTCTCACTTCCACCACCACTCCTCCTCAAGTTTTGTCCTCCTCCTCCCGACTGTGGCCGTTGAGTGGTGGTTGCTGGCTCCTTTTATGGCCCACCCGGAAGTGCTCCAGGTACTTGATCACCTGTTTCCGGTTGCACTCCCGGGTG
Source organism: Erpetoichthys calabaricus (assembly GCF_900747795.2). NCBI lineage: Eukaryota > Metazoa > Chordata > Cladistia > Polypteriformes > Polypteridae > Erpetoichthys > Erpetoichthys calabaricus. Next base: position 208,409,536 of record NC_041396.2, read on the forward strand.
GGGCTGAAGATTCGTCTAATTGGGCTCAGGAGCCCATGTAGCGCCTCCTGGTGGCCACCTCAGATCCCAACAGGGCTGTGGAGAACTCCATCTCCCATGGACCCTGCGGGAAGCTGAGGCACCACCGTCAGCCAGGGAGGCTGCCACTAAGCGTTATTGGGGAGATATTGAGCCGCCCATGGTTGCTCCCCCGGAACATACTGTACATCAACGGGGCGTCCTCCACACCTTATAATTTGGTCTGGTCACCCTTTTACAATGTGTTGTCCTGGACTTCTGATTAGAAACAGAGGAGTCCTGACACATTCTGATGGGTAGTGGCTTATGTATGGAATAAAATGTGTTATTGGGTCAACAAAAGTTGTGCTAGCATTTGGTGGTAATCTTTGATACTGAGAGATCTGATTGACAGGGGAATTACAGGCATTTAAAATATTGGGTGTGTCCAGGCTCTGTGGTGGCACTCTGCACCCAGTGCCAATAGGCCAAAGTACACTGCTACAACTATTGATGAGACCTGTCGCATCAAATCTTCTTCATATAAATAATGAATAGGTAAAGCATTTTGCCTTGAAACCCCTAAAGGTTTATTTTCTCTAACATTGTGTCAGCTGAAGTTTTTGTTTTCCTCTCATTCCTGACCATATAACCATAGCATATTATATCAGATTAGACTCTGACTTAAAAACTGTTTATACGCCACAGTAATTTCATCTATACCTAATTCCACTAGTGACATCTTTATTTATTTAATATTTGCCAGTATTTATCTTGTGGCCCTCCAAGGTGGGCACCTTCGACTCAACCCAACACAGACACATGCAGAAGCACAACTTCAAATCACACAGGACTTTTATTTTGCCTTTTCTCTTGTAGGAAATGTGTTCCCCACAAGTATAGCAGTCCCAAAAGTGCAGCACAACACAATTCTCTTCCTTTTCTTTTTCTTTCCTCCTCTACTTCTCCAGGTAAGTTTCATCTCCCTCCTCCTGACTCTGGCTCCCAGAGTAGTGGCTGCTAGCTCCTTTTATAAGGCACCCGGAAGTGCTCCAGGTGCTTGATGACGAATTTCCTGGCAGCACTTCCGGGTGTGGCAGAAGAGCTGCCCATAAGGGCTTAGCAACTGCTGCAGTGCCCCCTGGTGGCGCCCACGGATCCCAACAGGGCTGTATCAAACTCCAATTCCCATGGAGCCCTGTGGGAGTCCGAGGCACCACTGCAACCCACGGGGGCTGCTACCTAGCGCTAAGGGGGAAGAAATGCTCTGTCTACATTTCCTCCCCGGTCCTTCCATCATGGAGGCATCCCAGTCGTCCGCCACAATCTTAAATTATATATATATTTTTTACTTTTTGTAAAATTTCTTGAACTGCAGATTTTATATGGAAATGCACTGTATAAGTAAACAAGCTGAGTTACCTAGCTCTGTTTAGGAAAGACAATGCGTGTTAGTTATAGTGCCATCGGTTAATAGAATGTCTCAAAAGTAATTTATAACTGAATAAATGTTTTTCTGTATACAATACCTGCAGTTTTTTTTATATTCTCTTGAATTGAAAAAGGTAGTCAAATTTCAATAATATGAAATTTGAGCATATGTTATTACCATTGTTACATTTTCAATTTTCATTTGTTTACATCGTTCATGTTAGTATGTTATGCTCATTCACTATATAGCACAGCCCTCTGAGTATATAACGCTGATCCCTTACATCACATATTATACTATTATTCCGAAGTTCAAACAGAGAAGTGCCAGTACAGAGTAGCATAATAGCACAAACCAATCTTCGAGTCCTAGCGGCTGGAGTGCAATTAGTCACAGGGCATGGCAACAGTCAAGACAAACTGAACCCTCCATCTCTCAGAGATAGAAAACACATGAGACTCTGTCAAATGATAATAACTAAAGATTTATTACTAATTCTAAGGCATTGCTCTCTTCTTAAAGGAAGAAGAAATTGTGAAACTTCTTTGCCATCTGTGTTTGTGCGCAACTTCAAAAAATGCTGCGTGGCCTGGCCAATCAGTACCCCAAAGATTATAACTCTGTCAGCAAAATGATGCACTTATTGCTAGTTTGTGGCCATTTGTTGTATTTTGTTTGTGGTTATCATTCTGCATCTTTTACTATTTGAGGCATGGTGGTGCAGCGGTATGCACTGCTGCCTCACAGCTCAGGTCATATTTTCTGCCATAATAATTGGTCCAACATAGTTATCATTTGCTTCCCTAGCCCTCAGGGTAAAAAAAACATTGCACCATTATAGCCCACTCAGAACCGGTTGAGTTCAATGCATTTTGCTGACTTTGGCGAAATTCCTGAACAATTCCCTGATTATACCAAACCTATGCCAATATTCACTCTTTAGCAATGATAATTCATTTGGTTATCTATATTATTAAGCTGACACAAATAATACCTCAACTTAACTACAGAAAAAAAAATTCTTACAATTCTTGTTCGGATACATTCAGTACAACTGGACTGAAATATGATACACAAAAAGATGCTCTGAATAGGATTGAACAATGAATTACTTGACAGATATTGCTGGGCTCCATTTATGTTAGTTTGAAACTACTTTTTTTCCTGTCAGTTTAAACAAATCTGTGTCTTTATGTGTACTCACTATTCAATAAGAAATGTTTAAAGTTTGAATTTGCATCTACCTGTGAACTTGTAACAGCGCTCTGTGCCTGCACTCAGTGAAGAGCGATACATGAAAATAAATATAATTGAATTGAACTGATAGTACTTCAGTTGCTTTTTTATGCTGTGAGACTTGCCCGGACACCATCAGACAGACACCGCATCTTTATATAAAACACGTTTATTTTTCTTCTAATACACAACACTGTTCCACATAACACACTGTGCTTCTTGCCCCAATCACCTTTATACCGGGCCTTTCTCTAACTGTCCGTGGGCCGCCTTTTCCTCTCTCCATGGGTTCATCCTGCTCCCACTCCTGACTCCAGCTCCCTGATTGGAGGGAGACAGCCCCTTTTATTCTTACCCAGATGAGCTCCAGGTGCTCTGCCTGACGACACTTCCTGGTGTGGTGGAAGTGTCAGGAGAGCACCCGGAGGCACTCCAGGTGTCCCTGGAAGGATCGTCATCCATGGGTGTAGCAGAAGTAAATGTGTTCCGGGCTCCATGAGGCTCAGGGCGCCCAATGGCGGTGGGCACGGGCCCCAACGGGCTTGAGTCTCCCAGCTCCCCTTCCGTGGCCCTCTCCTGATCCAGGGCGGCTGCCCCCTCGTGGCCCGGAGGATGAACCTGCCACCTCTCGGTCCTCCCAGGCGTCCCGGCTGGGTCTGTCCCCCAGCCTCCTGCGACAATGCATTGTGTAAATCAGCTGATAGGAGTAGAATCTGATCCAAAAATGATCCCATTTCTTCTGAAAAGTTTTGAAGCATTCCAGTGATAATAATAAAATGTCTTTATGATGGAATCTTGAAATGGGATTTGGGACATGACACTTCCTGTGTGTGTGTTTTATCCTTAGATGTTCATTTGTGTTGATTAAATGATCAGTCAATTTGAAGTTTAGTGTAAAATAAAATGCAATATAATGGGACTCATTTTGTGTGTATCATAAGTTTATTATACTAAAAGTAAATATCTTAAAACAAGAATACAAAACAAAATCAAACAGCAGCTCCATATTAGCCCCAGCAGAAAGCCAATATTTCCTATCATTCTCTTCATTAACTTTACTGACTCCATTCTTTGGCTGGTATCCAGCAAGGAAATGTCAAGGAAAATAAGTGAGTGGCTCTAACTGCAGTTTGATGAGATGTCTGGCTCTGCAACATTTATCAAAATGATTGCACCCTTATTGTGCTTATTGAAGGCAATTCATTTGATCCTATCAGGGACATGTTGTCCTCCATAGTTTAATTAGTTCATTCTTCTTTGGTTTGATGATCTTAGATAAATAGTGGCAATTGATAGATATGTGAATTCACTGTATCTCTCACAAGCCATTTTTCTTGTGTGAATATGAACACTTTTAACACTTTATGATTACTAGACCCTTGGTTGGTTTGTATTTTTAACTGATTTCTGGCTTGGAAGTATATATAGCACAGAAATGTCCTTACCTGGCATTTGTTGTTACTTGGTTTGGCTCAGATTTTCTAGAAATGTGATTAAGCATGGTTGATAGTGCACAAAGGTACACATTCTCACATGCTCTCTGGAAGTACATAGAAAGTATCACAAAATATCTATATGGCAGAAAGTATTATTATCTTTCTATAGCCTTCACTAAAACTTACTTCTGGTAACACCTCATAAAACTCCAAGATAATGGCTTACAAGGCACAACTAATAATGGTAAAGATAATGAAGGTACAGCTACAGAAGTCTTCTTCGATATTTCTGCTAGAAATACAGCCCACCTATTTATAATCAATACTCCCCATGGAGAGAGACTGTAAACTTGCTACCTTAGAAGATTTTAAGAACTAATCAAAAAGAGGAGTTGCAGAAAAAAAATTCTACTCACTAATGTACATTCTTGATTGGCAAAATTCACCAAAGCATTTTTGCAGCGAGTTTTCTAGGATTGTTGGTGACCTTGTTTCTTGAATTGCTTGAAAATTTGCTATGCAACCAACTTTTTCTTTTTTTTCTTCAGCACCCCATGGTAATTTGCAAGGCCAACATGACATTGCAAAGCTATTGTGGCCAATGTTAGAATGGTCAGTTCTCCAGAGTATATAACTCTGATCCTTTGCATCACAGGCTTAGAATAGAGAACAAATGCTCACACCGGGAAATACCAAATGTGCAGCTCTTCCTCTTACAGGCCCTCCCAACCCCTTCTGTTGGCACAGAGCTATCATCCTGCAGAAGAGCGTGGCTGCACGATGCATGAGGTAGACCTTGACGAAATTCCCAAACCTTTCTGCATTTTCAACAAACTCAAGGCAAGGTGAATTCAGCATTGTCTACTCATCATTACTAGCATACAGAAGGAGATGAGTGTGATAAAATTCTATAAAAAAGTAAATTAAGAAACAAACATACATATTATAATTTTCTGTTATAGTCCTCAAGCCATTGAGCTCAGATAGATAGATAGATAGATAGATAGATAGATAGATAGATAGATAGATAGATAGATAGATAGATAGATAGATAGATAGATAGATAGATAGATAGATAGATAGATAGATAGATAGATAGATAGATAGATAGATAGATAGATAGATAGATACTTTATTAATCCCAATGGCATTCTCCAGCAGCAGCATACTGATACAATAAATAATATTAAATTAAAGAAAGATAATAATGCAGGTGAAAAACAGACAATAACTTTGTATAATGTTAAATGTTAACGTTTACCCCCCCGGGTGGAATTGAAGAGTCGCATAGTTTGGGGGAGGAACGATCTCCTCAATCTGTCTGTGGAGCAGGACAGTGACAGCAGTCTGTCGCTGAAGCTGCTCTTCTGTCTGGAGATGATACTATTTAGTGGATGCAGTGGATTCTCCATAATTGATAGGAGCCTGCTGAGCACCCTTTGCTCTGCCACAGATGTTAAACTGTCCAGCTCCATGCCAACAATAGAGCCTGCCTTCCTCACCAGTTTGTCCAGGCGTGAGGCGTCTTTCCTCTTAATGCTGCCTCCCCAGCACACCACTGCGTAGAAGAGGGCACTCGCCACAACTGTCTGATAGAACATCTGCAGCATTTTATTGCAGATGTTGAAGGACGCCAGCCTTCTAAGGAAGTATAGTCGGCTCTGTCCTTTCTTGCACAGCGCATCAGTATTGGCAGTCCAGTCTAATTTATCATCCAGCTGCACTCCAAGATATTTATAGGTCTGCACCATCTGCACACAGTCACCTTTGATGATCACGGGGTCCATGAGGGGTCTGAGCCTCCTAAAATCCACCACCAGCTCCTTGGTTTTGCTGGTGTTCAGTTGTAAGTGGTTTGAGTCGCACCATTTAACAAAGTCATTGATTAGGTCCCTATACTCATCCTCCAGCCCATTCCTGATGCAGCCCACGATAGCAGTGTCATCAGCGAACTTTTGCACATGGCAGGACTCCGAGTTGTATTGGAAGTCCGATGTATATAGGCTGAACAGGACAGGAGAAAGTACAGACCCTTGTGGCGCTCCTGTGTTGCTGACCACAATGTCAGACGTGCAGTTCCCAAGATGCACATACTGAGGTTTGTCTTTAGGATAGTCCACGATCAATGCCACTAGGTATGAATCTAATCCCATCTCTGTCAGCTTGTCCCTAAGGAGCAGAGGTTGGATTGTGTTGAAGGTGCTAGAGAAGTCTAGAAACATAATTCTTACAGCACCACTGCCTCTGTCCAAGTAAGAGAGAGGGATCGGTGTAGCATATAGATGATGGCATCCTCCGCTCCCACCTTCTCCTGATATGCAAACTGCAGAGGGTCAAGGGCATGTTGAACCTGTGGCCTAAGGTGGTGAAGCAGCAGCCTCTCCATGGTCTTCATCACATGTGATGTCAGAGCAACAGGCTGAAAGTCATTCAGCTCACTAGGACGTGATACCTTTGGGACTGGGGTGATGCAAGATGTTTTCCAAAGCCTCGGGACTCTCCCCTGTTCCAGGCTCAGGTTGAAGATGCGCTGTAGAGGACCCCCTAGCTCCGATGCACAGACCTTCAGCAGTCGTGGCGATACTCCATCTGGACCCGCTGCTTTGCTGGCACGAAGTCTCCTCAGCTCTCTGCTCACTTGCGCTGTTGTAATTATGGGTGGGGATGTCTCTTCTATGCTGGTATCAGCAGAAGGATGTGTGGAGGGTGCAGTACTCCAAGGTGAGAGTGAGAGTGGGTTAGGGTGGTCAAACCTGTTAAAGAAGTTGTTCATTTGGTTTGCTCTCTTCATGTCTCTCTCGATGGTGGTACCCCGCTTCGAGCTGCAGCCAGTGATGATCTTCATCCCATCCCACACTTCCTTAATGCTGTTATTCTGCAACTTCTGCTCCAGCTTTCTCCTGTACTGCTCCTTCGCCGCCCTGAGCTGGACTCGGAGTTCCTTCTGCACGCGCTTGAGCTCATGCTGATCACCGTCTTTAAAAGCCCTTTTCTTCTGGTTCAAAAGGCCCTTGATGTCACTTGTAATCCATGGCTTGTTAGCATAGCAGCGTACAGTTCTTACTGGAACTACAATGTCCATACAGAAGTTGATGTAGTCAGTAGTGCAGTCAACAACTTCCTCAATGTTCTCACTATGTGATCCCTGCAGGATATCCCAGTCTGTAGTTGCAAAACATTCTCTCAGAGTATTCTCAGCCTCCGGGGTCCACTTCCTGAATGATCGTGTAGTTACAGGTAGGACTCTCACTTTTGGTTTGTAGTGAGGCTGAAGCAGAACCAGGTTATGATCTGCTTTCCCAAGCGCAGGCAGCGGGGTGGCGCTGTATGCATCTTTAACGTTTGCATGCAGTAAATCAATAGTCTTATTTCCCCGGGTGTTACAGTCCACATACTGGGAGAATGTAGGTAATGTTTTGTCCAGCATCACATGGTTAAAGTCTCCAGCGATTAGCACAAGCGCCTCAGGGTGCTGCGTTTGTTGTGTTTTTGCGAAACGTGGCTAACTAACACCATCCCAGATTCAAACGTGGAGCTACCCGGGTTTAGCACAGTTAGAGCGGACAGAGATGCAAGTACCTGTGGGAAGCACAAAGGAGGAGGACTCGCTCTCTATGTTAATACACAGTGGTGTAACTCTAGACATGTTAACGTAAAAATCTCCACTTGCTGCAGGGACATCGAACTGTTGGCCGTAAGTTTACGTCCTTATTACTTGCCCAGAGAGTTTGGACATGTCATTGTTGTCATCGTGTACATTCCTCCTCGTGGTCTAGGAAATTCCCAAGCCTTTTCCACGTTATCAACAAACTCAAGGCAAAACTAATTCAGCAGGGTTCACTCATCACTACTAGCATACAGAAGGAACTGAGTGTTAAGAAATTCTATTAAAAGGTAAATTAAGAAACAAATATATATATTATATAATTTTTTGTTATATTGTACAAGACGTAGAGCCCAGTACCGTGGTCTTTCATTACTCCTCATCTTGTCATTATGTGTATACATCTACTATTTTATTACCATGCTTCTTTTAACTTCACCTGTTTGTTTTCTGGTACAAATCTTGTAATCGATATCTAACCCATTTCCTATTGTCCAAATGACTTGAAATTTTTCACACTTCCAATGACAATACATGAATCAATAATCAGTTTCACTAATTAATCAATTAATCCATGTTAATTAAATGAAATTTTCATATGAAGAATAGTTAAAGATTTCACCAATAGATGGTGCTAGTAACAGATAGAAATATTACAGGAATTGTTAAAATATTGATTACAAAATTATACTAAAACAAACCCACGACTAAAAAGTACTTTTTAAAAACCACACTTATATTAAGTTAAAAAGTGTACTAAAAAGTAAAAAATAAGCCTCTCATACATCACTCGTAAAATAAAAGCGTGGACGCTTTTCATCAATCAATAAAATCTTAGCAAAAGCACCCATGCTTTTATTTTATAAGTGATGTATGAAAGACTTATTTTTTACTTTTTAGTACCATTTTTAACTTAATATAAGTGTGTTTTTTAAAAAGTATTTTTTATATATATATTATTATTTTTTTAATAAATCCATTCTCAAACACATTTAATCTAGTTATGGTTACAGATGACCAGAGCGTATTCTAGCAAAATTAGGTGCAAGACAATGACCTGCCCTGTACCAGGTAGGGGATACGCATACATTCAGTAAACCCTCTCATTATATTACACACACTGAAGTGACCCATTAAATGGGGTATCCTTGCACTGAATAGGTAACATCAACATCAATAATGGTCTTGGAATTGACTTACTTTCTAAGTAGCTTTATCCAAGTGGGATTCCTTAGAGTCTTGCTGGCTTACATCTATATATGATCCTACAATGTAAACTGAATGACCATTTGATCGATTCAAGCCTGTTAACTTCAGTCTTGGGAGCAGTGAAACGTGACACCAGTAAAAATAGTTAAATTGATCTTATTCCAGTTAATATAGAGAGATGAGATGACTTTAAATAAAGAATTAATTTTCAAACAGAAAAAAGGCTAGCATTTAATGGTAAATAGGAAAAGTATCTAATTTAAAGTAATTAAGGGGGTGTATTGAATATATATCAAATGGACAGTCTAATTAACCCCATTAAAGCAACTAGATATATGCAGTGAAATAAAACAAAATTTAGTAACTAAAACCATTATTATACAATATCCTTCCAATAAAAGAATACCCCTTAAATGTGCCATTAATGTCCTATGAGATAACTGCGATATATTGCGTGAATTTGCTCCAATAATAATACTCCCATATTTTCCCTTTCACATTTTTATGTAAATGTTCTTTTACAAACTAGGCATCCTCATTCATTTGGGCTGAATTCCAGCTAGACAATTAAGCATCTCTTCAGATCATGGGAATGTGGACTTTTTTCATTAATGACCGTCCTCCTACAGCACAACATTTTGCAGATCCTAAGTAATCCTGCAGCTGGCCCTGGATAAGTCATCCAAGTTTATTTTCTCACTGGTGGTCTGGCCAGAATGATGTAGCTTCTTGCCACATCTCAGGGTGATGTTTAGTGTGTACATCTTGCAACAGGAAGTTCTGGGGTTCATTGCAGCTTACAATTACAACATTCACCCTTCTTAACTGAATGCTGTAAATTCTCTTAATTCAGCCAGATCAGCTTGCCTGTTATACTAAAAGTGAAATGTCCAAAAAGAGACATATGCCATATTGCAAGTTATGTAAATAAGAGTTTCTTGAACATATTTTCAGCCATAAAATAAGTATTATTATTGTTTTTAAATGAAATATGAAATATGAAATTGCTTAGAAACTAAGGAGAAACAACATTTTATCTTTGGCTTTATAAACATGAAATTGTATTGACACAGTGGTTAGCACTGCTGCCTCACAGCTGCAGAGACCTTGGTTCAAATATCAATCCCTGCACTGTCTGTTTGGAGTTGGCACATTCTTATCATGGTCTCATCAGCTTTCTCTGTATACTGTGGCCTCTTCCTACAAAACCCCATGTCATGCAAGTTAGGTTGAGAAGCAGATTTAATTTAGCCCATTAAGAGTAAGTGCAGCTGTGCTCAGAGACAGATTGCCACTTTGTCCAGAGTGGATAAGATCTGGCTCTCTGCCTCCTGGAACTTGAAGAAGTGGGTTCATAAACTGGATGGATAAAGTCATAAACATTGGATTTAGAGAAATTAAAGAATACAACAATACATTTGTAGTGGTCTGGTGCTGCTAAGATTCACACTGTTGAAGAGACGGTGATTTATTTATTTTTTTGGTGGAGATTCCAGGGACGTACCCAGCCTTGGCCCGACCCGCACACACTCACAAGCAGAGACAAAAAACAACAGGTAATAAAACAATTAAAAAATGTATTAACCAATAATAAAAGAAATATAACTACACACTAAATAATCCCTCCCCAGTCCCCTTACGGCGATGTACAATAAACATAAACAAACCACAACAATAAACACTCAAGACAATGTCCTTATACAGTCCAATACAGCAAGACCAGGTGAAATGATTTGGTGTGACGATGAGAATCCCAAGAACAGCTTCTGTAGAAAATGAATGAAACAGTCCTACCGGTAGTTCTGAGCGGTGAAGGGTGAGATTTCCACCACTATAACATGACAGGCAGGTACAAGATGGTCCATTCATCTAACGTGAAACAATCCAGGGCACAATTGACTTTTTAGACGACATGTTGGACAGGATACACAAAACACTGATCTCTTTTTGCTCCATCAGGCCTGTCTTTTAAACTTTCCCATTGGCCTCTTTTGTCCCCAGCAGCCCCTACTTCCGTTCCCGTTATCCTATGTGGGTAACCCCCTTGGGCTGCTGGGAAGTGAAGTTCTCTCCACGGTAACACTGCTACACATTAATGAAGTTCAATATAATTCAGAAAATGTTTTCTTAAAATTGCAAAGTGGTTTCAAATAGTGTGACCTCAAACTTACCAAATTATTAAATTAAGTGAAACCCTCTGGCATGAGGGCACTAACACCTCAAGATTCATCTTCTCTCATTTGTTATACAGTATGTGGAACTGGATTTATGTTAGGAAAGGTAGGGGAACATTAATCTAATATACAGTGTAAGGCTGAATGTGTGTTTGTCGGGTATACAGATCAACAGTATTGAAACTATCTGTGCCAAACTTTGCACAGATTCTCCAGTTGTACGGGGGAAGACCATAAACTATATTTACTTTCAAATGTTTGTCCCCTTGTGAAGCTTTATTTAGTGACTGTACCTGTGCTCCTAGAAGACATTCTGGGACTTAGCACAGTTGTTCCCCACATTGTGTTAAGTCCGTGAAATTTTGGTCTAGGGACAAAATGTTTTAATCTGGAACAATTTAGTGACCGCACCTTCACTTATTCTACCCTGCGTAATGCCTTGTACCCCTACTAGAGTATAGATAATAGAATATCTACATATACATAAGACATTCTTTTAGGAATTAGGTGGGAGAGTGGAAAAAAGGCTAATGGAATTGTCACTGAACATTTCAAAACTTCAATCTGCAATGTTAAGTACTTTAATTTGTCAATATCATTTAGACTACAGTGGCAGATACCACAGGACAGCATACACATTTCCTGCCGACACAGGCCTCAGAGCAATTTCATACTAAAGAATTAAACATTAAGTTAAAGTGTTGAAAGAGGATGTAGTATAAACAACAAAATGTGGCTTCACTGCTTTGTTTCCTAGAACCAATATTTTATATCTTCAGTATTTATAACCCAATCTGAACAACCTCAGGCACGTTACAAGAATACTTGGCACCCATTCCAAGATTTTTGAAAACAAAGACATCTGTGTTTTGCTAATGGTAGGTCAAGGCATCCTCTTATTTTATTTCTTTGTGTCCATGCCTCTTCACTTGATATCATCTTATGATTTTTTCCGTCCTAAGTAACTTAACAACAATGTTCTCTTTCCTTTCTTCCCTTTTCTTGAAACTTATCCTTCAAATCTTTTCTTATCAGAATTTTGCCTCTTTTAGCCTGAATCTTGTATAAAAGCTTCTGCCTTCTTATTTAGTGAGAAGTCAAGCAAAATGACACCTTTTACTGGCTAAGTAAAAAGATTACAATATGCAAGCTTTTGAGGCAACTCAGGCCCCTTCTTCAGGCAAGATGTAATTACATCTTATTACATGTAATTACAATATGAAAGCTTTCGAGGCAATTCAGACCCTGAAGAAGAGGCCTTCTCACTACATTCATAATGGCTAACGTGGTACAACACCCTAGTACTGCCTTCTTATTTATAATTTTTTTACAATTTGTTGAATTTCTTGTATTTTTAGTGTGTTGTTATTCAATTACTTGAATGGTTGATTTATTTCAATATATTTGTTAATTTTATTCTCTTGATACTTAATTCCTTTCCTTTTTCACTTTGAGATCTCACATGCTTCTGATCTGTTTCCTTTTTCCTCATTGTCAAAACTTCTAAACTCTGTAATACTATGCTTCACATTACTATTTTGATGATACACTTCAAAAGTAGAAGTTGTTAGAGCCATGGCGATTCATTCATTGAACAATTTAATTTGCATTTTTGATAACTGATTTGGGATTTACTCCTCTCACATTTTTCAAAGCTCCTATAGGCATTATTCTTCTTTAAATTATTCTTCTTGTTATCACTTTGTGTGTAACACTTGCTGCACTCAGAGATTTGAGGTGCTTTCTCAAGGAATCTGATATTGGCTTGCATGTCTGTAGGTTTTACTACCATGAACTGATCCTCTTGTTATATCAAGCTAACCTTTCTACTCAATCATTGAAATCTCTGAGTACATCAAAAGTACAGAACCTCTGTAAAGGTGAACAGATGATGTGTCTGTGACTAGGACAAGAACAGTGATGTGTTTGTCTATTTCATAGTCAAGAAATTACCGGCCTAAATGCAGAATTGTTACTGAAGATCTTCAAATTCTTATCTAAGTTTCATTTGCTTTTTTTTGTTAGGCAACTACTTCTTTGACATGTTGTAAAGCACATTGAGCTAAATGCTTTGTGGGAAAATGTGCTCTAGAAATGAATGTTGTTGTCAACTCAACTATACCCACCACTGCAGCATTACAAATGGTCCTCATACTCTCATCAGACTTGCAATGAGGCAAATCCAGACAACAGTCATTCAAGACAGAAAGCAAAAGTCACTGTCAGCACACCAACCTATACCACAGAAAGTGAGGCTGTTGTCATCTGTGGCCCCAATGCTTTGTCATCACTTTGTCTTTAATTTTACAATAGTATTAATGAAAGTAATTACTCGTGCAACAGCCTGTTGAAGTTTGGTGACGATTCTCCTTTTTTGTTCTAAAAAGTCTTGTATGTTTATTATAAACTTATTAATCATTTTTCCATGGTCTCTCTTCTGTCCACTTCTCCTTTTCCTCTCAGTAACAAATAGTTTCATCCCAGCACTGCTTTCTAAAATATTACTAATTTCCTCTAATACATAAAATTATTACAGCTATAGCTTCTGGTTCTTCAACTTTTTCCTCAATCCAGCCAGTGAAATATCAATGGTTCCCCTCTAATCCTTTGAATCCCACCTTGGTTTCCAAGTGTCACCCTTAATAACTTGGTGAAAGTGTTGCTCTTATTTTTTTATATGTCATTTTACAGGCCTACCATCTCTGTTATTGTTTTCTCCAAGCACCACCACTGATTCAACTTGGAGACCGCTGACTTCTTTCCCCTCATATGTTTCTCAGATCTCAGGTCCTGCAAGTCCCTTTCTTTTCTTTATCCAACTTCAAGTTTATCTGTTTTATATACTGCTCAAACAAATTAAAGGAACACTTTTTAATCAGAGTATAGCATCAAGTCAATTAAACATCTGGGATATTGATCTGGTCAGTTAAGTAGCAGAGGGGGTTGTTAATCAGTTTCAGCTGCTTTGGTGTTAATGAAATTAACAACAGGTGCACTAGAGGGGCAACAATGAGATGACCCCCAAAACAAAAATGGTTTAACAGGTGGAGGCCACAGACATTTTTCCCTCCTCATCTTTTCTGACTGTTTTTTCACTAGTTTTGCATTTGGCTACGGTCAGTGTCACTACTGGTAACATGAGTAACAACTCATAACAACTTATCCAGGATGGCATCAGTATGTGCCATTGCCAGAAGGTTTGCCGTGTCTCCCAGCACAGTCTCAAGGGCATGGAGGAGATTCCAGAAGACAGGCAGTTGCTCTAGGAGAGCTGGATAGAGCTGTAGAAGGTCCTTAACCAATCAGCAGGATTGGTATCTGCTCCTTTGGGCAAGGAGGATGAGCACTGCCAGAGCCCTACAAAATGACCTCCAGCAGGCAACTGGTGTGAATGTCTCTGACCAAACAATCAGAAACAGACTTCATGAGGGTGGCCTGAGAGCCCAACATCCTCTAGTGGGCCCTGTGCTCACTGCCCGGCACCGTGGAGCTCGATAGGCATTTGCCATAGAATACCAGCATTGGCAGATCCACCACTGGTGCCCTGTGCTTTTCACAGATGAGAGCAGGTTCACCCTGAACAAATGTGACAGATGTGAAAGGGTCTGGAGAAGCCGTGAATGTTATGCTGCCTGTAACATCGTTCAGCATGACCAGTTTGGTGGTGGGTCAGTGATGGTCTGGAGAGGCATATCCATGGACAGACCTCTACAGGCTAGACAACGGCACCTTGACTGCCATTAGGTATCAGGATGAAATCCTTGGACCCATTGTCAGACCCTATGTTGGTGCTGTCGGTCCTGGGTTCCTCCTGGTGCACAACAATGCCCGGCCTCATGTGGCGAGAGTATACAGGCAGTTCCTGGAGGATGAAAGAATTGATACCATTGACTGGCCCCCATGCTCGCCTGACCTAAATCCAACAGAACACCTCTGGGACATTATGTTTCGGTCCATCCAATGCTGCCAGGTTACACCTCAGACTGTCCAGGAGCTCAGTGATGCCCTGGTCCAGATCTGGGAGGAAATCCTCCAGGACACCATCTGTCATCTCATTAGGAGCATGCCCCACCGTTGTCAGGCATGCATACAAGTACGTGGGGGCCGTACAAACTACTGAGTACGATTTTGAGTTGCTGCAATGAAATTTCGGCAAAATGGACTACCCTGCCGCATCATTTTTTCACTTTGATTTTCAGGGTGTCTTTGAATTCAGCCCTCTGTAGGTTGATAATTTTCATTTCCATCAAACGATGTGGCATTCTTTCGTTCCTAACACATTACCCAGTCCACATCAGTACAGCATGATTTTTTTCCCATTGAGATCTGATGTGTTTTCAAAGTGTTCCTTTAATTTTTTTGAGCAGTTTATTTGCAAGTCTTATTGCATAGATTTTGTTATTTTAAAAAAATATTTTATATATACTTATAATTTAAAAAGTATTATTATATTGTTTTTGCTTATAAAGTTTATAATAATCATCATAAAATTATTAATAAAGCTTATTTTTATTTAAATTATCCACAGATCGTTCAGTTTTTAACAAAATATAACATTAATGTTGTAAGGTGAAATGCTGCAACCTATAAGGTGTATAATGCATTTAAAGAGCACAGTAGATGATTCTACACTTCAGTATGTACATCTGGTGTGCAAGAAATACAATTTAATAAATGAGTCATCGACAGGAGTTAGCCATGTGTACGTGTGGCTGAGTGTTATTCACAGGAAAATCATCACCACCCAGCCAAATGAAATTTGTCACAAGTGTAAAGAATAACCCTAAAGAATTTTTTTTAGAGTTTGAAAAATAAAAAGAGGTTTAGAGATTTTTTACCCAAGTATGGAAAAAATAACATTGCCAATTTAGTCAGTGGAAGTGTTCAACCAGATCTCTGAATTCACCCTATTTCCTAATAAAGAAGTATGCTGATCCAAAGCATAGTATCTCAAGTGCATTCTGACTGGCTGAACAAGACTAACATACTATAAAATATATGTACACAAAATTTAATTAGTAAAGATGAGTAAAGAAACCACTCTGTGTTCTGTCAGTAATCTGGCAGATAAGCTTTTGAGCAAAAACTAGGAGATGTGAGTAAAAAACCAAAACAAAAAAAAAAATAAAGTGAAACCAAAGCCCAATATGATGAACAATAATCGTGGTTGAGAGACCAGGAGGGCCAAAATTGAAAGTACACACGAGAAAAGAGCAGAAAGATAATCTTTGAATATTTCAGAAATTTGGTATACGCACCTATGGCCTTCCTTTTATTCCATCATGTCGATTATGCATGGATCCCAAAGTCAAAGGCCATGCCCCTAGGCATACCTACCAACAGAAAACATTTGGGTTTTGAGGACCGAAAATCAAACCAAATCATGACACTCCGATGAGTATTACTGAAACAGCAACAAAAATATTTTACAGAATTACAGAGCTATCAGCAGATTTTAATGTCAGCAGGTCTCATGACCGCACAGTCAACGTATAGTAATAAGCAAAACATTTCAGCCTTTCTACATCATGACTGATATTAGTAATTTGGAATTTAGGGAGGATTACTATGTCCATTATCATTTTTTTAACTTACAAAAACGGAATAATGAAAGTTTGATTGACTATGCTGCTGAGATTGATGTCATTATATACACCAATCACAGCAGATTAAGTTGATCTGCCATTTCATTAAAGGGTCTGTTTCACCCCTGATTAAAAAAATCTTCTAGGCTGACATGACTTATTATGTTTTCACAGCTCACGCTCATTCCAGTCTATAAGGTTCCTTGCAATCAATTTTCTATCTTCTTTGAAGCTGTGCTTTCTTACCTGTTTGCCTGCAGAGTATTAAACTGTTACATTTGTAATATGCTGCTTAAACTTAGTTTAAAAAGTTGCCAACTTATTTACTGAATATGCACAAGAACAAGCAACTAAAATACAAACCCCACTTGCAAAAAACTTGGGACACTTTCTAAAAATTCAATAAAAGCTCAAATCTGTAATTTGGTGAATTCTCTTGAATCTTTATTTAACAGGCAAAAGGACAAAGATTTTCAGTGTTTTCACCGAGAAACTTAATTCTAGTTGTTAAACTTAAACAAATTTAGAAATAGATGCCTGCAACACACTCCAAAAAAGTTGGAACAGAGGTAAAGTAAGACTGTAAAGGTTATAACATTCTGTAAGGATCCTCAATTAGCAAGTTAACTGGTAGTAGGTGTGGGTACCAAGACTGGGTATAAGAGATATATGAGCGTCCATCAAAGGCTCAATCTTTGTAAGCAAAGATGGGTCGTGGCTCACCACTTTATGCTGAACCTTGTGAGAGAATTATGTATCAATTTAAAAACAATGTTTCTCAGCACAGGATAGCAAAGAATTTAAGTCTGTCACCATCTAAAGTTAATAACATTGTGAAAAGATTCAGGGAGTCAGGGGAAATCTCTGTGCGTCAAGGCCAAGGGCGGGAACCACTGCAGAATGTGCATGACCTTCAAGCCCTTAGGCAGTATTGCATTAGAAACCGTCTTGCTACTGTGACAGACATAACCACACAGGCTTGGGAGTGCTTTGGGTAATCATTGTTGCTTAACACATTCCACTGCCGCATCAAGAAATGCTCACTGAAACTGAATTATGCAAAAAGGAAGTCATTCATCAATTTTGTGCAGAAACGATTGTGAGTTTTCTGGGCCCAAGTTCATCTGAGATGGACTGAAAGACAATGGAAACATGTTCTGTGGTCAGATGAGTCCACATTTCAGCTTGTTTTTGGGAAAAAATGGACGTCGTATTCTATGTGCCAAAGATGAAAAAGACCATCCAGACTGCAATCAATGAAAGGTGCAAAAACCAGCATCTGTGATGGTATGGGGGATATGTATATATGTGCAAGGCACCATTGATGTGGAGACTTACATTGGAATTTTAGAGAGACATATGCTCCCATCAAGACGTCTTTTCCCAGGAATTCCATGTATATTTCAGCAGGACAATGCCAGGCCTCATTCTACACAAATTACTAAAGCGTGGCTTCGTAGACAGAGTCTGAGTGCTTGACTGGCCTGCCTGCAGTCCAGATCTGTCTCCTATTAAAAATGAATGGCACATCATGAAGAGGAGAATCAGACAATGCAACCACGGACCATTGAGCAGCTCAAGTCTTGTATACATCATGAATATGCAAAAATTCCACTTAAAAAACTTCCCAAATGAGTAAAAAGTGCAATTAAAAGAAAATGGCATGCGACCCAGTGGTAAACTTGCCTTTGTCCCAACTTTTTTAGAGTATGTTGCCAGCATTAATTTCTAAATTAGTTTATGTTTAACATACAATTAAGTTTGTCGGCGAAAACACTGAAAATCTTTTCTTTGTCCTTTTGCGTGTTAAATAAAGGTTCAAATGAAATACCAAATTACAGATTTGAGTTTTTATTGCATTTTTAGGAAGCGTCCCAACTTTTTTGAAAATGAGGTTTGTATCTGCATCATAAATTAGGATTTAATACTGTCCCATTATATGAGGAGCCCTCTGAGAATTTGGATAGAAGCTTACTGGGAAAAACCTCTAAAAGAAATACGTCATGCAAGTTTGGAAAATATGAAGCTGAGATATGATGGAACAGATTAGCCCTTTCGGCATAATAAATGAGCTGAGTGCTAAATGAGATAAACATATTGTAGGAATTTAAACAAAAAGTTCTTGTGGTACCCCTATAGATTAGACTGTCAAAAGAAAAGAGGGACCCCTCTGGACCTTTATCTCCATAATATTAAAATTTATTTGGTATAAATAGATTGCAAAAATGTTTAAATATTTATGATTTTTTTAAACTGGACTATAAGTATGGTAATGATAACCTTATTAATTGTTTTTTGCTAGTTTAATAAAACGTGTCTATACAGCGCCCTTGAAAATTTAATACCAGAAACAAAAATGCCATCAAAATATGATGCTTTTCTTTAAAACATAGTATAAATATGGTAAAATTATTAACAAAATAGTATGTTGAAGCATACTACAAAGAAAAAGACCTGAATATCAAGGCGCTGAGACTAAATTTGGAGAATGGGACCCATCAGCCAAAAGACATTAAAACAAACTGCACTTAATCCAACCCGACACTAATGTCAAGCAACACATTTTCTACCCTCTTTGGCTAATCTCTGCATTCCAGGTGTTGAAATAAAGTGAATGCGGTGGGGATTTAAGAGGATGCACTGCAATCAAATGAACTGGCTTTCTTCACCATCATTTTGTATGCTAACTAAAATGTGACATATTGTTGGGTGATGATATTCCTCGATTAGAGTCCTCACACACATAAGCACTAGCTGGCCCCTTTTTGGTGGTCAGATCTTTAGGCAGTTTCATACTACATGTAAACTGTGTCCCATATTATGAATTGGCAGATTCTGAAGGAACTGGTTTCAAATGATGACATTATTTGAAACAAAAACCAGCAGCCCTAGGACAAGGGTTAACAACCACTGTCTTCATTATAAAAAATAGAAAAGAAGATAATGAGAAAATATACAAGCAATCCATACAAATGCTGTAAATGTCATCATGACATATTGTCCTGGAGCACTTTTAGCCAACAGCTTATTCCACCTTGGTGTTCTTAGCAATGTTCCAGAGGCATTTTGCCAAAAAACATTAGACTACATAATGTCTTTTTTTATGATCCCTATAATTACTCTAGTCAGTGTAACCACTATGGGGTGCCACTGAGCCCCCAACCTCAGATACAGTAATGCCCAACACACTTTGTGTTTAAATACAAAATATTTGTTAAACCACAGCACCTTCACAAATAAGCACACTTCCAAAGATCAATCACAGTACCAATAAATCAACCATTTTCTTCCTCTTTCTTTCCTCCAACTGAGTGTTCCCTGTTGCCTCCCAACTCTGACTCTCTCTAGGTGTGGTAGCAGGCTTTCTTTTAAAGTCAGCCTGAGAATTGCTTCCGGCTTCCTGTCTGAATCCTTTGAAGCAGTTCCAGGTCGTTCATGAACCAGAATTGCCCGGTGGTGGTTCCCAAAGATCCCGACAGGGCTACGTCTCTGGACTTCAACTGCCATGCCACCCTGCAGATGTCCTAAAGTGATCCAGTACTGAGGAACACTTACACGTGTTATGGCCATCTGGCCAAAATTTGTTAATCCTGGCCAGACTGCCTGTCCTCCCTTCATGGCACCTACATCAGCTATGTATTACAGACATAGCATAGGGACAATATTTTTAGATATCCTATAAATAAATTAGTAAATTAATTAATATATATACTCATTATTTGTGCCATTGGTTGAAGTGCAGCCAAATTAGTGGTGGTACTCTTTTTATAACAATACGGTGACATTTGATCAAAGAGTTGGTTAGGATCCCTGTGTTAACCTTTAAGCATCGCGATGTATCAATATGTGATTGAAGAGAGTGAAACTTCGATCGTTGTAATACAGTAACAGCAGATAGAAAAGGGAGTGGGGTGGGGGGAGAGGTGATTATACCATGAAGATTCATGGCTTTAGGTGAGTTTGACCCTGTCATGCCTTCACCATGGAGCAGCTGTAGTACTGCTTTGCTAACAAAGCCTTGGCATATGACTTCTATGGGGTAGACCATGGCCTTACAGCCAGCCTCTTGGTACTCCTCTGCCAACTCTTTGTCTACTGCAGACCACACGAATAATATCTGGCTGGAAAGAGGTTGGTATGATCTCTCTCGGGAAGACCAACTGCCTTCTGAGGTCCACCAGCATCTGCCAAGCCTAGTCTGGTATGAGTATGTTGTCTCTGTTCTGTGCAGGTGCTTGGTCATGGCACCACCTTAAAGAGTCCCTGTGTCAACACCACCTTACATCCTGATAGGATGTTCTGGAGGCTTGCTTTGTTGTTGCCACACCGCAGGTAGCCTATGTCACTTCCAAACCTTTGGGTAAGATTCCATGGGCATGGAAGGGTGTCAAATGTTGCCCTTATCAGAAAGCAGAGTCTGGTTTGTGGAATCCTCCAAATGTCTGATCAACTAATGTGTCTATTCACTGTTGCATCCCACAGGGTCCAGGCTCCCTGGCAGCCCTGAAATACTGGCTTTGTGTAATAATGATTCTGCTCTAACCTGGTGACCTCATCTACTACCATGGCCCTTCAATGCTTTTTGGTGGCTTTTTACCAAAAATGTTGTGGTGCTCCCCCAACCCAAGCCAGTATGACTGATCTGGACTGACCCTATCACCTCTCTGTGTTGCAGACCGGAGACAGCACGATCTGCCTCGGTTTGCGCCTTCCACTTGCAGCCTGTGTGGGTGGGGACTTAGCATTTCTTACGTGTTGGTCAGGGGACTCATCTCAGCTTTGTTGGGAGCTCATGTACAGTATATTCTAGCCGAAGAGGCCTACTTCTGAAAAGCAATGGAGCAAGTCCAACCACTTTTGGATTTAGCTGTTGGCTAGGCTGTCCATCCTGCTGACCATCAATTAGGAAATTTTACAGATTTTCAGTGGTCATATCACTTGTTGATATATGTAGCTCATGTTGGCAACACCACACATTAGATTTCCCAGGAAGATGGCATTGATCAGTCTTCGCCAGGCCCTCCACAGGTTGTTGCTTGGCTAGTTTCCCCATCTGTATGGAATGGGCTCTCCTCCAATGAACAAAATGGTCTTGTCTTGCAGCTTAATCTTAATTCCTGCCCATGTGATCAGCTTGTCCAAGCACTTAAGAAGTCTTGTCATGCATGTAGCAGTCTGAAGGATGCTTGTGACATCATCCATGTAGCTCCTCAATACAGATGCAGTGCAAAACTGAGGCCATAAACTATAAAATGCTGCTAAGAGTATGATGCTGAGCAAATGAAAATTTTTTGTAAGGTACAACAGCAGGAAATTTGAAATAGCAATATGAAAACAACATAAAATGACTATTGATGCTGGTGGTTATGGTTATGAATGACTATTATGACCTAAGCACCACTCACAGATTTTAATATTAGTGATTTTGTATTTGGTAAAAAGTGACACTTTAGATTTGGTACTGCAAAAATGCATCTATTACTTGTACATTTTTTATGCAACAAGACCTTAACAAAGACTTCTTTGTGTCTTCATAGCACTTACAAAGCTCAGTGAAATGTTTATTCATCTCTGCAATGTGACCTACTAATAAAACTTCACCTTTGAGTGGCCTGAGATGGCTTAACTGAGACAATTATATCTTGATATTATATATTTTGTATACGATCTGAAAATCTTTCATATTACCAAGTCATTTTACCATCATGGCAATATACCACACTGCACAGAGATGAATAACCAATCAACTGATGTTTTATAAGTGTTATGAAGGCCAAATGAAACCTTTGTTAAGGTCTTGTTACATAAGAATAAATGAGCAATGGATGCATTTTTGCAGTACGTATACTAAAGTGTTATAATTTTTTATATAAATTTACAAACCTTTCTGAAAAAATTTTTTTTCACTTTGCCATTATGGATTATTGAGTGGGCAACAATAGCAAATGTATTGTCACACATGTGTGACTAGGAGGGAGATGAATCGACCAAGTGGAGGTAATTACCCACCAGGCCAGGGAGTGGTGGGGTGCACTAAGCCTACCACTGTTATCTCTCCAGGCCAAAGACGAGAAAACCTGCTTGATTCAACATCACTTCCGGTTCCGGTGGCCAGACTGACGTCACTTCCGCTTTCGGTGGCCAGACTGGTGTCACTTCCGGTTCCAGGGCCCCGACTGACATCAATTCCAGTTCCAGCCAAATGACGTCACTTCCTCTTTACAGCCTATAAAGCCACCATCTTTGATCAACCTGATCAGTTTAATCTAGAACTCCATTCATGCACATCAGT
Organism: Erpetoichthys calabaricus; assembly: GCF_900747795.2. NCBI lineage: Eukaryota > Metazoa > Chordata > Cladistia > Polypteriformes > Polypteridae > Erpetoichthys > Erpetoichthys calabaricus. The sequence continues at coordinate 208,432,501 of NC_041396.2, forward strand.
GCTTATTTAAAAAAACATTTTGCAGCCAGGGACAATATACGGGTGGCTGCCCCAAACCTTTCCATTGTATTGAGACTCATTCTTTTACAGTATCTATTTACAATTAAATCTACAACATACTGTGTGCAAAACATGAAGGGGTCAGAATACCTTCTAAATCCACTGTATGCACCTCTCATTTGTATTCCAAAATTTTAAGATATAAGTCATTTGCTTTTTTCACTTACTGTACACATGTAGCTGATACTACAGTAGATTGTAATAAAATAAAGAAGAAAATAACAGTTCATATGATGTTTACCTGCTCTTCTGAATTCATTTGGCTTTTTATAATACACAACAGGTCTCTCGTCTACATTGACCACTTACCTTCCTGTTTTCTCCCTCTTCTGTTCTGGAGTTCCTAATTCCAATCTATAACCTTCCACCAAAAAAAAAAAATCTTCATATTTAGAGGCTAATTTGATATTTCTAAATGGTACAGATTTATATTCCTGTTTATGAGGTATATAACTCAGGTTAGAGGTTACCACATATGGCACTGGCAGCCTTATAATGCTTTCTTGCACATTACTACTGTTGCAAACGATTCCCTGACTAGACCCTTTATACTAGCAAACCAATTTCACACACTGTGAGCCAGCAGGCCTTCCTGGACTATGCAGAGTGCTGTCATCTTTGTTTCCATGTTCTCTCAGTTCTGCTTGTGTGCTATTCTTAAGCATACACATAAATCATTAGGATAAAATGACATACCCAGTCATTGGCTTCAGAGCCACTGCACAGGTAAGCAGCTAATGAGTGACTTCAGAAAGTTTCTACATTTTTAATTATTTTTTAATCTGGGTAATTCCAAACACAGCATTTGGTGCAACAAAAATTATGCAGCTCAATCTGTATACTTTATCCCGCGTAACTTCGTAAAAGGAACTGTGTATAAAGGAATTTTAAACATGATGGCCCATATCAGATTTCATTGGAATAGGGTAAATGTATCAGTGTTTCTGGAAAATTATAATTCATGTGCTGTTGCAAGGGAACACATCTATGTTACGTTGTGATCATCTTTATTTGTTAAGTCTTTAAGCCAACAAAATATAATAGTTGTTATATCTCTATGTATAACAGGATTGTAACATTACAATTGTAGTTTTCTTTACAAGATCAAAAGGCAAAATTTCCAAAATCAACATACTTTCTAGAGATTATTAAAAAATATAAACCTAAATTTAATGAAGGGAGTACTCTGATAATGAAATGGATGCATATATATATATATATATGCATGGTATACTGTGTAATGTTAACCTCATTTTATTAATTAAGTTAATATTATTTATTAGAAACTGCGGTGGGCTGGCACCCTGCCCGGGATTTGTTCCTGCCTTGTGCCCTGTGTTGGCTAGGATGGGCTCCAGCAGACCCCCGTGACCCTGTGTTAGGATATAGCGGGTTGGAAAATGACTGATTGACTGACTATTTATTAGAAAATCAAATATTTCTTCTCTACTATACAAGTCCCTATTGTTAATAATTCAGCCTGTAAATTAAAACGTGTAGTGTAGAGTCCCGTCTCAATGCCAAAAACACAAATAATGTATATGTGTGCATGATGGACTGGCATCCTGTTGCACAATTTTTTTTCACAAGGCACCACAAAATTCTATAAAAAAAAAAAGGTTATGTAAATAAATGATAAATCCATTCCTATACACAAATATATTTGCAAACCATCATCCAGACATAGTTTACAATGTATTGTAAATTATAATTATTACAAGCCAGTTGTTTTGATAAATTATAATCCATAAATAATTAGATACGCAGTGTACAGTGCATGCTGTTTGTTAAAAACATTGACAATAAAAATGAAGAAATGTGTGTATGTATAGCATGCTATATATGATAGTTATTTCATTTGTGAGATCTGGAACCACTGCAAACAAGTTTCATTTTACTGACTGATGATACCAGGATAGCCTTTGGTGTTCACAATCTTCTGGGTGGTGTAAGTTTGCTTAGAAATAGATGGATGGAAGAAAAACGTACAACACAATGTTTTGGAATTGAGCAGCATAGTGGTGTAGTGGTTTGTGCTGATGCCTAATAGCTCCAAAGTCTTGGGTTTAAACCTCAGGCTGGACAGAGTTTGTGTAGAGTCTGAACATTTTCCCTGTGTTTTTCTTAAAATACTCAAGTTTTACTTCCCACATCCCAAAATCATAGCTCTAATTTGGTCCTGTATGAGTGAGTATGGATTTTTGCAGAGATATACCCTGCAATGGACTGATGCCATTTTACGATTTGATTCCTGACTTGAGCCTGATTGTGCTGTGGTAGGCTCTGACCCCCATTGCTCTGGATGAAATTTAAGTGAGCTCCTTAACAGACAGATACAGTATATAGATTCTTTGGATGGAGAGGGTAATGGTGATCCAAATAGTTTGCAAAGCTGCCTCAAAGTTCCTAGGACTCGGATATATTTCCTGAAACAGTCACTGTCTGTGTAGATTTACATGTTCTCCTCTGATCTAGGTGAGTGTGAAGATGCAGCTACCTTCACAACAAATGGGGGCATTTTTGCCCTCGCCAGCTTCTTGCATGGCAGTTTATAATTCCTCGCAGAGGTGTCCTGATGATTACAATTAACTGTACCCTGTCCGTCCTGAGTAATATAAATACATTTTTGAGAAAGGGCACATACTTCCATCCTTTCAGGTGCACGTGAAGGGGTGTAGGACGATGTCAGCGGCCACCGGGTGATGCCTCTTAAGAGGATTTTAAATGACGTTGTTGACGTCTCTCATCGAAGGGCCCTCGGGGAGTTGTATCGGCCAGTGTAATAAAAGGTTTTAGAACTGCATTGTTTATTGTTTGCTGCTTTTGTTGCCTGCTGAGGAGATGCAGTTGATCAAGCATATGAAGTCACGGGAAGGAGTCAGGAGTTGTACGTGAGCATGAACTAGCGCCGTCTGGTGAACAGGTGAGCATGCGCGTGGTTAACTCTCTGGTTTAAGGGGCCCGGAACACATGACAGGGGAGCGGGTGTCCAGGTCCCTTGTCAGCTGATTGCTAGTGGAACTTATAAAATCCTGTCGGGAAAGTAGAAGGGGTACGGGGAGTAGGAGAGCAAGAAAGGACAAGCTAGGCGAAGGGTAGGACGACCAGGGTTGCTTGGGGCCAGGAGCGGGAATGAAGCACCCAGATGGAACAATAATTGGGTGGGTGCAATTTTCAGGTTTTTTTTTGTTTTTGTTCTGGAGATATTTATTGTGCATTTTAGTACATTTTAAAATCTTCTGGATTTTCATTTCACCCTTTTGCTACATGCACTTTTTCGGTCAATTTTAGCCATTTATTGCACAATAAATTGCACCTTTTTTGTAAAATTGCACCTATGTGTCTGCCTGTCTTACTGTCCCACTGGCCTCGGTCCCGCTATCAAGGACCTGGCGTCTGCCAGTTTTATTTGATAAGGGCCTGACTGAGACCAATGACAGTGAGTATTTATTTTGTTTTTTTCCCACATCCCAAAGAAGTGTGTGTTGACCAAATTGGCAAGGTATGAGGGAATGGTTCCTATGATTTGTTGACATTCTGTTCAGTGCTCATTCCTGTTTTGTGCCCAGTGCTGCTGATCAAGACTCAGGTAAACTACAACCATGTAATGGAGTAAGCGCGTTTTCAGAAAGTGGATCAATAGTATATAGTTATATATATATATATATATATATATATATATATATATATATATATATATATATATATATATATATAGTTATATAAGTATATATACAGTTAATATATATAACTGTATATATATATGTATATATATACATTCACACCGAAGGCTAGCTTATTATGAACTTTTAACTGTTGTTTTCATTTTAGAATTTCTAGGTAAATTGGATTGCATTTTGACACATTGCTGAATTCAGTGTTTACTGAAATAGCATAGCTAATGAAATAGCACAGAAAAACTATAATCTGCATTTTCTGTTCTTTTCCTTTCTGATCTTGCTTTCATCACTTCAGGGTTTCAAGAAGAATGATCACACAGCACAAACAATCCCCGGACAGAATGCTAGTCCATCGCAGGGCACCTCTTCACACAGAGCACACAAAGCTCCCCACCCACGCACACACTCATACCGGTTTGATCGATTTATAGTCGCCAGTTAGCTAAACACACACATCTATGGGATGTGGGAGGAAATGGGAGTACCCAAAGAAAACAAAGTCATGTTTTCTTTTTCTTGAACATATTATTACTCAATTTACCATTTTACAAAGATACACTTTCCAGTATCAAATAAAGACCATCTTAAATTCTTCTTCTTTATTCCAGGTTTTACAGAGTGACTGTATGAATTCTGAAGACATTGTATATACAATACGGTCATAACCCCTGGGAATTAAACAGATCTATGGGATCTGGCTCAAACTTGAAATCTTTATGTCTGAGCTAATCATAAACACTTTCACATTCAGTAGTGCATTTTTTTTTGTTACATGTTGTTTAAACACTCAGCTGAAACTCAGCTTAGTAAATGCACCCATTATACTTGGTGATACTGCAGATAACACTAACACAATGCTTTTGAATTCAAAAGAGTAGGAATATTTCTGGATAAAAAGTATGTTTAAGCTCCCTATCTGCGTTTATTTTGAAAAGTTAAATTGATAAGCAAGATTTCTTAATGTATTGTACATCCTAATAGTTAATTTTGATATATATTTATACCTAGTATATTTATGTTGTCACTCCTAATGCAAACATTAATCCTTATAGTAAAACAGTGACACAAATGTGAATTTTGCTTTAACATTGTAGTTACTTGATTCTTTATCACATTATTTTTTAATGTAAAATAGTACACTTTGCCTTACATTCTATACAGCATGTAAGGATATCAGCTGCTTACACGTGCACTGAAAATCAAGTTTAAATCATGTAAAACATCATAAACTACATACTTATAGGTACATTTTTGTGATGTTAGGAACATTAAAAACTCATCACATTTTGCCACTAAATGCTGCATTGCATGTCACATGTATGTGTTAAACAGGACTGAATAGAAAGTGTAATTACAATGGTTAAAAGTTCTTGTGGATGTCTTCCTGGCATTGGGTTTGAATTTTGGGCATTGCCCATGTAGAGTTTGCATGTTCTCCCCATTTCTGCATGGGATATGCTCTGCATACTCCAGCATTCCTCATTTAATCATTTGGTACAACTAAATTGGCATACTTCAGTGGTGGGTGTGAATGTACCCTGTTCATGAATTGCTCCTGCTGTACGCTTAATACGGTCAGAAAAGCACCAGGTCTCTGAAACTTTAAACTGGATGAGCAGCTTTTAAAATGGATGGAAGGATGAAAGACTTATTGTTTACTAATAAGAATATATTTCAAAAACATACAGTTCTTAATACTCTAATAGAATGTTTTTGGAGGAAGCTCCCCCCAAGGCCATCGGTACAAATTATTTGTAAAATAAATTTATAAATTTTTATTTTTTCATTTTGAAATAAAACTATTTGGCAGCTTAAAATGTGCTCTTACAAAAGTCTGACCAAAGCAAGTAAGTGCAGAACATTAACTCATCCATTCAGACAATACAACATGACATTGATTTAAGAAGCTCGGCTTGACTTGATACCTTTATATATATATATATATATATATATATATATATATATATATATACTGCGGTGGGTTGGCACCCCTGTGTTGGCTGGGATTGGCTCCAGCAGACCCCCGTGACCCTGTATTCGGATTCAGCGGGTTAGAAAATGTATGGATGGATGGATGGATATATATATATATCTACTGTATATATAAAACACAAAGGCATACACACACACATGCATATATTTCAAATATTTTTTCTGTTATCTTCTCAATAACATGTACGATGTGTTAACTGCCCCAGGCATTTCAAGCAGGCTCTATCTGCTTTAACACAAGTCTGCTGTATAGAAAAGACAAACCAAGTTAATGTATGTGTGCCTACATAGTGTATTCCTCAAAAAAATATATTTTAAAAGCCTTCAGTATATTTGATTACCGTCTAAAACATTAAGTGGTTGTGAAAATGTATGTGGAGATTTTCTCATGAAAGTACATAAATTTTGTACTACCAACCAGGTAAATGTTTTTTGGGGGGTTCAGTATGAAAACTATGCACTCATACCTATTTTTATTTCCACTGATACATACATTAATCAAAATAACATTGCATTTCTTATATATTACAAATGTTGGTGCATTAAGATATGTGTACTTGTTTTTGAGACCTAAATGTAATGCATTACTCCCTACAAAATGCTGATTAGGAGTTTTCAAGAAGAAAATCACACAAAACATAGATTTTTTTATTTTTTAACAAAGCAAGGTTTATTCACGAAAATGTTATAAAAGGCCAGAAAGAAATATATATTTAAAGCATATTTATTTGCAAAAAAAAAAAAAAGAATGACTATCAAAGCCATCTATATATATGTACCATGGAACTTGGAAAAAATTATAAAGGCTTTATCATGATATCCATATATTCAAATAGCACTTGAACCAGCAAGGCTTACAAACAGAAACTAGGAAAAAAAAATTAAATAATACGTATGTCTTACAAAAGATCGGCTGGTCCTTTTGTAAGAGTTTGGAGCATTTCGTCGCAATGCAGTGTCTTCCTGATTCAAAGTTCTTAAGTTTTTGATCTTCATCAGGATGCCGTGGTTCCACATAAACGGGCTGTTGTCATAACTTCTTTCAGCTCGGTTTCAGGTTTTCCAGCCACCATAAAGGGCCACGTCTAAGAAGTAAAAAATAAACAAATGAATATGTTAGAGAACACTTTTTTGTTCCTTTTACATGCGTATAAACATTCAGCACTAACACTCCGTTTATTTAAAAAGGTGACTAAAACAGTTTACATTTGATCAGATTTGATCGGAAGGCGCTACAATGACTGACAATCAGAATTTAGAATGGGCATGGTTTATGTTGGGTATTATACATGCTGAGTTTCACAAGTAACACTACCGCAAAGCATTCTACAGAGAGAGAGAGAGAGAGAGAGAGAGAGAGAGAACTATTTTTAATGCAGAACAAGCCGAGCACTAATAAAGATTCATTCATATTCAGAACAGGTATGATCTCAAGCTTTATCCAACTTGTCAAACATGTAATGGACGTTTGTTTATTAGTTTGCTAATAATCATCCGCAATGTCCTGATTACTAAAAGCGCAATTAGTTGTATTACTAAATTTCTTGAGGTTGCTCCGGACATCTCTCTCTTTAACACACTTTTGCTGGCTCTATTTGTGTTTAATTCGAATCTGAAAGTAGCACAAGTCCACAGTGCGTTCAAACAGCTGAACGTTTAATATCCACGGTCTGTTTTTCTTCCATTTAATTCAGACTCCACCTGTTTTGATAATCTGTCAAGTTCGGATATTCTATACACTTCATTTTGTTAAATCAACTACAAGTACACACAAGGCGTGGCTACTAGTATAGTTCTATATTATTATTGTTGTTGTTGTTGTTTTATAAAATGCTCAGAAAAAATATACATTTCCACCAGCGCTGGTGTCCCGTCCACACCTAGTTCTTTTCCTGCTCCTGATACTCTGGAGAAAGATCCCGTAATGGAATAAGCAGATTGCATGCGGAGACTGAGACTAATTGTATACAATGCTGTAATATATGAGAAAATCATAACGGTGTCCACATTAATTTATAAACTCTCAGCAAACCATCACGGTCTTAACAACCCCTGTAGAGTTTAATTCTCATTTTACAGTACAGTATATGTAACTGTATGTCCCCTTCCTATTTAATGCATGTACCAAATTTATTTCGAGTTCGACGGCACTATACCAGTCCAAGCTGCAGGGTTAAATCAACGTTCATGTGTGTATTTGTCATTACGTTCGGTGTAATCTCAAGATCAATGTGTTTAGAGTTGACGGTCAAGGTGCCTCGGTGCTGTGATCGATGCTTACTGCAGTTCTAACCTAAATGGAAAGAATCTGACAGTGAAGGTGTCATAGTCATATTCAGCCCAGCAGATATCAATTTAAACAATTTGAACGTACCCACAAAGTAAGTAAATCCTGAAACAAAGCTAAATGTGAAACATTTATATTTGAGAGCTATTTGGAAAAGGCAATTAATTTTACAGTTGTATCAGTTTAATAACAGCATTAAAGGTTCAATATTTTTAGCAGATTATGTTTATTCCTGTTCACTTTCCACCTTTGAGCTGCACTGCAAATAGGATGGAAGTTGTAAATTATTAACCGCAGTATAAGAAGTACATTACAGATAATTTCCTAAACATAATTCACACAAAGCGTAAATAAAACTAAATATTTGTTTCGTGTCTAACTAAAACCATGCATCAGTTTTCAATGGAAGTTAAGTTACACTTTTGAATTGCAGTAGCTGCCAGTTTAAATGAAAAATACCGTCACTGTCAATCGAAAGCCACGAGTATTTCTCCATAAGGATGTCTCGAATAATAATATAAAAGACAATGATAAGGTTACAATTGTGCGTTTGTAGAGAGGGAGCGATGACTTTCAATTATGACAAAATAATTGTCTGCCAGCCTCAGCCTCCCTCGTCACCCTTCCTTTCTGTAACCCCGCCCAAAGGTTTCTCCAAAAAGGCCTTACTGCCTATGGTGCCATATGAAGAACCGAGATCTCCAAGAGAAACTCATCACCACTCACCAGATTGACTGGGTGAATGTAGCCATTGTCATACTTGTCATTGGCAAGTATTTGTCGCAAATGAGCTATATAGCTCGATGCCAGTCTCAGTGTGTCCAGTTTGGAAAGTTTAGTGTCCGGGGGCACCCAGGGCAAAGTGGTCTTAAGTCTGGAAAACGCTTTACTCAAAACTCGCATCCTCGCCCTTTCCCTTGCATTCGCGGCATTTCTTTGGACCTGCTTGCCTTCGTGTGCCACTGCGCCCAGCGTGCCTTTCCTCGGGCTGTTTTTACGCTTCTTTCCCGACGCTCCTCTGTTCTTTTTCTGCGTGCCACCCTCACAATTGGAACTCTCTTCGGTGCTGTCGTTGGAAGTCCCGGTGTCTTTGCCGCATTCCAACTTCAAGACGTCACAATCCAGCAGCTCTGCTTCGTGAAGATCGTCGATGTCACTAACGGAACCCGTTGACATATTTTCCTTTCTCCGGACAACCAGTTATCGCTGAATGGGGACCCAGAGCCCTACATACAGGACAGCTCATCGGCCGCCTTTTACTTGAGGCATCTGGAATAAAGTTTGGAGACACAGTTTATCTAGCCGAAAGAAGTGGGCGTTGACTTTGGAGTGGGGAGGGAGGTTAGGGGTGGGGGTTCATTTAAGGCACGGACACTAGGCTGGTGTAAAGCAAGATTAAGAAAACGCAGGCTCACTTTTATGGTGCAAAAATACATGACAGGAAGAATTAATAGAGAGTTCAGTGTCCCCATTTACTACGACAACCTGGAAAAGTAAAATGGTGAAGGGAATGTATTAAAATAATAATGGTAATCCCATCAACACATCTTCACATTATGTTGGATTAAACGCACAATGCAGTCGAACGAGTGGTTTTTGTGAATTGGTTTGAATATGTCTGCACGGTGGCGCAGTAATTAGCGATACAGCCTCAGCGCACCATGAGAATCTGAAAGAGGTCACTAAGTGTTTAGAGTTTGTACCTTCTGAGAGTGACCTATGGAGTTTTACCCCAACATCTGGTTGTTTATGTAATTGATGACTCGATAGTGATCCTGTTTGAGTAAGTGTGGGCGTTTCCTTGATTGCACCCTGTAATGAAATGGTGACCTGTCCAAAACTGGATTTTGTTTTCACCTACTGATGCCGAGATAGCCTTTAGTATCGTAAATGAATGAAATGATTGTCGAAATATTCCTGAGTTTAACGGACTCAAAACAGGATTTTAGGTGAAGTATAAATTGCTCTCTTTATTTTGCCTTATTTAGGTTGTATCTTAAAGCATCTACTTATTAGGTCAAATAATGGATCAAATTGGAATAAAGAAATCAAAAGAACGATGGAATGAAAATATGCGACAGCGATAAGATAGCTAAATCATTTTGAAATATTCAAAATTTGTAAAAATTAAATGTATTAAAGAAAAACATTACATACCATAAAATTGCAAAAGTCTATAAAGGAAATTTCAAAAGTCATATAGTTGACTCATCCCAGGCGATCTTAAGTGCCTTGTAAGTAACTGCAAAAGTAGGTAGGATGCTGGCTTATGCATCAAGGATAATTGACAATAATACAATATAAATGCAGAAAACACTAAATGTCACGTGTACAATATTTAATAATTTACTTGATGTTTTTTCCCCGTGCAACACAAAAATTGAAGTTCTAGAAGAATTACTGGACATGATGAAGGATCTCGCTGAATTAACCATCAGGATATTAGCGATGAGAGTATCAATCATTTTGCCTATTAATCTAACAGTAAAACATTTTTCTAATATCGAACACGAACCCTTAAACTATAAACACCTTAGTTTAAATGAAAACCTGCAGTACTGTAAATTCCATAAATTCAGTTGACGCTATATGCCATTTTTTCTGAAAGGATACTGAAAATGTTTTATTACACCAATGTAACCTTCAGTAAGTTCAGCATCTGACAGCTCGAGCTACCCACGTGAACTTCCTGTTTATTAAATTCAAACTTGCAGTATTCAGTCTGCCAGGGTGGGCTGCGGCACTCCGCGACAATGAATTAAATTCAGGGCATCAAAGGGGTGTGAGGATGATGTGGTGGCATGGAATGATGTGGTAGTCAGCCCGTTTACACTCTTTGATTATGCAGTGACAACAGAGGCGTCCTTGATAAAACTTTTATTTGTATTAATTTCTTGTCTTTTGAAATCGTCTTTTCATTTGGTGATCGTGGTAAATGCATTTTAAAAATACAAACTAATTAATTAATTGATTGAGTACAAGTTTTCTTGCTTCTATTGCATCAGTTATCAAAGGCAAAAACATCACAACGAAAACTGCACCATATGCTATATGCTAAAATTCAATTAAATAGTAAATAATCTACTTGTCTGCGGTGGGTTGGCACCTGCCCGAGATTGGTTCCTGCCTTGTGCGGGTTGGAAAATGGATGGATGGATAATCTACTTGTGAAAATCAATGACAAGCTTGAAGCTAGCAACTGAAAAAAATGATTTTCGTTTTAGCTAATTTCTTAGCTTTTAAATTATACAGGGGAGAGACCCTTATAAAAGCAGCCATATAGTTGACAGCCCAACTGTTTTGTACAGTGTGCTGGCAGCAACGGGCACAAGAAGCCACACCCTGACTGTGACGCCAGTCTACCAGTGGACACAAACAAATGAGGCCCTTTACTTTGACTATTTGATGCTCGGGAGTGTAGTGCATAATAAATAACGTTAACGCACTCACATAACTATTTTGAAAGCTATAAGATAGTAATTTGGAACGGTTTGAAACATTAGTGTTCAAATATTAAGGTTTGAGTTATTATGAAAATCTAACATTGATTTAAAATCTTAACTCGTTCTATTCACTTGCTTTCCGTGACCTTCAGTAATACTGATGGTTTCCTCATTGTGATTATGTAATCTTACTTCTGTTTATTATTTATTTTATTTATGTTCATTTATTTTATTTCTATTTGTTATTTATGCTAATTGTATGTTTTTTTCTTCATTTATTTTAAAGCACTTTGGCCACAGCATTCCTATGTTGTTTTAAATATGCTATATAAATAAATTGACATTGACATTGACTTCCATTATAATTAAAATTACACTTAGTAATACTAAGTAATAAAAACACTTATCACATTGTTTTAGATACATATCGCGATTGAAACGATGCTGGTGCCTCATTACATAAATGCCCTGTTTAACATATATTTATTTAGTTTGTTTTTGAGACTTAGAATATGGCAGTTGAGGGCTAATTGGATCGAAAGATCGTTAAAACATATACAAGAAATTTGTTAAAATGCTGGCTAGTGAGAAAGATAATCTTTAAAAACATTAATTTATGCACTTAATGCAGAGCACTGATATTAGTTAAAAATGCAGTCTTTGGCAGCATTATTATAATGTAATTTGTGAAAAGGCGAGAGAGTGAGAGAGAGGATAAGAGTATGATCTATCTATCTATCTATCTATCTATCTATCTATCTATCTATCTATCTATCTATCTATCTATCTATCATGTTGGATAATAATATAAAATTTTATACAGAATCTTAATTTGCATTTAACATTATAAGTAAACATGATATTTAAATCACTCCATCTACAGTACCTCCGAACTTGATTTTTCCTAAGTAGAGTAGTGGTGGATGCTGGAGGAAGAACCCAGCTCTAGATTAATAGCGCAGCCCACTCGAGTTTATATCAATTTACTTAATTTGTAGATGTCTGGAATGTGAGAGGAAACCGTCATGGCACGTGAAAAAACCTGCGTGCACACAGGAAGAAGCGCCAACTCCGCAGTGGGACGAATTCCTTCAATTCTTATAGTTAGCGGTATAAAATTCAATTTAGCCTTTGTTTTGGAATTAGTACTTTTAAAATCTATTAGTCCTTTTCCGTTAAGGCCGTAATATTTAGACCAGTATGCAACTTAACTATCCTGCTGTTTCTGCCACTTAACCATAATAATAATAATAATAATAATAATGCATTGTACTTAAGTTGCGCGTTTCCCAAGATCAAAGCTCTTAGTAAATATAATAGTGATGTATACAATAGCTTAATGCCGATATTTAAATACTTTTTAAACTGAATCAAGATTGCGACGTAAACGTTCGAACAGTTAAGGAAAATTTGCAGGTGCCGGAGAGTTTTTTCATTCTTTAATGTTTAATCTGATCTAATCTGCTTTGTCCCATCAATACACGCTCAAATCGTCATTTCGGTTCTGCCTGAAATCAGTGCATTAATTCAAACGGGTTACTATTAAATTCTGCATGAAGTCCTTCATAGTTTTGGCTTAAAATAACAAGAAGAAAAATATTAGCATATACAAATGTCTTAAATAGGCAAAACATTGCTGCCTGTGTGATGTTTATGAAGGTAATATACAAATAGCATCATACGTGTTATTTTTACATTTAATATTCACGTGCTGTATTTTCTTTAACAACTATTCAATCCAAAAAGTTCTTTGGGTTAAAAAAAAAAAACTAGTGAACTATCCCTGTAGCAAAAGTGTCAGATTTCACTATAAAATCATTGCGAAATATCGAACTGTTAAAAAAATGTTTACTTCTAAAAAGAATGTACAATTACACTAAAGAAAGCAGTAACGCGCATGCTCTTCTTTTTTTTTTTCTTGCTCTTCTGACGGCGTGCCCCACCCACGGACCTCCCAGCTTCAGGCTGCATTAAAATAAATGAAACGAATTAGAACTCCTTCTGGAGACGCTGGTGAGGTACACCGAGGTATAAATGGACAATCCTAGTGACTCGCTCATGCAGTGCCAGTGTGGGTTGTTGTTGCTGTGGAATCTGCATGCCTTCAATTGTGGTCATACAGAAAAAAACAGCCGGGCAGCGTAATAACATTTAATTTATTTATCTGAAGAAGAAGTGCTAAATGAAACAAAATTGAATGTTGTGACTGAGTGACTTTAACATAAATGTCGTTTGCTTTGTCAAAACAAAAACAAACACACACAAATCTATCCACAAAACATGTCATCCACACACACACTCACACAAACACACACACACATGATGGACTGAAGTCACTTTTCCTTGTCTCAAATGCTGTGATTTTACTCCCCGTTATGTTAAACAGTCAAACAGCGGGTGGGCACCGTATACGTCTGTAGGGCCATTCCACCTGATTATGTGGCGAGAAAGGAACAGCATGTTCAAGTGTAATCTTACATGTTTATGGTATTCAAACAAGTGGAAAAGTTCTCCTGAATTAATAGCCTAATTATCTTGTTCCCGTTTTTTTTTTAACTAAGCAGTTTTTTCTTGATTTTAAAAGAAAAGATTTAGCTATTTTTTAAATGGCCGCTTTATACATATTCACATTTCTGAAACCTTAGTGTGTGAAGATGGGTGGCACAGTGATTAGTGCCCCCTCAAAACTCTAGTGCTCTGGATTGGAAACCCAGACCAGGTCGCTGTCATTGTGCAACACGTGTTGTTCTGCAGTGTTTCCGACAACTGTTTTTTTCGGCTAGGCGTGTTTTAGATTTCTTTGTGGTGCCATATTGGCCAGTTCTTAGTGGTCGTGTTCTTCCATGGGTGATGTGATATCCTCTCCAAGGTGTTTCCTTCTTACGTCCGATGCTGCTAGGATAGCCACCATGACCCTGAATGGAGCGAGTTTTAAAATGCTATTTTCTGTATAATTATGTTTGCAATGTATATGCAAAATAATATATATATCCGTATTTTTTTTTAAGTTTTGTGTTAATGTCACAGTCTATCAAGGGAAGATTTTACTAAAAATTCTCTAAAGTGTCACGGCTTAGCATAAGAAAACAGCTCAGGTAATTTTGCTAATATAAATGACTGTAGGCAAATTTAGGATCTGCTGCGGCAAAATATTCGTTGTTCATCTTTTCATTCTAAGAATAAACAAGAACTCTGACACCATTAAATAAACAAAAATAGGAACATCACATTTTATGAGCCTATGATTACGCGTATATTTACTTTTTTCATAGTCCATATGATTTTAGTTATAGCAATTCGTTTTACAATCGTTAATGAATCTGGTTTGAAATTCTGAATCAGTGTCTGGTCTTAGAAAACTTAGCATTTCTTAAACATTTTACAAAGTGTTTAAAAACCACGCCAAGAAAAGAAGTAAACATATGCTACACTTTTTTCTTTTTTACACTTAAAGTTATGGACGAGTCCTGTCTCGGCACACACCACAAAGGCACAGGCATTCACGCTTATTCACACTCAAATACTATTAATTTATTCCACAATATAACAATGTTGCCCTTTCGCTAAAAAAAATGGTATCGAAGAAAAACAACACTATCTTTTGATTAATGGGTAGATATTCCGATTGTTTTCCTACATTCAGATTTCAGAGACAGATTGCATGTTATCGGCTTATGGTGACTATGAGAAAGACTGATGATGCTCGCTGAGCCTGCACCGCCGTTCTTTTACTTAAAGAACAATCACAGGTCAAATGTCAGAGACACTACTTTGGGAGGAATGAAATCATTTCAGAAGGTTTTCGCAGGAGAATCCAAAACATTCATTTTTATAATCTTATCAAAACCTTATCTGTATTGTTTATCATATCCCTGTGTGTTGCTTTTAAATTATACAGGTTATTTTGCTGGTTTGAGGTAATCTTTTCATAAATTGACTATACTATGGCAGATGCATTTTTCGATGCACAGTACTGTAAACATAAATTAGCACTTATTATCTGCAGAAATATGTGCTAGAGAATTAAACACTCTTTTTATGTTTTTATATTAGTTATATTTACGGAGGCAGGTACTTAAACCCCTCATGTGGGAGTTCTTTAAAGACTATTACTTGCTTCTTGTGATCTTTATTATAACGTTATTAAAAATATGAATATGATCAAAGCCCATCAAATCTTCTAGGTTTATAGGTTTAAATTCCACGTGAAATAAATAGAATACACTAAAAAGCATTTGTTTTGCTGATGTGCATAATCTGAATATAAAATAATTCCACTCATTTACCTGATACCCATAAACAAACACCAGTAGTTGCAGTAACACATATACAGTATTACAAAATTATGTCAGATTTTTCACGCTTGCATGTTTTACTAAGTTAATGTGTGTAAATGTTTAACCACATGCCAAAAATGGGAATAAGGTTAACTGTCTTCTAGTGGCCCAGTGTGCTTGTGTGCTGACTCCTAATCTGCCATTGCTTCCTTTCTATAGGGTACCAGATTACCTTATCACTGGAAAAACGGACTTCATTAAATCAATTGGTGGGTGAACAGCTCAAATATTACCTTCAAAGATCAAAATTAAAGTGAATACAAAAACACAAAAATGATCAAGACAAGATATCTTTCAACGAATTTTAAGACGCTTTTTATAGTGATTGTGCAGTTTAGTATTATGATATTAAAGGGATTGTTCAATTTAATATGCTGTAGTTTATAATTAGGTCATTACATTCGCAAAATTTCGAATAAGTGTTACTTGATAGGAAAATGTTAATGATTAGTAATACAGAAATATATAATAACATGTATGCAGGGTGTCTCTTTATGAAAATTGTAATGCAATTGAAAAGTTGTTTATTTTATATTGCCAATTGAGATAATCTATAGGACATGACAATATTCACTGTCAAATAAAAAGTCGAATTGTGCTCCTTAAGGCACCTGAGATGTTCATTACAAAAGGCACAGAAGAGAACACTGATGAATTGATTCAATGACGTGATCGTGTTTTAGATTTGTGTTTAATGCTTTGGCCTTCAATGGGGTTGTTTCGTAATAGGCTAAAGCTGGCGTCATTCGAGTATGAAACAATAGCAATAGGACTCAAAGCCATTAAACGGGGGGCGCACACAGCTCCATTACTTGCAAGCACCTGTGATACTTAATCAGTTTTTGACGCTTTCCCAGACTAGGATGTGAAGCAGAATGGGATCTTTAATTAACAAATTTGGTACTTTTTAGACGGCCCACTTAAGCTCCTGATTAAGCTAAGTGGTGGGGGGGGTTGAACCCCAAGCCTTCTCCCGGGGGGACAGGACCACAAGTCTTCTCAAATACCTGCTGGCGCCTTCGGAAATTCTCATGTAACAGATACTAGGCAGCCCAAAACTAATATTTTGTTTCTGTCATTTCCCATTGCTGCCCCACTAACCTGCTCACTACCAAGCCAAAACATCCCGAATTATAAGGGGATGTAAATGCTCGGCTGAAAGGATTTAATGCGAGCGCGATGATTGCTATCTCTCACAACGGAGCTTTATTACCCGAGATAATTGTGTTGCTCCTATATAAGCATCTGCGAGTCATCGACCATGCATCTCGTTAGCGCATCAGAGAATAAAAACTAAAGGATGTCTCACTTGGCCAAAACGAATTTGACAAATATCTAATATGAAGAAATTATGGATAGATTGTCTTTTATCTCTGCCATAATGACGTAGTTTGCAGAAATGGGATTCAAGAATGCAGTATAACGAACTTACTGTGACAAATACATTTTTGTTTATTAACATTTTTCATACTGTTATTACTGTAAATAACGACCGTTACCATAAATGAGTAACACCCGTAAACAAAAATACAAACAACTGCCTGCTTTACTTAAAAAGAACTAAGGTCATTCAAGATTAAGTTAATCACTAGGTTTATAACATATACAACTGTAATTCGATTAATTTAGAAGTCTGTATTGATCCGATGACACCGTCAATCATTCAATCAATCATCTCAGTTTGCGACTTTCACAGTGCAAGCTGCCGCAACACGCTACACGCACACAAATAAAACTGAAAGCAAGACGTACCTCTCGAGCGTTTCTTTAACCACTTAGTATACACATTTTCGCAAATCGAATTAAGAATTCTCATACGTGTAAATACGCGATGTTTTGTTTCGTGTAAACAGAACGTAAGTTGATAGCTTTGTTTCCATTTCCAGTAATAGATGCAGAGATGTAGCATAGCACATACATATCAGAAGTCTATTCAGCAAAAGTGTTTAGTTTGAAGAAATGTTCGCTTTTGAAAAAAAAAAGTAATGTTAACAGGAAGCGCAATCTAATCTTTAAGGGGAATACGAGCGTGCTTGGGATGGATCACCACAGATAGCTCTATCTGTAAACACTTGAAGCTATATACGGATTGTCGTTAATATTATACAAAATTATTGTCTGTTTTACCTGCATTTTTTTATCACTCTTTAATTTAATATTGTTTCCTTATCAGTATGCTGCTGCTGGAGTATGTGAATTTCCCCTTGGGATTAATAAAGTTTCTATCTATCTATCTATCTATCTATCTATCTATCTATCTATCTATCTATCTATCTATCTATCTATCTATCTATCTATCTATTAGTAAAACAACAACACTGGTATAGACAATACATGTATGTTTCTTCACAGGTCATATTTCACTGACTGTGTAAAAATCTGAAGTAGTTGTATTCAATCACAGCTACAGTAATTAATGGGGTAACGTTTCTCCAAAACGTGGAAGCACAGCCCTGTTGTTTCAGACCCTCAAGTGTTATTCTTAAAATGAATCATTGTGATAGTTGTGAGAGGTGAATTAATGTTTTTGGGGCTGTGCTGACAAGCATGAAAACAGTGTGTGAGTCTCCTAAACAGCGGGGTAGTCATTAACCCTGTAATTAACGATAGTAAAAAAGGTTTATTTGAGGAAGAAGAACACAACCTCTTTACACCTGACTTCAAAACAGAAGCAGGTACACACACAGAAACTTATCTATGCACATGTAGTCCTATGTTCATATATTGTATTTATACTTCAGAAATAACTCATATGAGCTCCAGAGTTGGGTGGGACAGCCACAGTTGGCAAGAAGGATGAAACTTTTCTACTGCCTATTTTGATTCAGAAGTCCCCCGTCAGTGCAGAAATATTATGTTAAAGTTCTCTAAAAGTTTAATGCAACAAGAACTCTCTAAAATGTGGCTGACATTGTACACTATACAAGTTGTGTCAAAGTCAGTTAAAATTCAAGTTAAATATGACTTCAGTTCCAAGATGTAGAAACTACTCGATGCTATTAAAATGGCCAATTCCTTTGCTTTTACACTATCCCCCAACCAAAAAACCAACCCCCTACCCCCTTCTCCTGGGTGGGCTGGAAATCAAAGCGCCGATCACTAAACTTGAGATGTCAGATTAATTGCAGTAGTAGTGCATTCCTCAAAATGTGGAAAGCGATTAAGAAGTTACAGGGGTTTTATCCAGCTATACACACATGTGAATAATATATCAGTCACATATTCTTTGAACTTTATCTGCAGCCATTTTATATATCTAATAAAAACATTTTTTAAAGAAAATGTGAGGATAGAACTGTTTCAGTTCAACATGGCATATATTCAATTTATAAATGATAGGGGATATGAAATGAGTGTATAAAAACGTTTCCGTCCATCCATTCATTATTGAACTTTATTACTACAGTTTAGAGTCACTGGAATAAAGCCATAGTAACACAGTTGTCTACGTAATATGGTGGTAAATGCCAGAATGATATGTACTGTATTTTATACAGGGCAAACTCAAAAATATTTTCCTGAAATTAATTCAATGAAAAATTTTGTATCACTGCATCATTTTACACATATACTGTACACATACAATGACAATATTTTAAAATGATATACATTTGGAAAGATTAAAATTCTTAATAGAAGAAATTTAAAAAAACAGAAGTCAAACGTGATTGTGCAAATTTTATAATTTCAAAAAAGGGCTACTTTTAATGTCAGTCTTGAAAATATGCAAGTATTATAGGTACTTTTGTAACTTTTAATGAACTTTGTTGTGCAGCAGATCCTACAGAATTAAACCAAATGGCATATTCAGGCTTAAGCCTGAAAAACACTGGACCCTCGATACCTGATAACTTTCATAGCACTTAGTTATAGCTGTTTCTTTACTGGGAAGAAAATGAGACATTCTGAATGCATCTGTGTTTTTGTGCAGTTGCTGCTAGTAAAGTAATAGTCCATCTGTGCTAACTGGTGGTCCATTCTTCTGGTGTTCTTCCATTATACTATGGGTTAGAAAAAACGTTACACAACACTCTAACACCTGTAATCCACTTCAGGGGAACAGAGGCAGCACAGGGTGCAAGGCACCAAACCAGTCCAATGCTGGGACAATATGGAATCTCCGATTAACCTAACCTTAACCTAACATGCACATCTTTGGGGATGTGGATCACAGTTTCCACACAGGCAATGTCTGGATGCAGGATTTGAACTAAGTATGGTGGATCTGTGAGGCAGCAGCCCAGGCCATTGTGTCATTATGCTACCTGTTATGAAGAATGATTGTTTATAATTAATGTAAACATATTACTTAGCTTCAGGTGTTTGAATTTCTGAAACTGCATGTGTTATACACTGCCTGTCTTTCAGTGTTTCCTGCAAAGACTACACCAAAATCGATGGCACAGCATGCAGTCATTGGTAAATGTATTTTTTTAAGAATAATATCATTAGTGGTTAATCTTACACTAATTCTCAGAAACGAAAACAGTAAGTAACTGATAAGTAAAATATACATACATTTTCATTCTGTACCAGTACTGAACAACATAACATGATTTTCTTTTACAATTACACCAGTTTATTGACATTATAGATGATCTTGATTTCCTGTAGTAGCAGAAGTTTAGGTATCCATGAATAAGTACCTGGCATCCTTTTGTATTGTACTAAAAGGTCTGTTGTAGAAGTTCACACCACTCCATTGATCATGTAGTTGTTTAAATTTTCTTGTTTCTTCCACTCCCTTTTACACACTGATTCGTAAGTATGCAATTTAATTAGAGATAATTCAATTATACAAAATCACTGCAAGTATCCAATTTCACTTTCTTAGTGCAAGTCATTTTGTAGTGGCTACTAACATTTTTCATTTAAGGCAATTAAATAGACCCATAGTGAGCCTGTTTTATCCACTGTGGCAAGAAAGGTTTGTGTATTTTGTAAGTTGTGTGTATAATGTGTGTATAACATTTGTTTCTGAGCATCACCAACCAATACGTCTGTGTCTCTCAAATGAGTACTAACTGTGAGTGCAAAAGAGGAAGTGAAGATCTATTGTCGGTGAAGGAAAGAGATAATGGCTGCACTCCACTGCACAGATTCACAAATTGCTACATCCAAATTCCTGGAGTCAAGCTACTGTAGACTTGATAAATGTTTTCATTTAGTTAGGCAAACAATGCATCCAGTCCTAAGCCATAGTTTGGGGAGTATTTTGATCTAACTGATCTATACTTTAAGTAAGTTTGATAGATACTACCATTGACATTGGTATATTACCATTGATATTTATTACCAGTTAGTCATATAATCCGGTGATAATTGCATCAAACTGGAATAATTTTAAATAGTTCTAAAACTACATACATACGCATAAACAAACATAAAGTAATGTACTTACATTTCAATATACTTTTTCTTTATTGAAATTGATGGAAAATGAGTTAATTATACAGAATCACCAGAACAAAGCTTTAAATAAGAAAAAAAGAAAACTGTAAAGAAATCCAAAATGATTTTGAAAAGACAAGAAAAGTTTTTAGTCAAATTGTGATATACAAAAATGAATACTTATAAAAAGTAAACAATAATAAACAGTAGGCCTTTTGCTGACTTGTATACAGTAAACAGATCACCATAACATAGTAAGGTGAGCAGCAGGTTGAAAATGAAACAAATGGTGGAACTGCTTAGATAAACTTGTTTAATGCAGTAGTCAATTAGGATTTCCAGTGTTAGTGCATAGTATATCAAATTGTTTGTCAGAGACTGGTGATATAAACACTATTAACCAGATAATCTGCTTTATTTCAATGCAGGAATTTAAGGAATATGTGTAAATCAAAAAATCCTCTATGACTAAAATAGTTCAACAAGTCTAAATAAAGAACACATTTTTCAGTAAGTACTTAAGATAACTTTGTAAAGTTAAATTAAATTATTTTTTTTGATCAATTACAGTACGCTTTATTTGTTTATATATTTTTACATTTTTTATTAGAAGCTACGAAAAAAAAAAAACCCATCTACCTCAGAATTCAATTTTTTATAATTCAGCCATCAATGTAGTTACCCACTTATCTATATACTAATATTATTTTTGGTAAAAAATATATTTTTTCCAAAATTCTTGCACACTACTTGAATGCTGAATGCTAAAGCAAATAGCAAACCAAATCTGAATAAAAACACAAGTTGTGAAAACCAGTTTACTGCTAAAATAAAATGACAAGCTGATTGCACTGACCATTTTTCAGAAAACTGTCAGGTCATGTGGTATTTTTGTGCATTATGAACTTAAAAGGGTAAGGCATACGAAAGTCATATTGTCATGGCTGGTAAAATTAAATGTCCACTATGTGTGCATGCAGTTTCATTAGTCTAGGGTCTTCCGAGTATTGCCAATTGTTCAACATATCCAGAATATTAATACCTAAAGAAATAAATATGACATTTTATTGATAGTTCTTTAAAAAGTGCTGAATGGTTACATGTTGTTTAATGTCTCAAGACAATTTGCAGTTAAAAGTATCTCTGCACAAAATAAGGTTCTATGAATTATTGAACTTAATTGTCTTTGGATACAAAAATAGCCTCCTTCTTGCACAAAGTGCTTCACATAGCTAGAATTCAGCTGGTGCTTAGTTGCTTCACTGTGCTATTCAGTAATTTATTAGCTGAAAATACAAACAAGATAGAATGATTTCCTGTTACTTGTAGTTTGTAAGATCTAGTGTTTATGATGTGATGTAGCATTTACATATACAATTGTACTATATGTACTGAGTGCATTTTATCATTAAGAGTATGGAAATTTCCCAAGTACTGCACATCAAGAAAATCAGGATAGCAGTTGTATTAAGATTTTTTCATTGTGCTTTTAATCATACAGTGAGGTTGATAAACAGTGTGTGTGATTTGATGCATACAGTATTTATCTTCTCCTCATAATTTAAAATTAAAACATCCTCCCGTCTTCTCCTACTCTTTTATAGATGGAAGCTTTGGAGGCATCCTGGGCTAATAAAATGTTCCTCCAACTTAAGTATGTATGTACTTTCTTTTGTGTGCTGGAGGGTTGTAACTTGAATAGGCTCCCAGGAGTGAAATCAAACTAAGCATTTATGGTTAGGTTGCTGGCATCTTTAAACCAGGTAAGCATGCAAGCATTAGCATAATTTAGGCATAAAACAGACAAAGGATTGCTTTTCATACATAGCTGAAGTAGTTCATCATCCTCTGATTAAATCCTAGATAGAAAGTTTAATGCCATCTTACTATAGCACTAATGCAAAATTCATCCATCCATCCATCCATTTTCCAACCCGCTGAATCTGAACACAGGGTCACGGGGGTCTGCTGGAGCCAATCCCAGCCAACACTGGGCACAAGGCAGGAACCATTCCCGGGCAGGGTGCCAACCCACCGCAGATGCAAAATTCATCAATGTTTTAACTCTTGTATTCTGCAGATTCAGTGGGAGCCACAAAATGCTCACAAAGCAAAATGTCTACTGTAGCACTTCATTGCGGGTTCCACATGCATATGCATAATGTTATAAATCTCAGTTTTGTACTTAGAAAATTCATTTTTGCTGTATATTATATAAAGTAATAATTAAATTGCTATAGTTTTTTATAGTGTCATTGAATAAGCGCCATTACAGGTTTATTTATTGTTCATGGTCCTTTTGTTGTCAGCAACAATGTCCAGCTTTAGTCATGCATTTCAATGTAGGCACTTTGTGTAATGTCACAATTTCCAATGATATCTAAATAATCTGACAACATCTGTTTGAGCTTGCAGCCAATGAGACAGGCAACAGATAGAAGCCCAAACACCACTACAAGAACAAAATATCAGCCTGTATGTGAACCTAAGCAGCAGCACTGTGATGCAGCAGCAGGCAAAACCTAACAGTCTCTCCTGATGGACCTTTGAAGATTAATCATCATCAGTTAGGTATTCCTGATGAGTGTGTTTTTGAATCGTTACACGCACACATATCAGCCGATGTGGGTTATAGATCATTTTTGCACTATAATTCATTTGTATTCAGAACTTACAAGATGCAGGCAGATGAAAACCATGCAAGACGAGCGCTCACCATAGATATAGTATGATTGCTGGCCATTGCAGAGAAAGCTCATACAGATATGGATTTGCAATTTAACCTCATCTATAAGGGATACAGATTTACACCAGAACATTCAGAGAAAATACTAGCAATATAAGGAGAAGGAACCATTAAGAACTTATGCAACACTGTACTGTTAATTTCCCACTTATCACAAACTGAAAAAAACATGTATTTTTAATGAAATACTTATTTCAGATGAAGGCTATATTTACTTTCTGGAGTCTTTATTTTGGTGCTTTTTTATAGTGGGACTCTGCTGAGTTTTCTTTCAGAATCCCAATATACCAGTATGAGATGATATTATAAAAAATAAAATAATCTTAACTATTGGATACTCAATCATGATTAGTTAATCTTCATATTCTTTGTCAGACATGTGTTAACCACTTATCACTGAGGCACTGATATTTGTACTACGTCAGAATCTTCATCTGGCATTCTTATTGTTATTAATGCAGCTTCATTAGAGGTTAGGGCAATGGTTAATGCTGCTGCTGCACCAATCATATCTCACACCTCGCTGTTAAGCATATGGATTTTGTACAGTCTTCCTCTGTCTGCCTGGGGTTTCCTCCTGCAACGACAATGACATTCTAATTAAATAAGCTGATAATTCCAAACTGTTTTGAGTCACCGTTAATGTATTGTTGTCTGCTAAAAACAACTACATTTCACAATGTTTTGAGTGGTGGATTTAAATATTATACAGAAGTAAATAAGATATTTCCAATATCAATGTTCAATACCAGCTGTATTACAGTTAGATTTATGACAAACTAGCAAGACTTTATTTATCACTACCTAAACCTAATTTTTCTCTTTTTGTTGCTGGTTCATAGACTTGGCTGTTTTGTCAATGATTGCTGTATTTATGCACTGATGCAGGGGTGGGCAAACTCATTCCTGGAGGGCCGCAGTGGCTGCAGGTTTTTGTTCCAACTCAATTGTTTAATAAGAAGCACTTATTGCTCTAGAAACACTTCTGCTTCATTTTAGTTATCTCACTCATTAAGATTTTGAACCCTTATTGCTTATTTAAGTCTTAAACAGCTGCATTCTCGATTTTTAATTGCTCCTTTTTAGCAATAAGATGCAAATGACAAAAGAAACCAGCAGTTATCCATTTTGCTTGTTACCCTTTACACCTGTGTGTATTTATCGTGCACTATTTGGTTTAATTAAAAACTTGGAAGGAAAGAGAAGAGAAAAAAGTGAAGGACTGAGAATTACCCATCCGTTTTACACTACAAAGTATTTGGATGTTATCCTTAGAATGGAAAAAAAATCTAGGATATGAGAATGACTTGACATAGCAGAGTTAAAGCACTAAAAAGCCATGAAATGTAATTATTGGCAAGGATTGTTTTCTAATTAAACAACTGGGTTGGAACAAAAACCTGTGGCCACTGCGGCCCTCCAGGAATGACTTTGCCCACCCCTGCACTGATGGATTCTTTTGAATTATACATCTATCCGTTGCCTTGTAAAGCTATCACATGTATTAAAAGTCCAACTTTTTTCTTGACATCTATCAATGAGAATTTCTTTGCAGAAGCACATGGATTTCTGTTTGCAGTGTTGCTCGTATTGAGATATATAAATATGTTGTATATATACATACTGAGAGTGCCTTGTTCTCTGCCTTGGCGAAAAAGCAATCAGAATGGTCAGTTGCCACCACACACAGAATGTTGCTTTGGAATTAGGCAGAGTGCCAGGCTACTACAGTGACTCCATAGCATGAAATTGTGATGGGACACCAACAGCATCCATTGGAAACACAGCTGTGCTGCCGCAGCCACATTGAAGGGTGAGTGAATCTGCACTTCTCAAAGATTCACCCTGTTTTTTCAGTGTTGCTGTTTGGCTTCTAATTTATTATTGCATGCATAACTTTTAATAGATGCAGTCGTCATTAATCATGATCAGTATTTGTGTTCACTTGTGTAGTACTGAACAATGTATAACAAACTTTTTTTGTGTTTAATTTTAAGAGTTGCTTCATCCATTTCACAAATGTTGCCAGGATAGGCTCCAAGCCCAGCCACCTTAAAATAAAATTGTATCAAGCAGATTCAATACTGGATGAATTTTTAAAATTAGCCTAACTATAAATAATATTATTATGTATTTATTTTGATATGTGCAATCAAATTATAAATTATTGATCAGTTGTAACAGTCCTTTGAAATTGGTATGGTAGGTGTTTTTCCTTTTATTTAAAAAAATTAAAGATCACACCCATTCCTCAAAAACAAGAAGCAGCAAACTCTTTTATACCTTTGAAATGCATCTTGGTACCTTTTTAATGCATTGGCATTTTTTTAACATCACTTGTAGTCAGTTACTTTTGGTCTTTGGTTGCACTTGCCTTTCGTCAATATACAAAAACGGCTAATTAGTTACTGAAGGTCAGAGGTGTTCAAAATATTTAGAAACCATAATGCATTTGGCCAGATGGCCTTACCCTAGAGCATTTCAGTGGTCAGATCTGGCAACTTGTGGTAATTCAAAAACATTTTTCTTGCTACTTAGGTAGACATTATAAAACTTAATGTTGAAATTTAACGAAAAAAAAAAAACTTAAACGATGTGGGCAGCTGCAAACATAAATTACCTCAGCATTGTTAAACGTAAATGGCATGGAAACTACCCTGGTGAAAGCTATCTGGGTAGAAATACTGTAACATGAGTCTATAAGACTAAGGCTTGAATAGGATTATCAAACCTCATTGATATTTTTAGCTTTTCTGATGATGTCTGAGATAAAATAAATAAAGGAAATGCATCTGGTATTTGTTAACTAAATGTTCAATCCTTGTTTTGAGAAAAGCTGATGTGGTAGTCAGCTTCTATAGATAAAGAGCTTTTTAATAAACAGAAAGCTGATAGTGCTTTCTAATGACATCGTATAGACTGGCAGGGGGAAGGAATGGTCAGTTTGGTCTCCAAAGGTTACTACTTATCTGTATCGATGGCCTAGGAGGAGATACTAATGGTAAGCTTGTTAACTTCATTGATAACAAACGGCTGATGAAGTTGAGCCATGGAACCTTCAGCAAAAGCTCCCTGTCAAGTGAAATAAACAGGAGCAGCACTGAACTGTTTCTGTTCATTTTGCCAGTCTCCTTTTTTAATGTTGTTATTTTATTTTTTACAAATGTAAGTAATTCAATGCTGTGCCTTATTTTATATATTTCTATTTTTTTGCTGTCTCTTACTCTTTTAAACTCCTTATGAAAAGTATAAATCAAGTGCAGATTTCCTGTCAATAAGTAAAGAAGAGCTTATGGGACCAACAGATATACCAAAGGTCTGTGCCATGTTTGGGATGCCAGTCTGATGGGAGAAATTTAATAGTAGGAGTAAAGTTATTTTTTTTGTGGTAAACACGACCATCATTAACACAATATTTAAAAATAAAAATTCTTTCCTAGTGAAGGGTTAATGAGTCAATTGGGGAAAGGAGATAATTCAATTTTTCATAACAGTAACAAATTGTGCTTGTCCTTGACAATTTTTTTCTTGTGTAAGTTAATGATAATGAAGACATTCATATATAAGATGACATTCTTAAATGCACTTAATCCAATTCAGGGTCTTAGGGAGAGGAACCTGTTCTAATAGCGTGGGCCCAAAGCAGAAGGCAGTCCTGCAATGCCAAAAGACAAACCGGCAAAATATAAAATACTCCCGCTAATCACGTGTCTAATGTCACGTGGCAAAAAGAAAGTTCATATTTTATTTTCTCTTGTTTTCCTCAATAAGAAAGTCCTATACTTTATTTTGTATTTCCTTCATTTTCATATACATCTTTTCAATTAAAACCTTTTCATGACTCTCTTTTAATACTTTTCCTAAATAGCATTTGTCATTCTATATAATGCCTAGGTATTACATACCATGCCTAGGGAAAGTATATATAATATTAAAATAGTTTGAATCACTTTGCTCAAAAACGGCAGGCATTCTATATATTGCCTAGGCATTCTATACAATGCCTGTCTTTCATACATTGCTGGTAACAGAAGAACATTTTCAGGTTTTCAGTTTTCTTGTATAAACATGACTAAATTAAAACCTTGATGCCCCTATGTTTACCATTGTTTTTTATGCTTATGTTCCATATGCTTTAGACATATTGTTCTTGGTATTATTGTGCAGTGCTCTGGGTTTTCACATAAAAACACATTCAGTAAACCTAAATCAAACTGAACTGAAACTACGAAAGAGCATATGCACCGAGTGAAAATTCTATTAAGAGAAAGGTTTCTCATCAATTTCTCTAATATCTGCCATAAAGGGTTTGTAAAAATTACAAATATGCAAAAACTCCGTAAGGGTGTTCAGACTTAAAATGACTATTGATAGCTATCATAAATTTCCAAATATACTTAGGTACATGGTTTGTGTTAAATGGTTCAGAAAAAGGTTTGTGGACACTCAGAAGCAAGTCCTTAAAAGGGTAGTGTTTGAAGAGCAAACTGATTTGGTATTTTATTTTTCAGAAATGTAAACTACCAACAGACACACAATTTGTAATCAGTGGTAAAGTTGAAAAAAAAATAGTTATGGTTTGAAAGGGCACAAAAAATGACAGCTGCTGTAAATGATTGAGACAAGACATGGGAGAAGGCAAAAAAGTCAGATTACATGGGGGGCTATGTATAAATAAAAAATAAATGAAGCAGAAGAAGGATATTAAGAAAAGAGTTGGAGCGTGGCCACAAGTTGAGCAAGTGTGTAACAAATTAGAGCATTGCAGCATCACTATTTTCACAGTAATAGGGGAATCTCTGACTTTCCAGGAAACATCCTTGCCTATACTCAAGACACATTTTGCTTTTAAGTAGCCAGTTATTAGTCTTTATTTGTCTATCATTCAACACATCCTACAGAGGCATTACTTCTGTTTTAGACTTGTTTATTATACTGTGTGTTGCTATCTCAAAATCACAGCAAGAACAAGCTAAAATGGAAAACACATACCAAGTCCATGTAGTAGGAGCAGTACTGTCACATGTACTTATTACAGAAAAATTCTGACCAACATGCAATATGTCTCCACTCTCCATGATAAAAAAAACAAGAATGCATACTGTAAATATTATTTGGCCTGTATTGAAAGAACAAGTATCTGTGTCTTTCCTGTAAGGAAAATGATGCGGTAGGTCAACCAAAACAATGAAAAGAAGGTTTTTGAAATATTCAACAAAGTCAATCAGTAATGACTTTCTGCAGATTGTATCATTTATGAGGTAAAGGGTCATTTTGAATGGCCACTTTGTGTTACCACAGTGAAATGTTTATTATATACAAGTGCATCTTTGGCAATACATCCAGATATACCCTCTAGTAGTTCATATTCATCAAGTTGCTTATCCTTAGAAAAATTCTGGGATTGTTTCTCCAAGTGGTGCATTGCCATGTTTAGCAATATTTTATGTATATGGAGTGATGGGAAATATCAGTCATTTTTCAGTGCATCCTGCACAGCAGCAGCTACTTGATGAAGTGCCCTAAAGAGAGCTGTAAATGAGCCTGAGCATCCGTCATTGACTTGTTTCATACTTGCATGCTGTTTTTCTTTCATCACATGCTCATGTCATAAATTGAGTATAATGAAATGAACTACATGGATAGAATCATATGCCAATCGATAAATATGTTTTTGTAGATTGAGTACTGTATCTTTTTGTTTATTTTATACCTTTTATGATACTTTTTATATTATACCATAGTAGCAGGGGGTATGGAGTGCTGCCTGCTATGGAATAAAGTGCAGGCGCAGTCACTGAATGAAATCCCCAAGGGGAAAGGTTTGACCCTAAAACAAAATTTCAGCAAGTAATCCCTATAAGCAGCAAGTTTGCATATCGTTGCCAAGTCTCAAACATACCTCCTAGGGGCATTTGATTAATAAAGTGCAGGAATAATCACTAAATAAAGATCCATACGAGAAAACATCTTAGAATAAAAGACCTGTGGTTGTCCTCTGTACAAATGTGGAATCTATGCAAAATCTGGCAGTATGATTTTGCAAACCAAAAAAAATGCATAAACACACAGCTTTATAGACTAGATGACTATCTCACCTTCGTGGAGTCATGGTGTAACATAGCTTAATTATATAGAAATTTCTAATAGTATGAATATTTTTTTTCAGCATCTTGTATCTCAAGAGCATAATATGCAGTTTAGCATTAACGTTTCTTCTGCAAACAAAGAGGAGATCAGATTAGGTTTCAGTGTACATACTGTATATTACACTACACTATGGTGGTGAGAATTTAAAAACGCCACCTGTGTAAAAGATTTTTTGGAACATCTGTGAGGTTATCATAATCTTTTCATACAGGCAATTGTCTTTTACTCCCTGTCTCCACTTACAACTTGCTTAAATCAACTGCCGAAAGAGTGTTAACCAAGTACGTCTTTCTTATGTCTCATATTCTTCTTGTTTGTGCTACATATAAAGCTGAACATTCCTGTGTATTTGTGACTGACTACATCAGTAGCCCACTTGAGCTTGGGTCATAGGTTCCATACTATGACATAGCATAACATGACAATCTCAAATCCACAAATACAGGATTAGGGGGAACCTATGACAGCAGCAATGGACACAAGGCAGAGACTAGCCCTGGACTGGGCACCGACTTATCCCTCAGTTTACATCCAGTTAGAGCTGTACTGCCTATTCAATTTGAATTCATATTTATATTAGAAAAAAAAATTTGAATAATTAAATTTGAATATTGAAACTTGCATTTTAAAAATACTGTAAATACCTAGGGAGTGTGAGAGACAGCTAGAATAGAATTAGCTTTAAAGTGACCATTGGTATTTTCAATGATGTGTCCAACGTGCTGCTCAAATATTCTGGGGCATCATCTGCTCCCAGCTGCTTTACACCTTTGTCTGCTCACATCTGCCATGTGGCTCTGCCTCACTTCACTCACCCAGAGTCAGAAGCAACAAATATACCATATTATTTCCCAGTCTATTAGCTGACCCAAGTCCAGGGTCCAAATTTGAGGATCACCGGCAGCCATGAATCATGACTGATGGGCTTTAGCAGCTGGGAGGCATATCTGCACCATCCCCCAACCAGCTCATGGAGCTGCTTTTATTGCCAGCTTTTCCAGGTATTCCCTTCCTCTTGGGCAGTCCATGTCTACCTGAGGAGCATGTCTCTCTCAGGTCTGGACCATGAGGTTGCTAAAATATTATTTCTAATGAGTTGCATGGTACCGATGGCAAATTAATTATTCATTCACAGAAGTTAAACTCAACCAGACTCAATTATACTATATGTTGAAAGTTTTCAGCAATAGAATTTTATACTTTTTACCCTTCACTATAAAATATAGAAAAGCAAAGTAGAGGGTGGGAGTTTTTCAGAATTCCTGAAGTTGATGAATCGAAAGCTGCTTGCAGTCACAGTGATGTGGAGATTTCACATGGTTCCTTTTAAACCATCTAAAATTCAAGCATCCTGTAGAAATGAGCATAATAAAACAGAAACAGTCAAGCATGAAGGACAATGGGAGTTGTGAACTTGGAAGTACATGTTTCTCGAAAAAACAACTTATATTGTTTAATGCAGTAAAAAAGAATCAAGGTGTGGGAAATCAGTAGGACTGAAGCTTCAGATATTGATGAAGCAATAGTTCAGATGATATTGAAAAAACGAACAGCCTATTTCAATAGCTGAGGATGTGGGTTTTACAAATGTAACTGATGTAACAAACTTACTGCTAAAAGAACTCTTCTTGAAATGTATGAAAATGTTTGTGAAATCTCACTTGCATGATGTCAAAGGGCATCTCATTCACAATAGACATGTGGACATCTCACTTGGGAACACCAGCTACAACTGTAGCTAGTGAAAGATTATTCAGATATTATTGTTTGTTCAGCAAGAATATCTATTCAGACTGAGCTGAACAATTGATATTTCTGAAGTGGAACGTAGACATTTTACACAGTTAGAAGCTAGAAATACTGGTATGTCCAAACTTAAACTTCATGTCTGCTGAGTTATGACGAATGCTTTTGAGATAAAAATACATTTTTGAAATTTTCAAATTTTTAGTTTTGTTAAGTGCATAAAAATAACTTTAATTTACTGACAAACCACTATTTATAATAATAACTAGAATATAATAAAAACTTACATATTAAATATATAGTGTTGTTAGCAAGTTTTCCCATTAATCGATTAATATGCTATTCGCATTCATATCCAGCCTCCCTTTAAATCAAATATTCATATTTGGCTGAATAATGAAAACTTCAGTACAGCCCTACATCCAGTGTTTTTAAATAACCGTAATTCTGCTGAGTGGCAAAGTTTAGATTTTCTCTAGAATATTATTTTGTTATGTGGCTACAACTTTAGTACTTTCTCCCTGGGTGTGTCTATGAATTTCTATCAAGCATAATGTTAAAATCCCACCTAGAAATGTGCTTTATATCTTGCATTTTACATCTGCTATGTCTCTGTTTATATCATATTTTTTTAATAACTGACTCATTTGTAAATACAATGTCAATGAAGACTCTTTTATGCAATCTGTTTTGTAAATTGCTGCCCGTCTGCTTCTATGTATATTTAGTTTATTGTGTATTTTATTCTTACAGAACAGCAAAAAAATTATAAACTGAGTCATATCCACTACTTTGCAATTTGAATTTTACTCTGGTTAACTTTGTAAATACCCTTGAAAATTTGCTCTCTGTGAGAGGTTCTTTTTAAAATAAAGACTTATTGATAGATTAAGACATTAAGTGGGTCACATGTAATATCAGCACCTAGATTAGCTTGTGAGTCCAATGCTCAAGTACGATGCAGCAATTTCCAAGGTGTACTCTTCTGTCCTGTTCACACATCTGATCCAATTAATAGCCAATAGTGATTTCAACCTCACCCACAACTACCATTATTGTAGTGACCCATATAATACACAGTTAAGCAAGGAATCCTAATTAAGGTTTAATCAATCATATTTTTAATTGTTTTCCATGTTATAAGGCACCATGAAGCTATTTAGACAGACATTAGAAATGATTTCACTAGGGAAACAGACAGAAGAGATGGACTGCCTGATAATTCATGAATATACTTCAAGTAAACAAAACAGACCAACAATATCTAGAGCCTTTAGGAGCTCAGGGTGAATATTATCCACTCCTGTAGTCTTGCCACCAAGATGTTTTTAAACTATCACAGTGATCTCAGCTCCAGTGATGGGTGAGTTCTCCTCTGAGTGCCCTGACTTTGCTCCCTCAAAGGAAGGCATGTCACTGGGATTTAGGAGGTCCTCAAAGTGCCCCTTCCACTACCTGACAATATCTCTAGGTGAGGTCAAGAGCACTCTATCCCTGCTTTAAACCATATGGTTGAAGCACTGATTCTCCCTCCAGAGTTGCCTAACAGTTTGCCAGAATTGCTTTGAGGCCAACCAAAAGTCATTTTCCATGGCTTTACCAAACTCCTTCTACACCAGAGTTTTTGCTTCCACTGCTTCAGACAGAGTGTATTTTCTGTATTTTCCTTTTCTGAAATAGTAAGTGACATATCCTTTCACCAACATACCCTGGGATCTTTGAAAGGAAGGGACTTTAAAATATTTTTTATAAATTGTAGAGACTGATCAATATTTCATCTGGAATAGAACTAGGTGAGAGGTGAGGAAAACTGGGCAGGTTCTGTTTAGCAAAGTTTCTTACTTGAAAGTAGTAGAAAAATTGTTTTAATGAGAAGTTAAATTTGAAGTGTAATTGTTCGTAGGATGCAAAGACATCATCTATGTACAAGTCTCTGAGTGTTTTAATCCCAGACATTTTCCAAACATTAAATATTGTATGTTTGAGAGGGTGAAAAAAGGTCGTCATCATGTAGAGATGCAACAGATAAAAACTTCTCTGACTTAAAGTGCTTCTTAGTTTGCTTCCATATTCTGAAAGAATGAGGGGCAATTGACATATTAGTGTATTAATGTATTGACAATAATTTGTCATTACTTGGGGCACAGAGTAGGGTGTATAAAGTACTGCAAGATTTTATTTCTATTGCAGGTCAGGGTTGTGTCTATTATTTGATTTGTGTCGATGTCCAGGTTTTTATAGTCAATAGTCAATCTACATCTTTAACCTCACTTGTGGTCATGAGTTTTGGCTAATGTGTGAAAGAATGAGATTGTGGGTAAAAGCAGCCAAAATGAGCTTTCTTCACAATGGTTGCTGGGCTCTCCCTTAGAGAAGCTCAGATATCCCAGGGTAGAGAAGGCTCATAGTAGAGCCGTTAACCCTCTGCATGGGACCTGATATGAATGCCTCCCAGACACCTCCCTGTGCACGTTTTACAGGTACATCCAGTTGGGACGAGATCCAGTAGAAGTTCCAGGGCATGTTTGTTGGATTATATTTCCCAGATGGCCTGATAACACCTTGGGATTCCACAGTATGAGTTGGCAAGTGTGGCTGAGGAAAGGGGCATATGGTCATGTAGAGTAAATGCTGCAATTATGGTGACATATTTAGGCACAACTATTGACAATCTTGACCATATTCTTACATGGTTTGGTTAATATTTTTAATATTGTTTTCAATATGTATGACATAGAGAGACTCACTGAATCATGTTAGAACCAGTACTGTTTTCTCTCTGCATGCTTCTATTGTATTAGAAGAGAAATACAGGAAAAAATTACTTTAATTGTCTTAAATATAAACGTCTACGTTTAGAATAGAAGTGTGTGTGTCTGTCTGTCGGGCCCGGAAATGCGAGGTTATAGCAATGAAGCTCAAAGAGCCGGCAAGGCGGCCCCAAGTTAACGAGTTGGGACAAACTCGTTTACCCACTGATAGACAAGGGGGGAGAGCACGTCCGCAAAACGAAACTGCCGACTCTGCGTTTCAGTTTTTTCTCTGATGATTTCAATAGTTTATAGGAGCCGCTTACACAGCAAATATGTTATAAACCAAATTGGTAACAGTTTAGAACAGAGGTTACTTCAGTCCATTACTGCTAATTAACATGAGCGTAACAAACACTTTGCTTATTCTTTATAAGACTTGGAAAGAATTCATGACAACTACCTACGGGGACCGCCTATAACACATCTATTAGTTGTTTACCTAATAAAGCCTTAACAGAGGCTTTGTTTGTGTTACTGGACTTTGGCATGCCTCTACCGCCCTTATTCTGAAGTGTTACAATGAACCAAAATGAAGTCTAATTTCAATTATATTTCAGCCTAAGTTTATGGCTCGATTTTTATTTTTCATTTATTTGTGATGTAAATTAAAGGCTGAATATGACAAAAATGGGAGTAAGAACCGCTAAATGAAATCTACTAACCATTTACAGTAAGTCTAAAAAAGACTTACACTAGGATTGAGTGTAATTTGTGTTTTATTTTATATAATGCTTTTACCTGACATCTAGAAGGGCTGTGTAGACAGACCTACCCTCATCTACTTTACACAACGTTTTCCGATTACATGTAGCTCATTATTGTTTACAATGTTTTATGCTTGTACTCCATCTCTAAACATAAAGCATTTAAGAAGTCAAAGAGTCATTGACATATATACTGTAGAGAGACAGAGTGGTTGGGAGCATGTAACGATACAGCATGTTGCCGCACCCCTCACACAACATCATATACTGAAAGACATTTTGCAATTAGGAATGGAAGTTTGATGCCATACTTCAACATAAACATCTACAGTATTTGCTATTCTGCCATTGCACATTTACAAGAGCCCCATTGTGTATAATGTTTCCATGTATCTAGCTATTTTCCAAAGTATAAGTGCAAGGTAGGAACCAAACCTTAAGAAACATTTATATGTAAGAAACATATAAATTGGTTAATGAGAACAAAGACAAGATATTGAGAAAAACAAAATAATGTGGTTTGATTTTAGCATTGCTGACAGCGTGGTTGCCCAGTTTCCGAAATTGTAAGCCACAGTGAACCTGAGGAACATAAATATTGCTCATTTCGAAATGAAGACTATCATACTGAAAGGAATGGGTATACTAGAAATACCAAGAAATTTCAGAAAATATTGAAATGAACGATATATTAACTAGTAGTTCATTATCTCCCTGAAAAATGCATTCACCTGCATCACAGTTGGGTTTTGAAGACCCCTAAAGTCTTACTCACTAAAACACTACTTAGACATTTATTTCAAATATCTATGGATTTTTCCATTAAGAAATACTAACTTTTACTCTTAACGTGTTTCCAGCTATATACCTGTATTTTTATTGAAGAATTAATTTTACAGTGACAGCAAGAATCTACTTTACGAATTCCTTTTTATAATTTTAAACACTGTAGTCATGTCACCCCTTAATCTCTGTTTACTTAAACTGAAAACGTTCAGCTTCTTCATTCTTTTCCCATAGTTCACTCCTCTTAATCCCAGAATCAGCCTAGTCGCTCTTCTCTGGACTTTTTCTAGTGCTGCTATTTTGAATGTGTGATTTTATCTGCTAATTGATTAATTTTGCTGTGGTAAAGGAAGTCCCAGTAGTTGATATTCACATACTCACCGAGGCATCTGTATTGACTCAAGCAGTGTTAGATAAAGGGAGGAGCCTTTTTTTTAAACTGTGAGCAGGACATTACAAAGCAGCTTCACAGTGGTCATCCTCTAATTGCCTCTACCAAGGACAAAATGAAAGTATCAGTTGTTACAAAATAAAAATGAAAAGGCTAGTAGGTAGCTACCTGACTCACTAGAAGGTTTAGGAAAATCATCATTAGTGATTTAATGAGTGGTAACAAAAGTCATGCATATTTTGGAGTGAGTAAGTGTAAAATGTTAAAGAGACCACCATACATTTGGTGCTTGTTATGACAGTGCAATGCATCATAAGACGTCATATATAAAATTAAAGCTATTTGTTTAACTAGAGCATCCAAAAATGTTTATTACTCTAAGACTGTTAAACATAATGAAATGGAGCTATATGGGTTACCCCTGTAGGCCAATCCGAACAGTAAAGACTTTTGAAGATGAAGCATATTTAAGAAAAGAAGTACAAAGGCCTGTAAAAGTTTATTGCATAAAACTTAACTGTATCTTTTTGAAAAATGCCAAAGCAGGTCAAAACAAAGGATACTTGTTTTTAAAGGACTAAGCACTCCCTGTCTTGTTTGGTAAAAAAGCTGAGATAAAGATACAGTGTGATAACTCACTTGTACTACCAAAAGAGCTCCATCTGGTATATTGTAAGCCTTGTCATCAGTTACCTGCAGCATAAATAGTACTGAGAGATAAATATGGCTACTGAAAAGCTACTATAATAATTGTGAAGTGTAACATAAAGAAACCCAACAATAAACAGTTGTGTGTGTGCCACAATGTTCAATCACATACAGTAGTGTATTTTTTAACAATGTAATAAGTGGGGATGAAGACTGCATATAGTAACTACAATTTACATGTGGAGAAGAGTTACCAGATTTTTTTCATGCTTGCATGTATTTAGTTGTCTGTTAGGTGTTGATCCTGAGTATTTTTTTAAGATGTGTGGGTAGGATGTCATTATGGTGATCAAGAATGTCATAATAATTCATCATAATAAATAAATTAATATGATGAGTGGCATATTTAAGGTCTCACTTAGACCACTTTAAGGCACCAATACCTGTAAGGCACTAATGCAAGAAGAAGATACTGTATATACTGCGGAGAAATATTTTAATTCCATTTTAAGAAACAGTGGCAGTCAAATGTAAAAACTATTTCAGAGCTCAAATAATAAACAGTAGAAAACATCACTTCTTTCAGATATTGTTTTCATTATGACATGAATGAATATAAAAAATAACATTAATGAGTATTTGTTTTGCAAGTCTGAGTGCATCAATAGATGTGCAGCATGTTAAATGAAACATAAAAGAATAAGAAGAAAGTAGAACAGACTCACAATTTTATGTAAGACATTGTAAAAGGAGACACAATAACATGAAAGAGTTGGGGCACCACAATGGTGACCCCATATAATTCAATGCAAAAAATAAACAAAGAAAACACACAATAAATTCAGAGTTGTCTTTTCAGACTGGAGTTTAAAACAGAAGTAACTCTAAGCACGCCAGACTGTTGGTCATATGGCTTCCAGGTAGGAAAGGGTGGGTCCAGGACAGCTGACAAAGGAAGTGGCATCAGAGATGGAATGGCTATCAGTCTGTTCTGCAGAGGGAGGAAGAGAAAAGCAAACACCGCTGTCCCCTGGTTTGGCAGGTAACTACCATCACCAGAGCCCTTAAGATGTCTCCTAAGTGCATGTGTGAGCCAACATACATCATTTTGAAAACAACAGTGGCATTTACCAGATCAGATGCTTTAATAGCTTATGAAAAAAATTCACACACATTGTAAGATTCATTGAAATCAGTTTCATTTAACATATAACCTGCTTCTGCAAGCTGCATCAATTAATTCAGTTTCTCAGAGTTAAACATCAGAAACTAATGTTGGATTTGGATATTCCATGCTAACCATTTTCATATTAATAAATTAAGCATTACTGAAAATGTGAGGTGGTTTCAGTAATGATGCCTACAGATTTTGATTCATTTCCACTCTTTCAATCACATCTTACTTAATTCTCCCACCACAACCTTCTCATCCCCTGTCTCAGCTCTGGGGCCACCAGAACTGAATGTCATCACAGGGTGATTCAAAAAGATTCATCAGCTTTCAAAATTATATATTTCAATTGTAAATCATTACAGATCAATGCAGTAAATGGTTTAGGTGAGCATAAAGTTTATTATGTAATTTTACATGTGCTCAATATGACCTCCTCCAGCTGTACGGACAACATCAACACGACAGTCAAATTCATCCCATTACTTGATTAAGCATGTCGGGTGTCACTGTACTCACTGCTCTTTCAATGCAATTTCAGAGATCATCCAGTGTTGTTGGGAGGGTGACATTCAGAAACTCTATGACCACCTCTTTCAATTTGTTTGTGATTGGCGCCTCTTAGGCATCTTACAGTTGTCAAAATACGGCACTTTGAAATCGGATAAATCTTTTTGAATCACTCTGTATATTAATCATGAATGCACCAGAAACAGGTTTGGGAGAAAGATATGTGCTTATTTTGTTTTCATCCCTGTTTACATTGTTTGAGCAGACTTTCTTGCACAAGTAGTACATTAGATAGATAGATAGATAGATACTTTATTAATCCCAATGGGAAATTCACAATACAGGATTAGCTGCATTCAAGCACTCATGTTCACTTTTTTAATAGGCTGCTGGGAGCTAGAGCCTATACCTGAAGCAGAAGTTACAGCAAATTGCAATATAAATCCTGCACAGCATGTCAGTCCTTTGGAAATGATATGCCAACAAACATAACCATACTCGGTATGATTGAGAAATGAGATTTGAACCTGACATTAAATCTTTGTGTTTTATGAAGCATCCCTCATGAACTAAGGACCTAAATGAAAACTGCACATAGGTAGTATGAGTGATGTGAGGTTGCAGTGTAAGGCATTTTGTTAACATGCCACCCAGACTAACATCTAACACACAATTTCTATGATGATTAAGTATTTTATAACCTATGTAGTTGCAAATCAATACATTTTTGATTAATCTGCAGTGCACATTTATTTGAAAGCTGTATGAGAAAATGAATCTGCTGCAGGAGAGATCTATGGCAATTATTACTTTAATGGGTAAATCAGGAAAGAATATTGGGAGAAATAACATGATGCTGCATATAAATAAATATATGTACAAAGAAAGAATACATATTATTGCATTTCAGCACATTGTGATGTTATGACTGTATATTACCACACAAATTAGAGCTCATACAAACAACCCCACAACAAGGTGAAACATTCATTTTGACTGTAATTAAAATGCGTAGTCTCCACTAGAGCACTTTATTTTGCTTTGGGCTGCACGCTGTGTTAGACTAACAAGTGAACGACCCCCACTTTAAAATCCATGTAAGCAAAAATAATTAACTACAAATTTTCAATTCAGAATATCATACTTAGGACAAACTGTCTGTGAAAGGCAAGGGAGTGGGCCATTGATAGATGAAGGAATGTGCTGATAAATTAAAAGTAGTTATGGGGGAGGAGTGTGGGCGGCAACCTGTGCCTCGACAAACGGAGTCAGTATTACAGTTATTTATATAATTAAGGTAGTGTGAGCAGTGAAGCAATGGCCAAATAATTAGTCGGGACAGCATGTTTATTAATTTTGTTAACTACCAAATTACTAAACTTTAATTGTGAATTAATATTTAAGTTCATTGTGTAAATGCATACTAAGTTATCTAGAAGTCCTCAGGAATATTACAAGAATTGACCTAGACTGAGTGTTACTGTGTGAAGTCAAGTGTCAAAAAGTTGTTCTTGTAATCTTTCACAATGGGATGTGGTCTTTTGGAGGTGTAAACAAATAAAAGGCAGTCTAATGCTGGTTGTGGTGGGTTTCCTAGTATTTCAGGTATCATTATAGATTGTTTAAATAAAAAAAAAAGTATTAGGGGTTGCTGCTAACAGGTAGTAAATTTGTCATTTGCAGAACAGAACATAAAAAAAATTAGTTAATAATCTTTTGCTTAAATAACTATTACCACATTTATTTCCCTTCTCCATTTTTTATTTACCTATATATATTTCTTCCTTTCTTTTGTTTATTGTTGCCTTATTAAAAAGCCCTAAGCAATTCTCCTTTGGCTAAGCTCTCCTTCTCAGGGGTGGGGTTTGATATGTCTTCAATTTTTTTTGTTATAAATTGATCTATTTGTATGGAATGATTACAATAAAATTAATAAATAAAATTTAAAAAAAAATCTTTTGCTTGACTTTCTTTGACTTCACTTAACTTCAGTCCAAGTGACAGCATGCTGAGATAGACAATATCTCAGAAACTTTCAAACACTGTGGGCAATTTTGAGACACTCCAAAGCTAGCAGAGGGATATAAATTCTCTCCCTCTCTCTTCCTCTTTCTCCCCCCCCTCTCTCTTTCTCTCTCACTCAATCTCTCCAGCATGACGTGGGTCTGCTCATCCGTATTTTCCTAGTGGGCTGAGCCTGGTACAGCTCCCAAAGGAGATGACTAATGTGTCATCATAACCAAATGCCAAAACCATGTTTAGGGCTTCTCAGTTTTACACCAAGGTCCTTCCTTACTTCTGAGCCCCACATCCTGGTCACTAAGATTTATGATCTCATTCTTTTGGTTATTATCCAGAGCAGCTCCTGGCCATAGGTGAGGATGGAACTAAAGACTAACTGGTAAATCAAAGTCGTTTCTTCCCCTACCATATTTTTGCCCATCAATTTACACTCTGCCTCCCATCATGACAAAGTGAAAGATCGATTCAGAAGGGCATAAACGTCCGTTGCTACTCAAATTCACACCATTGAAGGGACAGTAATTTGTTTATTGTTTTTTGTTGGTCGACATCCCAGTAACGCACCCAGCCTTGGCCTGAATCACACCACTCACACAAAGAGACATGACTTAACAGCAAAACAAATAAATAACTGTGCGATATATGGAATGAAACACAAACAACAGATAAACAGCTAACCCCTCCTTTTCCCCACAATGATCTCTTATATATATTTCTCTTCTGGTTCGTCCTGCTTCCACTTCAAAACCGGTCCTGCCCACACACAGCCGACACAGCATTTCTTGATTCCTATTCGTCCTTTTGCATGTCATGCACTATACTGGCCTGCTGAGCGTAATACATCCAACAGGTACTCGAGGTGCTGCCACAACGGTAAAGTAACTTTACCACCTTTGCGGGAGCCACCTGTGTCTTTACAACAGCTTCTTACACAGCTAACATCAGAAGGTAAAAATTATCGTGAACACATTCGAGAATACAACTCTTCTCTAGCGTTTGCTTCCATGGGTGCACAGATAACTCAACCTCCTGGCTACGGACCATACTGTTTTAAAATACACGGGCAAATTTATCACCAAATCTCTCCACTATACACTAACACTTCTACCTCTCCAGGATATGGACAGTTGTATGTTTTTGACACAGCGTAAGCTATTGAAGTACGCTTACAAAATAAAGCAAACTCTGCATGCAGTGAAAATGTACTTCTCCAGCTAGACTCCATGCTCAGAACCATCAACCCCTTCGCTAAATCTTACAAACACATGCATGAAATCGCTCAGTCCAATCCAACAGCATCTGTACAAATGGTTTTCAAGGAAAACCCCAGGCAGGATTTACGATGATACAATGCCACGATATGTCACACCGATGTTGCAGCAATTTTCGTTGGAGAAGATGGCGAAAAGCCTGCTGAAAGGGACATTTGCATCTATCCCATAGGCAACTCCTGTAAACAGATTTCCACGCTCAATATGAATTGCAATCCTATGGTTTACCCACTTTTATTCCCTTACGGAGACATTGGCTGGCACAAAGATTTACAACATGTTCCCGATAAAAGAACCGGCAAGCGAATAAGGCTTACTCAATGCCAATTTTACGTGTACAGATTAGCAATGAGGAATACATTTAGTATTTTGCAGTCCAGCGGCAAACTATCACAACAGTACGTCGTAGAAGTGTATGTTAAAACAGAGGGCACGCATCTCAACTATCTCAGATTACATCAACAAGATCTGCGCGTGGAACAATACAATGTTTGAATACAGGCGCACTGCAAGCAAACGCTGAAAATAACAACGTACATGTATGGCAAAATGATCATATTACCATCCACATTTCCAGGAAGTCCAAGATACATGCAACAAAACTATCAGGATGCCATGGCCATAGTATGTAATTTCGGAAAGCCTGATTTATTTATCACTTTCACATGTAATCCTACTTGGCTGGAAATTCTACATGCACACTGCATCTTTCAAGAAGATTTATTTCTACTTGATTTCTGAATGGGCGGCACGGTGGCGCAGTGGGTAGCGCTGCTGCCTCGCAGTTGGGAGACCTGGGGACCCGGGTTCGC
The DNA here is from genome assembly GCF_900747795.2 of Erpetoichthys calabaricus. Lineage (NCBI taxonomy): Eukaryota > Metazoa > Chordata > Cladistia > Polypteriformes > Polypteridae > Erpetoichthys > Erpetoichthys calabaricus. Next base: position 208,475,461 of record NC_041396.2, read on the forward strand.
TTCCCGGTTCCTCCCTGCGTGGAGTTTGCATGTTCTCCCCGTGTCTGCGTGGGTTTCCTCCGGGCGCTCCGGTTTCCTCCCACAGTCCAAAGACATGCAGGTTAGGTGGATTGGCGATTCTAAATCGGCCCTAGTGTGTGCTTGGTGTGTGGGTGTGTTTGTGTGTGTCCTGCGGTGGGTTGGCACCCTGCCCTGGATTGGTTCCCTGCCTTGTGCCCTGTGTTGGCTGGGATTGGCTCCAGCAGACCCCCGTGACCCTGTGTTCGGATTCAGCGGGTTGGAAAATGGATGGATGGATGGATGATTTCTGAATTCCTTTCCCACCGTTTTCCGTTCCTATTCTTACACCGCTGTATGCTACATATAACAATAAACACTAATGACCCTGTCAATAAACAGTCTAAATACAACAGTAGCAGATGAAGTTGAATGGTGGAAAAGATGATGATCCAGGGAACAGCTTTCTGTAAATAATGTATTAAACAGTCCTACTGGTAGTCCTGATGCAATGAGTGGTGAAGAAATCTGGGGAGCGATCCCGCCGATGAAGTATGATGACCAATCCAACACTACTTGCACGACAGGCAAGCACGAGGCAGTCCATACATCTTTATAAGTTTGACGATCCAAGATAGAAATGATATTCCACAGGAGGTATTGGAGATGAGGCAGACGGGTGAATACAAACATAAAACAACAGGGTGTCTTTGCTGCTTAGCCAGCTCTCTTTTGAAGTTGTTCTATAGCATTTAAGTCGGGGCTTTAGCTGGGCCACTCTACAGTCATTGACTTGTCCTAAAGCCTCTCCAGCATTGTCATGGCTGCGTATTTGTGTCATTCTTATGCTGAAAGGTCAACCATTACCCCAGCCTGAGGTTGTGTGCACTCTGGAGCAGATTTTCTTCAAGGACCCCCATGTATTTGGCTGCATTCATCTTTCCCTCAGTTTTAACCAGTCTCTCTGTCCCTGCCACTGAGAAGTACCTGCATAGCATGATGCTGCCACCACTATGCTTAACCGTAGGGATGGTAAGAAGTGCATGTTCTTCACTAGAAGTAGTGCTTGGTGTTCTGACCAAAGAGTTCATTTTTGTCTCATCAGACCAGAGAATATTTTTCCTCATGCTCTCACAGTCCTTTAAACACTCACATGCTTTTTATTTAAGCGGCTTCCTTCTAAACACTCTACCATAAACACCTTATTGATGGAGTGATGCTGAGATGGTGATCCTTCCAACAGGTTCTCCCTTCTCAGCAGATGATTTCCAAAGCTTTGTTAGAGTGACCATTGTGTTTTTGTTCACCTCCCTGACCAAGGCCCTGGTTACCGAGTTTGACTGAATGACGAACTCTAGGAAGAGTCCTAGTGGTTCCAAACTTCCATTTCACAATTATTGAGATCACTGTGCTCCGGGGAACACATTTTTTCTGTCCTGAAATACAGTGTTAATTGTGGGACCTCACATACTCTACAAGTTGTGGGCCTTTCTAGAGTACGTCCAATCAATTCAGTTTGCCACCAGCAGTTTCCATTTCAGTTCTAGAAATATCTCCAGGATAATTAAAGCAAACAGCATGTATGTGACTACAATATGGAGTGCCACAGCAAAGGGTCTGAATACTTATATAAAGGAAAGATTTCTGATTTTGATTTTAAATCTTCTTCTTTCGGCTGCTCCCGTTAGGAGTCACCACAGCAGATTATCTTCTTCCATATCTTTCTGTCCTCTCTATCTTGTTATGTTATACCCATCACCTGCATGTCCGCTCTCACCACATCCATAAACCATCTCTTAGGCCTTCCTCTTTTTCTCTTCCCTGGCAGCTCTATCCTTAGCATCCTTCTCCCAATATACTCAGCATCTCTCCTCTGCACATGTCCAAACCAGCGCAGTCTCGCCTCTCTGACTTTGTCTCCCAACTGTCCCAACTGAGCTGACCCTCTAATGTACTCATTTCTAATCCTATCCATCCTTATCACACCCAATACAAATCTTAGCATCTTTAACTCTGCTACCTCCAGCTCTGTCTCCTGCTTTCTGGTCAGTGCAACCGTCTCCAGCCCATATAACATAGCTGGTCTCACTACCGTCCTGTAGACCTCCCCTTTCACTCTTGCTGATACCCGTCTGTCACAAATTACTCCTGACAATCTTCTCCACTGATTCCACCCTGACTGCACTCTCTTTTTCACCTCTCTTCCACTATCCCCATTACTCTGTACTGTTGATCCCAAGTATTTAAACTCATTCACCTTCACCAACTGTACTCCTTGCATCCTCACCATTCCACTGACCTCCCTCTCATTTACACACATGTATTCTGTCTTGTTCCTACTGACCTTCATCCCTCTCCTCTCTAGAGCATGTCTCCACCTCTCCAGGGTCTCCTCAACCTGCTCCCTACTATCACTACAGATCACAATGTCATCAGCAAACATCATAGTCCACGGGAACTCCTGTCTAATCTCATCTGTCAACCTGTCCATCACCATTGAAAATAAGAAAGGGCTCAGAGCCGATCCCTGATGTAATCCCACCTCCACGTTGAATGCATCAGTCAGTCCTACCACAGACCTTAACACGGTCACACTTCCCTTGTACATATCATGTACAACTCTTACATACTTCTCTGCCACTCCCGACTTCCTCAAACAATACCACAACTCCTCTTGAGGCACCTTGTCATATGCTTTCTCCTGGTCCACGAAGACGCAATGCAACTCCTTCTGGCCTTCTCTATACTTCTCCATCAACACCCTCAGAGCAAACATTGTATCTGTGGTGCTCTTTCTTGGCACAAAACCATATTGCTGCTCACTAATCATCACCTCACTTCTTAACCTAGCTCCCACTACTCTTTCCCATAACTCATGGTGTGGCTCATTAATTTTATCTCCCTGTAGTTACTACAGTCCTGCAAATCCCCCCTTATTCTTAAATATCAGCACCAATACACTTCTTCTCCACTCCTCAGGCATCCTCTCACTTTCTAAGATTCCATTAAACAATCTGGTTTAAAACTCTACTGCTATCTCTCCTAAACACCTCCATGCTTCCACAGGTATGTCATCTGGACCATTTTCCATTGTTCATCCTCTTCATAGCTGTCCTTACTTCCTCCTTGCTAATCCGTTGCACTTCCTGATTCATTATCTCCACATCATCCAACCTCTTCTCTCTCTCGTTCTCTTCATTCATCAACCTCTCAAAGTACTCTTTCCATCTGCTAAACACACTCTCCTCGCTTGTGAGTACGTTTCCATCTTTATCCTTTATTACCCTAACCTGCTGCACATCTTTCCCAGCTCGGTCCCTCTGTCTAGCCAATTGGTACAGGTCCTTTTCTTCCTCCTTAGTGTCCAACCTCTCATACAACTCATCACATGCCTATTCTTTTGACTTTGCCACCTCTCTCTTCACCTTGCGCCTTATCTCCTTATACCCTTGTCTACTTTCTGCATCTCTCCAACTATCCTACTTCTTCTTTGCCATCCTCTTCCTCTGTATACTCTCCTGTACTTCCCCATTCCACCACCAGGTTTCCTTTTCCTCCTTCCTCTGTCCAGATGTCATCACCAAGCACCCTTCTTGCTGTCACCCGTACTACATCTGCTGTAGTTTCCCAACTGTCTGGTAACTCTTCACTGCCACCCAGCGCCTGTCACACCTTCTGCCTAAACTCAACCTTGCAGTCTTTCTTTTTCAACTTCCACCATTTGATCCTTGGCTCTACCTTCACTCTCTTCCTCTCCTTGATCTCCAACGTCATCCTACAGACCACCATCCTATGCTGCTTAACTACACTTTCCCCTGCCACCACTTTGCAGTCTTCAATGTCCTTCAGATTGACTCTTCCACATAGGGTGTAATCTACCTATGTGCATCTTCTTCCACTCTTGTACGTAACCCTATGTTTCTCCCTCTTCTTCCTCCAAAAATCTTCTTTCTCATCCATTGCACACCCAACAAGTGGGGCATATGCACTAACAACATTCATCATCACACCTCCAATTTCCAGCTTCATAATCATCACTCTGTTTGACACTCTTTTCACCTCCAAAACACTCTTGACATACTGTTCCTTCAGAATAACCCCTACTCCATTTCTCCTCCTATCCACACCATGATAGAACAATTTGAATCCACCATCGATCCATCTGGCCTTACTCCCCTTCTATTTAGTCACTTGCACGCACAATATATCAACCTTCCTTCTGTCCATCATATCTGCTAACTCTCTCCCCTTACCAGTCATACTGCCAACATTAAAAGTTCCTACCCTCAGTTCCACTCTCTTTACCTTCCTCCTCCTCTCCTGCCTCCAGACACATCTCCCCCCTCTTCTTCTCATTCTTCTTCTTCTTCTTTAGGCCAACAGTAGCCCAATTTCCGCCACCACCCTGTTGGTTAACAGTACTGGTGGTGGTCGTTGTTAACCCGGGGCTCAACCGATCCGCATATTGATTTGGCAAAATTTTACACCGGATGCCTTTCCTGACGTAACCCTCTCCATTTATCCGGGCTTGGGACCAGCACAAAGAAACACACTAGTTTGTGTATCCACTGTGGTTGGGTTAGCAAACCTTTCTTAAAATATGTTTTTGTTTTGTCATCATGGGTTACTGAGTGCAGACTTATTTGCAAAAATATCAAATTTATCAGCTTAAAATTAAACTTACAACACAATAATATGTGCAGAAAGTGAAGGGGTCTGAATACTTTCTGTATTTTCTGTATATTATTAGAAATTCAATGATAGCCTAATACTAGATTTAGCAGTTTTCAACAATGATGTATTGGTTGTAAAACAGGAACCATGCACTTTAAACCACTTGAAGCTTGTAATTCACAAAGTCTAGTTCACAGAAGTGAATTCTTGGCCACCTACAAAATCAGCACCACAGAATACCCCTTCAGGTTCACAATCCAAACTTTTGGATCACTTATTGTTGCAATTTTTTGGAAGAAATCAAAGTGTCGGGAGGATGTGTCCTGAAATGTTTTTGGGGTCACTTGGGTAAAAAATAATTCAGAAATTGTGAGCACATATTTGTGGGATTGCAATGTATTAAATCTGTGTTTAAGTTTAATTTAATTTCTAACAACTGGATTAATTTCAGTTCATGTTCAATACTGCAACTAGCCTACTTCACAACTATTAATACATTCTAATGAACATGCTTACTTAGCTAAACCAAGAAAATTAATCTTTACAAAAACTAATTCAGTGTAATGCCTGACTTTGTCATGTTTCTAAAACTTGGATTTATTGTACAAAATCTAGATTCAGAAACATTAGCAAGGGGTTGCTTGGCAATTTTCTACAATTGAATACAAATAGCTGAACTGCTTCTTGTGGGATCTCCAGAACAATTCCAAAAGTGTAACTCTATCTTGCTGAATTTTGCATCCTGCTAACTTCTCCCATCATCTCCCGTTAGAATCATGCCTGACAGGACTCAGTTTTTTGAGAATCATATTGTTACAGCAGCAATCTTTCAATGACTTATGGAAAATTGTGAGTCTATTTCATCAGTTGACTACTCAAGCACAGGGACTACTCTGCATTAAAAGCCAGTGGAGCAAGCTTTCCACAGTAATTTAACTTACTATTTAAATGTTTAAACACATGTATTTTTAGTCCCCCCTTTCAAGTCATATGAAGATTATTTCCTTTTTCCTAAAACCTTGTAAACTAAAAGAATCTGTAAGGTATATATACACATACAGTATATAACGCTAGAGTCTCTATGTCCGGGACCTATAAGCAATCTGATTGGTCAGTTTTGCAAAGAAGTTAAAATGGATCATTTCAATGACAACAAAGTGAATAACATACTGCTTAATTTTGTTTCACTAAATACTAACGAGGCACAACCCAAGTCACCTTCAAAGATGAAGAGGTATTCTCAAGAATACAAATGATGTTCTCACAGTGGGTAATGGGGGCCTGTCTAATCTTGCTGGTAGTCAAAAAGCAGACAGGAGGTAAATAAGGCACCTCAAAATGACAGACTGAGATGCAGGCTTTATAGGAATGAGAACGAGAGAGGAAGCACCTGGCAACACTGGTTGAGACACACAAGGAAACCGAGGAAAATCACAGGGGGAACACTGAGGGTACACGTAGGACAAGAGATATCAATTATTTTTGAATTTACAATGTGTGTATATATAATATATATATATGTATATATATGGGTGGCGCAGTGGGTAGCGCTGCTGCCTCGCAGTTGGGACACCTGGGGACCTGGGTTCGATTCCCGGGTCCTCCCTGCGTGGAGTTTGCATGTTCTCCCCGTGTCTGCGTGGGTTTCCTCCCACAGTCCAAAGACATGCTGATTAGGTAGATTGGCGATTCTAAATTGGCCCTAGTGTGTGCTTGGTGTGTGGGTGTGTTTGTGTGTGTCCTGCGGTGGGTTGGCACCCTGCCCGGGATTGGTCCCTGCCTTGTGCCCTGTGTTGGCTGGGATTGGCTCCAGCAGACCCCCGTGACCCTGTGTTCGGATTCAGCTGGTTGGAAAATGGATGGATGTATATGTATATTGTATATGTTTATATGTATATATATATATATATATATATATATTGCTCAAAAAAATTAAAAGAACAGTTTTTAGTCAGAGTATAGCATCAAGTCAATTAAACTTTTGGGATATGGATCTGGTCAATTAAGTAGCAGAGGGGGTTGTTAATCAGTTTCAGCTGCTTTGGTGTTAATGAAACTAACAACAGGTGCACTAAAGGGGCAACAATGAGACCACCCCCAAAACATGAATGGTTTAACAGGTGGAGACCAGTGATATTTTTCCCTCCTCATCTTTTCGGACTATTTTTTCACTAGTTTTGCATTTGGCTACAGTCAGTGTCACTACTGGTATCATGAGGCGATACCTGGACACTACAGAGGTTGCACAGGTAGTCCAGCTTCTCCAGGATGGCACATCAATATGTACCATTGCCATAAGGTTTGCTGTGTCTCCCAGCACAGTCTCAAGGACATGGAGGAGATTCCAGGAGACAGGCAGTTAGTTACTCTAGGAGAGCTGGACAGGGCCATAGAATGTCCTTAACCCATCGGCAGGACTGGTAACTGATCCTTCGGGCAAGGAGGAACAGGATGAGCACTGCCAGAGCCCTACACTGGTGTGAATGTCTCTGACCAAACAATCAGAAACAGACTTCATGAGGGTGGCCTGAGGGCCCGGTTTAGTGGCAGGTCAATGATGGTCTGGGGAGGCATATCCATGGAGGGACGCACAAACTTCTACAAGCTAGACAATGGCATATTGACTACCATTAGCTATTGGGATGAAATCCTTGGACCCATTTTCAGACTGTGCTGGTACACGACAATGCCTGCCCTCAAGTGGCGAGAGTATGCAGGCAGTTCCTGGAGGAAGAAGGAATTGATATAATTGACTGGCCCCCACGCTTGCCTGACCTAAATCCAATAGAACACCTCTGGGACATTATGTTTCAGTCCATCTGATGCCACCAGGTTGTACCTCAGACTGTTCAGGAGCTCAGTGATTCCCTGGTTCAGATCTGGAAGGAGGTCCCCATACAAAATACATATATTGTATTTTTAGTTTTTTTTATTTGTATGGTTTTCTGTTTTTAAATATGTGACTTTTTATACTGTTAGACTTTATTCTTTTTTTTTTTGGTGGAAAAACTTTTCAACTTTTGTATAACATATTGGTGTCTACCATCTGCTATGGTCTTGATTTACAGATAACGTTTGGCCAAAAACTTTGAGAACTTTCCTTGTGACAGAAGCATAAAGCAATTCCTTCATTGCATTGCATGTATTTTGGTAGGTTTTATGTCTATTCACATTCATTACATTCTAATGAGCAAAGATAAAACCCAAATGCAAAGTTTTAAACATATATCTCAGAAATATTGTTTAATAGTTTATACAATGAAACCCCTAGTTGTTGTGAAGAAAAATATTTGATCCTTTTGTTTCAACCAACTCCTAGCAACTTGTTCCTTAGGACTCTTTTCTTTTTTCATAGACTCATCAATATGATATATGAAGGTTGGAGAAAGAGCCTGCTCTAAGAGGGGCTGTATTTATAAACTCAAGTCATGGCGGCCCTGAGATGAACCAGAAACTGCTGTATTAATAGAGACGAGAAATAACTAGTCCCTTGGGAGGGCGTGATTGGTAAACTAATACAGCATTGTAATGGGGCTGGCTCGAAAAATAGACAAGACTGTTTAAGCAAATGGTTTCTAGCTGTCATCATCTTTTACCTTGCTTTGATTTTACAGAATGAAAGGGGTGAAAAACGGCAAATGCTCAATGCAAGCAAAGTGAGTCTTGTAAATAATTAGAACTAATTGTCCAAATAAATAAAGAAGGAAGGAAGCTTTATGGAAACTCACAAAGCATTTTATAGCAGTCATTACCTAATTTTATGAAGCCTGTTGTACTTCCTGTTAAATTATGTGTTTTGGCATTTTATTTTATCTGACCCTCCAATGGAAATAGTGGGTTCAGGTAATAAAAATATGGATGATATTTTTTTTCTGTGGTGAGTTTCATAATATTCACATCAAGTTTGAACATAATCAGTAAGGTAAATGTATAACCTTGTTAAATCTGGTTACGTATTCAGACACATTATATTTTATTTGGATTTTAATGGATGTATTTCATAGTAGTTACTCCTGTGATGTCAATGACCGATCTTTCAATGTTAGTTAAAGTTAAGACACAACCCAATAACTCATGGGAAGAAAATTAAGACACGTGCAGGGTGGACAAAGTGACCAGAAATTGTGTGTCCTGAAGTGTTTTTTGGGGTCATTTGGGTAAAAAATAGTTCAGAGCTTGTGAACACGTACTTGTGGGACTGTAATTTATTAAATCTGTTTTTAAGTTTAATTTTATTTCTAAAGTTCATGTTCACTACTGCAACTAACCAACGTCATGACTACTAATACTGGTACATTTTAATGAAACACTTAGCTAAACCAAGAAAATTAATATTTACAAAAACTAATTCAGTATAATGCATGCTGCATATTTTGAAAAAAATATATTTTCTTGCAGCACAAAGTGGCATCACTATGCAATCACTTTATTAATGTGTATGTATTTGAACAACTAATGTAAACTGTAGAATTTAGAATTGTAATTATTATAAACTTACTGTGTATCAGTAGTAATTTCCAATGAATTGTTCTTGATTCTGCTTATCTTAGTTGAGGTCTAGCCTAACCTGAGAGCAAAGAGTATAAAATTGAACACCAAAGCAACAATGCATGCTGTCTGTTTCTGTTGAGACACTGATATGGCTGTTCCTATTTTTACCGACTATGGAAGGAGTTTAAAATTCCCAGAAAACACCCACATGCACATAATAAGAACATGCAGACTGCATCTTGGGAATTGACCACAGCTCAGTATTTCAAGACATCTGAAATATCAGTTGCACATTTATTTCAAAGAACAAATGAAAATGTCTGAAAAATGTATACAAATGCAATAATTTTACAGAGTGTTCCCATAAATATAGGGTTTAGTTGAATTAGGGATATAATCAGGCATAATATGCTTATCTGCGGTATATTAGTTAAAGCAAATTTGTCCACACAAAAAACAATGAGGTTTATTGTTGCATTAAAGGAAACACATGATAATTTTGAAGCTGCTGAAGTGCATGGAACTCTCAAGATTTAGCCAGTGTGGTATGCAGGCGGCACTGGGCTCCCCAAACTCAACATGACACGAGTTCAGCTCAACACATGATTTTTACTTTACTGTGGGAAATGCTTTCTTTCTGCTTCCCAACTGCTCAGCATGGTACAGAAGCACAGTAGTGAATAAAGCACACACTTTGTCTTCTACTCTCTCTGTCTTCTCTGTCTCTCTCTATTTCTGTCTCTACTCCTCCTCCAGCAAGCTTCTTCCTCTGCTTTCTGACTCTAGCTCCCAGAGCAGTAGCAGCAGACTCCTTTTATTCTGCACCCGACCATGGTCCAGAAGCACTTCCAGGTGAGGCGGAAGCCCGATAAAGTAGGGCTCACAGGCCCTGCAGCACCCCCAGTAACACCCACAGAACCCAACAGAGCTATACCGAACTCCATCTCCCATAGTACCTTTTGGGAATTTGAGGCACTACTGCAACACAGGCTGCCATCTAGCTCTCCGGGGGAGATAATGCCTTGTATATATCATCTCCCCTGGTCCTTCCACTATGGAAGTGTCCCAGCCAGGTAAAGGCCTCAGTTGTCCACTGCACCAGATATGAAGCATAACTGAACAGTAGGAGACAGCTTATCACATGCCAAATTTTTGGTATTTAATAAGTATTTATTATTGAATATTAAATCTCTCTTCAAGTCCTCAACAAGGACCTATCCAGGGGTCTGATTTCTAAATCTTTGAGTAGATTCAAATGTGAAAATATGCCAGCACCAAAAACAGCAAAATATATATACCAAAAAAACCTGATTTATTAAATTAGGTAAATTTTTGTGCAGTTTATATTTATAAGTCACAATCATCTTGTAAATGTGCATACATGAATGAACCTCGAACTCTGCCTGGATGCTGTCCTGAAACAACTGTACACGGACTATGCTAATCAGACTCATACATATGCAGTCACAATGGCCCTCCTGACACATCGAGACTGTGCCACCTGCATTCAAGGGTATCTGGCTGTACTCCACAACAGAGAGGACAAGATCATGCATGGCATTACTGAGCCTCTCCTAGGTATCATAGGGGGTCGAGCATTGGCGTAAGGTGCTACTGTCTTAGTGGCCAGCTGCTATTACTTGGCACATGTAATGACATGATTTCTGCGACACTGAATAGACCAGGCCATAGGAAAAACTGAATGGTTAGCCAGTAATCTCACCAATAAACCAGACACCAAAGCTGTCAAAGCTGCTTTCCCTCAAAATAAATGAATCACAGATTGATGTTGAGCCCCAACATTTGTCAGTCTCATCTTATCATCGCAAATGGCTTTTGCATTAAAGAAATGTCACTGCTTACAGTTAACAAAAACAGCTTCATTCTCACTAGATACCCTTATTGCAATATGAGTACAGTAAAATTCTCTGATTACATTAAGACAACTGGACACTACTACAAGTTGCCTTTGTACATTGGCAAGAACATGCTGTATTTTATGTATGTCCACCCACACGATGCGAAAACTAGTTAATGGCTTCCAGCACTGAGGATATGATGGAGTGAATGTTGGCTGAGATACAGTATTCCTGACACGTTTGCCAGTTCTCTGAGAAGTGATAACAGATAGCTAGCATAAACTAACGAAAAAACCAAAAAGTTCTTCATTGCAAATTAGCAGCATTGACCCTCTTAAAAGGGAACTAAACTACAGTCTGTACATCATATTCATCACTTTTGAGGTGTAATAAGTTTGTCACATCAACACACATTCTAATAATGGCTTAGTAATATGAATTTTAATATGTGCGTAGCATCATTTGGTTCATTGACTGTATTTTCTACTTGATCCAGGGCATCATCATTTCCCTGTTACTCCAAAATGTTGCATAAAGATGAATGAGAGCTGCCGTTAATATACTCAAGTTCCCCCCATCAAGTTTTTTTATATAAACTAACTAACGTATGGAAAGCTGCATACACACATTTTATACCTCTTTTTGTGTCTATGTAAATTGTACAAATCTGCCTCTAGATCTGTAATTGTAGTTGCAACTACAATTCTAATGTTGCTTTTTCATGTGTTAAATTCTAACCTTATCGATTCACCCATTTTAGAACACACGCTTAATTTAATTACTTTCAGAAAATTGTACTGTATTTCCTTGACTTTCAATACCCTAAATGATTTATGTATATTTCTTCAATTTATTTTGAGTACTGCAATGGATTGGCTCCCTGTCCTGGGTTTGTTCCTGCCTTGTGCCCTATGGTAGCTAGGATAAGCTCCAGAACCCCTCACAACAGTGATCTGGGGGTTAAACAACCTTTTTTATTAAAATACTGTTATGCTGATTAAAATTTAAGAAATTATTTCTGCATGTGTAAATAACAGAAGAGGCATATACTGTACATAAGTGTACTTACTAACAAATGTGTGTCTTGCTTGGCCTTTTTTTAAATATTTGGATATTAGTGAGTCTAAATATTATTAGTGAATCTAAATGTAAGGTGTAGCCACCTTCGTTTTAACTCGGGAACACCAGTACAATGCATATACTGTAGTATCCTATATATTAAAAGAAAGCAAAATAAATGATTGGTTTAAGTCTAAACCATCTAAACCCACACACACAGAGAAAGAAAGCACATGGGTGAGGGTGCCTGCTGGGTGGCAGTGGCAGGATGCCCAGAGCAACTCCTGTGTCTAAAAGAAAAGGATCAACTGTTACTTAGCCAAGAAGTGAAAAAACGGATATCAAGTTTCTCTCTGAGTGAAGATATGGAGACATATAAAGGATCTGAGATGGATGTGGCCACAGTTTTAATTGGGTTTGTTTAAAAACGTTTAAACTGAGAGCAACTGGAAAATGCCATTGCCAACTGAGACACACAAAAAGACACCTTACTAGTTCTCTTGCTTGAAGTGGAACCAAATTGACTGGCAGTCGTCTTTTTAGGAGGTGACATTTGATTAAAAATTTGGGGGGAAGGGGTTCTTGGGTCTTGGGATCCTATTGTAATTGCATAATAAATTTTTGCTCTCAACCACAATCTTCAAGGACCCACTCACCTCAAATGCCACCCTTTAGGAGCTCAAACCATCTTTCAGCACCACTGACCAAGACTGATTCATTCTGAGCAAACCAAGCAAACAAATCAACAAAAATATGCAACAGAAATGAAATACTAATAAAGTAAAGAAAGTTACAGATACACCAAATATAAGTTAAATAGTAAGATTAATTCATTTTGGGTGCATTTCAGACATCTTAAAATGGATAAGTACATTTATACAGTACTTTGAATTACTTTTGAGAAACCCTTTAATCTAATCAGCAGATCTCAACATGAAGTCAAGTCAAGTTTACTGTCTTGTGTCAAGTATACTGTCATGTGTACTCAGCACAATGAAATTCATACTTTCAAGTTTTCTCAACACAATTATTGAAAATACAAAAAGTACAATAAATAAATAAGCAAAAAGTGTTCTTAGCATAGATAGATAGATAGATACTTTATTAATCCCAAGGGGATACATATTTATATAAAATAAAGTGCAATATGTCCAATGTCTGTTTGCAAGTGTAGAATTATACCTGTATATTTAAACAAAAGTTTTGTTATGTTACATTATTTGATTTCCTATCATAGACTTTTCAGCATCCTTACCCCATACACAATTTTGCCCTGCATTGAGCCAGATAGTACTCTGCAATGAGAAATGTATCATTTGTGAATTTACAAGTGTCAGCTAAGAAAATGGCACGTTTTAATTAGAACTGTCAGGCTCATTCTTATAACATTTTCCTCCGGAGACTTCTTATTATTCTTAGATGTTAGCGCTGTATGACTAAGTGTGTGAGTTCTCTCTTTAAGCCAGGTGCTGTTGGGACAAATTCTGGCACTCCATGACTCAGAGTAAAAGAAATCAGAAATGTAAAACATCAGATGGTTTGATATAAATTGAGTTGTCTCATCTGCACTGTGCGCTGTTTACTTCATATATAGTGCAGAAAAGCATACTAGGATAAATGATCATTTGCGATCTAGAATTGTGCAATGTTCAATTGTATTGGATGCAATGCAAAATACCACCACCAATTCCTGCTATTTTTACCAATCTAGCCATTTTCTTCTTTTTCACTTATAATATTATTTGCTTTGTATTATTAATAAATTCAAATATCCTTATCACATTTATTTTCTAATATACAATGTAAGTGCCAGGAAGGAAGGAAAGGCCAGGATAAAGGAAGGTTTCATAATGGGGCCAGGAGGCCACAATGGAAGGATTGGGCTAATGAGCTTACCAGAAGCAGGTCATTCCCCCTCACGACAGATGGCAGTGTCCCTCAGGGCAGAATCCAATTAGGACACCTGCAGGGTAGCATGGGAATTAGAGTCTGGAAATGCAGCCTTGTCTGAGTCTTTGGGGACTACCAGAGGGCGCTGCTAGGGGAGGACTGCCCTGGTTTCCCACGACCTGCAAGTTCTCTGGATGACTTGGGCAGCAGATCAGAAGCAGTTCCCAGGTAAACCTTAAAGGAAAGCCTGCTGCTTCCCAGAGTCAGGAGGCAGTGGGCAACACTGTCTTGGAGGTGGAAGGAGACCATTTATATTTGTGTATGTTGGCTAGTGTTCTTGTAAAGAAGGCACTGGAGGTGAATAAAAATATTTTATTTGAACCAGAATTATGTTTGGGCATTATTATGTCTGTGTTTAAGGCTCAATGGTGCCCCATTGTGGTTACAACAAATACTAGCTGTGTTACCCGGCATTTCCTAAGAGCCTCAGTTATAGTGCTGTTGGTTAATCAGCTTTATCAGAAGTATTAAGTATTAAGTAACCTTTTTGTATAAAATATTTGTAGTTTTCTTTATACCAGGGGATAATATCATTACTGTACTTCACTTGTGCTGCTTAGACATACTACATGCAATTTACCATGTGTAAAACTTTCTGGCCGTAGATGAATTCCTGTTTTCTTAATGACTGACTTTGGCTTTTGTTGATGATCAATGTGAAAAACAACTTTACAGGAAGTTATATCCTTTTGAATTCAAACAGGTAAAAAGTTGAATAATGTGAATTTGAATATTTATGCTTACTTCCCTTGTACCTTATGCTTATTGCTATACCTTCCAGCTTGCTCAGGATAAAGCAGGTTTAGAAAATGGAGGGATGGATGATTATTGTTGTATGTTAACAATTTTCTTCCACTTACATTGTTCACTCAAGCATTACTTTTCATATTTTCTGTTATTTTCATGTTCAAGCTTCAATTTGTTTTTGTTTTTTTTTTGCCATAGCCATAGCCAGAAAATAAAGTTGTAACATTGAATGATATTTTATATTAACTTTTTACGAAACACAACAACGTTTACAGGCTGCACATTTAGGCAGTCCTTGCAATAAATTAAGTGTATGAAATGCTTATATTACAGTATATACTTAAATATAGGGCACCAGCCCGCACTAGGGACAATTTAGAATTGCCAATGCACCTAACCTGCATGTCTTTGGACTATGGGAAGAAACCGGAGTACCAGGAGGAAACCCATGCAGACACGGGGACAACATGCAAACTCCACGCAGCGAGGACCCGGGAAGCGAACCCAGGTCTCCTAACTGCGAGGCAGTAGTATGTGTCATAATATTTTCAGTACAACATCATACAACAGTGCAAGTCGGAATAATGCTCACACCTAGATGCTGCTTGGCAGGAAGTTTACTGCATAATACTAATATTCTCAACCTTTTAGGTTTTTACATTTTTTTTAGCTTTCACAAGTCAGTAGCAGTGTTCATATGTAGTACATGAAACAAAATATCAATATACCCTTACATGTGTTGTACGTATTGTCATGATCTGAAGAATAAAACACAGGCAAAGTTTGTTAACACAACAGTGTATAAGTTTTGGTACACAGTGTAAGAATAAAATAAATGCAAACAGCACCTTACAGAAAAGAAATATTATTGTAAACTGCATGTACAGTCAGTGTAGGAGCTAGTATTTTTTGTTACATTAGATGAAGTTGTACATATTGAATATTGAATATTGACAGCGATGTTCCATTTGTGCAAGACTTGGCTTTTGGATATTCAGCGTGTGTGGTTTTAGTGTATAATAATAACTCGAAGAGAGACATTGGTCCCCTATGGTATTACATGCAGGATTGTGTACAGCATCCATCCCCGCTCTCATATGAGCTGCACTACCGTCATTGGTCACAGCTTGAGTAAAAGAATTAGGGTTGCCAGAATAGAAAAGTAGAAATACGGGACATTCTTAAAATCTCTCTCTGTATTACTATATGTATAAATTTATACATGCCTCCTACACACCCAGACCAATATATTATATAAAAGTAGAGACATAAGTTAAAAACATAAAGCAAGGATTTTAATGGGTTATGAGGAAAACAAAAGTAAAATCATTTGAAAATATTTATTTAATACAGACAAAAGAGAAATATTATTATTATTTAATACAGTCAGATAGAAAAAAGTGGACCTTGGCAAGTAGTAACAACACACTTTGTTGACTCTGTACTGTATGTTGCATTGCTGATACAGACCTGCACAGCAGTGTGGCTGGAGAGCAAAATGGTAACAGTGTCGCTGTCCTCAGCCAACCATAGCAACTGAACAAGTTGCAAACAGGCAGCAAACACTAGTTTCCTCGTTACATTCGGGTTATTTTCATCAAGAGAATCTGAGAAAAGAAAGTATAATTACTTATAAAGTTACAACTAATTACCATAAGAAGGTAGTAAAAATATATTTTTATTACGAAATTTGAAAATGAACTAAATACAGGAAATTTGGGTGTCCCTGAAAGGTCAGTACGGGACAGGGGACAAAATGATCAAATATGGGACATATCCCGTATATAAGGGACGTCTGGGAACCCTAAAAAGAATAGACAACACAACGTCAGAGTTTTGGGGATCTACCCTGTTTAGTCAAAAGATGCTGTTGAGTGATCGGTCTTTACAGACAGGAGTTCAAAACAGAACTGAAGAAAAACAAAAATGACTCCCATATATAGTCTGTAGATGGGAAATGATCTAATTGGGAGAATGGTATTCTGGGAACCAGAAGTGACATCAGAAAGAGGTGGGAACTTGATAACTGGAAGAGGAAGTGATGATGCTTGTCTTCTGAGGATGGGAAATGGCATTAGGTTGGTGGTTCATCTGTTGGTCTGGAGGGAGAGAGGAGACAGAGGTAGAGGACAGCGCCAACCCCTGATCCGGTGGGAACGTACAGTTATTCGAGCCCTGTCTCCCAAGTTCATGTGTGTGACACTTATTTAGAGCAACAAAGAATCAAACTCCTCCTGTATTTTTCTCTCCTTTCATGACAGCTGGACTTGAGGTGTACAGTGCACCATAAGTGTGTAACCACATCTTACCGCAGCTTTAGTGAAATTTCCTTGTTCTACTCCAGAGGTCACGACACATATCATAGTCAAAAACATTGTTAAAACTCCTCTTCTTATTCCACATTATTGGCAAGTGGTACTGTTGTGCTGGTGTTGTTTTTTAGTGGAAAAAAGATGGTATGCCTTAACAAAAACCCACTCGCAATAGCATTATTATTGACAAATATCAACAGATTTAAAAAAAAATATGTAAATATGTTGGATAATTTTCTTCTTTCTGTAATGTCAGAAAATGTCAATCAAATCAGTCAAAGCGTTTTTAAGATTTTGGGGTATTTAGCTTTTATATTGTATGTTTTTTTAGCCCTAAATATTGATATATCGAAATGTACCCTAGATGTACCATCCTGTCAAGCTGCAGCTTTTTAGCTAAATGGAAAGTAAGAGTGAGTGAGTAAATGAGTCAATCAGTCAGTTACAGAATTTTGCATTATATGTAGAGAGATTTTGTTTTTGAGGTTGTTTTATCACATTAGTGAACAGTATGGACAGTACAATGTGCATCAACATCATCATTTTAATTTCTGTAACAAAAAGCCCAATACAAACGGACATTTGCGTATTCAGTAATGTATTCGACCCTGTCTCATCTTATAAGAACAGTGCACCAATTATTTTCTAAAACGCTGATAGTGTTTTATCTTTAGTTGCATGAATAATGTAATACTGTCAGATCTTATTGGGGCTAACATTTGAAAAACATGAAGTTTATGAATGAGACTGGTATGTTTCCAATTATGAGCTCAATGGTTTCAAAGATTAATTAAGAAACTGACTGATAGCTCACAAAGTGATGAAGGCAATATACGTAAAAAATCTACATTTCCCATTGGATGAAACTGAACATGCTAGAGCTCTGTACTTCTGTCAATGAATGTTATCAGCTTTTTACCAAGTCCTGAAGTCCGGGCTGTTACTCCCCTGTGTAAATTGTGGGAGTCTCACAAGAAAAAGCTGGAACATAAAACAATTATGTTCATATCACAAGAGAATCCCATGTTTGTGACTAATTCATTGATAAGAGCTCATGTGTTTTCTTTCCCGAGTCAATAGGCAAAGCTGTTAAACTGCTTTGGCAGAGGCTTTATCTAAAACATGACTGATGCTGAAGCAGTTTCCAGATACTGTTCATATCAGAAATATACAGAGCTTTTGTTAAGCAACTTATGAGTCCATTTATCCAAAAATGAGGAGCATAGGTGTCAATCTTTACACGTTTACAAGTAATACAATATTACTGGTGTTTAGTTTTAACTTTGTTTAATGGCCTATCATAACTCTTTAATAACGGCATTAAAACCACACATAGTGGAAGGCTCTCTCAAGTGATTTTGGACACTCGATTATGATCATCGCTGTTTGTGGGATATACACAGTATATTTACAAATATAAACACACAAATTTGTATTTTCACTGAAGGCTTTCTAAGCAGCACTGGGCATAAAGCTGGAAGGGGTGTCGATCTATTGCATGGTCCTTTCACCGACACCCTCACACTTACTCACATTAGTCCAAATGAAAGTTGCTAATTAATTAACAAGTGTGTCTTTGGCATGCTAGAGGACACAAGAGTACCCAAAGCAAGTCCAAGTGCTTAAATGTATGCGAACAATCAGTACATCTTGAGAAAACCTGAATAATTAGTTATCTATCACTAATGATTCTGCACTTATGGAGGGTATTGATAAAGGGGAAGAGGCAGAGTAGGAGTCAAAGGTAAAACTTTGTTTTTTGGTGCAAAGAGAATTGTCTGAATCTTAACATCAGCAAAATGAAGGAACTGGTTATTGACGCACCAAAGAGTATCTGTGCCAGATCACTATTCAGGGAGTGGACGTAGAGGTGGTCCACTCCTATAAGTACTTGGGGGCCCACGCTTATAAGTACTTGGGGGCCCAATGACAGGTTGGACTGGTCTCGGAACACAGAGGAATTATATAAAAAAGGTCAAAGCAGGCTCATTTTTCTTAGAAGACTGCAATCCTTTAATGTGATTAATGACATCCTTCACATCTTCTACATCTCTACATGATCACCAGTGCAATTTCCTACATTGTGGTATGCTGGGCTGGTAACATCACTTCAAAAAAGGCCCACTGAATCAGTAAGCTAATTAAAAGGGCAAGATCAATTATGCGATGCAGTCTGGATGCGCCGGAGATAGAAGCAAAAGAGAGCACTAAAACAAAACTAAGTGCCATTATGAACAATGCTGCGCATCCTCTCTCTGACACACTAACAACAAATTATTGAGCAAAAGTGTGTCAAGAAATGCTACTGGGCCTCCTTTATACCAACAACAACACGTCTGCATAGTGCCTCCCTGGAACTGGGACTGCCAAGTCAGAAGTTTTCTTTCTTTTTAATTTTCTTGTTTATTCATCATCTCAGTGTGTGTTCAGAACACAGTGTGTATGTATTTATTTATTCTTTGGAAGAGCTTCTGTACAAAGCCAAATTTCCCCTTGGGGACAAATAAAGTTCATTCTGTCTGTCTAACTATTGGAGGTCAATTAGATAAAAATATTTCTGAATAATACATTTAAAAATATAAATTAAATGTGTATAATTAAAGTTTGTTTTATATGACAATACAAAATATTTTTGCTTAATTCACATTTTAGATGAGTTTTTCTGGCTTCAGGTTTTTGGATGGCAGCTTCAACTTTTTAATTTGATTTATTCATTGAGGTGTTAATTCAGTTTTTCAAAATGCCATCTGCCATAAACCACAGCGTGTGGCACAGCTGAAATTCACATAGTAATAAGCACTGATATTTTTTGACCTCCATTGTGAAAGTTAATTGTATGTTGTCATTACAGAGAAAACTTTTTTGGAAATAATGCAAGCTTTCATTTATAGTGGAGGCTTGATATAAAAAACATTCAACCTTTGCATGGAGTCTTCCATGTTAAATTTTCTACACTGACAGAAGGTAGTTTGCTAGTCTTTCTGCATTGATATATTCAGAACATCTGTCTGTAGTGCTCATACAGAATTAAAGAATGTGTCATGTACATGGAGACAGGCTGAGGCATAAATTTAACAATGGATGAACTGAACAATTTTTTCACAGAACACTTGGCACACCCGAATGGACAAAATTTGAATGTCATGGCTCCTAATGGTCATTATACTCCCAAAAGATGGACAATTATTATTTTTTTATTTCACTAGTACGGTTCCTACTTGGCTATTGCAAAGTTTTGAATTTACTATTTATCAATAATTTATTACAGCATGAATATTCAGAGCCATAGCTGAGGGCAACAGGAAGAGTATGGACAAGCCCATGTAGGTAGCAGAAGAGCTGCCACGAAGTCTTAGCCTTTTCAAATCAAGTGGAGATATATGAGTGGAAGGGAGACCAGCAGGAACTAAATGGAGCCATAGACTAGTGTCCTTAGTGCAAATGTAGCTGTACTCCTGAATCAGATGTATTTCCAGATGGGAATGATGATTTGGAGTTTTACTTAGCAAGATTAACATTTCAGTTTTACAACATATAGAAAGTATATAATTAACAGACAGCATGTAATTCTGGTTTAAAATGTAGGTGTGTGTGTGCGTGTGGGAACTGATAATAGCTACAGTATGTTGATATTTTTGTTCATTGTGCAGCATTTTGATCAAAGAGCTCATAAGGAATTAGATTTACAAAGGCAAAAATCAAGTCAAATGAAAGTGCCATGTGTTTTAACATGTGGTACCATATTCTTACATGCATTTCAATTTATTTGTCACATTTCTTTAATATTCCTATAAAAATATAGAAATCTGTGTATAAGTAAATTATCTCAGTCTTTACATTAATCATTAGTGAAAATAATTACAAAATATAAATGCTTTGTTTTTGATTGCCACATGACATTTTGGTTCTATAAAGGTCACCAAGATGAGACACACACAGGGACGTGGCTGTATTTATTGTGACAAAACACAGTAAACACTGCAGATTGCTGGCCCCACTCAGTCAATACGTGCTGGATGCTACTCTGATTCCACTACTGACACCATGTGTGCAGATGGTCATGTCAGTTTTATTTTTAAGTTTTAAGATTTATTTTTTATTAAGAACTCATTTTATGAACTGAACATGCTGGTTCATATGTTTGAAATGGCAAAGTATGGCTTGCTTGTTTAACTGCTGATTTTACATTCCCCGTTATTGGTTATTTCTTTTTTATTAAAATGCTGAAAGGGGATTTGGGGGTCATTCTTTTACTTTTCAATGGGCACTTATTGACATGGGTTTACAGAGTAATGTAAAAGTCAAATAATTACTGACATGATTACTTTTTCCAGGCACTAAGCAGTAAAATAATCCCATTACAATATGAGAGAAGTAATTAGTAATTAGTAATTGATTACTTTCATTGAAAAACTACACCAACTCTGCTGAGGAAAATGTCCCAGGAGTCCCTTCAGCCTCTATGGCAAAATCGCCATATAGACTTTATTAATGTGAATTAGTTCAACAGCATTATTAAATTATTTAGTATGTATAATTTATATAATTTACATCATTTAAATTATCATAATTTAGTTCATTAAAAATGTAATGCTTTAATTAATATAATTTCATAACAAGTGTGTTCAAAGCATTTGCCAATTTAATTTTTTACATTATTGCATACTGTATTTGTAAATATAAATGTTATCAAATCATCAACCAGAATCTAACAGTGTTATATTACAGCTGGGGTTCTTTCCCTGGCTTATGTGTTATTTCATTTTTATAGTTGTTTTTGTTGGGTTTAATCATGTTTTCCATTTTGTGTTAATTTCTGTTAATTTTGATTATTGTTAATTGTTTGTGCTCTGTAACTTTTAATTTGATGCAATTTTCTGTGATCTGTAGGTGAAGCCACAGGAGGCGGGACCACCCTGACATCATTGCAGCTGGGTCCTCCTTCTGGCTTTATATACAGTCAGGAAAGAAAGACTCAGCAGTGGAGCATTGAGATTGAATTTGGAGTTTAAACTGAGTATTGCTTTGTCTTGATTTTTTGGATTTTTATGCTATGTTTATTGGATTCTGCTCCTGCACGGTGTCCTGAGATTTGCTCACTTTAAATTGCTTTTCAGGTGAATCCTTTTTTGCCCTTTTGAGCATTTTTGTTACTTTTTATTTTGTTAAATATTCTTCATCTATAAAGATACTTTGTTTGACTTGTTTCTACAAGCCAGAGTCTGACAGCTCTCTCCCTTATGAGACCTTTGGATGTTGTCATGAACTGGAGCTTCCATCAAAGCAAAAAGTGTGAGAGGCCTCCAAAAGCCCTCACAAAGCAGGCCAGGCCACCTATGCCTGTCTGCATTAGTCCTCACTCTAAATGGATTAAACTCCTAACCCCACAGGCCTGCTTCAGGCCTTGCAAGCCCAAAAGAGATTTAAGACTCAAAATAACTTTAATGTCTTAAAAGTATCAGTATCTTCCAAATAAAGGAGAATCTTTATAATAATTGTAGTGGAAGAACTTTCTTGTTTTCAAAGAAGTCATTCAAAGAGACCAGATGAAAATACAAAACAAATCTTTATTTGTGCACAGGTAGGCACAAATATCTCAGTTCATGGAGTGAGCAATCAGTAAAACAATTCATCTGCCTTTATGCTTTTCTGTTACATTACCTCATCCAATACATCACATCATCTGACTCTTAATATGCATAATGGGCTTCATCCAATCGATGAGTCCCACCAGTGCTTTCTGGCTACTTTTGACTCTCCTATTAATCTGAATATTGATCTGTGGACTCTTCAATTGATTTCAGCATCACTTTATTTTGGGGGGGGGGGGGGGGGGGGGTGTGTTTGGGCTTTCCTATTAGTTTATTCTTGCTTTCTAGAGGGTAGTTTGTTACTCATCTATTTCATTTTACCCTTAGTAACTTTCTTGGTGGCTCCTCCAAGATGAGCAAAGCCTCATATGCCTAAGCTTAAAACAACATTGAGTTAATCCTTTAGTTACATTCATTTCTTATACTTATGTTAATAATTCATTGTTATAACTTCATATACAAATATACTTGCATTAAACTGGAAAATGATATCGATTCAAAGTATTGATTAAAATTCTATATAATAACTTTTATTTACAAAATACCAAAAAAATGCACAAAAGTTCCACAGTGGAAATAGAGGCTTTAGAGGTATGTCCAAGAATACAATCCAGAAATCAGAATCCTTAGACAAAGCAAATATAATCAAGCACCCATAAAATCCAACTATACATACTGTAGTACATTCATGATTCACAATAGACGTAACAATAACAATGATTCCCACTTGAACTGCCTATCTCCATGGCCTTTATATGTTTGGGTATAATTCTTCAATGAAGATTGACAGGTGGCCCATCCTCTTGGGGCTCCACACAATAAGGATTTGGAACATACATTTAAAAAGACAGTACACCAATACATAATCAGATATGAAATCAATTAAAAATAACATAAAGAAATAAACTGCGGTGGGTTGGCACCCTGCCCGGGATTGGTTCCTGCCTTGTGCCCTGTGTTGGCTGGGATTGGCTCCAGCAGACCCCCGTGACCCTGTGTTCGGATTCAGTGGGTTGGATAATGGATGGATGGATAAAGAAATAAAATATCCATCCATCCATCCATTTTCCAACCCGCTGAATCTGAACACAGGGTCACGGGGGTCTGCTGGAGCCAATCCCAGCCAACACAGGGCACAAGGCAGGAAACAATCCTGGGCAGGGTGCCAACCCACCGCAGGAAATAAAATATAATTACTCAAAATAAACAAAAAACAATAATAAAACGTGAACTACTCATAACTTCATTTTCATACAGGGCAGAAAGCCATCTCTCCATTTTTGGGGCCTACTTCCATTGTAGGCAGCAATTAGTAGCTGGGAATTGGCTGATTTCAAGTGTGCCTCTTCTGGGCAGGTTAGTGAGGATTCTGGACTGTTTTGCAGGCCTCAGTCACTTTTTGCCATATATGAGACTCCATCTTCCCAAAAACAGTAGATAAAAGTGACTGCCTACAATTCTGATACTTATTTTTTATTAAATAAAGTTGCCCAAAACCTAACATCCCATGAAAAATCCTCTTGTCCCCTTTAGCTCATTTCCTATAGTTATTAATTAGCCCTTCTACGTGAAGAGTAAGGTTTTTACCCACTTCCATTTGCTGATACCACATTGTGTCACAACATTTCTGTTGGCTTTACATCTCAATTTTGACAAGACCACTTGAAAACTCAAAAATACCTTCTTCTTCCACCATTAGCATATGCAATGGATTATGTGTACTGCATCACTGTTTTGCTGGACAACTAAGTTCAGTCTCAGCTTCTGTTTCTAAGTCACTTGGTGTAGCACCCTTCTGAAGAATTGATATAGTTTAGATTTCTTGAGTCTTTTAATGGTACAAATTCTCTTAGTCCTGAAGGAGCAAATCATCCAAAACAAAGACATTACCACAATCATGTTTAACTTGTGGCATGCTGTTTGTACTGTGGCATGCAGTATTAGATTTTCTCCGGACATAAAAGAGACACACGTTGACTAAAAGGTTTTATTTTGGTCTCATCTTTCTATAGAATATTATTCCAATATATATGATAATCCAGGTGTATTTTTGTAAACCTCTTGTTTGTATTAGTGACTAGTGGTTCACACTTTGTTAGTAAATGGCATATTTTTCCAAGTGTAATTCAATTGAAAGAGTTCTGAATGCTGACATATGTAGGGGTGAGGGACGAATTGGAGATAGTTGTGGTCTGAGCCATGTTGGGGCCCTTAGTCAAATGATGTCCTGTCCAGTATCCCATTCTTATAGTACAATGAGCTCTAAACACAGCCCCAAATGAAGATATAAATAAAAAATGTAGAGATTCTAAAAGCTATATGCAACGAAACAATGAGATAACCAAAAACATAACAGAGCTAAGTTATTACAATTTACATCAATATTATTAAATAAATAATAAATAATGTACTGTGAAATCTTAGAGCCAGAATATAGATACAGTAAACATATAATTGATATATTTTAACAAATATACAAGTGAAGGTAGACGCTTTTCGTAACATGATGTTTTAATATAATTTCACTATTATATTTCGTACACAGCACCTAAATACTAAAGTCATGCTCAGTATTGCTTAGTACTTTTAATGTGGATAACGTACCTCACAAACAAATCGATAATTTAATAATTTCCTGTCACTCACAATAAGATTTAACTAGGAAACTTTTTGGACCATCTCATTTATAATCACATTTCAGTAGCTAAAATGTTTGAAAAATACTAGAAATTAAATGGAGAAATTGATTTACTAACCCTCAAAATAAATTACCCTAGAATGTCTACTGGAAATTTAATTGAAAAACTAAGAAACAGAATGAGACATAAAAGGAAAAACTTGCATCCTGCTCAATTTTAAGTGCTACTGTAGACTAAAGAATGTAGAATAGTTGCACAAAGTGAATGTTCTTTACATATCAACTGGCATTTTATTTCTCAACTAACATCTAAATTGGAGAAAATAATATTTTACCATTTATTTGTTGATATGTGTAGAAATTAGGGGAAATTAATGAGGAGGCAGAGTAAGAGAGACTTGACAGTCTAAATCAGTGTTTAGACTAAATCAGCCACATTACTGAGAGGACAATTTCAATACAGAGAATTAGTTAGAAAACTCCATGAATTAAAAAAGCATTGGCATTACAGGCAATGGAAGATAATGCTAGTTCTACTGACAATTTGTGAGAATGATTTTATACTTGGGCGTGGATGAAATATCCTTCGCAAAAGGCTACATGCCTTTTCTAACCAGCTTTTTCTCATTCATCATATGTGATTTTACCTGCCAAATGTGAAACCCAACAAATATTGAACCATATTAAAGTTTAAGAAAGACTGTAAAATACCTGTTTGTCTTTATTACATAGCGTCTCCTGTTCTCCTTTCAACCAGGGTAGCATGTTATTAATTAGATGGCCTCTTCTAGTCAATGTCCTCTTCACGAGAATTTGATGATAAAATTTGACATACTATGGTTAGAATTTCCAAATCCAAAGTTGATACATTATTACCATTCATTTACATACATATAACAAACATTTTTGCTTAATGAGAAGACTTTTCTAATTCTGCAGCAATAACAGATATTTGATGTTAGAAAAATATTTTGTTTTATATAATTATAGCAAGCTACTACATTATGGACTTTTGGAAGACCCTCCACATAACTGCCTAAAGATCCATTGATGTTGTTCTAAGGTTCTTGGTGACCACATGGAAAATTCCACTCTTTACTTTTGATGAGATTTTGGTGGGATGGCCACACTTGGTGAGATTGACCAAATGTTCCATGCTTCTTTCCCCTTTTGGACAATATTAATTTGACTGTTAGAAGCGTGTATTCAACATGTTAAACATGTCTCAAATTTGGTATACATTGACATCTTTGTCCTGATGGTTTTCAGTAGTATGTAATATCTTTTTTTACACCAGTAAAGATAGTCTGTAGGGAAATTGCTTTGTATGCGTAACATTTTATTAATGTTAGAGTTTCCGCTTTTTATTTTATTCTTTCACCAAACTGAACCTGCGAATATCTGAAAATACATTTATCGCTTGCATTCCTGCTAAATAACATTATATAGGGTAAATCGTGGTTCATATGCATTGTTGGATGAGATGGGTTTTTTTTTTCCCAGGACTGTAAAGGGAAATAAATGGTTGCAATGTGAAGTGTAAAGCAATGGACATGCCTATTCTGGAATGACATCGTTTTATCACTAGCTCGCAAACATTAGTAAAATATGATGTCATTTTAAACAGTGTTCAAAAAGTATCTTACTTTTCGCATTATTCATACAGACAGGACAGATACCTGATTTAATATGCCTTTGTTGTGAAACTTGCATATACAGACTGAAGTTTTCTTTTGTTTAAGGTTAAAAGTGAGCTGGTACTAGCTCCCACTGTCAAGCAATTATAAACACAACAGACAAATTGCTTGTTTACACAGGTGTGGCCTGGAGTAGAAGGAAACACACATCCTGCAGAACCCATACTTTATCTAGGAAAGGCTTTAGCTGACATTAATAACATGGCAAGAACATGTGATTAATATAAGACCAGAGAGCTAAAGGATCATCTCCATTTTAATATACATCTCAAGTTCTCAAAATTACTCTTCTTGGTCATATTTATTGGAATGATTCATCTAATATCAAAGAAGCTGAAAAACTGGAGAAAACACATTTAAACGTTTAACGTGTGTTCCTGCCATTCATCCAGTTTTATTCTGATGAAGGTCATCATAATAATCCATCCATCTATCCATCCATCCAGTATTGAATCCACTTAATCCAGTTAAGCCTTGTAGGGTCACCATGATCATAACATATCCACTTAATCAAATTCAGTGTCCGGTGAGGCTGCAGTCTATCCTGGCAGTATGAGGCAGGAAATAGTCCTAGACATGGCACTAAGTCCTATTATAGGATTCATTCATACTCACCCTCACACAGAACCAATGTGGAATGACCTCCTAACCAAGCATGCACATCTTTAGGAATGTGTAGGGAAACCTGGAGAACCTGCTGGAAAATTCACACAGACACAAGAGCAATGTGCAAACTCCACATAGACAACAACTAAGCATTGCATTCAAACTCTGGACAATGGATCTGTAAAGCAGCAGTGCCACCCTGATACCCTCTCACTATGATCAGTTAATGTAAAATAATTCTAGAAGAGAAGGTCTGTAATGTGATTGAGTAAACTATTTGTTTCTTAAATATGTGAATGGTAGAAAGCAAACCCTTGCTTATTTTTATTAGCTATGTAAAACTGCTTTAAATTTCAACAATTTTTTACCATTTACATAAAAATATATTTTCTTAAAAGGCAAATTACAGGAAAACAATCATGATGAACTACTAATTAATTTTTTCAACCCACAGTGCCCCAAAACCCAGACATAACTCGACCTCACACAGTCCTGGATTCAGTGAGTATTTTTATTTAACAGAGTATCTTTAAAAGGCTTGTGTATCCTCCAAGGAAAGTGTTGTCCAGCTCCTCTCCCAACTTTGACTCACTGGCAAAGTACAGGGATGTTTTTAAACTTGACCTGGGAGTATGTCCAGTGTCTAAACCATTATCTTCTAGAAGCACTTCTGGACGATGGTCCTCGTGGAACCCAACAGAGCAGCCCCTGTGGGGACTACAACACATATACTGTTATGTGGGCATCCATAGAGGAGCTCACTACAAGGGATGCTGACACTCAGTGTTTGGGGAGACGACTTGTGATTGGGAGACAGTCTCCCACTATGCCACATTTCTTCCTACCTTCTGACTAGAAAAGGGACTGCTAACCATCCTGATCAGGAAGCCTCTCCATTGAGGCCATTTGTCCATTATGCTGACTTCCCAGCCAGGTAAGGAAGATCCATCCATTGCTACTAGGATGTTAGTCTCAGTGCCCCTCCATGTTCTCCTACTCCTGGCCGGGAGTGAAAATGTTATGCCTCCCTTCCTGACCATCTGTTATATTGGCTTTACTTATATATATATATATAAATATATATATATATATATAAATATATATATATATATATATATATATATATATATATATATATATATATATATATATATATATATATATATATGGAAGAGAAAGTCTGTAATATGGTTTGCATATTTGCAGCTGGAGATCCACAAAGGGAAAAAATGAATCACATATCATAAAGTAGTGTTTATTCCTGAGCTTTCCTAGCATTCCATGCAGTTCTTGCCCAGCGGTATACACAGGACAAACTTCAAAAAGAATCGCAACACGAATACATGAACATCGCAACGCTGTCAGAAGAAAGGACTCACGATCACTGATCTACATGCATACTAAATCAACAGGACATACACTTAACTGGGACAATGTACAAGCAAGATTTAAAGCCAGTACCAAAAGTGCCAGAGAGCTGGCCGAATCTTGGCTATCAAATGAGAACGCCATCAACAGACATTTGGACATAAATCCAGCATATGCAAACTTAAGAAGAACATGTTCATAATAAATAAAATAAAATCTTTACAACCAATAAACACACACACACTGACTTAGCCCCCCCCCCACTACATAATTGTTTGCTATATATTGCCTATATATATATATTGTCACAGATGGCCAGGATCCTTACCTCTTCACTTCACTTTGGGGAGCAAGCCTGGTCAGAGTGTTACCTCCCCCGGGATGCTAGATGGCAGCCCCCATGGGTTGCAGCAGTGCCTTGGATTCCCGCAGCGCGTCATGGGAGATGGAGTTGTCTACAGCCCTGTTGGGATCCAGAGGTGCCGCCAGGGGGTGCTGCAGCTGTTCCTGAGCCTGTGTGGGCGGTTCTTCCATTACACCCGGAAGTGCTGCCGGAAGTGGCGCAACGAGCACCTGAAGCACTTCTGGGTGCTTTATATAAGGGGCCAGCGGACAGTACTCAGTGAGCCAGAGTTGGGTGGAAGGTGGATGAAGCTTGCTGAGGAGGAGAAAAGAGAGAAAGAGAAGGAAAAGAGGAATATTGTGCTTGTGCATTGGGACTGTGTTGTGGGCTTGTAGAAACAGGGAAGACATTCTCCACGAGTGAAGAAAAATAAAAACACTCGTGTTTTATAGGTGTACCTCCCCTGTCTGTCTGTGTCGGGTTGGGTGGCTGACACGCCCCCTAGTGGTTCTGTCACAATATATATACTGTATATTTAATTTATCTATTGCCAACCATGCAAAGTTATCAGTCATTAGCAGTACAGATATAAACCTCGTTCACATGCCCAAGTGGGTGCAAAAAAGTCACTACTATGCTGCTGTTGCTGGCAACAGAATAGGCCAATAAGTCCAGTTTTCTTATTTTTACATGCTTATTTGGTATTTTTATTGTCATTTTTCATTTTTTATTTATCCTTCTGCTACATGTGCCTTTTCTTACGTTACAAGTAAGCCCGCGATTCGCTAGCGAATCGCAAATCCAAGAATGGCAATCAGTTTCTGTTCCGTTCGATATTTGGATGGATGACATATCATGGAGGGTGGGTGCGTCTGGGAAATGTCATTTAATTCAATAAGCATATCTGTACTAAAGCGGTTTCGTTTTTTGGAGACGTGATTCTGTTGCCTTTGCTGACACCGACTGCTGGCAGAGTGGAGCACAGCAAGTTTACTTTACAGGTTGTGGTGTTCGTGTGCCAGCCACTGAGTCGGGGAAGCCACTGGGTTTGAGTCTGTGACCGTTATGTGATCTATATTACTGGCACAGTGGATTAGAGCAAGTGTAGTGAACAGGTTGTGTTGTTTGGGTGCCACCTACTGACTCTGGGAAGCCGCTGCGTTTGACTCTGGGGCGTGCGCCACGGCGCAATATGCACCTCAGTGGGAAGCCGCTGCGTGATGAAATATCATGGAGGGTATATGCGGTGGTGTGGGCGGTCACATCCGGGCGGCTGTACAACCTGGCGTGCACGCTTTACCTCAGGTGTAGTTCACAGGTCGTAGGCATGGTAAAGTTTCCATTTAATTCAATAACCCTATTTGAACTAAAGCGGTTTCGTTGTGTGGGCGCCTTTGTTCATTGTTTGTATCCATGACTGTACAGGTTGTGTTGTTTGGGCACTCACAGGTTGTGTTGTCTGGGCGCCACCTACTGACTCTGGCTGGTGCAGGCGCCACGGCGCAGCACGTTGTGTTATTTGGGTGCCACCTACTGACTCTGGGAAGCCACTGTGTTTGACTCTGGACTGGGGCAGGCGCCAAGCCCACAGTGCGCATGCGTGCGTTTGACTCTGGACTCTGGGGCGGGCGCCAAGGCCGCAGTGCGCATGCGCCTCGGTGTGTCCGCCGTGCATATATTAACTGTGGTTTAGTAATATAGATTCCTCATAACTCTAGCAACCGGATGAACACACATATACACAGACGTCCTTTTATTAAAGCGTATATTTTGATTTCTATCTGTCAGGTAGTTACTGCTTTTACAAATGCCATGCCAAATGGCATATAACAGAGACATAGCAACCAGATGGACACAAACATTTGTCCTTTTATAAAGGCAGTTATTGTCCCATTTAACCAGCGGTTTTCAAACTGTTGTAACAAAAAAAGGGGGTGCTAAGATGTGAAAAAAAGAAATCAAGAATCGAAAATATGAAAAATACATCTATTGAAACCAAAACAAATTAACTTAAACTACATTCTGATACTAGAAAAATAAATATAGAGTTAGATAAATGTCGATAAAAGTTAAGTAGATATAATAAAATATGCATCTAAGATATATCATTAATTAAAAAAGAACAAATTGGGATTAGTGGGCTCCTTTAAAAAAAACGTTACGGGGGCGCGATTAAAACTGTTATGAAATCTCGGGTCGCAAACACTTAAAGGTTGAGAAACGCTGCATTTAACACTGTCCATTCCATCTATGCTCCAGTTTGGCAGTGGCCTCATTAAACAAGGCTGCGTTTCTTTCAATTCTTTTATGTTGTTTATGTCAATCACTTTTATGTTACTGTATTTAAGGCCTTTTTCAAACACACATTATAATTATATGTCAGTGGATCTAAGTTGTTCTCCAGATTTAAGTTTGAGCTTCCAAGCAATATCCAAAAATATTAATGTAAATTTTAAATCTAAATGGCATATGGTTATTGTTTGCAATAATCATCTAATAATTTAATTTAGTGGAGTAATACTGAAATTTTGAATCTTAATACCACAAGGTAGTAATGAGGTCTAGCATGTGTCTTTAATATGAACCCCTAACAATCTGGAAAAGTCCTATCAATGTAAACAGGTGTGTAAATCATTTACTAAGGGGCATTGATTTAAATAACCTTTGGAAATATTAAAATCACTGTACCAATTTCTGGTCATAATTCATAGTTATGTCAGGTAAATCTGCAAAATTCAGTCACAATTTACATAGCTCAGATCATCTATAAATTAGCACTTAAGTGTGCTATAATCCAACACAGTGGTTATTGATCCTGCTCATGATGTCCAATGTCTTGGTATGAATCCAGTTTCTAGGAATTGTGCATATACTGTATAGTCTGCACGTTCTCCCTGTGTCTACATAGGTTTTCCTCGGCGTACACTGTTTTTTATCCTAGATCCCAAAACACATGCAATTTAGATTAATTTGCAATTCCAAATTGTCATAATGTAAGTTTGGGTTAGTGCAGGAATGAACCCTGTCCAGTGGTGATTCTTGTCTAGTGCCAGGTGCTGCTAGAATAGGCTGTAACTCTCCATGACTCTGAACTGGATTAAAACAGTTTGGGAAAAATATAATATGAGCACGTCAACGGATGTGAATTATCTGAATTATTAAAAGTGAAATGCATTTATTCCCTATCATTATTCAAAAATCACTTTCTCAAGTAGCATTTCTTGATTTATGATGTGAGGTAACACCATTTGTTACTGCATCACCTAAGGGAATATTGTCAGACTAACTAGAGCTTCAGTGAGAGAACAGGTATAAGATTGTATACTTAATATATTGTTGTTCACCAAAGCAGCTTCATTTCCCACTGAGTGAAAGTCTAGTTACCAGCATTTTAAATTGCATGATGCTATAGATAATTTTTTCCTTTTTATAAAATTGACAAGGTAGTTGATGCAATGAAAATCCAACATTTTCTTTTAGCCCTGGTGCATTTATATTTGAAATCCATCTTTAATATGATATTATTAGTACTTTTGCACAGCAAAAAAGATAATACTGCATTATTGGTCGGAAGTTCCAATTTAGCCAAAATGTTGGAAAACCTGGTAACTGGGAGGTAATTTACATTTATTGTGGGATTTATGTAGTTTGGAATTATAAATATTTCACACAGTGTGGAGATCAGGGCCGCTCCAGAACCCCCAACCCCGACACAAACAAGCAGAGACATGAGTTCCAGTATGGCGCATGTTTATTTACAAGTAGGGTAGTGCTTTTCCCTCACTCCCCACAGCAGCACAGTACAATAGACCACCAAATACATAGTTCCTTTTCTTCTCCTTTCCACCTCCACTCGTCTACAGTCAAGGTTCATCCCTCTTCCTCCTGACTCTGGCCCCTCAAATGGAGTAAGGCAGCTCCTTTTATGTTAAACTTGTGAGTGCTGCAGGTGGCTCATGAGGGTTAATTGGAATTACTTCCAGGTGTGATGGAAACCCAACATGGCTGTGCCAAACTCCAACTCCCAGCATGCCCTTTGGGAATCCATGATGCCACAGCCACCCATGAGGGCTACCCTCTAGTGTCCTGGGGAAGGTAGTGGCTTGTAGATGCTCTGTCCCCCAGTCCTTCCAACTAGCTGGCATCCCGGCCAGGTAATGGCTGTGGCCGCCCGTCATAATAGTAAAATTCATATTTACAGGACCGTTGTTTCCCTCACAACAAATGTGTTGCTTTTATGTGCTGAATATTAGTTGTCCGTCCAAATCCATGCCCTGAGTGTCAAGGGACTAAATTTAGACATCCTAGACCCTCTGTTCTCACTCTTAACCAATCACCATGTGGCTGAGGTTTTGTTGCTGTCTTTAGCCATTTAAAAGTCTACAGTGAGGACTACAGATGCTAAAACAGAATCAGAAATGACTAAATTATCTAAACAGGCTGAGTCAATCTAATTTTTGGTTTGCATGATGATTATCAGGTTCCTAATCTGGCCCTCCAAAGTGGTTGTTTTCTCACTAGCTCTAAATTAACTAAGCATTTTTGACACTTAAAGCTAGCTTCATAATAGGAACAGGACCATGACATGTCCTGATAATTAGAAATGGGTAGGCTGAAGTAGCAGAAGAATTTGTTATTATGAGAATACCGCCAGGAGTGATAGTTTCTATTGTTACAGAGACAATATATATATTGTGATGGATTGCCGGCTTCATATTCCGGCCCTCACCTCCAGGCCACCAGGAGGAGTTCTCCCGACAGCATGGACGTGCCCCGAATTCCAGCAGGGCCTCATGGACTATGTAGTTTTTATACACAGCCCTGCTGGATACCTTGGGGACCACTGGGAGTTGCTGTCGGGAGGCCCGTGGACTCATATGTGCCCAATAACCTGGAAGTATGTCCTAGTCACGTGAACAGGAGAGATGACGTACTTCCAGGATGAAGAAAAAGACTTCTACCCTGACCCGGAAGGAATAAGGACTTGTGGGTAATGGAACAGGAACACCTCCGGGTCAGGGGATATAAAGGACTCTGGGAAAGCCCAGTACACTGAGCTGAGCTGGGAGGTAGGGTGGTGAAGTGTCTGGGAGAGGAGGATTGGTAATTGTGATTGGTGATTGATTTATATGAGTAGTGTGGAGTGGAGGGTGCTTTGTGCACTGTATTATCGGAAAATAAAAGAGTCTTGGACTTTTACCTGGTGTTTGGAGTGGTACCTGAGGGTTCAAGAGGTGGATACACGCCTCTACTGCTACAATATATATATACAACAGGATTATGGGTAACCTCTAGAATGCTAAGGTGCAGTTATATGTTAACTGTGTTTGTACATTTGGAAATGGAGGATACCTAGAGATTGCCTGCCCCTGTGAATGATAGCCAGCGCATAAGATTGCAGGATCTTCTGGTGCCATTATTTCAAAACACATTTCTGACAATGGAGGTAGCCCTGGGAATTACCCTGGGAATTTGACCCCACATGGGTTATAAAGCCACTTCATGTGAGCAAAAGAAGCCAGAGTCATAGATGTTGGCCATAATATTGGAATATCTGGGTAAGTGGATTGCAGTTGCAATGAGCAGAGAGAACCTTACTGGTTTGGTTAGGCTTAGATAGGCAGCAGTATTATTTTCAGTCATGGCCTTTGCATTTTTACTTTCTCGTATATGAAGTATAGGGGAAGTATTATAATCGTCTAAAAATTCGACCTCGAGATTCTGATAAATCTCAATACCATTTTTGGAATTATGTTTGTGTGTCTGATGTGTGTCTCTGTGTGTATGTGTGTGTATGTAAACAAGATAACTTGAGTACACTTTTACTTAGGTCAACCAAATTTTGCATACAAATATTAGGTACAAAACATAGATTTCTATCAACTTTTGAGCTGTTTCCACTAACCAGAACTGGTAGTTGTTTATTCATGCAGCTACAGAGTCCGATTTATTCAAGTTTACTTTTAAAATAATTGTTCAATATATTATTAATTTGATTTGATTTGTTGTTGATGGTTCTTTAATGTATGTAATATAAAAAAATAATCATTGTCTTGCGGATTACTCCTCAAATATCCATCCCCATATCTGAGTATACAAGAAAGTCTTGGGGAGACCACTCCTGATTTTTTTACTCCTAGTGTTTTCCTTGCTCCTTATAATTATGACAGTAACTCATTGCGAATATTTGGTCATTCTGGCATTCTTATAGGTTTAATGATAACTAAATAGCACCCGTATCTTATATAACATTTATATTGTATATAATTTTTTTTAACATATCAAATGACAGAGTGTAAGTATCAGAAATGCTGAAAAACAGACACTTAGAAAGCAGATTTATTCAGTCCAACTTAGAGTAAGCTAAGAACACATGAAGGCCTTGCAGGAGAGAACACTTTAACTAGAGATCAGAATCTCCTGTTCTAATGATCCGACAAGGTTAGCTGATATCGACACAGGAAGGAAATAACCAACGGAAGCTTCAAGTGCATCTTGAACAAAGTGTTGAAGAGATGGGGTCTTCTGAGAGAATGATACCTCATTCCCAAGCAGTTGCATTTCCCCAGGGGATGCATTAAGAACCCGTTGTAGATCAGGAAACTAACATGCTGACGTGAAACTCAGCGCGTGAATCTCCTTTGTACTCATTAGCACTATCCTTATGTCAGTGCTGAAAAGATGGCTGACTACAGCTTTGAAAATGTCCCCATCTGTTGTTTATTGAAGGGCTCCAGTAGTTGTCAGTCAACAAAAGGAAACATATAAGAGCTAAAAAAATCACTAGATGCAAATGAGTTTTAACAAAACTTTTTAAAAAAAAATAGTTTCTGTAGTTTTGTAGATCTGTATAGTTTTTTATTTTATTGCTGTTTAAAAATCTACAAAGGAAAAGTTCATAAAATTTGTTTAAAAATTATTTTAATGCAAATGAGTGGTAGGTTTACATGTCAGTTTATAAATGCTTATTTAGAGGTAAACTTTTAGAAGAAATAACACCCTCCACCAAACTCACTTAACTTATTTTTGGGCAGCTGGCTTACTCAGGCTTGGCCAGTTTAGAATTACCAACTAGCTTAACCTTCACATCTTTGGAATGTGGGAGGAAAACCAGAGTACTTACAAAAAAAACCCATAGAGACACAACCAAAAAGTGAAAACGCTTCATAGACAGTATCAAATTTAAACCTGTGAGGCAGAAGTCTAATCACTAGCCCCGCCAAGCCATCCTTTAAAAAGGATCCTTCTATCCACTTTCCATCCTGCTTTTTTCAGCTCAAGATCACAGGAAGCCAGTTCTTATCTTGTCAACACTGAGTGGAAGGCATAGACCAACATTTCAGGGCACATTCACACATGAAAAGCCAACATAAAGTCCTTTAACATAAAGACATGTTTTTGTAATGTGAGAGGAAAAATCGAGTACCACAAAGAAAATCTTTGCAGACTACAACTGCACATAGACACTGTCCAGGCTGAGATTCAAACCCCGGACTCTAGAGAGTGTCCATTAGCAGTGCTAATCAGCTTGTTAAATAAATAATGCATTTATAAATAAATAGAAATAAATAAATAGAATAATAAATAGATAGAACAGAATGATAAGAACAATAAGAACAATAAATAAACAGAAGAAAGGCAGGGAAGAATAAAGAGAGAACACAGAGAAAACACATAAAACAGCCATCCTGTAACTACTGCTGATAAACATTTACAGGCATCAGTTCATGTCTAAAAGATGAAATACCTCACCCAAAAATACCACAAAATTGTCCCATCTTTCTACCCTTCGCTCTCCTACCCACTCCAGTCTGACCTCTCTTCCTCCTGGCAGAGACTTTTTGACTTATACTTAAATGCCTTTTCATTCCTTGCTTGGGATCACTTTCAGCTAAATTCCAAAATCTCTTCTTCTAGGGTCATGTTTCAATTATTTGTTATCTGTTAAGTGATATGTTAATCCATTTCAAACTACTATATTTCCTGTTTGTTTAAGCAAATGTGTGTCTCTATGTATACTTATAATGTAATTAGTAATTTGTAATGTTTGTATTTGTATCTACCTGTGAACTTGTTACAGTGCACCTGCATTCAGTAGAGAGTGCTATAAAAATGAACTGAATTGAACTGAACAGTGGATTTACACATGTTGCAATTATTAATATTTAATTTCTTAGAGTTATCATCACTGATCCTAAATGGACATAATAATATGTTACCTATAGTCAAGATGATTCACCAATGATTTTACCTTCTTAGATGTCTGAAGAAGGCTCTAATGTCCTCATCTATGCTCTTTAATATTTATAGGTGCAATGCGGTGTTCATGCTCACTGGCTCCATAATATGCTGGTATGGCACCTGCTCAGCTGAGGACTACAGAACACATAGAGAGTAGGGGGAGTGGAATATTACTGATCCAGAGCTGCCTTCTGCTCAGGGCATATATAACACACTCTGCCATATAAGAAAGACAAAAAATATTATTGAAGAGCCCAGTCATCCTGCTCAGTCACTTCCTTCCTCCTTCATTTTGAGAAATCGTAAATGACCAATGGCACTTGTTCCAGAACAGTAAGGATAGTTTTTATGTAGTTTTGTTCACCAAAAAAATAGGAAAAATGTTTATAAATATATACTGTATATATATATGTAATACTGTATATATACGTATACAGTACATATAAGAGTTGGAAAACCCCAGTTTTCTCATTAGTAATTTTTTTTTCTATCTGTGAGACTTTATTATTTTGAAAGGTGAATTTACAAGCTTTATTTGCATGTACATGTTTTTATTAAACATCTTTGTTTGAAAAAGATTTTACATCTTTTAGTTTATTGTTAAGTATGTCACATCATCAGTAGGTAGTAGATAGGATACTAGAAAGCATTGCATTGTTGCTGTGGTCTACCTCCAGGGGCTGCCACAATTCATATCATGAGGACTTGCCTATAAATTTCAGCTTAGCAACATTTGTCCCTGAAATAACAGACTTGAATTGTGAACAAGTGTTGGTTAAATGCTTTATGTTCTGATTTTGTAGTAAAGAGTCAGAACCTTTAATGTCGTGATTTGATTCTTAGTCTTAGTGTTTTTGGGTCCAGTTGAATTACTGTGCCCATGTTAACATCTCCTGGTATTTTTCATTTGACTAAGAAAGTGGTTAAGCCCTCTGGTTTGTGATAGTAATCTGTGGTCTATTTAGAAGTCTGTATGTTCTAATTTATGTCTCAAAAACCCATTTCCTTGACTGTTGCCAATAACATCTACCAGTTTCTCTCAGTTTAGACAAATCATTTCAAACTTTAGATTGTGTTCAGTTTTTTTTTGTCCAGCACCTCCTGACTCACCAGTACAAGAAAATCCCCACATATAAATATACTGTTCGATTCATTTTAAAGTCTTGTTAAGCAATAAGGTTCCCCCTATTTTTTTCCAGACCACAAAAAAAACAAATTTTTATATAGTTTTTGGACCATTTTTTGCAGAAAATTGTGATAAAGAGTAAACCAATAGGTGTGTTCAGAAAAAATGAACAGAAAGACTTGAAGGGTTCACCCGCTAATGGGATACGAGGGCTCAAAGTTACTATTTTTCACAAAACTTTGAAACAATGGACATTGGTAATATAGGAGTGTGGAGTGTCATTGTATGTTATTTTGAGGTTGCTGATCATGAATGTGATAATATTTTTGATATTTGATTTTTTAACAGTGGTCCTAACTGTCTATGGAACGCTATTAGATGGTGAATACTGACAAATGTCTATTACAATAGAGAATATTTAGACTTTAAAAATTTAAATTGAAGCACACATTTTAATATTTCAAATATTTGACATAACTATTCTTGTTTATTGTGCACTTCTGCCTCATGAAGTAAATCATTACATTCTTATGAACGGCCTGAATTAAAGCTGCTTAAGCTATTTCAGGCATTTCATTTTGATACATCCTTTTTAATTTAGATTTACTGTATGAGGTCTGACAATTAAGTTTGCGAACTTACCACTGTGCGCTTATGCTGGCAGCACCGTACAAACAGCTTGTTGAGGTTTCATAACCTTGGTACATCAGTGTCTCACAGCTGTGTTCGTGTCAATATGTGGCGGTGTCTTGTTGAGTGGTGTTCATTATTGTTGTTGCGTGTTCTTGTGTGCCGTTGCAAGAATGTCGGAGCTTGCATTAGAGCAATGAACAAACACCAGTTCACATGGCACTGCCTACAAGCGAGTTTTTAGCTAGTAAACAAATAACTGTAATGGAATACCCTCCCTACTCACCTGATCTAGCCCCCCAATGACTTTTCTCTTTACCCGAGGATAAAGGAAATATTGAAAGGAAGACATTTTGATGACATTCGGGACATCAAGCGTAGTATGACATCAATTCTGATGGCCATTCCAGAAAAAGAGTTCCAAAATTGCCTTGAACGGTGGACTAGGCGCTGGTGTCGATACATAGCTTCCCAAGGGGAGTACTTTGAAGGTGACCGTAGTGATATTCAGCAATGACGTATGTAGCACTTTTTCTAGGATGAGTTTGTGAACTTAATTGTCAGACCTCGTAAGTTGATTCAGACAAATGCAATGGTTAGAATGAATTGATTTGGCTTTACAAGCAGAAACTGTGATGACTTAACATCTTAGTTTTGTATTGTCATTGTTCAGACACTATCATTAATAATTTTTTTCGTAAATGCCAGCTCATAATATACATACATTTAATTGGGTATTGTCCACATTATATACTGTATATATATGTTTTATTCATTGTTTTGTCTATTGAAGGTATTGTACCACCATGTCACTAGTCTGCCACAACACAGTTGCAATATTGGGTGCAAGCCCTAAAAACACATAATCCAGACCTGCCTTTTTTACAGGCCCAGGTCAACTGGATAGAATTCACCTCAAGCAGCCTAGCTCCAAACTTAAATGGCATGATTCCTGCTTGCACAGGCACAAAATGGGGTTCATTTACCTTTTAGTAAAACACAGTGAGTCATTCTTAAGGGAAAAAATATCTTTCCTATGAGGACGGAGATGGATACTTAAAGTCAAGTGCCCTAAATAACTGAGTGTGTTGTTAGGTAATGCTGTTAGAGCTTTTTTTTTACCATTTATTTTTGTTATTGTTCTGACAGACTCTTTATGTTTGCAGTGCTGGAGCCATTGTTTCTATTATATTAGTGACTAGAACAGGCTAAGATCAGGCCAGTATGGCCAATTATTTTGATATTCTTTGTCATTCTAAACCTGACTTAATTTTTCTGTACATTTTACGCATTTTACTTTAACTGTGCATACATATTTGAGCTTCTTACAATTCTTTTCATGCCCTTTTGTGTTTTTGTGTGCTCATTAGGAGTATGGTTCATATAGGCAGGTAATCACTCTATACACATTTTGTTAGGTGAGTGAAGCAATCCCTTGCAGACCCATCCGTAAGGCCTTCATTAGAATATTCTTTAAGCAGGCGTCTGTAAAGTCCTGTCAAATCTCTACCACCACATGAAATTTTCTTTGTTTAGAGTCATCTATTTGCTACTGACACCTTAGTGACTCAGCAGCATGTTTTGTGCTCCCAACAAATATTATTAATATTTTACATGGTATCACAGCACATTAATACCACTCTAATTACTGGGATAGCCTTACTATGCTTGAGCGTTATAAAATATATTTATTTGAGACAAACTGGTGGAACATGCTTCTGTTCTTAAAAATCTGTTAATGTTACTTTTAAGCCAGAATGTTTCCAGCAAAATCTTGGAGCTAGTTATTGATGTGATCTTGGGGTTCCTAATCAAAATGTTCCAAAAAATAATTCAAAGTGACCACTTAGGATTTTGGGGTCTCTCAAACTCCAACTAGTCATAAAAAGGGAAAACATTAAACCTTCATAAATAAAAAGATTTATTTTCACAGAAATGCCCTAAAAACACTGACACACCCTTAAGCACAAAAGGCAGAGAGAAGGGATTGCCTGCAAAGGCAAAGGCAATTCAATTGAAACAAATCCCATTACACAAATCCAGAAGGCAAAGTCAAAAACAGAGCAGAAGGTCAAAGATCCAGTAAATACACAAGAACAGAATAAACACAATAGAAAGTTATCACACAGGCTTATCACACAGGCAGCACAAGCACATTTAATGAACTGCAAAGGACTGTGGAATTTCAGGCTGAGGGCAGTCCCTTTGCCAACCGCAAGAAACACAGAACATAACAGAACAAGCATTGACATAACAAATTAAATAACAAAACTTATAAGAAACACAAAATAATGCAAGAATTTACACCTATAATGCTGTTATCATAAACAACAGAAGAAAAATGGACAAAAAGAACATAAAGAAGAAATTTAAAGACCAGCCATTGCGGACCCACCTCCATCCCTCAGAGTGCTTACATATCCCATTGATGACTGTAGGCTGATGGCTCTGTCTAAGATCTGCTGCACATGCAGTAACATTGCCTATAACAACAGCATCATTGTGTATAATGGAGTTGAATCTCTCAGTATACCACATCTCAGAAAATGCATTGGCTGAGGGCTATTGTGTTAACGTTTGTCATTCAGCACCATCCAATCCCCTGGTGCCCATTATATACCATGTATTACTGACCCGTAAACTTAAAAACCTGCACTGTAAAACAAAACACAAGGAAAAAGAAAAATTATATAAATATTAAATAACATTAACAAAAATGCATAAAAATATAAAAAAATACTTCAAATAGAAAAATCCATCCATCCATCCATTTTCCAACCCACTGAATCCGAACACAGGGTCACAGGGGTCTGCTGGAGCCAATCCCAGCCAACACAGTGCACAAGGCAGGAACCAATCCCGGGCAGGGTGCCAACCCACCACAGAAATAGAAAAATAAAAAATAAAATAAACACAAGCCAAGGAAATAACTCTGAAATTGTAAACTCTAACAGGCACTTTCTGCCATTTTTAGAACTTTTTTTGTACATTGTATGACAATGTTTCCTTTCACAGTCCAAATTCTCTCTATGATCTCAATCCCACATATACCGTACACTTAAAGGCCTAGGTGTGCAAGTGCCTCTGATGTAATCAGTTGCTCAAAACAGGACACAGTGATTCACCAGGCCATGTGGGGACTTTGTACTGCCAGCTGGAAAGTTGGAAGAATACAAGCATTTTTCTGTACATAATAACTTCTGTGTCATCAGAGGATAAGACATCCCTCCCTTTCGCATTTTGGTGGAACATTGCAAACTTTTCAGGCTGTAACTCTCTCTTTTTTGTGCTGGCATTCATGTCTACTATTTTCTCAGGGCATCCAGTACACCTACAAGGCATGCTTTCCCCTGTCTGCTCTATACATCTTATTGTAAGTCCTTCCATTAAAAGATAACAGAAGGTGCTGGATCAGCCTCTTGTTTTCTCCATATTCTTATGACAGATAGAGAAAAAAGGGACAGAGAAAGAGAGAGACAGACAGACAGATGGATAGACATCTGAACAAAGGGCTGTGTTGGTTAATGCTGCTACCTCATAGAGACCAGAGCTCAAATCCTGGTTGAAGCACTCTGTGTGGAACCTGAACATTCTTCATATATTTCAGAGTGAGATCTTACCCTGGTACTCATGTTTTATACATTTGTCCAAAAGGTATGCATTGTCAATTAATTGGTATTCTATGGTGGCCAATAAGAAATGATCAAAATAAAAACATCAGCAAAATATTTGCATAGAATATATCACATTTTGCACAGTCTATAAAAAGGTTATCACTGTATTATTTAGTTAATCTAGTTAAAAAGTAAATACTTTGACTTTAACAAAATCCTCATACTAACTAATTGCCTATGTCACTTGTAACAGTTCAAGGGCATTTCTGCTCTAAAATCCTCCTACTGGACACTTGTTTGAAGAAGCGCAGCATGGATGCTCCCCGAGATATGTATACTCTGCATGTTTAGAATTCTAATTGGTTCTTATTCAGGTTGTTGGCCTGCTGATCATTGATAGATTGATAGCTATAGTTGAATTTATTTAATGGCTCATTATGTTATAAATCAGCTATGTATACTCTATTTTTAATTATTTAATTATTTTCAAACTCTTCTGTCTGACTTTTCTCGATAGCAAATTTTTGCATACCTTTTCAAACAACAAGTTCTTATTCTTTGCTGTTGTCTTACATGGTTTTCTCCGGAATAGTAAATACTTCATCCCCATCCTCCATAATTGAAGTACAGACATTCAGGGATCACTCTATTCAGTTGGCCTGAAAGGAAGATAGTAATCATCAGCCCTTGTCACACTTTATTGATTTCTTTGCAAAGGTACCTTTATCCAATGAACAAGCATACGTGTCACCAGCTCCCCAAAATTTCACATAGAAATCAATGCAGAAGCCTATGCATTACTGCACTCTTAATGATACCTAGTGTGCATTTCTATTAGATAAGACAAACAATCATGTTTTAGAAATTATTATAATAAAAAAATATTTGTGAAATGAAGGAGAAAGGAGGCCATATGGGCTCATCCAACATCTGGATTATGATGTGATTTGAGCATACTGGTTCCCA
Organism: Erpetoichthys calabaricus; assembly: GCF_900747795.2. Lineage (NCBI taxonomy): Eukaryota > Metazoa > Chordata > Cladistia > Polypteriformes > Polypteridae > Erpetoichthys > Erpetoichthys calabaricus. The sequence goes on from NC_041396.2 coordinate 208,519,370, forward strand.
AGAACAACCCCTACAAAATGCAGTTTTTTTAAGCTGAAAACACGATAAGAGAAATGTAATCTTTATTTAACATATGTTGTTTTTCTTGGTCTTATTTCACAATTTTTTTTTTAAATCAAGAAACTGTAATCAACAAGCTAACGTATCTTTCATAAAAGGAAATTACAATGTTAAACAGAACTCCTCCCCCTGGGAGCCAAACAGGATATCTGGTAACAAGGAAGATGTTTAATTCTTCTTTAACTTACTTCCTCTGATGACACCAAGAAAGTGTCCCTAGACACTATACAGAAACTCCAATTAAATAGTTTGCTTTCCAGAAAGTTGGCACAGTTGTTTATTTCAGCTTTCTGTTGAAATGGGTCAGGACTGTCCTGGAAATCCTCAAATGCAGCTTTGTCAAACACACTGTTTGAGTGTCAGTGTAAGAGCCTTTTCAACACCTGGCAGTAAGCATGATGATTATTTTTGCTGTTTATTCAGTTTCATTTGCCTTTACCACTACTCTGCTCCTAGAGGTTTTTTTCTAGTGGACTTGTTTATACTGTAGGAATGAAACGCTGTAGCATTTGCTTCTTTTTTGTAAAAAGTATTCTGCTAATAGAAGTTTGTCATGAAATCTGCTAAATAAAGTACATATTGAAACTGCTGGGGGAATATTCAAGTAACAGTAAAACAATGTGAATAATTAAGCACAAATTAATAATCTGCATACAGTGATGTTAATACACACTTATAAAATGCTTTGTGTCATTATGATTGGCGTCACATACAAAAATATTTACAAATTGCATAATAAGCATAATCAGAAATCAATGTTGTACAAATCAGCCTAGACATTATTCAATAAAATTGTCGATTTGATATCACTGTAATAACATAATGGCAGTGCTCTGACATTCTGAGTTCTTTCAAATAATGTGCTGAAAGTCACATTCATTAGTTAAAGTGGTTTATTGTTAAAAAAAGATTTTCTTACAACAAAAACAATTTTACTAGGGTAATAATGACTCTGCCATCCCCAAAATACTTTATTATAGGGCCAGGGGTAAGCACAAATCAAGACACCTATTAATATTGCAAGTTCTTTATTGCTACAAACTGGAGACAGATTAAAAAAGCTACAAGAAGCAGGAACAATCTAATCAGAGGCCGATTTACAAAGGGTTAAAAAGAAAAGGAAAAAAATAAATGTGAATCAAACTTAAAAGAAAACTTTGTGAAACAAATATAAAATTAAAAACAATGTGAACACATGAAAAAACAAATATTTTGCGATAGAAAGAAAAAGTAAAGCAAAAGAAATGCACACTTGAAGCCTTGACATCCCACACCCCAGACCAAAGTTTTAACAAAAAGTGTTTCAAATTCAGTTGGATCTCCCTATATTTCCTCTAGCTGATGTGCCGCTTTTATTTACAACACAATAAACAATTAAAACAAAGAGAACAGCAACCGACAACCCAGACATCTGAAAGAAAAAAGAAAACACATCACTCTAATTATCAGCTTACAAGTAATTAATCAAATATAATTAAAATTTACCAATCTAATATCCACTGAAAGATCAACATTAACTTTAGATTTTGGCCCACAAGCAGCTTCCCTAAAAACAAAAACTCCACAAAGATCAGAATCCTCTTCTTAAACAACTAGTAGGCAGCAAATCTCAAGTTGTTAGCTTGCCTACATTTCTTCATCAAAGTGCAACAAATTAAGAAAAAGACAGTACAGCACATGAGACAAGAGAGAGACAAGAGACAAGACAAGAGACCATGAGTTTGCATTCAGCGCTGCTCATTTAAAAGACTAAATACGAGTATGAACTACATAGATAGATAGATAGATAGATAGATAGATAGATAGATAGATAGATAGATAGATAGATAGATAGATAGATAGATAGATAGATAGATAGATAGATAGATAGATAGATAGATAGATACTTTATTAATCCCAATGGATTATCTCGCTTTAATGGCTGCAGCTGATCTAAGTTACTTAAACACACCACAGATTTTACTTCATGAGTTTGGGCTATTATGGAAAATGGCATAATGAGACTGACATCAAATCAGGACTGCAATATTTCTGTGCCTATGTTTGATGCTTTGAATGCACAGTTTGTATTGGTACCAAATGAAACCCCACTTTTACACAGGGCACTGCATCCATAAGTCAGAATGTCGCCCCTTGAAACGCAAATCAGAGATAGCGTTATATTTAATTCTAACTGTATAAAGGTTACATTAACCAAGTGTAATACTGGACTAAAACACATGTGCAATAATCTTCGCTTTCTGGAAAAATCCTGAATGTTTGCCTATGTGAGGGTGTATTGTGTAACATAGTATAGAGGTTGCTTAGGTGGCTGCAGTACTCCCTCATACTCCCTGTTGCAATCATTAACAGTAGACACATTCTGAGACATATTTTAAACCAAAACCCACATAAGTGTATTTAGGGTGGGGTGAGTGCCCTAAGAAAAACCTATGCAATCACGGACAGGGAGTACAAATCCCACTCACACAGTGATTAGGCTGGGATTGTTATGGTATTAAGTCACAGATTTGACAAAAAATGGTTTGAGTCCACCTAAAAGACTCATTAATGCAGGTCAGTATCTTTACTAGCCAGCTGAGATGAGGCAGACTGAGTCCAGCTAACCCCAGATAACTACCTGTGGGCTTTGGCCTGGCTAGGCTCAAAGTGGGGGAAACTGGCTCAGCAGTTCAAAATGTATAATTTTTTTCCAGTCTGGAAAAAAAGAAACACCACTGTTCATTCTCACATTTGCATACATCGGAGGATACACTGTGAATGAGTTTGCTTCCAGTGCTGTTCACTTTACATGTAGCTTGCTCCATCCATAATGTGCCACCTCTTGTGTTCTCCTTTCCCCGTGTTTTCTTACTTGTTTGAAAACATAGCAATTTGATTTCAGGTGAGTTTATATACTTCCTTGTTCAGCTAACTGAAATAACCGGAACACCTATAGTTTGTGCTTAACTGTGTAGTACACACAAGACAACTCTGCATCTGTTACTTGGAGAAGAGGAGTCATTAATTAGATTGAAATTGTATGTAGATTAGAATTTAAAATAGCAAAGGATAGACTGAAAAAAAAATCTAAATATGTATTTGATAGATTGTTTTATATTTCAAATTGCACATTGTCATAGAATATATCATTTATAAAACAAGTCTAAAACAAGTCTAACTTTCTTAACCTTTAGCCTAGATGGACAGAAATATTAACATGATCAATTTGTACTAACTACTGCCTAGTTTATTGGTTCCAGCATAATATAGGCTGTGCTGCTACAGCAGCCTGTGTTAATATTGTTATTAGCCTGTTTGGTACATTCCTAAATCCCCCCTCCTTTTTTAATTTGATATATATTGGTATGTCCCTAGTTCCCTCTTGCTGTTGCCGCTGCATTAGTCATAGCTTATCCTTCCCCCATATTATATTTTACGTTAAAGAAATTATCGACCTTTTACCTTCAAGTTGTCAATGGTTTTCACGTCCTGATATTTCTTGCCAGAAATGTACATTAAAGTATATGGATTCTCAGCTTTGACTTTCTTGGTGAATAAAGTTATCTGTCTATGTTCACTACAACCAGAAGGGCGACGCACACTCCGTACGGACTGGGTCTTAGGAGAGAAGCCTCTTTAATACAGCGTTCATGGATGGAATATAGGCTGTAGTACGTAACATACAAGTAATTAAACAACATACAATATCTGCTTTTGGGGAAGTCTGACTAAAGTATAAGCCATCAAGCAATTCAACTCTGTATCATCTGCTCTTTAGCTACTTGGACATGGGTGGCTCTTGCACCGTGCTGGTTCAGGTCACATATCCCTCAATGGGCAACCGAAATATCTCAATGGGAAGTGTATTCATCACCAGGGACAGGGCTATGTTTAATGGGCAGACCTGCATTAGCAGACATCACTGCATGTAGCATGTTGTTCTGGATGATCCACTAAACTGTGTAATGTGACTGCTTTGTGTGTTTCTTTTTGTGTAAAAGCAGCATAATGTCTGTGTGCAAAGTTAGCATGACACAAAATTGAAACTTATTCACTCTGCTTGTATAACTAGTTTGATTTTAATTGCTCTCATGTTAATCTCGGCACTTTGAAGAGTAGGTGTATATCTGAAACGATGTGAACGAAAATACAGGTCAAATTGTGTCCCTTATTGATTCAATATGGTATGCAGCATTTTATGTTCCAATATGGGACAATCCTGTATTATTAAGGATGAGTGGGAACTCTACTGGGGTATGTGGATGAAGTTTATTATCAAAAAATAATACAGGAAAGGATCAAACATTAGTTGCCCTTTACTACTATTAATAGACTTGGATTCATTTGGCTCTGCTCCATTAAGTGTAATCAGTTTGTCATGCTATTTGCCCCTTACCTGTATATTTCATGAATATTTAAGAAATAGTTTTTATATTTTTTTCATACAGAAAAATATTTGTTTTTAATACATGTTGTGGTCCCTAGGGGGTACTGCAGCTTCCCAAACTCCCAACACACAGGCCCTGACACAAGTTCACTAAGCATAATGAGCTTTTTGTTGTGGGAAACTCTTTACACAGTAAGATTTTCCACACCACACCACAACACTCAATGCTCTGCTCTTCTCTCTCTGTCTGTCTCTCTCTTCCTCTTCTGCTCCTCACAGTAAGCTTCATCCTCCTCTTTCGACTCTGGCTCTCTGATTGAAGCGGGGCTGCTCCTATTATGTTACACCTGGGAGTGCTTCCAATGTTCTATAACTGTGGCTCGGATGTACTTCCAGGTGAGAATGGAGCCTGATGAAGTAGGGCTTGCTAGTCTTCCAAGCGCCCCTTGGCAACATGCATGGACCCCAACAGGGCTGAGCCGACAAACTCCAACTCCCAACGTGCCCTGTGGGAATCCGTAGTGATATTACAAACCAGTGGGGCTGCCATCTAGTGTTCCAGGGGAGACAATGTTCTGCATAAGCTGTCTCACTCTGTCCTTCCACTCTGTGGGCCTCCTGACCGGGCAAGGTTCCTAATACAGTTCCAGCCAGGTTGTCAGCCTCGGAGTTGTGTCCCTCTCAATGTATTATTTTATGTGCCCAGCTGATTGAAGTCTGTTGTTTTTATTTTCAATAATAAATACTGAAGAAGTTAACATTTTGACATGTAATATTACTCTAGCAAAATCCTATCTGCATCTAGGAACATCAATACAGCAAAGACATTCAGAGGCATTCAAACATTGTACTATTCATATCCTGTCAACTAGTGTGTACGATGAAAACATTCACCTAAGTAATTACACCAACAACAGCAGAATGCAGTTTTGAAATCTGTCTAGATGGTTGTCACCAAATTATGATTAGTCAGACCAAACAATATTCTTCTAGTCTATCTGTGTTTTATCAGTGTTTGTATTCCCCACCTCTCTGCAAGTGCAAAATTTTGTTTTTTACTGACATCAGTGGAACTTGCTTGGGTCACTGGCTGTGATACCCTATATGCAATAAGAAATGACAAGTTGTGAATTCAGTTTTGTATTCAGTTTTTCTTTGATTCACTGTAACAAGTCAAATCGGCCCATGTCGTACCCTTGCATTAACAGTTTATTTGGGAATCTCAGTACCACTACTTAAAGTTGTTAGGTTGTGCCTTGTTTTCAGTGCATTATGATGTATGAAAAGTCCAACAGGGTTGCTGTTTCTGATACACTAAAGCCATTATGCATCTGCTATATAAATGTATATACCTGCAAAATGTTAATTGAGACACTAGTTGTTTTCTGAATCAAAAATTCTCTCAGATGTACCTGTTGGCATAAGTAAATAGCAGCAAGCACTGATTTAATTTTTTAGTCTTTGGCAAATTTAACATATTATTCTAGAAGTTTTAGAAGAATTGACCCTGCTCTCAACAGTGAAGCACATAAGGGTTTCTTCAAAAAATATATTTATTGAAAAGACAAACATTATCTGACAAACTCACAACCCTTACCTCCAAGAAGTTTCCTGTTAAAATGCTTGGTGATTGTAATATACACATTGATTCATTGATTCTGGGGCTGATTTTCTTTTTCAATAGAGTATTTTGACCATTTGCTGCTGGTTGATTTATTATCTGACATCCATGGTATATTCTTGTTCTAGTTTGTATTACATATGTGTTCCAAATGCTCAGAGTAATGATTTACATGTTTCAAGGAACATCATTATGATTTTTAGTGTTGGATACAAACACATTGTTGAAATACATCAATGTGATTCTTTGAATGTAATATCTGATTATTAATTACAGCAATACTGCATACTCCGATCTTCTTTAAAATAAACTAATATTTGCCAAAATATTTGATAAAATGTTTAAGCAAAAAAAAACAAAAAAACAAAGAAAGAAAACCTGATTTGGTCAATGGAAGGAATTGCCCATTTCATAAAATAAAAGGTGTAAACAATTTCTCGATTAACAATGCCTGCTTTAATCACTGTAGGAAGGAGCTCCATGCTATGTTGTGCTCTCGTATCGAGTGAAGCTTCCTTCTGGAAACTGCAGGGTATGTAGCTGGGGGGACTGGAAGGGGAGGAGTCAATTGCCCTCATGGGGCATCTTGTCAGCACTGTATGGGATTAGAAGAGGATAAGGTTAGCATCAGTGCCCCCCTCTTGACTGGGATGGTAGTATATACCTCAGATGATCCACTGATGCACACACATGACACCGGCTTCGAAGTCATACTTATGAAGGTCACCATCAAGTTTATATCTCCTGGGTTGTGAATGAAAGAATGCATACGGCTGGCCCATGTCAGGAAACATGTGCTATTAAGTTCTTTGTTCTCAACTCCTCTTTGGTGGTATCCTCCCTGCCTGAACCCATGTTTTGTTTGGTGTTACAAAATGCCTTCAAACATTTATCCATTCATCATTTTTTGAAGTTCATTTTCTTCTGGAATTGTGCAGTTTTATTTAAAGCTGTCATTTAATGAACCCATTTTAAAAGAACTGGGATTTTATGCTGACTTACTGTACAAATAAATTTCAGGCTTATATTTCATTAGCCGTTTATATGTAAAATTCCTTGAATGCATACATTTTGTCATATCAGCTGAAGACATATAAACTAGGAATTTTAACTCTTTCAGATATTCCAGTAAAGCATTCATTAGAAAGATAAACAAAAGTCTATTTTAGTCAAGCTCTGAAATTATTTAGTTTCAAGCATTGATTCAACAGTGGCTGTTACATTGATTCTTTTCCATCTTAATCTTGCCAATGGTGGATCAAGTGTCGTGAACTTGGAGGCCCAAGCTCATCCATTGGCTTCAGGGGTTGGTCCCTTGATTTTTTTTCTCATGTCTATGGACCCCTTATTTGCATGTCCTTCCTGTTCCCCTGCCAGCTCCAGTACTGCTACTGCCCAAAACAATATGCTACATTGTACAAATGTATTTTTGATGTTGTTCTCTTTAAATTCTAGCTTTGGGTCTTATAATTTGTTTTATTTTTTATTTTTTGCTTTTCATAATAGATTAGGCTACTACTTAAGATTGCCTAACAATTGAGCTCAAGCTTCCACTATCCTAAAAATGAAATTCAAGTTATTTGATAGCTTTCCTGAATTTCCCCTATAGGGCAATATTAAAATTCAGATAAATAAAGAGAGGGAAAACTTCATAACAAAACACTGTCCTGTTCATTTCAGAAACCTTGACATCTGTCAATGAGGTTCTGTTTCTCCCAAGTGAAGACGATTTTTTAGGAAAAAGGGAGTTTCTCTGTGTTTATAAATTTCCTCCTTGTCTTAAAGCAATGTAAACTCGCACAATATAACATGCAGACCAAGTTTCATTTTAAACACAAAAAAGCTTGTTGTAAAATATAAATGACATGAAAATAGACCGAAATAATATTAGCAGCATGACGCCTGTCGACATTAGCACTCTGGTCTTCAAGCTGGTCTTCAAGCTGTAATGATCTTATAAGCAGTACATGAATAGGAATACACTAGATACATCGGACTTAATGACTCACTATTTCTAAAAAAATGTGTTATTCTCTCATGAGAATACAAGCAGATCTAGAGACTTGATAAAGACTCCATATTGTAGTCATTGGAATTTAAACCTGTAGCCATTGCAGCTAACAGTCAAGCTCCTTGCTGCTATACCATACAACTAGTTTTAAGTTGATTAGGACAAGAGAAATAAGGACACTTTTGCCTTTTTTTGCAAAGTAAAAGATGCAGTTTCTTGTACTCTTGTATTTAGCATAAAATGTTTCACATGAAATCTGTGTTTTTTTCTTCATTAGTTTTGATTATGTGTCAAGTAGCCTTGTAATGGCTTACCAGGGAGAAAACTGTCTTTCAAAGAGTGGAAGGTGAAGTTAAACGTTTAGTGGCAAATTCTTCAAACTTCATTACCATCAAAAATAGACTTCAAAACAACAGACACATCAAGTCTTCAGTTATTTTTGGCCTGACTAGAAAAAAATGAAACAGCCAAATGTGATTGTCAATGTGCCAAGAGACTATGGGTCAAAAATGACTTGCTTCCAGGAAAGTTTGAACTTAGTTGAGATTTATGCTATTTCTGTTGTCATCTATTAGAATATTCAAAACGGCTGTTTGTATAAAATCTGACATGGGCCTCTCTAATCTCTTTTTCGCCACACATATTACACTAAGAGGTGTCCGCCTATAGGGACGGCTCATTCTGCTCAAGCAAAAGCAAACACAGCTGAGATGTAAGCTCACTGATGAATGAAGACTATGGGCAAAGATCACGGATAACGCAGAGCAAAAGGAATTTCCAAACACCCTCTGATTATGGCCAGTACACCTGATAAATGAAAAACTGAGAACAAGCAATGAAAAAGACAGTTTGTATGTAATCTATGACTAACACATCAGGAATACATATTCTGCAGAAGATGTTCATGACTCATTTGTTATACACTCCCTGTGCAATATAATGGTAACTTTCTAAGTAGTTCATAATACTGTAATTCCCTCTAAACACTGTGTCCTTTAGGGAACTGCAAAAAAAGTAGATGCAATGCTTTTATTTGTAAGCAGTTTTTGGAATAAATATGACACAGGCCATACTATATTAAAGATTAACAGCAACATTTTGCAAGAACAAAAACATAATCTTTTGGAACTATTCATAAAAACGAGAATTGTTTTAAGTTCTGAAGGTCTGAAACTTGGAAGACAAACTGTATATCATTCAATACTTTTTTAATTGCATTTTTAATCTAAATGCTATACATTTTTCTGTGAAATGCATCTTTTCCAGAACTTATGGAGGTGGGCTTTGACCATGCTGTAGCAGTCAAAGTTAAGAACATTATTTCTGATTTGAAATATAATGCATATGAAAATAGAAATGATGTCTCAAATAAATGTTAGATATTTATTTCACTTTGCCCAAGTAAAAGGTGGATTTTGATTTTCACCTACTGTACTTCTTGCAGTATAATATCTTCTCAAACAAACTTGAGCCGACAATTTCAGAAATGGGTAACAGAACATGTGTCACAAAAGCTTTCCCTTGCTTTTCTGCTCTCATGATGACTCAGTGGCATGGGCACACAGGATTGTCCTGGATTAAAGAGTGGCAATACAATTTTTCTAGAAAGGAAAAAGGTATTATTTTATAATCTTCATCTACAGTTATTTTAATTATTCTGCATTATGAACAATTACTGTTTGTAGTTTGATTTATTAGAACAATCTAGATGAGAGCAGGCTATTTATCCCTACAAAACTAGTCTTATCCACTTAATTCTTCTAAAATAACATCAAGTCAAGTCTCTAAAGTCCTACTGTCTACCACACTAATTGGTAACTTATTCTATGTGTCTACTGTTCTCTGTGTCAAGAAAAACTTCCTAATGTTTTGCAAAATTTACCCTTAACAAGCTTCCAAATGTGTCCCCGTTTTCTTAATGAACTCATTTTAAAATAACAGTCTCGATCCACTGTACTAATTCCCTTCATAATTTTAAACACTTTTAATCATGTTTTCTCTTAATCTTCTTATGTTTATGTTGTAAAGACTGTCACACACGAGCGACTGGGAGACAGCTAAAGGGCCTGAATGATAGTAATTCCACGCCAGACCAGGGGGTGGCAAAGTGCACTGACTTTCTTTCTCAATCCCTTGCAGACCATCCACGGCAAATCCTGCAGGGTTCTGGCGTCACTGATGATGTCACTTTTTTTCCGATGCCACTGATGATGTCACTTCCAGTCCCGCAGCCACTAATGAAGTCATTTCTGGTTCCGTCACCACTGATGACATCACTTCCAATTTCAGCATATAAAGCCACCATCTTTAGCAACCAAAATCAGTACTGTTTTGGACTCGTACCTGTGAACATCTCTCAATTATTCAACCATTTTGCAGGCAAGGCTCAATATATGGGTGGCTGCCCCAACCCTTTTTGATGACTACGTGTCGTTTTTGTGACAAGGCTCGGCTCATTTAATCTTTTCTCAAAACTCATCTGCTGTAGCCCTGGAATCAGCCTCTTCTATGGAAATTTTCTAGAGCTGCTATGTTTTTAATGTAGACTGGACACCACAGCTGTACACAGTACTCCAGATGAGACCTCACCAGTGTGTTAAAAAGCTTCAGCATACCCTCCTTGGACTTGTACTCCACACATCGTGCTATATAACCTAGCACTCTTTTACCCTTCTTAATGGCTTCTGAACACTGACTGGCAGTTGATAGTATTGAGTCACTACAACTCTTAAATCCTTCTCATAAGGTGTACTTTCAATTTTCAGACCTCCCATTGTACAATCAAACCTAACATTTTTACTTCCTATGTATAACACTTTACATTTACTTACATTATATTTCATCTGTCACAAATCTGCCCAAGCCTGTATGATGTCCAAGTCCCTCTGTATTGATTTAACAGATTCTAAACTATCTGCTAATCCACCTGTTTTGGTATCATCTGCAAACTTAACCAGCTTGTTACTTATATTCCCATCCAAATCATTTATATGTATTAAAATATAATATATTTATTAAAAATAGAAGTTACAGGGGGATAAAATTGATTGATGAGCCACAGCATGAAGTTATGGAAAAGAGTAGTGGAAACTAGGTTAAGAAGTGAGGTGATGGTTAGTGAGCAGCAGTATGGTTTCTGAGGGTGTTGATGGAGAATTATAGAGAGGGCCAGAAGGAGTTGCATTGCGTCTTTGTGGACCTGGAGAAAGCATATGACAGGGTGCCTCAAGAGGAGCTGTGGTATTGTATGAGGAAGTCGGGAGTGGCAGAGAAGTACGTAAGAGTTGTACAGGATATGTATGAAGGAAGTGTGACAGTGGTAAGGTCTGCGGTAGGAGTGACGGATGCATTCAAGGTGGAGGTGGGATTACATCGGGGATCAGCTCTGAGCCCTTTCTTATTTACAATGGTGATAGACAGGTTGACAGATGAGATTAGACAGGAGTCCCTGTGGACTATGATGTTTGCTGATGACATTGTGATCTGTAGCAATAGTAGTGAGCAGGTTGAGGAGGCCCTGGAGAAGTGGAGATATGCTCAGAGAGGAGAGGAATGAAGGTCAGTAGGAACAAGACAGAATACATGTGTGTAAATGAGAGGCAGGTTGGTGAAATGGTGAGGATGCAGGGAGTAGAGTTGGCGAAGGTGGATGAGTTTAAATACTTGGGATCAACAGTACAGAGTAATGGGGATTGTGGAAGAGAGGTGAAAAAGAGAGTGCAGGCAGGGTGGAATCAGTGGAGAAGAGTGTCAGGAGTGATTTGTGACAGATGGATATCAGCAAGAGTGAAAGGGAAGGCCTACAGGACGGTAGAGAGACCGGCTATGTTATATGGGTTGGAGACGGTGGCACTGACCAGAAAGTAGAAGACAGAGCTGGAGGTGGCAGAGTTAAAGATGCTAAGATTTACACTGGGTGTGACGAGGATGGACAGGATTAGAAATGAGTACATAAGAGGGTCAGCTCAAGTTGGACGGTTGGGAGACAGTCAGAGAGGTGAGATTGCATTGGTTTGTACATGTGCAGAGGAGAGATGCTGAGTATATTGGGAGAAGGATGCTAAGGATAGAGCTGCCAGACAAGAGAAAAAGAGGAAGGCCCAAGAGAAGGTTTGAGAGAGGACATACAGGTGATGGGTGTAACAGAACAAGATGCAGAGGACAGAAAGATATGGAAGAAGATGATCCGCTGTGGTGACCCCTAACGGGAGTAGCCGAAAGAAAAAGAAGTAGCGGCCCTAGCACTGTCCCCCTGTGGAACACCACTCTTAACATCAGCCAATTCTGATAAGTTTCCTCACACCGTCACCCTCTGCTTCCTGTGTCTGAGCCAATTCTGCACCCATCTAAAATCATCACCATGAACTCCCACTTCTTTTAGTTCGATGCCCAACCTCTCATGTGGCACCTTATCAAAAATAGTCAAATATAGTCAGTCAAAATAAATATAATTATTTATATTTATTAGAATGATCAAACCCTGGATGTTTCAACGTAATTGAATGTAGTAAACCAAACCAAACCAAAAAAACAGAAGTATACCAACTTTCATACATTCTTTGTTGTAAATACTAAAATTTGAGTGCACAGGCTTTAACTAATTAAAATATTTCTTTTGATTTCAGATTGGTGTAGTAGTGTTTTTAGGCCAACTTAGGTGTTTTCATAAAAATGTTTTACGCAAAATGTTAACTTGAAAATAAAGTCCCAGTGTTGTCTTCTCATTGACCTCTGCAGCCTTTGTTGAATAAAGAACTTTACATATAACAAAGCAGCTGTTCGATGGCAAACACCACATGTCAGCACTTGCTGCTAGAAGGCTTCTCCTGCCATTTATACAGAAGACAATAATGAACAGACACTACCCAAAACCCACCAACTAGCTTATCATTTTGTAGTAATGTGGTATTTATTTTTTGTGATATTTGTTTATTTAAGCACAATAATACAGCCAAAAGTGAAGTAATTATACAAATGTATCAATAATTACAAGTTACAAAGCTAACATTGTATTTGAAAAATATTTTAAAAGGTATGCCCATGCACACTACAAAGCAAAAAAAGTAAGAGACCCAATGTTTTGGCTGTGTAGCCTTCATCAGGTGTGCAAGTGAAAAGGAAAGAGCAGGGAACATATATAGGAGGAAAGGAGAGAATAAAGTCTCCTTTTACACAATCTTGGACTCTCTATTGTTTATATATGCAACTGTTGCACTACTCATATTTCAGTTTTTACTGAACAGTATTATGACACCAGTGGATGAAGGTCTCCCTTCATACTTTAAAGGAGCTAAATTATGCTCTCCAGTTGTTTAATGTCTTTATGTTTCACAAACTTCTGAGGAGTACCATCCATAGTAAGAAAAGGCCTGTGTCTGACCCTTTTTCCTTAATTGAATCTTAATTGGAGCTTTAAAGCAACCTTAAGTCATATGGCTCACTAACCTGTCCGTCAGGAGATGAATTGCTAAAAGTACTCAGACTGGAAGAGAAGATGCCATTGTTGTGAAACAAGAAAGAAGAAAATCGGATAGGTGTAGTCTTTAGTGGTACATGACACATGGTAGATGGACAAGTGACTCCACTAAAAAGTAAAGGACACATGGTCAGAAAAAGAAGGTTTAGCCAGGCAGCTGGTTTCATTTACTCTTTTTTACTTTATGTTCTTTCTTTGTCTTTTATCCATAGTTTTAATAACCAACCTTTAATACTTTAGTCCTCCTTGGCAGTATCTCAGGTGCTGAGAGATGGCACAAGAGAACACTTCCCTATTACAATAAAAATACCTTTTTGCTTAACAGTTTGAACTATTATGTCAGAAAAATTAACCTTGGTTATCTAACAACTACAGTAAGTCTTTTTACATATCTCTGAACACCAATTCAACACAACTCACTAACAGTTGTTTCCATTTAGCCTTTTTGATGCAGTCTGTAGGCTATTAACCAATCAACCAATGTTTTGACCAGGTATCCCAACCTAGAAGGCAGTACTCCTTTTTCTTGTTTTTTTTTCCATATAGCTGGCTAACTGCCTAACCAGTTGGTATCTGATTCTTGCTTTGTGCTTCTGAGTAATTATACCAAAGCGCTCTCTGCAACAAGTGCATATTTAGGTGTTTGGTCTCACACAAGTAATTCTATGTATACTGTATGTAGCATGCTGCCCCATCAGATGGCTGAATAAAAAATAATCTTGTGCATCGTGCATATTCCTCTGTAAGCAGGACGTGGGTCGCTAGACCACAGATGGAGTGTCACTTGCTCACAGCTTTCTCTAACAAATACCTCTTTATCTGCCCTCAGAGCCCTCGCAGCCGTCCTTCTCAGTTCCCAGTACAGACCAGTGTTGCCACTGAGCCGTGCTCTGCGACTCCTCTCGATGAACACTGGGAACACCGGGAACACCAACACAACCCTCAGCAACCTTCAGGGTCTTGTCACGGAAGGTCTCCCACATCACATTAGGATCTGCAGTTGTACCCAAATCTGCAAGTTCCTCACACAAACTGCGTGCAAACTCATTAGAAACAGCCTGGTCTTGGAGTCTGGTGAAGTCCAGGCGCATTTTCATAGTAGATGGTAACCTGCTGTACCTAAGCTGGATCCTAAGAGTAGCAACAAACAAGTCTGTAGTCAGAATTCCCACGAAGATGTGATCGATCTCCTTCACTGCAGCACCAGTAATGGAGTACCAAGTCCAACGATGCGGTTCTGGGCACTGGAACCAGGATCCAGCGATTCGCAGCCCCTGACCTTTTGCAAAGTCAAGGAACATGAAGCCACTTTCACCACGGTCACCAGACCCATGGGGACCGAGACAATCCTCATAGCCAGCCCTGTCAGTGCCAGTGGCCACAATGAAGTCACCCATGACCAGAGTAGTGTCACCTTGTCGGCACCCATCAACCACGGAGCGAAGCTGCGAATAAAATGTCTCCCTCACCAAGACATCACTCACCGTGGTTGGAGCATACACTGAGACAACAGACAAGGCACCTAGGGAGTGCCGTAATCTGAGTCTTATAATACGCTCGTTGAAAGGAGTGACATCGGATACCATCGGAAGATGCTAATCCGCTACAGCAACAGCTACTCCCCGACTATGACAGCCATCAGAGCAACCACACCAATAAAAGGTGTATCCACCTACAAAGATCTGGCCAGTCTGAACCAGCTGAAGGGGAAAAAGGCTGCAGGGATCTGTGGTATCCGGGGTGAACTTCTCCAGGCTGGTGGTAAGGCTGTCCTCCTGGCATTGCAATCAATCTTTGCTTCCATTTGGGAGACTGGCATTATCCCAACTGACTGGAAAACGGAACTTGTCGTCCCTATCTGGAAAGGGAAGGGTGATCGCCAGGATTGCAGCAACTACAGGAGGATAACACTGCTCTCGGTACCGAGTAAGGTCCTTGCTAGGGTCATCCTCAATAGGATCCGTGATCACTTGCTCACCTATCAGAGACCGCAACAGTCTGGTTTTACGCCTAAGAAGTCTACCATCAACCACATCCTGGCACTGAGGGTTCTCATGGAGCGCAAACGCAAATATCAGCACAGTTTCTTTGCAGCCTTTATCAATTTTGATAAAGCATTCGACTCAGTTGATCATGCTCCCCTGTGGGACATCCTGAGAGTTCATGGAATCCCCTCGAGGTTGCTGAATATCATGGCTGGCCTGTACACTGGTACTCTGAGTGCTGTGCAGAGTGGAGTTAGAACCTCTGTGTTTTTCCCAGATGATTCTGGGGTTTGTCAGGGGTGTGTTCTTGCTCCTACTCTGTTCACTGCTTGTATGGACTGGGTGTTGGGCAAGGTTATGGGGTCCAGTAGCTGTGGGGCATCTGTTGCTGAAGAAAGATTCATGGATCTTGACTTTGCTGATGATGCTGTGATCTTTGTGGAGTCAATGAAGGCTCTGATCGGGATGCTTGCGAGACTGAGCGAGGAGTCTCAGTGCCAGAAGGATTTATATTTGATTCACCCATCTGAATTGTTGCAATGGCACACTTCAGTTTCGGCAGTTTTAGGCACATTACATGCATTTACTTTCTCAATAATATCAGGAAAGTTTGATATAAATGCACTGTTCTGAATTTGGACATTTGCAGATTCTTAGATACAAATTCCTAGTTTAATTTGAATTGTACTCATCTCCAGCTTTGGCACTCCTCCATTATGCCACAGCTTTGTACATGTTATATTATTATTATACACACTTTGAAACCTGTGTTGACTTCAAATTGTACCTCTTTTTCTTGAAGTATCATCTTTATAGTTATACTAGGGGGTTTGCCCCCTACTCACTTCGCTTGACAATCCCCCCGGCCCTCGCGTCCCTGCCGCTTGTGTTGTGAAGAGGGGGGCTGAACGCACCCCAAGGAGATGCGGTCACTCCTCTAAAACCCCCTCTTAAACTGTGATACGATCTGCATCTCGCACAGCGTTTTGAACATTTAAAAGCCTGTACAGAATAGGCTCTCCTACTCTTTGTCTTTTATTTCTGGCCCCGGGCGTGGTTAAATCTCTTGGCACAAAGTCTCGTCTCGTGGGATGTGACTTCTATATATTTTTTAGTTTAGAATTTAAAAACGGAATAAGAATCTGAAAATCTAACAACATCACATTAAAATTCGGATAAATTCTGAAATAAATGATACCAAACACATATACAGTATGTAAGTTTTAAAATAAGCCCTATTTAAAGCGTGACAAAAACGTTACATAAAATCATTGCACAAAATGGTTGCACTTTTAGGCTTAGTATAGAGTAGATGTATTACATGTCATTTTCTTCAGAATATACCAATTGAACAGATCTTTATTATTTTCATTGTTATTTTCATCTTTCTACCTTTAAGTTATATTAAATTGTTTTATTTAGTTTGACTTACCCCTTCCATTTTTAATTCTTAACATCAAATAACCTTTTTTCTCACTTTTATATATGTTATGTTTTATAGCACTGCAAACATGTTTCATTAATAATGATGAGCATACCTGTTTTATTACATACATTTTCTGCTGTAAACCTGTAGCATTGCCCTCTGTGGTCTGACGTTTATATTTGGTTTTTGACTCGATTGTCCATCTTGTGAATAAATCTGGACTCCACGTCTCTTCATATTGCTAGAGTCAGTTTGTAATGCTTTATGTCTTCAGCACCACACAGAAGCCTGTGTCTGAGTAATTGTTTTTCTGTTTTCTGCATAAAAGTGGTTGTGTTGCCAGGTGTTCATAAAACATTTAATTTTTTTTCATCAAATTAAGATGAATATGCTGAATAATTTCACAGATTATGTACAAAATAATAAAGTTAATGAATGCCGATGGAACCTTCGTTCAATCACCAACAGAGCGCCTTCAACGATGGAAACAATTCTTTGAGGAGCTCCACAATCACACCCCACCACAAGGCGCACCTTTGGAACCACCAAGCATCGACCCGCCAGAGGTCCAAATGTCTGATACTGAGCCAACTATGGAAGAGGTCCGGACCGCCGTTCAAACACTGAAAAATGGCAGGGCACCAGGACAGGACCAAGTCATGGCCGAAGCGATCAAGGCTGGTGGGGACCCATTACTCCACCGATTGCTCCTGCTCATCCGAACCATCTGGCGTACTGAATTAATACCACAATCGTGGAAGAAGGCCACCATCGTGCCAATTCACAAAAAAGGCGACAATCGAGATTGCAAGAACTATCGAGGCATCAGCTTGCTCTCCATTGTCGGAAAAGTCTTCATGAAGATCATACAATTAAGGCTGCAGCGGCACCGCGAACAGACCAGTCGGGAGGAGCAAGCCGGATTCAGGCCAAACCGTGGCTGCAGTGACCAGATCTTCACCCTCCGTCAACTGATGGAGGAAAGAATCCGATGCGGGAAAAGAGCAGTCATTGTCTTCATTGACTTTCAATCTGCCTTTGACTGCGTCCACTGGCCAGCACTGTGGAAAGCACTGGAGACCGAACTTGTGCCTCAGAAAGTCATCAAACTCCTCCATGAAAGGTACGCTGGGTCCTCCAGCCAAGTACGCATCCGTAATGAATTATCCAACGAGTTTACCATCCGAACTGGAGTCCGCCAGGGAGATGTTGTTTCTCCACTGCTTTTTAACGTCGTAGTCGACGCCATCATGAGAAAGGTCTTCGAAGGCAGACAAGGACTCCAGTATGGTGAGGATGGCTTCCTGACTGATCTCATGTTCGCAGACGATAGTGGCATCCTGGCCGGCGACGACGCAGAGGCCACGGACGTCGTCCGCAACATCGCCCAGCCATATGGATTGAAAATAAACATAGACAAGACGAAAGTGCTGACAACAGATGGATCGCAGACAAATGTGCAACTCGATGGTGTGCAGATCGAGCAGGTCCAAAAATTCAAATACCTTGGGTCGCTGGTCCAGGAGAAGAAAGTGGCGTCCACAGTAGAGTTCCACAGTCGAATTGGTCAAGCAACCGCGGCATTTGCTTCCCTAAAGTGGTGCCTGTGGAAGCAAACCAACATCTCCAACAAGACCAAAATTCGACTCTTCAAAACTCTGATTTTACCAATTCTCCTCTATGGATCCGAGACGTGGACACTGCTCAAGCAAGACCTCAACAAACTCGAGGTCTTCCAAATGCGATGCCTGCGACAAATCCTACGAATTTCACTCCGAGACCGAATACGAAATGAGGAAATCCGTCGCCGGGGTGATCAGCAGCCAACAATCGAGGAGCAAATTCAACAACGATGACTACAGTGGTTTGGTCACGTCTGCAGAATGGAAGGCAGCCGGTTACCACACAAACTCCTCTGGTGCGATCGACCCACCCAGTGGAAAATCCAAAGAACGGCACCAAAGAAAACATGGCTCAAGCAGGTCGAAGACGATATCAGAAACCGTCGACTCAGCCTCAACGAGGCTAGAACAGCCGCCATGGATCGCCTTGCATGGAAACACCTGCAAAATGAAATCCGACAACCATTGGCACCCACAGCAGTGTACGGGCTTAGGACCAGGTCCAGACCAAACGCCAGCTAGGGACCAAAGAAGAAGAAAGAAAAAAGAATGTTTGAGTTTAAATATTTTGTTTTTAATGAAAATTACATCATATGATCTCCCAACAAAGCTCATTACTTAGATGTATGATTAAAACATTAGAACTCAAAAATGAAAGGCAATCGTTTGGTATGTTATGCTCATTTTGTGTCTCACTGAATTTGACAAAGCAGACTTTGTCTGGTTGTTTCTGTTATTTTGTTTTATACAAAAGAAAGTTTTAAGTTACATAGTGTCCCTCCCAAAATCGTTTTTCAGATTTACAAGAATCTCTTCTGGGCTTGATATGTTCTGTTCATGTTTAGAAGTGTCGTATGTAATTGGATCGTATGCTTTGGACTTCAAACCCTGAGGTTGTGGGTTCAAATCCCACTTCTGATCATGTGTGACCAGCAGAAAGCCACCTGACCTGCCTGTGCTCCAATTTTAAAAATAAAAGTAATGTAACCAACTGTTTCATAAATGTTGTAAGTAGTCTTGGATAAAGACATCAGCCAAATAAGTAATTGTAAATGTAAACCTAACAACAATAGTTGGTGCATCAAAAGGTGTATTGTGTGCTTTATTTGATCCAAACAAATCAGTCCTCAAAATCCATATTATCCAGTGCATTGTGAGGAAGTTAATAATGAAATAAATAACAGTGAATTCAAATTCCATTAAAATCAAGAATGAAACCATAGTCAGAATCAACATTTGTCTTCTTCTAGTACTTCTCTCTCTCTCTCTCTTTTATCTTGCCCTTCTCACCTATTCCTCAGGTAAACATACAGGGCTCGATACCCTGGCAAAAGCAGTCTTCCTCAACTCCTGTCCTGGGGCCTCATGTATAACGCACGGGGGAAAATATAAGAATTTCAGCGAACACCAAGTGGAGGCAAAGGAACAATGTACTATTTGTTGGTTTAAACAGTGATATAAACAACAAAAGGAAGTTGATCAAGTGACAGAGTGTCGGAGAAACTCGAAAGCTCAAGTTCACAAAGTCACACAGTGCCCGAAATAAAAAAAGAAGTCACATATCAAAGTTGCCGTGAAAAGGCATGTCGTAGCCCACCGTCTGAGTGTGATATGAAAGCTTATTAGGGTACAGACATAAAAATAGGCACACAGTGGGAAAAAAGCACGAAATGTCAACTTTAATCTCGAAATTTCCACTTTAATCATGTAGTTTATTTTGCCATTAAAGTAGAACATCGTAAAGTTCATTTTAAAATCGTTTAATTTACTAGTTTCTCAAATCCCATTGTAACTAAGTAGCACATTAAATGCTTTGTTCTGTATTTGATCTTCTATGTGCTCTGTGTGTGAATCACTACCTGCTTCTTAAACGGGCTTTCTCTTTCTCCGACAGGACACATAATCCATTGCATTCGTGATATTACAGCTCTCTGAATAATTAAAATACTGAGATGTATAAGTGATATCTTTTTCATGATGATAGGAATGAAAGCATGTTATTAAACATGGGAACACGGTGGCGCAGTGCTTGTTCATGTCTCACGCAAGAGGCTTTCTGCGCTATGCGCGACCTTCGATGAAATAATTTATTACAGAAGTACTGTCTCTTTCAAACGTACTAACCTCCAATTCATGTCCTTACTTTTCTTTCTCCAAATACCCAATCGCCATACAATCAGCTATGTAATAGACGTGAAGCCATCTGTAAGCTTAGAACACTGATTCTTCAAAACTTTTAAGGAACATTGAAATATCTTCGTAGTACATGTTTAATTATTCTATCCATCTATCCTTCCAGTGTCGCGTCAGCACCAGCAAGAATACAACGCAAAGCAGGAACAATCCCTGAACTAGCTAGCGCTGCGACACCGTGTCCTCACATGTTTAATTAGTAACAATATATATTATTTAAATGAAGTTAAAGTTTTATCTGTATAATATAATCAACATATTTTGCTGCATTTCATCTTAAAAATGAATACTGTCATCATATGTAAATACGCGCTTTATAAAGTGGCGCAGGTTGTGCAATATTATAACTGTAGTGCAAGTTTACAGTGGGGTAATTGTACTTATAAGTACAAACAGTTCTACAAGGAGCACTTGATGGACTGATTGAGTGCGTTTATAGTTCTTGGCATGAAACTTTTTCTGTACCGCGAGGTCTGTACAGCAGGAAAGGCTTTGAAGCGTTTTGCCATGGCTGAGGCAGCGTCTGCTTCATGCTGTATACTTTCCAATCAGCTGCTGCTGTGATTCCCCACTCAGATACAGTGATATAAATACTCCGAGTGGTGCAGTGAGAGTAATATGGAAAAAGATGATCTGCTGTGGCAACCCTTAATGGGAGCAGCTGAAAGAAGAAGAAGATGCAGTGAGAGTAACAATGCTAAAGCAGTTATGGTATTTGGAATACTATGGCTATTCCCTGGACCATTATATTGCTGCAGGTTAATGACAATCAAATGCATTACACTAATAAACAATATGCATTTAGTTTCAGTGTATTTATAAAGCCGCATCACGAATGTGGACCTAAGAAAGAAAGGGTAACCACACAGGAACAGTAGCACTGCTTTGACGCTGGGTGCCGCCAGTCTGCAAAACCGAGCGGATAAATTGCGTACGCCAGGGTATGAGGTACCGTGGAAATGTGTGTGGCTTTACGCCAAGTTTAGGTTTTATACATCGCGATTTGAGCGTGGAAACGTTCATACGCAACATTTCTGTGCGTACGCACCGTTTATACATGAGGCCCCTGGTCACCATTCTTCTATGTTTACCAGGACACGCTGAGCCTGACTCCATCTTCCCTATGCCTCATTGTCTGCAGAATACTTAGGAGCATTCGATCCTCAATCACAGCAGAAGCCCACCACCTCTTAATACACTTCTCCGCAGGGTTTCTGCTTGAACACTTCACAACCTTTTCTTTGCAATGGCTCCCATCAGTTTTCGCTCTCTATATGTCTTTTCGCCTTACTTCTTTGATTTTCCTTCCTTTTCAGTTCATTCCTCCTGTCTCATTAATGCTAGGGGCTGTTTCTACCTTGTGAGCCTGGGGACTCTACCTAACGACCAACAGAGTGTCAAATAGGGAACAGTGGAGTTGATTGCACCTTCCCACTAACAACTTGTAGCCATACAGTAGTATGCAATACTAATGCCTATGTCTCTGTTATATGCTATTTGGTATGGAATGCACAAAAGCAGTGTTAATGCTTGGGATATGCCATCTGTTGGAATGACAAATGAATTGCATTTTATTACTACGATGTTTCCCTGGGTTTTATATTAATTTTTGCTCCAAAAGATGCACTAGGGCTTATTTTCAGGGGATGTATTATATTTATTCATGTACAACAATATTAATTTATCCAAATACAGTCATGTCATGTTTTTCAATATCGTCATAACTCTCCACATTCAAACCCTGAATTCCAGCCTGAATTTCTTGCTACTCCAGCTGCTTTGCAGATCGATGTGTCTGCTTCGATGTTTGATGAGTGGTTCGATGTGGTGAAGCAAAATGCCGACATACAAATGTATTCATGTTGCCTTTATATTCAAGCGTCGCATATTCCTCAAAGTAATGACACGACACATTTTAAAAGTCTCACACACCATCTTCAGTGCTGTCTTTTTTTTTTTGTTCCTTACAACACCATCAGAATGTACAGCAGTGTATTTGAGCCACAGAGAAAAAAAATAAGGACATAATGAAAATGTCTATTTTGTGATTAAAATGGAAATTTCGGCTTTAAACTTGTAATGTCCACTTTAACCTCGTAGTTTACTTTATCATTAAAGTAGAGCGTCGTAAACATCATCTTCAAACTGATCTAGTTGTTAATCGCTACGAGCGTCTGGGGTTTCCTCCTGACCTGACAGCAGCAGCAAGCAGCAATAGATCGCTACACAGAACACATTACATTTATGATATTCCAGATCTCTGCACATTTAGAATTCTTAGATTTATACTTGATAGCAATTTCATAATGAAATGCATTAAAATATGTATGTTACATTTACAGATAAATTTTTAACTTTGTTTAAATAATGAATACTGTTAATAGTTACACATATTTTGTGGCACGGTGGCAGAACGGTAGTGCTGCTGTCTCACAGGGAGTCACATCCCTTGTGATCCCTGCCTGGAGTTTGCATGTTTTTCTTGGTGGGCTTCCACAGTGTGCTCAGTTTTCCATCCAAAGACATGAAGGTTTGGGGATTAGGTGAAGCTATAATGACGCCAGTGTATGTGTGTTCTTGAGTTCACCTTGCGATGAGCCGATGCCCAGTCCAGGGATTTTGTTTCTGTCTTGCACCGATGATGCTGGAATGGACGCATCCCCGGATTGATGGATGTAACCATTAAACATCCTGTTCAGAGATATTGTTACAAGGTGTCCTCGGAATTTAATGGATGTTTAGGACACACGCGTCACATCGCATGAAGTATAAACCTGGCCTTAGGCGCCTTACTTTTCAGCTGACGATCTTGACTAGGGCTTATTTTTGGGATAGGGCTTATATTACAGAGCAGCCTGAAAATCATGCTAGGGCTTATTTTACGGAGTACGTCTTATTTTCAGGGAAACACGGTACATATATTTGTTATATACATACTAGCCATGTGCGCCCAACTACAGTATGTTGCGCGTGTTAAATTTGTCTGTGAAGGGCTCCCTGTTTAAACGCGGCTGCCAGTCGTGAACTGGGCCCTTCGTCACACAGTATTAACGACGCTGTCGTTTCCTCTCACGATCTCTTCTCAACCTTTCTCCAATCTCGCAGGTTGCTTGGTGGCAATCCAAAGAGTAAGGCAATCTACACGGAGCAATGGTTATAAAAGGGGGACACATAGGTATCCAGGCTCTTTAAAGCATAAATAGGGATCACTTCACTGACATGTGAGCAAGCCACGGTACAACTGTGAGACGCGCAGCACTCGCCGGCTACAACGTAACAATAATAATTTCCGGAATGTGCTGTTACGTTGTCATTCATTTTAACCACCGTCTTTCTTTCATTCATATGTTACGTAGGCACGTACCTTTTATCTTCGGCAATCTCATTCTCTAACCAGGCCTCAGGAGCTAACCAGCGTAACACTGTCCACCACCCCTTTTGTTATTCCGGCACATTGTTGACATCCGTGAGTAACAACAACGTACCAAACTGGAAGGTGGTCTACGTATGCGTGGAATTTGTGGACAAACAAAGATCAAGATCCAAATTAAGATTATATATAAAGAGAAGTTAATTTAAAACATAACAATTTGTTTAGTTTGAATGTCTGTGTTTTGAGGTGTGACTGGAGTACTACAGTCTTCAGTAGTATAAGCCTGGAGGAGATTCTTAATGCAATGCCTATGTTTTAGCTGTCTCTCTACTGCCATCTAGTGCTTCTTCTTCTAATTCATTCATGGACAAACAAAGATCAAGATCCAAATGAAGATTATATATAGAAATACACACACGGGCGGCACGGTGGCACAGTGGGTAGCGCTGTTGCCTCGTAGTTGGGAGACCTGGGGACCTGGGTTCGCTTCCCGGGTCCTTCCTGCGTGGAGTTTGCATGTTCTCCCCGTGTCCGCGTGGGTTTCCTCCGCGCGCTTCGGTTTCCTCCCACAGTCCAAAGACATGCAGGTTAGGTGGATTGGTGATTCTAAATTGGCCCTAGTGTGTGCTTGGTGTGTGGGTGTGTTTGTGTGTGTCCTGCGGTGGGTTGGCACCCTGCCTGGGATTGGTTCCTGCCTTGTGCCCTGTGTTGGCTGGGATTGGCTCCAGCAGACTCCAGTGACCCTGTGTTCGGATTCAGCGGGTTGGAAAATGGATGGATATATACACACAGTGGCAAGAAAAAGTATGTGAAATCATGGTCTGATTTTCCAACAAAAATGTGTTTTAACTAATAATGCAGAATTATTGTATTGTTCTTGCAAATACTAAATACATTATTGAAATAGTCACAGGTGCAAAATTCCTCTTGAATGTTCTTCAGGTCTGATCTGAAGCTACTAAAATCACTTTATTTGAGGTTATTGCTGCCAAAGGACATTTGACCAGTTATTAAATCCAAGAGTTCATTTACTTTTCCACAGCAAACTTTTTGATGGGTGTGTTCAGTAATGACAAGTAAGATTATAATTGTTTATGTGTTATTAGCTTAAGTATTTTACATTTGTCTGTACTTGTTGCTTATTTGAAGATCAGATCACATTTTATGACCAATTAAGGCAGAAAACCAGGGGCTTCATGTATAAACGAGGTGTATACACAAAAATGTTGTGCATGCCTGTTTCCACACTCACATCACGATGTATAAAAACTAAACTTACGCAAGTTTTCGGCTTGGTTTTGCAAACTGGCAGCACCTAGCATCAAAGCGTGCTACTGCTCCTGTGTGGTTTCCCTTTATTTTTTAGATTCACATCCCCTTGACACAGCTTTATCAGATACACTGAAATTAAAGCATTACTTAGGCATCTGATTGTAATCAACCTGTAACATTATAATGGTGCACGGAATTGCCAAACTATTCCAAATACTATAGCTGCTTTAGCATTGTTAATCACGGTGCACCACTCAGAGTATTTATCCCACTGTATCTGAGTGTGGAATCACAGCTCTACAGCAGCTGATCGGAAAGAGGATTATCAGGATACAGTATCTAGCACACTTTGCCTCAGCCATGCACACAGTCTATTTGAACTGTTTCCATACGGCAAACACTTCAGAGCCTTTTCTGTCAAGACCTGGCAGTTCAGAAGTAGTTTCATCAAGCTCTAAATGCACTCAATCAATCCATCGAGTGCTCCTGGTAGAACTGTTTGTACTTATAAGTACAATTACCTCACTTTAAACTTGCACTACAGTTGTAATATTGCACAACCTGATCCACTTATGCTTACATATTGTATATTTTTCATTGTTTTCTTTATCATATTATTATTATTATTATTGTTGTTGTTGTTATTTTATCATTTTATAGGAAAATAAGTTTATGGAGAATTTGCATATTCAATCTCATTGTACCATAAAATAACAATAAAGGAATTCAATTCAATTCAATAGAAGACAGTGCATATTTACAGATGATGACGACTGGCTTCTAAGTTGATTTTGATTTCCAAGCACTATCTTTTTGGAGCTTTTGATATACATTATTCAGAAAATTTTTTAACTTCATTGCGGTAGCAATGAGCTGGTGCCCCATTCAGGGATCGTTCCTGCCTCATACTGCATGCTTACTAGGACTGGTGTGACCCTGGATGGATAGATGGATGGAATAATTAAACATGTACTATGAAGATATTTCAATGTTCCTTAAAAGTTTTGAAGAATCGGCATTCTCAGCTTAGATATGGTTTAACATTTAAAGAACTTATTGTGTTATGATTGGTTACTTTGAGAAAGAAAAGGAAGGACAGGAATTGGAGGTTACTACGTTTGAAAGAGACAGTACTGCTGCAATATCATGAATATAATGTATTCTGTGTCCTGCCGATATAAGAGAAGGCCCATTTAAGAAGCACGTAATGATCCACACACAGAGTACATAGCACACATTGAATATGAAGCATTTAACGTGCTACTTTAGTTACGATGGGATTTGAGAAACTAGTAAATGAAATGATTTTAAGATGAAGTTTGCAATGTTCTACTTTAATGACAAAATAAACTACCAGATTGAAGTGGGCATTTTGGTCTTTTTTTAACCGTGTCCCCATTTTTTTCTTTTCTCTGTACCCTAATACGCTTCCACATGACAATCAGACGGTGTGCAACGACTCGCCTTTTTACGGCGACTTTGATATATGACCACGTTTTTATTGTCTTTTTGAGTTTCTCTGTCATTCTGTCACTCAATCAACTTCCTTTCGTTGTTTATACCACTGCTTAAACCAACAAATGGTATCATTGCCTTCATTGGTACTTGCTGAAATTCTTCTGTTTTCATCGTGCTTTTGTCATTGTCTTTTCACAGAACACTAAACTTAAGGGGTTATTTATATTGATTTGCATATTGAAATATGCAAAATTCTGGGATTAGTCAGGATGGGGTGGCAGGCATGTGCACGAGTGTTACTTCCACAATGACCAGGATTTATATAGCGGAAGTGTGTGGAAGTTGGCATACGCACGGTTTCTGAATTTTCTTGTGCGCGTGCACATTTCCACTTTTGTCTGTATGCCATGGTTTAGTGTGAATTCTACACATGGTGTTATGCATGAGGCCCCAGGTCATTCCAAAGCATTCACATACTTTTACTTGTCACTGTGTGTGTATATATTATATATAGATATGTGTGTGTTTTTGGATGCATCTTTCATTTAACCCTTTTGAGTCTTTTGTTCTATTTAGGATCAGTGACAGATTAAAAGTGGAAAGTGAAATAAATTACAGTGCAGGGTCTGTCCAGGTGTGTAATTAATCTGAACCAGGTAAGCAGGGGTGGAAATGGATATATGAATTATTAAAGTAATTAATAATAATAATATTATAATTATAAAATAACAAGTATCTGTGGAAACATTTGAAAGGAGAACTAGTTCTTCATGGACTATATTAATAAAGAGTTTTTTGTGCTTTGACAATGAGCTTGTTTTCTCTATGCAGAAATCAACAAGATGACTCAGAATGAAAATCAGGTGTTTTTAGTATCAATAGCTCTCTCAAGTATTATTCTACTTCTGAAACTTTCATGGAATTACCACAGCTAAAGCAAAAAAATAAAATAATAATGTAAAAAAAATATATATATACATATATATCTTTATATAGATAATTTTAAATCTCCTGTAGCTCGCAAACCGTTTGATCTATTGACCTGAAGTTTGGTACACATATACTATGTGACGTCTACTATCCACTTTTGGGGTGATGATTGATCTCCAAGGTTATTCCTCTTTTTATTTTTATTTTATTTTATTTTAGAATCAGCTCTCGGCAGTGGCCAGCCAGGCCGTCCTCATCCCTACCACCTTCGTCGTCACTTCCCCAACCTCTTAATATCTTAAATCATTCTTGAGGCAGATTGAAGACTTAAGTGCCAGCTTAAGTGAAAAATTAAAGAAATACTAAGTAACTGCAACACAAAAATTGACTTAATCAGTTTTAATGTGAAAAGATGCAAATGAAAGAAGAGAAGAAGTGGGCCGCTAGGGTGGAGAAAAGAAGAGCTGATCAGGAAGCAGCAAGCACATCAACCTCTGAGCAAACGAATGCTAAACATACAGAGAAAGAGTATGAAAACTATGAATGCTCAAGTCAAGTGTATTCACTGCACGTTATTGTGCAGTGCGCCATTGCTGGTATATATATAAATTGCTGCAATGGACTGGTTCCTGTCTTTGTACCCAATCCTTTTTGCTTTGGGAATATTTTTTGAAATATAAAAACAGGTTTTTGATCTATGATTCACACTTTGATCCTTTAAATTCAAACTATTTTAAAAATAAGCACTTAGAACAGCTCATAGAAAGTAATGTCTTGTTCTATAAGGCTATAAGGTTACTTGAAGCCAGTCTAGTTTAGGACAGAGATTACTTCTATATGTGATTAATATTTTTTTGACATTAAAAATCACTACGAGAAATAAATTAGTACTATATTTCACTATATATTTTTGATTTAGTTGCTCAACAAAATTTAAACTAACATTCCAAATGTGTCCAGAGCTGACGTAAAGACATGATTCAGCTGTCAAAAGAAACGTTTTTTTCAAATCTGCTATGAGGGATTAAAGTAGATCATGCCAATAAAATGACCAAGTAATGCTCCAAAAAAAAAAACACTTGCTGTGTGAATCTGTCACATGTATTTTTTAAAGTATTAGTCTGTAACTGGTGTACTTCCCACTCCTCTGTGCTGCAATCCACACCCGTCAGGATCAAAAAACAATTCTTTAATAACTTAGAGCTTTATTTCTCTTTTACAAATCCTTAACACTCAAGAAAGTTAGTATAAATAATAAACAGTGTAATGACAGATGTTTTAATTGCCTAGTATAAAGGTGCAGACTAGAAAATCATGAATCTGAAAGTCATTAGCAACACTATGAAGGTAAGACTTAGAGAAAACACTAAAGTGATAACTTTGAATGTGACTTGGCATGAACCGTTTTTACTTAACATAAATTAATATAATTAGCACATTGAAATAATTAAAAATTCCTGCAGTTGTTTTTTTTAAGCACATTTTTTTTTATTTCCTCTGGCTTATTACACTGGGCTGCATTAAAAAAAATCACTCCTAAAAATGTAGATATTCTTTACTGATTTATGAGGGCTGAATCCAAATCTGGCAAAGGATTGGCTCTATCACTTCCAGTCTTTTGAGAGATAAAGGTTTAAAATGAAAAAAAAACAAGCATTTACATTTGAAAAATAACAAATTATACATAAAATTGGTTAAAATATAATTATTACTTACAAAATGTACGCATTTTGTAGTTTTTTTCTTCTTACAATTCTCAGAAGGTATTTCTTGGTGGAAAGACCAACAGAAGTTTGCTAAAGTAGACAATCATGCCACTCTCTGTTTGTGATGATGTCTTGGCCGAGCCTCTCCATGTGTTCATCAGAGAGCTCACCCATATTCTCTTGTACCTTTTGCTTAGCTGGTGACCTGGGGCCTCATGCATAACGGCGTACGTAGAATTCACACTATAACATGGCGTATGGACAAAAGCGGAAATGTGCTCACGCACAAGAAAATCCAGATGCATAAATCTGTGCGAACGCCAACTTCAAAGTTTTTCTGCTACATAAATCCCGGTCAGCGTGAAAAGTAATGCACGTGCACGCGCCTGCTGCCCCACCCCAATTCCTCCCAGAACTACACCTCTTTGAATATGTAAATCAGTATAAATAGCCCTTAAGCTCAGCCTTCTGTGAAAAGTCAATGGCAAAAGAACTGGGGAAAATAGAAGAATTTCAGCGAATACAAAGTGGAGGCAAGGAAAAACATACTATTTGTTGGTTTAAACTGTGGTATAAACAACAACAGGAAGTTGATCGAGT
The DNA here is from genome assembly GCF_900747795.2 of Erpetoichthys calabaricus. NCBI lineage: Eukaryota > Metazoa > Chordata > Cladistia > Polypteriformes > Polypteridae > Erpetoichthys > Erpetoichthys calabaricus. The sequence continues at coordinate 208,549,472 of NC_041396.2, forward strand.
GACATATAGTGTCGGAGAAACTTGAAAGCTCAAGTTCACAAAGTTGCACAGTGCCCAAAATAAAAAAAAAGTTGTCACATATCAAAGTCGCCGTGAAAAGGCGAGTCGTAGCCCACCATCTGAGTTTCATATGAAAGCTTATTAGGGTACAGAGAAAAAAAAATAGGCACACAGTGGGATAAAAGCATGAAATGTCAACTTTAATCTCGAAATTTCCACTTTAATCACGTAGTTCATCTTAAAATTGTGTACTAGTTTCTCAAATCCCATCGTAACTAAAGTAGCATGTTAAATGCTTTGTTTTGTATTTGATCTTCTATGTGCTCTGTGTGTGAATCACTACGTGCTTCTGGGCTTTCTCTTCCTCTGACAGGACACAGAATCCATTACATTCGTGATATTACAGCTTTCTGAATAATTAAAATACTGAGATGTATTTGTGATATCATTTTCATGATGATAGGAGTTAAAGCATGTTATTAAACATGGGAACATGGTGGCGCAGTGATTGTGCGCGACCTTCGATGAAATAATTTATTGCAGCAGTACTGTCTCTTTCAAATTTACTAACCCCCAATTCCTGTCCTTACTTTTCTTTCTCCAAATACTCAATCACCACACAATCCGCTCTGTAATAGACGTTAAGCCATCTGTAAGCTTAGAATGCCGATTCTTCAAAACTTTTAAGGAACTCTTTTCATATTGGTGTTTATTCTTTTTTGACATTATCCAGTATCTATAGTGTATCTATACTGGCAGAATAATGAAGATTGTAAGAGGAGATTATTTTTTTCCACTTTTGTGGAAAAGAGACGAAGTCTCAACAACACTACAATATTGCAAGAACCAGTGAAAGAAGATTCCAGCAGTTTTGCTTGTTTCTGTGTAAGTCCTGTTCTCTCTCTTTTTTCAGTCTTCCTTTGATAAGTTCAATAAATAGGGTGTTATATTTTTTTTTAAATTCTGGTAGTATTATTCTAGATGAGAGATATTGGAAGGCTATCTATTATAATAAAAACAGTGAAAAAAGACACTATTCTTGCTAGAGCATATCAATCATGTTTTCTTTATTATTTTTGCATTAATAGTAAACTGGAAAAGATTTTTTTTGTGTTCATAAAAATTATTAATGAACGTTTTTTTTTCTCAAACTACTTCCAGACTCAGTGCTACGATAAAACTCCCACATATGTTCCGTTTCACTTGTCGTGATGTCAAGTTATGCAGGATGTCAAGGTTTTTTGAGGTTCCCTCCTATTTTTGGTCATCTAGACCCAAAAACATAATTTTTAAGCCACTGGTAAACCACTTTTTGTGCAGGAAATTACACCCTTATGTTAAAGATTAAACTAATAGGTACTTATAGCAAAAATGTGCATGACACATCAACTGACTCCAGGGTGCACCCCGTAATGGATCTAACATTACTCCTTTTCACAACACTTTGTAAAAATGGAAATCTGTAATACTAGGGGGCTCTGCCCCCTGCTTGCTTCGCTCGCCAACCCCTGGTGTTTGGTAATTACAAATAGCGTGATGTATGTATGAGATATAGCATAGTGTGAAGGTGTAGATGACGCACATAGGAAGGAAAGAATAAACTGCATAGCACAGTGTAAAGATTTATTGGAAAATTTTCTTGTACACAACATTAGAAGTAAACATGGTGTCTTGTCCTTGAATGACTTTTCCTTGGCATGGATTATTTATAATCTTAACTGTAACATCAGATGAACGGCGAACTCGTGAGAAGGCCACATAAAGTTGTCCATGTCCAAATACGGGCTCAGAGAGGTAGATGCTAACCTTGTCCATGGTTTGTCCTTGTGATTTGTTGATGGTCATGGCAAATGCAGGTTTAATGGGGAATTGTCGTTAGTAATATGGATAAGTAATAAGGAGGATCGCACTCACTGTTAATATGCGGACTGTTCGTTTCTTCGTATTATTACCAATCAGGTGTCGCGCTTGTATATGTATTGTAGTGCGGTTTCTTGTTGTTTATGTATGACGTCGTCCGCGTATTTTAAGGTGGACTGAACAATAGCTGAGCGCATGGCATGTGGAGCAATAGCTAAGCACTGTCTAAAATCTCCTCCTAATAAAAGTACCTTTCCTCCAAAGGGAAAATTATTATTCATCAACGCAATGGCAATTGTCCGCGTATTTTAAGGTGGACTGAACAATAGAAGGAAACAAAATGGGGTATGTTAAAGTATCAAGTTGTGGAAAGGAAATATCTATGCGTTGGAAGGCAGGTTTGTTGGTTCCATCAGGACGTAAATGCAGAACAATATCGCGGTCAAACGTAGGCTCCCCATCTTTACTTTGAAAGACAATTGCCACTTCATTAACGACGGGAAGATTGTATCGTCTTGGATCTTGTTCTTTGTCCTTCATTAAGACTAAAGCAATTGTAGTCGCTGCTACACCTTCTGCTGCTGCTTTTGTATTGGCCTCTCTTTCAACCTCATGTAGCATTTTTATAGACTTAGCTAATGGGTGATTGTTTATGACATGAGTGACGTTTCTCATTATAAGCTTCGTGCATTGTTTGTTTTCAGGAAGGTTCATTCGTTGATAAATTGCGTCATCTGGATCCAAGATGTAGATTTGTGCATATTTGCGTTGTTGATTTGTTTCAGGGTGCACTGTTCCAATGCGATGTAATATTTATCCACATACGCGAAAGCAGTATGGGCCATTGCCTTTTGGTGGCCTGATATTTACTCCGTTAGATGCAAAAGCAAATGAACTATTGTAGGATCTAATGCAGTGCATAAAGTTTTTACTTTCAGGTACATCGTTAGTTAGAAGCTTCCGTAGATATTCAGGATATGAATGTAAAGGAGGCAGTCTAACTTGACCCTTTTGACAACAACGTGTAAATTCATTACTTGTATTGCCAGTTGTTTCTTCAGGGAAGTGCAGTGAATGACAATGATTGCAAATGACATTCATTAATCCCAATGAATTTTCATGAATAGTGGACTCATCATTAAACATGTTGTCAGCCAACTGTCGGAATCGTTTAGCAGGTGTTTGTCGTTCATGTCTTTGACGTTTATCTTTTGCTTGTGCCATTTGAGAGGCACGTTGTTATATGTGTTAGTAATATGGATAAGTAATAAGGAGGATCGCACTCACTGTTAATATGGAGCCTTTTCTGTGGTTGTACGGTTAATAGTGCATCATTGTAATGAGATTCACCTATGGTGTATAGTTTGAACGTGTTCAGATGACGTATGTTTAATATGGACATTTCGTTTCTTCGTATTATTACCCATCAGGTGTCGCGCCTGTATATGTATTGTAGTCCGGTCTCTTGTTGTCTATGTATGACGTCGTTTGTTGGCGTGCGTTTTTTTTGAGGGGCGCGTTGCCTCATTTTTTATTTCTGTTAGTGGAGGGGGGCTTTGTGTGTTGTGGGTGTGAATCCTTATTTTTGTGTGCGTACCGTTTCGTGTGCTATGAGGGGCGCGTTGCCTCATTTTTTATTTGTGTTAGTGGAGGGGGGCTTTGTGTGTCGTGGGTGTGAATCCTCATTTTTGTGTGCGTACCGTTTCGTGTGCTATGTGGCGCTTGCGTCTGACTCCTTTGTTTTTGGTGTGCTAGGGGCGCGTTGCCTCATTTCTTATTTCTGTTAGTGGAGGGGTGCTTTGTGTGTCGTGGGTCTGAATCCTCTTTTTTGTGTGTGTCCTGTTTCGTGTGGTATGGGCTTCGTGTGGCGCTTTGTTGCATGGGTCTGTTGCTATGGGCGCGCCGCATCATTTCTCAGTTTCCGGTGCTTGGAGGGGGGCTTTGTGTGGCTCCTGCACACTACGTCTTTTGCGTCCACGGCCCATGTCCCTGCGTCCATCCAGTTTACCATTCTCGTTTAGTAATATGGATAGGCAAGTAGAGTGTCATTTTGTGCTATTTCAATGTTGCTGATTATGAATATGATAATATTTGGATATTTCATTCTTTACTGGTGGTCTTATTCTTGTAAGAGCCATTCCCAGAAGGTAAAAAAGGACAAATTTTAAAGATAAGCAGGTGGGGTATCTTTTTAGACTACTTCAAGGTCAGTGATTACTAATGTGATGACATTGATTTTTATATGTTTTGATTTTTGTTCCTTTACTAGAGATTTAGCTCTCTATGGACTTATTTCAGAGGATGAAAAATGGTACATTATTATTACAATTGAGAATATTTAGACTTTAAACATTTAAACTGAAGCACACATTTTATTATTTCAAATATTTGACACAACTTCTACCTCATAAAGTAAATCATTATATTCTGTCATGAACACCCCAAATTACGAAAGCTTACACTAATTCAGACTTTTTCTATTTGTTTTCAATTCAGGAAATAATAAGCAGATGCACTAGAGTTTAGCCAGAGAGTAGACTTGCTTCCATTTAATCTAGTGACACTAAAAGCTGTTTCATTACTATTTACTTTTACATGGAAACAGTAGAAAATGTGAAATACATTTTGAGGTTCATTAATGAATAAATAATCATGCTGGCACTCACCTCACAAGGAATATCAATCATAGAAAATCTAAAGGGTTTGTTTATAAAGTATGAAAGAGGGATTTGGTTTCTTTCACACTTATAGAAAAGAATGCCAGGTATTTATTAAGATTCATTCAGACTTGCAGACTAGTTGAGAGTGTTCTGACGTGACAGTTCCTCTTAAATGCATCAATGCTCAAATAATCAAGTTATATATATAATGTGGAAAACATGATGCTAAAGTTAGAATCTTATTTGTACCCAAATATTTTTCATATAGTGCTGTGTACTTGTTGGGAAAACACAATTACTTAAAATATACTGCTCAAAAGAGCACTTTTTATCAGAGTATAGCATGAAGTCAATGAAACTTCTGGGATATTGATCTGGTCAATTAAGTAGCAGAGGGGGTTGTTAATCAGTTTCAGCTGCTTTGGAGTTAATGAAATTAACAACAGGTGCACTAGAGGGGCAACAATGAGTCGACCCCCTAAACAGAAATGATTTAACAGGTGGAGGTCAGTGACATTTTGCCCTCCTCATCTTTTCTGAAGGTTTTTTTTTTACTAGTTTTGCATTTGGCTACAGTCAGTGTCACTACTGGCAGCATGAGGTGATACCTGGACCTTACAGAGGCTACACAGGTAGTCCAACTTCTCCAGGATAGCAGATCAATATGTGCCATTGCCAGAAGGTTTGCTGTGTCTCCCAGCACAGTCTCAAGAGCATGGAGGAGATTCCAGGAGACAGGCAGATACTTTAGGAGAGCTGGACAGGGCCGTAGAAGGTCCTTAACCCATCAGCAGGACCGGTATATTCTCCTTTGGGCAAGGAGGAACAGGATGAGCACTGCCAGAGCCCTACAAAATGACCTCCAGCAGGTCACTGGTGTGAATCAGAAACAGAATTCATGAGGGTGGCCTGAGGGCCCAACATCCTCTAGTGGGCCCTGTGCTCACTGCCCGGCACCATGGAGCTCAATTGACATTTGCCATAGAATACCAGAATTGGCAGGTCCACCACTGGTGCCCTGTGCTTTTCACAGATGAGAGCAGGTTCACCCTGAGCACAAGTGACAGACGTAAAAGGGTCTGGAGAAGCCAGGCAGTTATACTGCCTGTAACATCGTTCAGCATGACCGGTTTGGTGGTGGGTCAGTGATGGTCTGGGGAGGCATATCCATGGAGGGATGCACAGACTCTACAAGCTAGACAACGTCAGCTTGACTGCCGTTAGGTATTGGGATGAAATCCATGGAACATTGTCAGAACCTGTGCTGGTGCAGTGGGTTCTGAGTTCCTCCTGGTGCATGATAATGCCAACCTTGGTGGTGAGAGTATGCAGGCAGTTCCTGGAGGATGAAGAAATTGATACCATTGACTGGCCCCCACGCCATGCATACAAGCACATGGGGGCCATACAAACTACTGAGTACAACTACTGAGTTGCTGCAATGAAATTTCGGCAAAATAGACTAGCCTGCCACATCATTTTTTTCACTTTAATTTTAATGGTGTCTTTGAATTCAGCCCTCTGTAGGTTGATAATTTTCATTTCCGTCAAATGATGTGGCATCTTTTCATTCCTGACACATTACCCAGTCCATATTAGTATAGATATACCACATGATTTTTTTCCCATTGAGATCTGATGTGTTTTCAAAGTGTTCCTTTAATTTTTTTTTGAGTAGTTTATATTTTGCTATGTTACCTTGATGTGGCATTTAAAAATGAAACATCCCATATTTAAATGATTAGTATATTAGTCAAATTGTTTGACACTCATAGCATATAACATTATTTATGGAACAGCATCAACCCAAGTATAACATGCATCCTTGAAAGGGTTTAATCACATCAGCCCATTTTATCAATATTTCCACAATAGATTGACCATTAGTAACCTTCTCTGAAGTTTTGTCCGAAGCCACAGAGGTATAGCATTTAAGTTAACAGGCAAACAGATTAAACAAATTAAACCAACATCTAATCACATTAGCTCACTTGCCCATCTGCACATTCTAAGACGTCTAAATTGTCATTTTTAGGGTCATTTTCCCTAATACAATGTTGGTATAGTAGTCCAATTAGTAGAACTGTTAGTGTTCCTAAAAGTTGTATAAAGGCTTGTTATCGCTACCAGAACTTAAGTATGACGTTCAGGGAAATACTCATTCACTGGTACTTGTGTGTTCTGTTCCTGTTGCTCATGGAACATGCATCCGTTCATTACCTTGAAAGTAGCTATGAAGGTTATTGCATCTGGTGGAAAACTTAACTGATGAATTCTTCACTGGCCCTGAGAATTACCTTTATTAAAGAGCCCTTCATAATAGATAGATAGATAGATACTTTATTAATCCCAAAGGGAAATTCACATTCTTTAATAAACAACTTTTGTACTTTCTTTTGAAAAACTTTCAAGATTTTGAAACACTTTTGATTAAGTCTCCTGTGGTTGTCTCAGTCTGGATTAATGTTGTTGTGTCTTATGTTGAGCTTTTCTCAGCTTTTGTAGTCTTGACTCCACAATTTAAAGACTTTAGTCACATATAAGTAGAGCTAGTACATTTTCGAGGTCTTGACCAGGGAATTAAAGGGTCAAGCTTTCCTAGGATATTCTGCTATGGTTTTTTCACACATTTTCTAGAGATGAAATATAGCTGAAAGAGAAGAATACACTATACTATCTGTGTAAGCTCGTGTTGTTAAAAACCCGGGCTCTTAGAAACCATAGATTCTGCCACTTCAATCAATCAATCGCATCGGTTGTGCATTAGCAGCTCAGCGAGGTTCTCTTTCCCTGGCGGTATAGTTTTGCTGATGTGCTTGCCTCCATTGTCGATCAGCGGCTAAGCGAGTATCTCTCTCCTCTGAGGTTTCGTTTTGCCAATGTGCTCACCTCGCTTATGTATTAGCGGCTAAGCGAGTTTCTCTTTTTTCTCGGTGGTTTCACTTTAGTGACAGAGTTGCTTTGTTTGAGCTTAATGTTGTAGTCTCGCACTTCTGGGCCAGACAGACAGACACACACTCTCAAGCGTAGACATTTATATATAAGATATTGTTAATGCTTTGGGCCCTGGATTGTTTAAAATACTTCAGACTAGAATTTTGTTAAATATTGTTATTATGACTTTGTTAGGATCAAGTTTGTTTCATTTGGAATACTTTTTGGGTGTAAGACTATTTGTTATTTTTGTGTTTTATTTATTTTAATGGGATTTTGGTGAAGTAATTGAATTGAAATTTACTGTGTTTACTTTTTATGGGCAATGACATTTTCTGTTTCTAGATTTCATGGGAATTTGTGTTCCAAGATTTAATTTCTAGGCATGTTATCCATGTGCCATGTAACCCCTGACATCAATGTGGCTGTAATATATAAGGTGGTAGCTCACATTAAAATAATAAAGAAGAGACTTCTAATAAAACTATGGTGTAGGATTTTCAAACTTGGCTTCTGTTTTTGTTTTGGTGTTTTAACTTAATGACTCTATGTGCTGCTCCTGGTACTGTCTGATCTATTCTCTGATTGATCCTTAGACCTTGTTTGTATCTCTGCTGCTTTGAAGTTACATCCAGCCTAAGTCTGACAAAAATAGAAAATTGTGCAAAGACAAATGATCTTCTTGAGCTCAACAGAAAATCATTTTAACTGTGAGGGGAGAGCTTTAGACCCGGGTTCGCTTCCCGGGTCCTCCCTGCGTGGAGTGTGCATGTTCTCCCCGTGTCTGCGTGGGTTTCCTCCCACAGTCCAAAGACATGCAGGTTAGGTAGATTGGCGATTCTAAATTGTCTCTAGTGTGTGCTTGGGTTTGTGGGTATGTGTGTGTGTGTGTGCCCTGCGGTGGCCTGACGCCCTGCCCGGGGTTTTTTTCCTGTCTTGCGCCCTGTGTTGGTTGGGATTGGCTCCAGCAGACCCCTGTGACCCTGTAGTTAGGATATAGAGGGTTGGATAATGGATGGATGGATGTGGAGAGCTTTTTCATACAGTTCATATGAATCTGGAAATCTAGTACTGGAAATTTCTGGCAGTTTCTAACTATTTTTTGCACCCTCTGGTATTTCTTTCAGCATGATTTCTGGAAGGTTCAGTTTCATGTGAGCACGAGAAATGCAGGGTCATGTTAGTTGGTGCTAAGGTTGCTTGCAAAGCTTGTCATGCACTGTTTCACAATTCCTGGTAAAATAGACAAAGTGTTCACTGGTTTTCTTACAGTATATGACAGAGCTTATGGTGAGCAGACAATATCTGAAGTTTATCAAAGTGTATATTTCCATACGTAAGAGAAAATGGTTAAAGATATTTACATTAGATGGGGTAATTGTTAATCTGAGCCTATACATGAAATGAAGGGCCACCCTTACCTCATCGTTAGATGACTGCCGCCTGTCATTATATTCAGGGTGGATTAGCAAGTCCCTGTAGTCCATTCAAATGTGCGCTGGTATTTGTTGGCATAGTAAATATTGTATTCCTTTGTCATGCTGGATTTTTTGAAGTTTTGCTTCTGTTTACGGTTTTCTGTTTCTTGACTTGTATTAAGACACTGTTGCTGTGTGCTGCCTTTTAGGCGAATTAATTGCTTCCTTTTTGATATTTTTTTGAATATTATGTTATTTTTGCTATTTTGTTAATAAACATACTCTTTTATAAAGTTTATTTGTGGACTTGTTTCTTTTCCAGGCAGATGTTAGAGGGTCCTCCTCCGATAAAAATACACTTCAAGTTTTTTGGACCTTTTCTTATGAATTTGAATTTAAAAGCCTGACCTCCATTCTGAGATCTAGCTAGGTCTAAGGCTGCATGCTTCACTTTTTCCTGGGGTTAGGCTTGCCTTGGTGTGAGATTAATTTTGAGAGCTATAACAGCTGGAGATACCCTGGGTAAGCACCATTTCTTTGAAGGGCCCACTTTCGCAACATATTCACACTGGACAAACTTCACAAATCCTTCTTAAAGAAATTTTCTACACTGATAATTTAATTCAGGACCAACAACTTTTATGTAAATACTAAGGATTACGACTACGTTTATGGAATTTCCTGAAGTGTTTTGAGCACAGAATACATCTTTTTTACCTGAAGAATTAAATTCTGGCCTTTGTTTTTAACTAGAAGGATCCTGCATATGTTGAATAATTTTTAGCATTCTGATGCAATGTAATTCTCTTCGGTTATGGGCACTGCCATTTTGAGACTTTAGCATTATTGGTTCTTCTGGCAATATACCCTGAATGCTCCAGAAATGTGTAACACAATCAGAGCCCATGCATTTCCAGGGTATCTGAGATTAGTTTAAAATCAGGTTTGAACATCTCCTAGTTAACAAAATTGCTTTTTGTGTTTAGGTCTTTGATTTTTATTACTCTCTCTTTCTGAGTCAGTACACCAAGCATCCAGTCTCTTAAAAATCATCAGTTTTCCCAATGAACTAGTGTTCTTTGCTTCATGTATGCTGAACAGTTTTCTATGGCCTCTGGCTGAGGCTTTAAACCAGATATGAAAAAGACAGACAATTAATGTTTCTACTTGATAAACACAGATTAATATGCTATATTTCAAAAGATACTGCTTAATGAACTTTACTCAAAAAACAAGTTATTTGGCTGGTTTCCCAGACAGAGAAGGTGGAATAAAAGATATGATGTTCTTTTTACTACAGTTTTATTTGTACAGATAGCATGTTTCTCTGGGTTTTATTAAAAGCTTGAATGGTCAAAGCACAAATTATTAATTTACATTAACATTCACTCCATATATCAATTACTGTGCTTGAAATGGATATGGATCGAAAGCAAATTCCAAAATGACTGGGGTTTTTAACTTAGATTCACTTTTAAGAGCCAAGTCTATTATAAACATATTATTTCTTGGCAAAAAATTAATCTGTCGTGTAAAAAAATTATGATTATTTTTTTACATTCATGTATCCATCCATTTTCTTAAACCACTTATTCAAGGCAGGGTTACAAGGAAGCTGGAGTCTATACCAGTAAGTGTCAGAGGCAAGGCATGAAGAAGTCCTAGACAGGGTGCCAGCCCAACATATGGGTGAACACATACACACAGAGGCAAGTTTAACACAACCAATTCACGTAACCTGCATGTTTTTGCACTGTAGAAGGAAGCCCAGGCGGACACAGGGAAAACAGGCAAACTCCACACAGGTAGCATGTAGGAGGTGAACTCCGGTGTACTAGTTGCAAGGTAACAGAACTACCACTGTGCCACTATACAACACTTTTTTGCTTCCAAATTTTCTTTTTTTATTTTAGAATAATAAAAAAATGTTGCTGTCTTTTATGTTGCTATGTTGACAACTAGCTGCAATGAAATACTGTACACTACTTTTATAATTCATCAGTTAGTATTGGCTTTAACAGAAATATCAAAGCAAAGTATCTCCCTAGTTATTTAGGGCTAAAATAGTTTATTGTAAAGCATTAGATAGTTGCAAAGAACAATATTTTCCTTTGGTGATGCAAATTAATTAATTGGATTTAAATGACATAATACTAATCTTTACTATTGCACTTGATCAAATTTGTTCAAACATGGTCATGGAATGACCCAGACACTCAAGAAGTGTAATTTTTTTCTTGTTAAAACTTAGTTCTAGAACTAAAAATCTAGAAATCCCATCTATTCTACTTACACCATATACTATAAAATTGTAGTATTAAATTTTGGTAGTATAGAATTTGTAATTACTTTTTACCTTTTCATTTTTCACTTTCTGATCAAATAAATACCAGGTAAGTTAGCTAGCTCATTAAAAAAAAACCCGCACTATGTTCTGAAACTGCACTACCACCATTAACACTCTTGAAGACTCAAGCTGCATACAGGGCACATGAAAATTCAGTTTGAGTTTTCATACATTTTAACCCAGCCACAGGGGATGTACAAACCAGTGTATTTCTTCGCGCCGGTCCCAAGCCCAGATAAATGGGGAAGGTTATGTCAGGAAGGACATCCAGTGTAAAATTTTGCCAAATCAATATGCGGACAGCAATTTTGGACGATCCGCTGTGGCAACCACTAATGGGAGCAGCCGAAAGAAGAAGAAGAAGTTTTCATACTTTTGCTGCCAATTAATTGGTTCAGAGTACTCTATATTTGATATAAAATTGGTTTGAGCTCAACAGAACATTACAAATAAGTCAAGAAGACAGGAAAAAAGTGCAAGTCAATATATGGACATTATGTTATACCAATGATTCTATAAATTCAATAAAAAAAATAAATGCATTTTCTTTTTATTTATTCTTTTTGTTGTTTTTTCAGATATTTTTGTTAATATTGTCATACATCATGTTGATGGTTTTGTTTATATATATATTGTCAGAAGAAAGGACAAAAAGCCACAAAAAGGTTTGGGGTAGCCACCATGTATATTTGAAGTTGGTTTCAGGAAAAAGCAAAGAAATCATTTTTCAAAACTGAGTTCAAGACAGAACTGATTTATATGAGACAAAATGGCAGTTTAAAAGTTGGGCAGAAGAACTGAGGTCATCCGGGCTGGACCCAGAAGTGACGTCATCTGGGCCAGGTGGAATTTCCCGTAACTGGTCTGCAGGAGAAAGAGAGAAAGGGTTAGTGCACTTCGTCACCCCCTGGTCCACCACCCCCCTCAGCCTAGACCCATTGGGTCAGGCGTTCCTGACCGAGAGGTCGTGAACCCAAAGAAGAGCATCGGTATTGGCATGGAGAGAGCCTCATTGATGAAAGAGCGAAAACGTGTAAGGCTGTAGGTCAAGAAACCAAGACACGACCCACGAGATCAACTACTTGTGTAAGGTCATTCACAGGAAAGGTGCATGATCTGTAACCACGGCGAACTCACGCCCCAAGAGATAGTACCTTAGCTGTGTAATCACCCATTAGATCGCCAAGGTCTCCCATTCCATTGCCGCATACCTGGTTTTCCATTCCAACAGTTTCTGGCTCAGGAACATGACGGGGTGTTCAACACCACCGTCGCTTTGGCTCAGCACGGCACCAAGACCTGTGTCCGAAGCATACGTCTGGAGAATGAAAGGTAAAGAGGAGCTTTTAAGACCGGTGCTGATGTAAGGGTCTGTTTTAAGTCACTAAATGCAACTTTTGCATTATCATTTCATACCACAATGTTCGGGGCTCTCTTCTTTGTAAGATCAGTCAAGGGAGCCGTTCTCTCTGAACTTTTGCAGAGTCTATCAAAGGAACTTGCCAGTAACCCTTTGTCATGTCCAGCGTGGTCAAATTCAGCCTGCTGTAGCCTCTCAAGTAGGTCGTCCACTCGTGGCAATGGGTAGGCCTGATTAAGCCGACAGAAGTCACTGCAAAACCTCCACCTCCCATCAGGCTTAGGGACCATGACAATAGGGCTGGACCAGGGATTATGACTTTCCTCTATAACTCCTAGTTCTAGCATACGCTTGATCTCTAGTTCTGCTTTGGCCCTTTTTTCCTCAGGAAGATGATAAGGGTGTTCTCAAACTACCACCCTGGGTTCTTTTACAATATCATGCATAATCAGAGAAGTACTTCCTTCAATCACTACCTCTGGGACAGACAGGATAACTGATTCCAGCTCCTGTCTTTGTTGGATCCAAAGTTAAGGCTATTTTTGTGAGCAAAGAGTGAGCAAGGCTTACTGGAGGGGGGATCGGGCCCCCTATCCTTCCATGGTTTCTGCAGGTTCACGTGATAGACTCACTCGCTCGGTCGACAATTGGGTTGCTTAACCAAATAGTCAATAAGCCCTTTCCTCTCCTTAAAGTCATAAGGGCTTTGCCATTGGGCCAGTAATTTGGAGTGAGAAGTAGGAAAAAGAACCATGACACAATCTCCTGGACAGAACTCCCGAGAGATGTGCCCCAGTCATAATATCGGGCCTGTGCTGCTTGCGCCTTTTTCATTTGACTTTTCAGGACTGGAAAATCTTTCCGAATCTATTGTGTAACTGCTCGAAATACTCTAGCATATTTGAGGAGGGGAGTGCCTCTTCCTCCCAATCTTTTAAAATATCCAATGTGCCCCGGGGCTGTCATCCGTAAAATAACTCAAAGGGTAAAAAATCAGTAGAGTCTTGTGGTACTTCCTGGTAGGCAAAAAGGATGATGGGGAGGAGCTGATCCCAGTTCCTCCCATCCTTGTTGACCACCTTGCAATGCATCTGTTTGAGAGTTTGGTTAAACCTCTCCACTAGACCATAGGTTTGAGGATGATACACCAAGGTACTTAAATGGTTCATTGTAAATCCATTTAAAGTAACTTGCCCATTTCCCTGAACGTCTCCAAGGTAAAGGGTGGCCCTTGGTCCATCAGGACTTCCTTAGGGATGCCCCTTGCGCAAAGACCCCTACCAATTCCCATGCGATGGCTTTGAAAGTGGCTGAGCACTATGGAGCAGATTTGGGATATCGGAGAGCATAATCAACTAGGACTAAAATATATTTGTGTTGTCTGGCTGAGGGTTCTAGGGGTCTATGTCAGCCTCGATTCATTCAAATGGGATGTCAATAAGGGTAAATGGGAACCTAGAGGAACATGTTCCCTTCTATGAATTTGATGCAATTGACACCCTAGGCAGGGCGCATAAAAGCGACTAACCTCCTCATTAATTCCCAGCCAATAAAATTGGAGCTTAATCTGCTCCAGTCTTTTTGGTGGCTAAATGGCCTCAGGGGAGGTGGGTGTGTGTTAATTCACAGACCTGCCACTGGAAGGTCCGTGGGACTGGCAACAACTTCCATACCTACCCCTTATGTTCCGCTACCCCAGTGCTCCGCAACCTTTTCTCACCTACGACACACCAAAGTTCTTCGTAGAATTCCGCGGCACATCAAAAGCCAAAATATGTAGCAATGGCGTAGGTGGGGGGGGGGGGGATGGGCGGTCCGCTCCGAGCGCCAGCTATTTAGGGGCAACAACATGAACTCCAATTTATTTTTCAGCTTTAGGGCAACATGATCTCCAGCTACGCCACTGATATATAGATATTAATTTAATACACAAATTTTACAATAAATTTTCATTTTTTATTATAAGTATACATTTATTATAAGTATACATACATAAAAACTATACTATATTTACTGTTATGCAATCTTAATAATTATTATAACATAATGACTGATTAATGTGATACCTGCGCGTGTTTTCAACGAACACAAAAGTTTTATATTCGGCTCAATATTTGACAGCGCAACCCAAAGTTCTTGGTCAAGATCTTTTAAGCATGACCGCTTATCATTTTTAATTAACACAAGAGTTGAAAAACTTTGCTCACATGAATATGTCGTCGAAAATGGAAGTAGTGTTAGGATGGCCTTGTCGGAAATGCGAGGATATTCTTTCTTAAACGGAAATCCAGAAAACATCTAATGGAACTTCGGTGAAATGAAGTTTTAACGTCCCGTCATTACTTAATTCTATACATTCCTCTCGAATTTGCAGTGACAGAGCTTCCGTAGAATTTATTGCATTGGTTTCAAAAGGATTTCGAATCCAATCGTATTGTTCCGTATTAATAGAATAAAAATAGTGATCAAATTTCTGCTGAAGCATACTTAAATGTTGTTGGGCCAAATCCACAATTAATTGCTTGTTTTCAGTCGTACTATGGTTGGCTCTTTTGGTACATTTCTTAAACACTCCTTTTTGCAACGCTTCCTGCCAAAGTTCGAGTTTTTTTGAACCCCTGTAATTATCGGAGCCACGTCAATATATTCTCATTCCGTCCTTGCATTTTTTTATTAAGTTCATTCAGATGCTTCGAAAATATCAGCCATGTATGCAAGTTTGGCTATCCAGTAATCATCATCGAGGCGCTGGTATAGTTCGGGGCATATTTTGATCTAAAAGAAACTCACGCACCTCGTAGCGAAGCTCAAACAATCTAGCCAAAACTTTGCCTCGGGATAGCCAACGAACTTCAGTATAAAACAATAAGGATTCATATTCGGCTCCCATTTCTGCACAGAGTATTCCAAAGATTCGCGAATTTAGGGCTCTCGATTTAATTATGTTTATGATTTTAATGCATTCATTCATCGTGTTCAAAAGTTCCTCTGGCAAATTCTTGACCATCAATGCTTCTCGATGTATGCAGCAGTGTGTAATTTGTATTATCGGATTTTTTTGTTGTACACAAGAGACAAAACCTTTTTTACTACCCGTCATTGCCGCAGCGCCATCCGTTCTTTAATAAAGT
The DNA here is from genome assembly GCF_900747795.2 of Erpetoichthys calabaricus. Taxonomy (NCBI): domain Eukaryota; kingdom Metazoa; phylum Chordata; class Cladistia; order Polypteriformes; family Polypteridae; genus Erpetoichthys; species Erpetoichthys calabaricus. The sequence goes on from NC_041396.2 coordinate 208,565,182, forward strand.
CCTCGTCAATGAAACGTACAATAGCTATCAGTTGTGCTTTATTTTTAATATCGGTTGATTCGTCGATTTGAAGCGCAAATTTTTCAGCCAATATCAGTTTTCTAATCAGTGTTCCTAAAATATCGCTTGACATGTCGTGAATACGTCTTTTAACAGTATCGGCAGACAACGAAACTTTATTCACTTCCTTAACTTCATTGGGCCCAAGCATAAGTCGAACAATTTCCATGCATGCTGGTTTAATAAGTGTTTCGCCGATAGTATGTGGTCTTTGCTAACGTGCAATTAATTTTGCAACATGGTAGCTAGCTTCTAAGGCCTTTTCAGAAACCGTAACGGCCGATTTCATAAATTGCTTCTGTTTTTGATTTTGTTCTAAGCGCCTTTGAAAATATTGTTTGTCTTTTTTGGCGTAACTGGGATGGTTTGAATTTAGATGGCGATTTAGTTTTCTGGGTGCCATTGCCTCGTTTGATAGCTGATCGCCGCAAATGATGCATTGTGGCTTTGGAGCCGTTTCGTCACCACACCATGAGAATCCATATCGAATGTAGTCTTTGTTGTACTTCCTTTTCACAATCTTCTTTGTTTTTTTTGCAACACTTGTGCTGGATTCTTCATCATCTGTACGTGAAGACGAATCTTTTCCACGTAAAAATTTATCCATATTTAAAGGGGTATAAAACTAAATATGAATCACACGAAGAACGTTAACCATACACAATTCAGCAACGCAACTAATAGTAATGAATGATAACTACTGTCGCAAGACGAGTGAATTCGACATAGCACGACTAATACGTCGGCTTGAATTGAATCTAGGTGAGGGCACGGAGCGCTCTGCCTATCAAAGCATACTACGCAGTTGTCTGGCGACTACGTTGGGCGTACGTCGTAGGCGCCAGGCGATGGGATTTATTATTTCAGAGAAATGACACATAAAATTATGAAACCTTTAAAAGGCTATTTACGCAAATATTTCATTGCACGTATTCTCGTTATTGTGTTTCTAAGGAGGACCGTTGAAATATTATTTAGTTAGAAAATTGTCTTTTTTGACCGCGGCACACCTGCATCGGCTCAAGGCACACCAGTGTGCCGTGGCACACCGGTTGCGGAGCACTGCGCTACCCAATAAAGAAGATAACTTTGTAAGACAAAGTGAGGGCCATGTGGCATGGGATGATGAGTGCGTTGGCCATTAACCAGAATCACTGCATTTTTTGCAAATTTAAGGGAATTGTCATTCCATTATTCCCTTATAAAAGAAGTCAATGCCTCTCTAAATTGTAAGTGCAATTGGGAGAGAGGGTCTGCGGCAAACTCAAGGGGTGTGGTTTCATCCTGCACTACCACCGTGACAGGTGGTGATGTTTCAGTTCGCAACAGCACTGGGATCATCACGTCACACTGAGTTTGCCACATCTTCTCTTTCTGTTGGCTGTTTACATGGCATGGAGGCAGCCTGGGACATACTTTCTCTGTCCATCACTAGGCCCAAAAGTGTTTTTGGAGCTGATAATGTTAAGCAGCTTTTACTTTTAGACCAGTCTCACCCCAGGATCACCGGGAATGGAGGGTTTGGAAGGATATAGCTCGTATATATATATATATATATATATATATATATATATTATTTTTCTTGTGGAATATTTAGTTTAGTTCTCCCTTAGTGAATGCTTTGTTTACTAATATTATTTTTGTTTTATTCTTTTTGTTGTGTGCCCTACTCCTACTCTATTGAGCCCAAAGAAGCAGAGGCTCAATATGGAGAGGAGTAGTGGGGAGTAGTAGGCTGTAACCTGGTTGCTGCAGCATTAGTTTTAACTCATGTTTGTTTGACTTCTTGTTGTTAGATTTTGTTTGAATTTTATTGTTATAAGTACTTGTTTACCTGTTCTGACTTAATAATTTTTTTTGGCTCTGGTGTTCAGATTAGTTTTTTTTGGATTATGGTACTAGGTTTGTTTGTCTGGATTTACATTTTAAGCATAGACTGTTGCTTACATTTTTTACCTTTGTTCTTGTTTGAACATCTTGTCTCGTCTTGTCTGACGTCTTTTTTGAGGTTTGGGAGTTGGGCAAATCATGACACCTTTCCACAATGCCCAGAAAAGAGATGTGGACAAAACTTAAAAGACAGTAGGGTATAATTATTGAAAGAGATACCATCAAATATCAAAACTCAGATTTCATAGCCCCAATTGGAGAGTGACAAATGGCCATTAATACACTTCTGCCACTTTTCACTATCGGATTACTTTCATTCATCTTCTTTATTATAGACATGCTTGGAGACTGTCAATACCTTTATTCACTTATATACGATAATGCTGTATTTAAAGTCATTGATTACCCATCCAGCATTTTTGTGATAATGTTCAATATACAGCACTATTGATCTTTCTATTGTACATTTAGGACTACATTTACAGATTACGTAGAAGTTTTTTTTTCCTAGACTAGTTTGTTATCTGGCATTTGATGGCCTACCATAGTCATTTTTTGGATATATTTAATTTTTTTTTTTCCAACTTCACCTTGATTTTCATTAATAGACTTACTAAATACACATTTTAAAAGCACAGATTCTTTCAATAACTAAAAAATACAGAGTGTAAAGTATACTGAATTGTAACCTTAAAGTAAGGAAATCTGCCATTTAAATTAATTTAAGCAGATATAGTTTAGATTTCTAGGACCCTAAAAAGAAATCAGATTTTGAATACACAGCCACATGAACCAATACATATTAAGCACACAGGCTGAAGACATGCCTCAAATACTACACATATGCCCACGTAATTTTTATTTTTCATTTGAGTATTTACAATTTTGAACACCACTGTTATATGAGGAATTGTAACTAAATTGTGATTTGAATAAAAAATATTAAGTAAACTAAATGAAATCAGTGTATATTTTTAAATACCTCCTTTTACAAAAAGTAACCATTTCCAGAATGGTATTCTTAGATGTAGATGAAGACCATTTTAATAGTCCTGTACTTCCAAGTGGTGAATTATGGTCTCTAATTTCCTACACCCCATACATATAATTATATTGTCATTTTTTGTTAGGCTGCAATATACATACAGTAAAATACTGCATCAATGGGTTTAGCACTTCCAGCCACAAAATAATAATTTTAAATAGGGAAAATAGATATTGTGATTTGTCAGAATAACAGAGGGAATAGACCTTCTGATTACATATTCTATTCAGATAGCAAGGCAAAACTGCTAACTGCAATACTGGCCCAGCTGTTGCAGTTTTGGACAACAGCAGGTTTCCCATCTGTAGAAGCCGTAATGCTCCCAAGATGCAAACAAGCACGTGAAGATCACCATTTATTCACTGTGCACAGTAGCAGCAGGTCTGTAAGTAGTCAATTAGAAGGAGTATGAGGAAGATAAAAGAGTGACCGCAGAGAACAATAAATATGTCAAAATGGAGACCCATGGTTCGGGAGCCATTTGTTTCCATGCTGCATCATGTCATGTAACACAAGTGACTCTCTAATGTGAACAACTCAGCTTTACAACCAGCATGAGGAAAAACAAAAAAGCAATTCAAGAGCCACACATCTCGTTATTATATGTCTCTGCTTCTTATCAGCAAGCCAGATTGTCAATTGGCTCATTCATTCTAAAGATGATAAATATTAGCTTGAGGCCTTGTTTTTTTTGAAGTAATATTCCAAGTAATCATTTTAAAAAGATGTATCTAATTTTAAGTATGTTAAAATAGTGTTTTCAACAAAATATTGGACTTCAGGAAACATACTGTGTGTGTGTGTGTGTGTGTACAAAGATATACAGTATACATATACATATCTATACACACACTCATATGTATCTATGTATATGGTCATTTTCTAATGTATTTCTTTAAGTCAGCAATTCATTGATTACATCAGATAAGTCTAGAATTCCACAAACATTATTAACAACCAAAAGTTTGGGAAGAGTAGTCTCATCATTTCTCGGCACAGTGTTTTGAAAAGATTTTTAAATCTTAAATGTGAAGGCACTTGTTATTCTTGCTTAGTGCACATTTACTTTTTTTCCTTTGTCCAATTTTTCATAAAAGTGTCTCTTGTGACTTTGAAATCTGCTCTGAAATTCATAATTTATAACAGAATATATGGCTGTACAATGAAAATTGGGCCACACTCCTTCTTCAAAGATCTTTATCTATACTAATAAAAGGCAAAGCCCTCACTGACTGACTGACTGACTGACTGACTGACTGACTGACTGACTGACTGACTGACTGACTGACTCACTCACTCACTCACTCACTCACTCATCACTAATTCTCCAACTTCCCGTGTTGGTAGAAGGCTGAAATTTGGCAGGCTCATTCCTTACAGCTTACTTACAAAAGTTAGGCAGGTTTCATTTCGAAATTCTACGCGTAATGGTCATAACTGGAACCTGTTTTTTGTCCATATACTCTAATGGAGGAGGCGGAGTCACGTATTGCGTCATCACGCCTCCTACGTAATCACGTGAACTGAAAACAAGGAAGAGATTTACAGCACCAGTCAAACGCGGGAACGAAGGTAAATGACCTTAATTCTTGAGTGTCTTTTAATACTGTGTAAGCATACATATTAACACATGTGCAATTAAACGTGTGCATTTATGGGGTGATTTCTCAGGCTTAAAAGCTCGCCTTTTATTAAAAAGGTAAAAGCTAACTGTTTTCATTCTGAAGGGCACAAACCACGTTAGATTTCAGCCGTTAAAACGCGCAAAAATGTCGGTACACCCAGATAAATAAGCGCAACATATTATCAGTTGTATTGTATGCTTACAATACATATAGAATGTGTTAATTGTTAAATAATATTATGGGATGGTGTTTTTTCGACTCACGCCTTGATTTAAAACGATTGCATGTCTTGGTGGGTTTCCGTAGCTTATTGTCAATATCTTTACACCTCTTTTTAAGACTTAATTTAAAAAGGTTTTCTTTTCTTCTTAATTAAAATTTAAAAGTAATACTTCACCGCTGCGAAGCCCCCTCTAGCGCTGACGTCCGAGGTTCGATTACCGTAAGCGAGTGCAGTGAGTGTGTACGCCTGATGAGCCACAAATGAAGGCACCGTGGCTGATGTTAGCTGACTTGCTGGCCAACCATAAGCGTTACCTGGTAGGTAACCACCCACTCACTTCACTCCCTTATGGGAATCGAACCTCGGACGTCAGCGCTAGAGGCGAAGCCCCTAAAATTGCGCCACGGCGTGTGGTTCGTTTATTTGACAGCATGTAGATCGGGGGTAATTACATTCACGGCATTCGTAGTCTGATTCACAATCTGATTGTATGGGTGGTTACCTACCAGGTAACGCTTATGGTTAGCTAGCAAGGTCAGCTCAAAGTGATCACTCGAGTGAAGGCAGCTTCACAAAAAAACAGATCCTAACAAATTGTTATTGGTATATTTTCCCTCTATTTAAAAAGGTTTTCTTTTCTTCTTAATAAAAATTTAAAAGCAGTACTTCGCCGGTGCGAAGCACGGGGATTTGAGCGACTGACGCATACAGACATATTCATGAGTGCAGGTACTTCGGAAAGAATGCACCATGTAAACCTAAAGTTTAAATTAAGTTCATAGACCTACAAAAGGTTGCCATTGATTTCAGGCAAGATTGCTTTTCTCCTGTACAACTATAGGTTGCATTCTCAAGAGTCTGCTTGCACGGCTTGGTCATATTACAACCGGAGTGCTGAACTGACAACGTGGTATACAAACAGAACTATAACAATCGTAATAAACGAACAATAAAAACAGTGGACAACCCGTGGATTAAATAAAAAGGCTGCTTCCGTTGGCGAAGCAACGAAAAAGGAAGACCCTTATATGGCGTTCGTTTATAAAACAGCGGAGAGGCTGTGTGAAGTCAGCTTCACAAAAAACCAGATCCTTAACAAATTGTTATTGGTATATTTTCCCTCAATTTAAAAAAGGTTTTCTTTTCTTCTTAATAAAAATTTAAAAGCAGTACTTCGCCGGTGCGAAGCGCGTGGATTTGAGCGACTGACGCATACAGACATATTCATGAGTGCAAGTACTTCGGAAAGAAAGCACTGTGTAAACCTAAGTTTAAATTAAGTTCATAGACCTACAAAAGGTTGCCATTGATTTGAGGCAAGATTGCTTTCTCTCCTGTACAACTATACGTTGCATTCTTAACAGTAAGCTTGCACGGCTTGGTCATATTACAACCGGAGTGCTGAACTGACAACGTGGTATACAAACAGAACTATAACAATCGTAAAAAAAGAAAAAAAAAAAAGCGAAGAACCCTTGGATTTAATAAAAAGGCTCCTTCCTTGGCGAAGCAAGGAAAAAGGAAGACCTTATATGGCGTTCGTTATAAAACAGTGGAAAAGCTGTGTTAAGGCTGCTTCACAAAAAACAGATCCTTAACAAATTGTTATTCGTATATTTTCCCTCAATTTAAAAAGGTTTTCTTCTTAATAAAAATTTAAAAGCAGTACTTCGCGGGGATTTTTTATATATATATATATATATATATATATATATATATAGATCTCTCTCTCTCTCTCTCTATATATATATATATAGATCTCTCTCTCTATATTATATATATATATATATATAGATAGATAGTAGATAGATATAGATATATATATATATATTTAATATATATATATATATGATAGATAGATAGATAGATAGATAGATAGACTATATATAGATGTATATAGAGATATAGAATATATATACATATAGATATAGATATATATATATGTATGTATGTCTATATATATATATATATATATATATGTAAGCTTATAAGTACTGCCCTTACTTCTCTTTAAGAAAGGAAGATGTAATGATACTTGATTTAAACGATTCTATGTCTTGGTGGGTTTGCGTAGCTTATTGTCAATATCTTTACACCTGTTTTTAAGACTTATTGACTGAAACGGGCTTTCACGAAAAAAGTTAGGGCTTTGCTACAGGATACACCCTCCACAAGTTAAGGAAGTAAAAATAAAAGTATATATTTCTGTTTTATTTTAAACCTTTTAAGTTCGTATGCATAGCCCCATTTGGCTGTTTTAGTTTTTTTTTTTCTTTCTTCAATAATATTTAATCCCTTAAAGAAAAAGAACATATGCATTTTACTTTTTTTGTATCTCTTTAGTAATATTTTAGTGTAAAAGGATAACCAGTATTTAAACCTTTTATGTTACTTTATAAAGTTATTTTACACAATGTTGAAAAATTAATAAGAAAGCTACATACAGTATTTTGGCAGCTGCTGCTTAAATTTTCAATGAAATGAAAAAAGTTCTCCAAGAGAAAACCTCAATGAAGAAGAAACAGTTTGCACTATCTAAAAAGGAGAAACCCTCATTTATAAAGGTTTGCTGCAGATGACTTTAACTGAAAATAAATGAATAGTTCCTATGTGTATAATACATATTTATCTATTTTACTTATGCCTTTATTCCAGCAACTTGCAACATCTGAGGTACAATTTGTTACATTACTTTTGTTTTTTGCAGCACAGGCAGGTGAAGTGACTTCCTCAGGGTCACACAGTGGTGTCAGTACCAGGATTTGAACTGACAAGCTCCGGGTTTGCTGAAATATTACTGAAGAAAGAAAAAAAACGAAAACGGGCAAATAGGGCTATGCATACAAATGTCCCATCCATCCATTATCCAACCCGCTATATCCTAAATACAGGAGCCAATCCCTGCCAACACAGGGCACAAGGCAGGAAACAAACCCCGGGCAAGGTGCCAGCCCACCTCAGGGCGCACACACCCACACACACCCACAACACCAGGGACAATTTAGAATCGCCAATGCACCTAACCTGCATGTCTTTGGACTAGTGGGAGGAAACCGGAGTACCCGGAGGAAACCCAGACAGACATGGGGAGAACATTCAAACTCCACGCAGGGAAGCGAACCCGGGTCTCCTACCTGGCACTTTTCACTGCGCCACCATGCCGCCCTCATACAAACTTAAAAGGTTTAAATAAAACAGAAATATATACCTTTATTTTTACTTCCTTAACTTGTGGAGGGTGTATCCTATAGCAAAGTCCTAAATTTTTTCATGAAAGCCCCTTTCAGTAAATAAGCCTTAAAAACAGGTGTAAAGCTAAACTTGCAGCACGCTATTCAATTACACTTGCCTAACGCCTCTCCTAAGGGGACATACTGTGGGATCTAGGCATCAGTCAAGAGCACCAATCACAGGCCTGATAGAAAGCGGGGAAGCTGAGATTTGTCGTCTCCCTCCCATGTAACAATCACAGCCCGTGTTACAACGCACTATGTATGTATGTATATATGTATATACGAAGAGGATGGATGGATGGATGTATATGTGTGTGTTTATGTATGTGTGTATAATGTATGTGTATATATATGTTGATATGTGTATATATATATGTGGATGTGGAAGCGCGGGTATTTTGCTATATATATATATATGTGAATGTATGAATGTATGTATATATGTATGCCTATATTTATATATATATATATATATATATATATGTGCATATGTAATATATATGTGTATATATATGTAGATATGTATATATTTATATGTATATATATGTACATATGTATATATATATGTAGATGTGTAAATTTGTATATGTATATATATGTATATATGGATGTGTATATGTATGTATATATATGTATATGTAGATATGTGTATATGTAGATATGTATATATATGTATATGTATATTATGTTTACATAACATCTTTAACACACTAACTTCTCCGCTGCGAAGCGTGGGGTATTTTGCTAGTTTTATATAAAATAAAGTGGTTTAAAACAATTCCTAATTCACATGTAACATAATTGAATATAAATCCAGCTATGTTTGTTTCAGTGTGCCTACTCCACACAAGGCACAGCCCTTACTACTTGAACAATTTTATCGTCCTTGGGGGTTAAGTGGTGGACACACTAACCTGGGTTTTACGACCACAATGTGAACTTCCCAAGTTGGTGGACCCAATAGGGAGCTGAGAGCTGGTTCCTCAATGATTTCCACAACAAGAAGCTTTCATAAGTGTCATGTTCCTGTGGTAAAGTATAAAAACCCAGAGTAACTTTTAATGTTTCTAGTGTTTAAGTAATTTGACTTGATAAAGCATCTTTGATTCCCAGGGGCCTCATGTATAATGCTGTGCGTAGTGGTATACACACAAACAAAATCCAGTATGCATAAATCTGTGTGTATGCCAACTTCCATGTTCTTCCACTACATAAATCCCGGTCAGTGTGAATGTAACACACATGCCCCCCATCCTGACTCCTCCCAGAATTACACCTCTTTGAATATGAATTTCAATATAAATAGCCCCCATGAGTTCAGCATTCTGTGAAAAGACAATGGCAAAAGCACAGGGAAAACAGAAGAATTTCAGTGAATACCAAGTGGAGGCAAAGATAATGTAGTATTTGTTGGCTTTAAGCAGTGGTATAAACAACAAAAGGAAGTTGATTGTGTTACATAAAATGGCAAAAAGTCACACAGTGCATGAAATAAAAAAAGAAGTGGTCAGATTATCAAAGTCGCCTGTGAAAAGATGAGCTTGTAGCCCACCGTTTGAGTGTCATATGGAAGTCTATTAGGGTACAGAGAAAGAGAAAAAATACGGACACAGTGGGAAAAACAAGACTCAAAATGTCAACTTTAATCTTGAAATTTCACTCATTAATACGAAGCACATAGTTTGTTATTAAGTAGAACATCATAAACTTCATCTTAAAATCGTTTTAATTTACTAGATTCTCAAATCCCATCGTATCTAAAGTAGCACGTTAAATGCTTCATATTGTATGTGTTTTTCTATGTGTGTGAATCACTACGTGCTTTATATACAGGCTTTCTCTTATGCCGACAGGACACAGAATACATTACATTCATGATATTACAGCTCTCTGGACAATTTAAATACTAAGATGAATACTTGATATCATTTTCATGATGATAGGAATTAAAGGATGTATTAAACATGGGTGCACGGTGGCACAGAGGTCCAGAGATTGTTCTTGCCTGTTGCAAGATGCTTGCTGCAATCTGTGTGACCCTCGATGAAATAACTTATTGCACCAGTACTGTACTCTTTGAAAATGTACTAACCCCCAATTCCTGCCCTTTCTTTTCTTTCTCCAAGTAACCAATCGCCACATAATCAACTCTGTAATAAATGTCAAGCCATCGGTAAGCTTAGAACGCCGATTCTCAAAACTTTTAAGGAACATTGAAATATCTTCGTAGTACATGTTTAATTATTCCATCCATCTATCCATCCAGGATCGCACCAGCCCCAGTGGGAACAGAGCCGTGAGGCAGGAACAATCCCAGAACAGGGCACCAGCTCATTGCTACCACTGTGCACCGTGCCCACATGTTTAAATTATAAACAGTATACATTATTTAAATGAAGTTAAGAATATATCTGTATAATGAAATACACATACTTTACTGCATTTCATCTTAAAAATGATATCAAGAGCTCCAAGAAGACAACGCCTGGAAATCTAAATCAGCTTAGATGCCAGTCGTTATAATCTGTAAATATGCGCTCTCTTCTATTGAATTGAATTGAATTCCTTTATTGTTATTGTATGGTACAATGAGATTCAATAGTCAGATCCTCCATAAACTTATTTTCCTATAAAGTTATAAAATAGCAACAACAACAATAATAATAATAATAATAATATGCTGTGGTGGGCTGGCGCCCTGCCCAGTGTTTGTTTCCTGCCTTGCACCCTGTGTTGGCTGGGATTTGCTCCAGCAGACCCCTGTGACCCTGTAGTTAGGATATAGCGGGTTGGATAATGGATGGATGGATAATAATATGATAAAAAAACAATGAAAACTATACAATATGAAAGCATAAGTGGCTCATGTTGTGCAATAAGTAGCAAACAGTTCTACTGGGAGCAACTTGATGAACTGATTGGAGGTTTCTTTGTATTATTAACTCTTAGGGGAATGGGATGGGTCCCGTACAGGTAAAGGCTCTGAAGCATTTTTTTATCGAATGGAAGAAGTTCAAATAGACCTGCGCCCGAGGCTGAGGCAGTGTGTCTAGAATCTGTACCCTGATAATTCTCTCCATTCTCGACACAATCTGCCGTAGAGCTTTCCGATCAAGCTGCTGTAGAGTGTGATTCACACTCAGATACTGTGGGTTAAAATACTCTGAGCGGTGTACTGATAGTAACAACTGCTACAGCAGCTATGTATTTGGAATTGTTTGGCCATTACCATGCACCATTATATGGTTTCAGGTTGATTACAACCAGGTTCCATAAACTAATAAGTGGTATGTGGTTATTTTCAGTGTATTTGATTAACGCTGTGTCAGGGATATGAATCTAAAAAAATAAAGGGAAAGCACACAGGAACAGTAGCACTGCTTTAGTGCTGGGTGCCGCCAGTTTGCAAAACCGAGCCGAAAACTTGTGTACGCAACGGATCGAGCTTGTGTGAGAATGTGCAGGGCTTTTAGCCAAATTCAGTTTTTATACCTCACGATGTGAGCTTAGAAACGGGTGTACGCAACATTTTTGTGTGTATGCACCGTTTATACACAAGTCCCCAGGACTGTACAAAATCTCTCACTGTTACTGCCCAGATGAACATTGTGACTGTTGTTTTGAAGGGAGTTACACACTCCAAGCCTCTTCCATGTGGGGGATGGCCAGAGTATATGCAGTAATTATAACAAATCAGTTTCTACCAAAGGCCTCCCATTTGGTGGAAATTCATTACTGAAACCCACTTAATGGGGAAATTTAGTCATGAAACAGCAGTTAGCCAACAACAAGAACTAGCACCCCATGGGGGACATTCATGCAGACATCCACATTCATTCTGGACCAATACCAATTACCTAATTATTATTAAAAATTAGAACAAATAGGTATGTGCATCCTATGACTCAGAGTTTAGAGTCAGCCCCCCCATCCTGCAAATAATAGAACACAAGAAAAAAACTGAAAATAACATGCTAGCTAGCTAAGCAAAGCTCACCAATCCTTTCCACCTAATTTTTCCAAAATAATTTCAAGTTACGTTTGGAAGGCTTCTAAAGTTCTATCCTCTTCCACTCTGTGTGAAGAAACATTTTTTGAAGTTTCTGCAACATTAACCAGTTTTCATCTGTGTCCCCATGTTGGTGTTAATCACTGTACATTCAGTTAATCAGCAATCAGCCTGATTCCACTATACTAATTCCTTTCATAATTTTAAAAACTTTAACTTTAAAAACCCATTAATCTCTGTTTGTTTAAACTGAAAAGGTTCAGCTGCTTTAATTTTTCAGCATAACTCGTATCTTGTGGTCATGGAATCAGCCTAGTCACTCTTCTCTGTACTTTTTCTAGTGCTGCTATGTTTTTTTGCAGCCCCAGAGACCAAAACTGAATGCCATATTCCAGGTACTTTATACCACTTAAGCATACTCACACTGGCGAGATGTAGTTTGTGAGTATTTCCTTACTATAAATAGATCCTTTTCAAAAAGTATACTTTCAAGTTTTTAGATCTCCTATTATGTACTCAAATTCAACATTTCTACTTTCTTCTATATGTAATACCTTACATTTGCTTACATTAAATTTTACCTGTCACAGGTCTGTTGAGGCCTGAACTCTGTCCAAGTCCTTCTGTAATTATTTGGCTGATTCTTGATATTCTTCTGTTCCACTTAGTTTGGTGTCATTTGCAAACTTAATCGGTGTGTAATTTATATCCCAATTGTCGCACAAGGCTGGGGGTCAAACCCGGCCGGGACGCTTGGAAGGTCTGAGAGGTGGCACAAGAGGGGGCAACCGCCCTGGAGCAGAAGAGGCTCATGGAAGGGGAGCAGGGAGGCTCAAGCCCGTTGGGGCCCATATCCACTGCCATGGGGCGCCCCAAGCCTCATAGAGCCCGGGACATATTTACTTCCGCCACACTACTAGAGGATGATCCTTCCAGGGACACCCGGAGTGCTTCTTGGTGCACTCCTGATGCTTCCGCCACATCAGGAAGTTGATGTCAGGCAGAGCACCTGGAGCTCATCCAGGTAAGGATAGAAAGGGGCCACCTCCCTCCAATCAGTGAGCTGGAGTTGGAGGAATGAGCAGGACGAAGCTCCTGGAGAGAGAGGACAGGTGGCCCACAGAAAGTGAGAGAAAGGTGATTTGGGCGAGGAGCACAGTGTGTTGTGCGGGACTGTGTTGTGTTAGAGAGCAGAAAATAAAGTGCATTTTGTAAAGATGTCTGTCTGATGGTGTCCGGGCAAGTCTCACATTGGCCCCCGAACAGGGACCTTCTGCCTTGTTCCAAGGCAGGGGACCCGAATAACAAATATTATGTGGGCTTGCCTGGCACCTCAGATGACCACACCAACACACGCCGCATGGAAACCAGGGGGCCGTGAGAGGTTCGCCGAAGCACCGTCTCTCACCCGAGGGGAAAGAGAGCCGATCAGAGAGAACTGACTTACCAGTGGTCGCTGCTCCCGTGAGGATCGGGGTTGGCACAGCCATGGATATGGCCGGCAGGTTGCGGGATACACCAAAGGATGGGATCCAGGAGGGTAAGCTCCCAGGCCCGGCAGGCAGTCAACTTAAGAGGGGTCAGCTGTGCTGAGGCCGGCGTCTGTATTGCAGATGGGGGCTGCCTGGAGTCCGCGCGTCGCCGGCCATGCAGTGTCGATCTGTACAACGGGGCCAGGGCAGCGATGCTAGGAAAGAAGGGAGGATCCGCGGTGGTCACGAGAGGCCGTGGCAGAGGAGCAGCAGCGGGTCTCGTCAACCCCATCGGGAGATCGGGAGAAGAAGGCGACGGACCGGAAGTCCATCCCCGTGACAGGCAAGGGATTGGACGGTGTGTCTTGCATGCCTGCCAATGATTGGATAGAGGCGGGGACCAAGTAACGGCCATCCCGAGCAGGGGGAGGGCCAGAGAAAACCCGAAGAGAGTGCCAGGGAGTGCAGCCCGGCAATTAGGACCAATGAACCGGGTAAGATCCTTCGCCGGCTAACGTTCCCTTTTGTGCCTGTGACTCAGCGTGAGCCGAGGATTCCCTTTGGTCCGTCGAGTCTGTATTACAGGGGTGATGCATGACCTTTGAGACTTGTTTAGTCGAGCTGAAGAGGAACGGTGATGCATCACGTCAGGGGGCAGAGCAACCCGGTGCCGGATTCCTCTGGCCGAAGGTTTGAGGTGACGCAGGGTGAGTGGGACGTGCGGCATAAATGTAAAAAGGAGAAGCGAGCGAATGTTTCCCGGTATTGTGCAGTTCCGGAGAAACGAGTAGCCGCAGCTCCGACAGTGAGGCAACGAGAAGGACTGATCGCCTGGGAGAGGTGGTGCTCTAGACGCCAGCATCAGCTGCAGGTCGATCCACACAGGTGCATACGGCGAGGGGTCTCTTCCTTTCCCGTAGGGAGACTCAAGCCATCAGGGGGCACCCCAGAAGAAAGGAGAGGGCCCGAGGAATGAAGCCGTGTCATCCCACAGATTGCGACGTGAGCCCGTGAGGCTCACGTACAGAGACGGGGGCAGGGCCTCTGCGGATGCAGAGGGAGGCCCCAAAGTCAGCGAGGACATGTGGAGTGGTCCCAGCAAAAGGAACATGGAACCCCGTGAAGGGGGGTGCTGAAAAGGGCAAGTCACGGGGTGCCAGTGGAGTAGCACAGAGGGGATGCCAGGGGATGGTGTCCAGGCAGCGTCTCTCCCCCCTTTTCTATCTGTGTTGCAGGACCGGGGCCCTGGATGAGCCGTAGGACCCGCTTCATTGGGAACCTGCCTTGCGGGACAGGCCGCTCCGCCCGACGAGTCTTCACTGGTGATGGGACAGTGTTGCACGAGGCCTGGGGGTCAGACTCGGCCCGGGACGCCTGGAAAGACTGAGAGGGTGGCACATTTGTCTTCCGGGCCACGAGGGGGGCAACCGCCCTGAGCAGAAGAGGCCCACAGAAAGGGAGCAGGGAGGCTCAAGGCCCGTTAGGGCCCATACCCACCGCCAGGGGGCGCCCCCGAGCCTCATGGAGCCCGGGACATATTTACTTTCCGCCACACTCCTGGAGGGACGATCCTTCCAGGGGACACCCGTAGTGCTTCCGGGTGCTCTCCTACGCTTCTGCCACATCAGGAATGGACTTAGTAGGCAGAGGCACCTGGAGCTCATCCAGGTAAGGATAAAAGGGGCCGCCTTCCCTCCAATCAGTGAGCTGGAGTCGGGAGCAGGGAAGCAGGACGTAAGCTCCTGGAGAGAGAGGACAGGTGGCCACGGAACAGTGAGAGAAATGGCCGGTGAAAAGGTGATTTGGGGCGAGGAGCACAGTGTGTTATGCGGGACTGTGTTGTGTTGAGAGCAGAAAATAAAGGTGCATTTTGGTAAAGATGCCGGTCTCTGTCTGATGGTGTCCAGGCAAGTCTCACACTATCCAGATACTTTATATAAAATTTTAATAATTAGCAGCCCCAGCATTGATCGCTGGAGGGACAAAATTTTTTTACATCACTTAATTCAAATAAGGTTTCCTCATGCCAAAACCTTTTGCTTCCTCTGCTTTGAGCCAGTTTTGCAGCCTTCTTCACCCTGAATAGTCAGTTCTTTTAGTTTGATGCTTACCGAAAATCTATATAAATAATTTCATACAGTATGAAGATAACCTTTTGTTGCTTCCTCTTGTAGCATATTTCCAGCTGTTTGATTTTAAAGCCTTTTTTAGCCCAAGCAGCATGTCTCCCTCTACAATTTTCAAATCACTAAATACCTCCTAAGCAGTCCCTGTTACTTCTGGGATATATTCACTTCACCATATGTAAAAAAAAATCAGAAAAATGCAAGTCTAGTGCATTTTCTATTTCATTTTATTTTTTAATTTGCCTGCTATGTTTTGGGTATGATGTTAACCTGCATCCAGCCCTGCAAGCAGCCCTCCAACTTGCAGCTAGAACTCAGGAGTTGGTGGCATGATTGGCACTCCAGCCACTGTATAAAACTTCACAGCTGTTCCATTCCACCTGTTCTCTTGTGTGGTACTGAGGTGCCATCCAATGTACAGCTGCACTTGGGTCATAATTTGAGATCCTGAGGTGGTTCGTTGTGTGGTAGGTATGGCAACGTGCTATATCAGTGCATGCTCCCAATCTCTCTTTCTCTCTCTTAACTACACCATTTGTCTGAAAATGTGCTTTAATACATAAATGTTGCTGTTGTTGTTAGTGTTTCCAGATATACTTAACTTCTTCCTTGACTGTTCTTTTACTGCTGTCTTTTCTGCTATATTTCTTTCCAACTGTCCATTGTCCTTCCAAATATCCTTTTTACTGTTGCATTCAAGCTCTTATATGACATATGGATAGAGCAGGAGTTACAGTATTAGTCTTATACACCTTATTCAGCTTTTTTCTGCTTTACAACTTCTTTTAATCTTCATATTTACCCACTAGTTTTCTTTAACTACTTCCTCCTTCTAAATTATGGTGACTCATCATATTTTGTTTCTCATTATATTTAAAGTGATTTTTTAGATCTGGTACTTAACTGTCTCCACTCTTAAATGTTTATCCTAGTTTATTCCTTTTAGACTTTGCCTGATCTTCTAAAACGTTTTCCCCAAGTAAAGTTAGACTTGTTTTAGTTTCTGAATGTGTATTCTGACAAAACACAATGGAAATCATTATATTATGGTAGATAGACCCTAATCTTTCAATTACCTTTTCTCCCTGAATTCTGTCCTGGTTACTACAAAAAATAAAATTTAGACAGACTTCCCATGTTAAAAAACTTCAATGATTACGTCTAAAAATTGTTCCTCATGCACTTCACTTTTTATAAGGTTAGACCAGTTATTATTTGCATAATTGAAATCCTCATCTTCCTCAGCTTGGCATCTACCTCTTTAAATTTGGATTGTAGAGCGGATCTCCTTCCTTTAATGTATGTAATGTGTTACCACATAGACAATGACTTTTGGATCCACCATTGCTCTGGCCAGAAGCCTATTCACTCTTCTAGGAAGGCCTCACACTGTGAACTTGGAAGGAAACACAAGGCCTTTGTCTGTGGAGTACACCTGCATTTCAACCCCCTTATGATTGTGTACCCCACTAAACCTCAATGTTTTGAGGTGACCCATTGGGGCTCCCCTTATCTGCCAAGCACCTCAATGTTGTCAGAGTCACTGTTTAGCTCAGAAAGGTCCTGAAAACAGTTGGACTCCTCAATTTCTAGAGTTGATGCTTCTGGACAGTGTAATATCCTCTTAACTTGCCCTTATATTTTATGGTGGACTCACATTTTTCTCTATCCCCTCTGGTGTGGAGTCTCTTCACACACCACCTTAGGGTGCACACTATTTCCCCTAAAGGACAGCTAAGCAGGATCTGCCAATTCTCCACTACAATGCACCCCAGCCACTTTCTTCTCAAGTTCAGCAACCTGGGATCTGCTGGCATTTCCTGTAGATATAGCCCTTAAGGAGTACTGGCTAATCCAAACCACCCTCCAACAAATTTAGCATCAAATGGGTCTTGCATTGTATTGCTCTTTATTTTTAAAAATTGTGTTAATAAACTGCTTAACCTATTTTTATTAAAATGTAAATTATTTAAATTTACTGATTTAGCTTAAGAAATAATTATGAGTTTAAATAGACTACTGTAGTTATTTAACACCTGCTGGCCCCCTTAAGCTTCTGTGATATGCTCATCTGCTGTGTGTGCCTGCTATGTATCTTTGTTTGTAGTTAATAAACTTTAGATTTCCCTTGCTTATTTAACCGGTTGATTGTTTTCCTAACACTGAGTAATGGCTCTCTTACTTACAGGCCAGGGGGTACCACCTACACTGTTTATACTTATGCTAATTTTATCCTTTCTATTAATGAAGTTTGAAAACATTTTCAGTCACTCTCAATCACTGTTACCTTTGCACCTGTGCAGGTGAAAAAAAGCAAAGAAAATAACTTCTAAAGGAAAAAAATGTATAAATTCCTATAAGGCCCCTTAGTGGCAACCAAAAACAAAGTTTTTATGAGCAAATGTTATATTTTAATTAACAAAGTGAAATACAATACTTGACAGCACTCACCAAGCAAATATAACATACTCCAGTCTTAGTGAATACTCATGGCTTTAACTCTTGCATGTCCTGGTTGTGCATTGAGAATATTTTTGCAATTGAAAGTCATTATGTGTACCTGTAGAGATTACTGAAAGTGGGATATGGAAAAATATTTCTGACAAAGGTAAATAAATAGATAAATACAAAAATGTATTTCAAAATGTGACAATAAATAAATAAAAACACAATGGTGTGAGAAACAAAATATTTTACTGATTCCAACAGACGTCCTTAAAAGAGATGGATTTTTAGAATATGGTTTTATTACAGTTGTTGTACGATTTTTTTTTTACCTTGTAATGGGTATATAAAAAAATAATAGTGAAAAATGTGCACCCCATCATCTCAGGCTCCATACTCCACTGACAAACAGCCATAAACTGTGTCCTTGCTGTCTGGCAAGCAACATCCAAATAGCCAGTGCCATTCCACCAGGCTTCCAGTTTTTAACCCTTGGTCCATTAAGCTATCACCTGTATCTCATGTTTAGCTACACAAGTAACTGAATCTACAATTCAAGTCACCACAGTGAAAAGCACTTCAGACGTCAGTCTGTTTGCTCAATCCATTAAACTTGTACTCTTATATTTGTGTCTGCAATCGTATGTTGTTATACTATGGGCAGTTATCATTATTACTGCATGTCTCCTAGTGTGAGCTGCGACCAATACATTTAATATATTACAAAACAATTAATGTTTTAATACTTGGTTTTAAAATTAGTGAATCTGGCTATGTTCATGAGCATGCTCTGCAATCTGACTGGCACCAAATCCAGTGCTTATTTTTGCCTTGTTCCTGATCTTGCCAGAATTGACTTCATCCACTGCACCACCTGAAAAAGATTAGGTGAGCTCAAGCACTGATGGGACATGTGGATGAAACAGATCCTTCACAAATGTAAAACTGCAAGGGTGGGAATGTTATCATGTAATCTTTCTGACTTAAAAGTGCTAATTAACAAGATGGGCTGGTTTGAAAAAGGAGGAGCAGAGTGTAGAATGTTGCCAGCTGCTAACACCATGGCTGAAAAACTTTATTATATTTCACAACCTAACATGTTAATGGAAGGTTGGGAGGTCTACACAGGGCACAGCACTTTTTCATGAACTGTGTTTGGATTATACAGACTAGCATTACATTACAATGTAAAAGATAAAACATAAAAGTACCCTTATATGGAAATTACAAGTTCATGTGAGTTACTATTTAGGGAATTAGACTTGTAACTACTGTATAATGCTCCAGAAGGAAATCCCTGAATAAGTATATAATTTTGAGCAGGCCATTCGGTCTGCTTACACTTATATTTTATATATGTTAAGTTATAGTGTACTTTTAAATGCAATAACAATAGCACATCACCAGTCCTTTATCTCTCTCTGTGCTCTCTGCACTATACTGCATAGCCTGTGAAGCACAGGATCAAATCAAATCAAATAAGGATTAGCGTTGTTCTTATAATTAGCAGCCCTTGTTAATTTTTTGCGTATTTTCCTGGATGGATTTTATAAGTATCAGGGCTGTCAGAATGAACATCACTATTTCAATATAATTTATAAACATAAATTCATAAACAGTATATAAAAACTAATTAATGAACACTTACATAAGACAAAAATTAATTATGAGAAATAGAGTCCTTACATGTAGAATTTTTTTTAACGTCTCTAAGTGATGGGCAGATGATAAAGTCAGTCATCCAGAGTGGACAGAAAAATAAAAAAAAAAACTCCACTTAAGCTGGAGGAAAAAAAACAATCCGCAGGGGTTCCAGGCCAAAAGATCTCTAAGCCCTCACTGGCCATTCTACCTAACATAAATATTTCTTAAGTTATTCTTTATTGCTTTCTTTTTAAGGTTTTGTCTTAGAGAATTTGACGCAGTGGGTCTGGTGATAAGGTATAATCCCCTTTCATTCAGACATCATAGGCAGCTGCAAAGAACTGGAAGAACCCAAAAAGAAAACAGAGAAAAGTTAAGATTAACAAAGACTGCAGATTTTTTGAAGAGTATGATAATTCTATGCATATCTAGTATATTAAGGTCTAGAACTAAATTAAAGTATGAGAAGGCCAGCTTTAAACAGTGGGTTTTTAGGAGTTGTTTAAAATAACCTACAGTGTTAGCCTGGCATTTTTCTATCTATAAATTATTCCAGATTTTGCTGTAAAACAGCAGAATGCTGCCTCACTAAAATTGGAAAGAGCAAGATTATTTAAAGTGTTATATATACTGTAGTAATATTTTAATGTCAGGTCTAAAAGTCACAGGTAACCCATTTAAGAAAACTAAAATTGGTGAGATGTACTCAGGTTTTTCTTTTCTGGCTAGGATTCTTGCTGCTGCATTCTGGACTAACTGCAACCCATTGAAGTCTTTCTTAGGTAGCCCAGTTAGGAGTTCATTACAGTAATGTAACCGACTAAAACTTTCTTTGCAAATTGTAATACTATAAGAGGATTGACTTTTGCAATGTTCCTTAAATGGAAAAATGCATTCTTAGTAATCTTGTTAATGTGTGATTTAAACAGTGGCGGGCTGTCAGGGCCTGCAAGGCCTTCTCTGCTGGCCTAAAAAATATCAGAATCACAAACTGATGTTAATTATATTTTGTTCATGAATACTTATTAAATAATTCCAAATAGTCTGTCTGCTTCCTTTCTTAGCTTTTCCGATGGTTGTGCTGCTTCCAGACGTATTTTCGTATTAAAGCATTTAACCAATCACATTTCAGCCATCATTTGTTGCCAGGCAGGGTCAAAGTCAAAGAAGTCTGCCCGGAGGCCTTCACAATCCGTTCTGCAGACCCTCTAACACAAAATAAATGTCGATTAAACTGTTGCTTCAACCATTCAAATTTTGAGTTGGTTTCACTAGGGCCTTCTAGCAGGCGTACGGCAACGTCACCGTATTCAGACCCGTTGATTGGATAGGATGGTGCGGATGGTGTAATAGAAAAATCTGAATGAGAGCATTATGGGGCAGCTGTACACATTGGTATTTTTGGCGGTGACCATTCCTGTGTCCACTGCTTCTCTCAAGCGGACATTTTCAGCCCTAAAGCGAATTAAAACTTATGCCAGAAATACGACATGGCAGGTTCGACTTTCAGCATTAGCTTCGATGGCAATAGAAAGGGACTTCGTGATGGAACTGAAGCGCACGGATAATCTGTACCACAGAGTAATTGAACTGTTTTTGAGGAAAGAGAGGAGGATGGATTTTGTTTACAAATAATCCGAATTTTTGGTGAGTAAAATGTTGCGATTTTCCTAAATAATATTGGAAGTTTATGAGTTATTATTGATGTTTTTTATGTGTGTCGCGGGCTGTAGCTGCAGTAGAAAGAAACTTGTTGACCCCTGGTTTGTCTATTCAATAAAGGCATTTATTGTGGCTACAGGAGTTATCTATCTGCGATGCAACGGCTCTTTATACTGTATTTCTGCATATTAAGATGGTTTTTATAACCATAAATTAGTTTTTGAGGGGCGGGTTGATTCAGACGGAGCACTACTGAAGGCCTAGGTGTGAAATGCACGGTCCGCCACTGGATTTAAAGGTCAGAGTCTATGATTACACCTAAATTCTTTACTTCTACCTTGACTCTTAATTGTAAGGGATCAAGTTTATTTCTAATACCCTCATTATTTCCATTTAGACAACAGTTAATTAATCTGTTTTATCTACTCTAATTAAGGTAGAATTACATTCTCAGTTGGTTCAAATCTAACTATTAAATGCATGTAAGTTGTACTTATCATATTTTCATAACAGAATATTTAATAATCTAAATAAAAAATATGTGATGTAAGTTTATTAATGAAATGAAAAAAAAGACTCCAGGATTCCAATGAATAACAGGTCCTTGATTGGTCATAATTTTTCCATTTGCTTATCCATCCTTATGTGGTTTTAATGTACCACATTATATTCAAAGTTTACAGAGGTTTTAGTTAACTGTATGGACAATTTAATAAAAAAACATTACAGTGAAGATAGGCATTACCTTGGCTTTGCACATAGCAAACATGTTTTGTCAATGGTTATTTGGATTTTTTCAAAGGAAGGTTAAGAAGATGAGCACTTGAATACAGGTCTGCCTGTCATACTTCTACAGTCTCCGTATTTCAGCTGCACAGATGGTGGTAAGATTCAGAGAAGGACTACACAAAATACAAACAGATGAGAAGAGGACTTCCTGGCTTTAAACAAAGAGTGGTGCTGAGTTGATTAGAGATGGATCTATCATTTTCCTCTTTTTTCAGTGAAAATATTTGTGAAGAATATTTGACCTTGGACAAATTGAAAACCACAGAAATGTTTTAACATGCATATAAATTAATTGTTTATAGTTAAGCACAAAGAGCTTAT
The DNA here is from genome assembly GCF_900747795.2 of Erpetoichthys calabaricus. NCBI lineage: Eukaryota > Metazoa > Chordata > Cladistia > Polypteriformes > Polypteridae > Erpetoichthys > Erpetoichthys calabaricus. The sequence goes on from NC_041396.2 coordinate 208,587,726, forward strand.
TATAAAAACATTATTTAATAAATCATATTTTTAATGTTTAAAAGACTTTCATAAAACTGTGCAAATACTGCATTTATTCAGTATGGAGACTATAAGAGGCACTTTGGAAAAAGTGAGATAAGCCAGTCTTTCACCATATTTTGTTTATTATAGCAGCCTTCAAAAATATCTGTCTTCTTAAATATTGGTGTTAGGGGACAAAACAATACATGAAGGATGTGTGTTTTACAATTAAGAGAGGTTTATTTCACTCCATCGATTGACCCAACCACTAAGGTCAAAGTCAAGTAGAATGATAAGTAGTCCACATTTGTGCTCTGCTTTGTAAATAATAAATCATAGTTTCAACACAGCCTAGCTGAAGATGAACTTGTTCGGATTTTGGGCAATATTTTGATTGAATCCAGGCACAGATTGTTTTCTTTATGGGTGCTGTCAGATCTGAAATGCCTCACAACCTTTTTAGCCTCATAATGAACCTTTTGCAGAAAGAATAAGGCCCATGTATTCTTGGTTTTAGTTTTAAAAGATTCAGTGATATATTGTACAAGTGATTGTTAAAGCTCAGTCATAACATTTTATCCTGAAACAGAGCTTTACAGATATATAATAAACACATCGCAGGGCTGATAATTATTTTACAAATTGGTTAAATCAGACAACCAGATTATAGGATCTAGACTGCCAAAATACATTTTGAGAAGTAGTGCTGTGGGTATTGTTTCCTCGTGAGGTAGAGTTTTGATTACAGGCAGAGACAATTTCTATTTGGAGATTGCATCTAGTAACCATGTTCAAACAAATGGTGTTTCATTGTCAGCCTAATGTATGTGACTGTGCCTCTGTGCCTTTGGATAAACTGATAGCTTGATGGATTCCTCTAACAGAAGGAAAATGGATGAATAACAACATTTTTTTAAAAAAGACAAGTAGAATCAAGTGAACTTTTTTTTATGTTGTCTTAATTTTACACTAAAATGTGAATAACCAAATTCAGATT